>NC_132812.1:11322586-12522586 GCF_048594095.1 Paramormyrops kingsleyae
CCCACACGGATGAGAAAACAAAATTCAGCATGCTTTAGTAGCATATTGCCTACTTTCCAACTACCTGTTGATTCACCCTAAGGCCCCAAATTAGGGTTAGCAAACTAAACCTAGGGTTAGGGTTAGAAAAACTATGGCATATCCAGACATCAACATGTGTTTTTATGACAGTTCTGCTCCCCACACGGATGAGAAAACAAAATTCAGCATGCTTTAGTAGCATATTGCCTACTTTCCAACTACCTGTTGATTCACCCTAAGGCCCCAAATTAGGGTTAGCAAACTAAACCTAGGGTTAGGGTTAGAAAAACTATGGCATATCCAGACATCAACATGTGTTTTTATGACAGTTCTGCTCCCCACACGGATGAGAAAACAAAATTCAGCATGCTTTAGTAGCATATTGCCTACTTTCCAACTACCTGTTGATTCACCCTAAGGCCCCAAATTAGGGTTAGCAAACTAAACCTAGGGTTAGGGTTAGAAAAACTATGGCATATCCAGACATCAACATGTGTTTTTATGACAGTTCTGCTCCCCACACGGATGAGAAAACAAAATTCAGCATGCTTTAGTAGCATATTGCCTACTTTGCAACTACCTGTTGATTCACCCTAAGGCCCCAAATTAGGGTTAGCAAACTAAACCTAGGGTTAGGGTTAGAAAAACTATGGCATATCCAGACATCAACATGTGTTTTTATGACAGTTCTGCTCCCCACACGGATGAGAAAACAAAATTCAGCATGCTTTAGTAGCATATTGCCTACTTTCCAACTACTTGTTGATTCACCCTAAGGCCCCAAATTAGGGTTAGCAAACTAAACCTAGGGTTAGGGTTAGAAAAACTATGGCATATCCAGACATCAACATGTGTTTTTATGACAGTTCTGCTCCCCACACGGATGAGAAAACAAAATTCAGCATGCTTTAGTAGCATATTGCCTACTTTGCAACTACCTGTTGATTCACCCTAAGGCCCCAAATTAGGGTTAGCAAACTAAACCTAGGGTTAGGGTTAGAAAAACTATGGCATATCCAGACATCAACATGTGTTTTTATGACAGTTCTGCTCCCCACACGGATGAGAAAACAAAATTCAGCATGCTTTAGTAGCATATTGCCCACTTTCCAACTACCTGTTGATTCACCCTAAGGCCCCAAATTAGGGTTATCAAACTAAACCTAGGGTTAGGGTTAGAAAAACTATGGCATATCCAGACATCAACATGTGTTTTTATGACAGTTCTGCTCCCCACACGGATGAGAAAACAAAATTCAGCATGCTTTAGTAGCATATTGCCTACTTTCCAACTACCTGTTGATTCACCCTAAGGCCCCAAATTAGGGTTAGCAAACTAAACCTAGGGTTAGGGTTAGAAAAACTATGGCATATCCAGACATCAACATGTGTTTTTATGACAGTTCTGCTCCCCACACGGATGAGAAAACAAAATTCAGCATGCTTTAGTAGCATATTGCCTACTTTCCAACTACCTGTTGATTCACCCTAAGGCCCCAAATTAGGGTTAGCAAACTAAACCTAGGGTTAGGGTTAGAAAAACTATGGCATATCCAGACATCAACATGTGTTTTTATGACAGTTCTGCTCCCCACACGGATGAGAAAACAAAATTCAGCATGCTTTAGTAGCATATTGCCTACTTTCCAACTACCTGTTGATTCACCCTAAGGCCCCAAATTAGGGTTAGCAAACTAAACCTAGGGTTAGGGTTAGAAAAACTATGGCATATCCAGACATCAACATGAGTTTTTATGACAGTTCTGCTCCCCACACGGATGAGAAAACAAAATTCAGCATGCTTTAGTAGCATATTGCCCACTTTCCAAATACCTGTTGATTCACCCTAAGGCCCCAAATTAGGGTTAGCAAACTAAACCTAGGGTTAGGGTTAGAAAAACTATGGCATATCCAGACATCAACATGTGTTTTTATGACAGTTCTGCTCCCCACACGGAGGAGAAAACAAAATTCAGCATGCTTTAGTAGCATATTGCCCACTTTCCAACTACCTGTTGATTCACCCTAAGGCCCCAAATTAGGGTTATCAAACTAAACCTAGGGTTAGGGTTAGAAAAACTATGGCATATCCAGACATCAACATGTGTTTTTATGACAGTTCTGCTCCCCACACGGATGAGAAAACAAAATTCAGCATGCTTTAGTAGCATATTGCCTACTTTCCAACTACCTGTTGATTCACCCTAAGGCCCCAAATTAGGGTTAGCAAACTAAACCTAGGGTTAGGGTTAGAAAAACTATGGCATATCCAGACATCAACATGTGTTTTTATGACAGTTCTGCTCCCCACACGGATGAGAAAACAAAATTCAGCATGCTTTAGTAGCATATTGCCTACTTTCCAACTACCTGTTGATTCACCCTAAGGCCCCAAATTAGGGTTAGCAAACTAAACCTACGGTTAGGGTTAGAAAAACTATGGCATATCCAGACATCAACATGTGTTTTTATGACAGTTCTGCTCCCCACACGGATGAGAAAACAAAATTCAGCATGCTTTAGTAGCATATTGCCTACTTTCCAACTACCTGTTGATTCACCCTAAGGCCCCAAATTAGGGTTAGCAAACTAAACCTAGGGTTAGGGTTAGAAAAACTATGGCATATCCAGACATCAACATGTGTTTTTATGACAGTTCTGCTCCCCACACGGATGAGAAAACAAAATTCAGCATGCTTTAGTAGCATATTGCCCACTTTCCAACTACCTGTTGATTCACCCTAAGGCCCCAAATTAGGGTTATCAAACTAAACCTAGGGTTAGGGTTAGAAAAACTATGGCATATCCAGACATCAACATGTGTTTTTATGACAGTTCTGCTCCCCACACGGATGAGAAAACAAAATTCAGCATGCTTTAGTAGCATATTGCCTACTTTGCAACTACCTGTTGATTCACCCTAAGGCCCCAAATTAGGGTTAGCAAACTAAACCTAGGGTTAGGGTTAGAAAAACTATGGCATATCCAGACATCAACATGTGTTTTTATGACAGTTCTGCTCCCCACACGGATGAGAAAACAAAATTCAGCATGCTTTAGTAGCATATTGCCTACTTTCCAACTACCTGTTGATTCACCCTAAGGCCCCAAATTAGGGTTAGAAAAACTATGGCATATCCAGACATCAACATGTGTTTTTATGACAGTTCTGCTCCCCACACGGATGAGAAAACAAAATTCAGCATGCTTTAGTAGCATATTGCCTACTTTCCAACTACCTGTTGATTCACCCTAAGGCCCCAAATTAGGGTTAGCAAACTAAACCTAGGGTTAGGGTTAGAAAAACTATGGCATATCCAGACATCAACATGTGTTTTTATGACAGTTCTGCTCCCCACACGGATGAGAAAACAAAATTCAGCATGCTTTAGTAGCATATTGCCTACTTTCCAACTACCTGTTGATTCACCCTAAGGCCCCAAATTAGGGTTAGCAAACTAAACCTAGGGTTAGGGTTAGAAAAACTATGGCATATCCAGACATCAACATGTGTTTTTATGACAGTTCTGCTCCCCACACGGATGAGAAAACAAAATTCAGCATGCTTTAGTAGCATATTGCCTACTTTCCAACTACCTGTTGATTCACCCTAAGGCCCCAAATTAGGGTTAGCAAACTAAACCTAGGGTTAGGGTTAGAAAAACTATGGCATATCCAGACATCAACATGTGTTTTTATGACAGTTCTGCTCCCCACACGGATGAGAAAACAAAATTCAGCATGCTTTAGTAGCATATTGCCTACTTTCCAACTACCTGTTGATTCACCCTAAGGCCCCAAATTAGGGTTAGCAAACTAAACCTAGGGTTAGGGTTAGAAAAACTATGGCATATCCAGACATCAACATGTGTTTTTATGACAGTTCTGCTCCCCACACGGATGAGAAAACAAAATTCAGCATGCTTTAGTAGCATATTGCCTACTTTGCAACTACCTGTTGATTCACCCTAAGGCCCCAAATTAGGGTTAGCAAACTAAACCTAGGGTTAGGGTTAGAAAAACTATGGCATATCCAGACATCAACATGTGTTTTTATGACAGTTCTGCTCCCCACACGGATGAGAAAACAAAATTCAGCATGCTTTAGTAGCATATTGCCTACTTTCCAACTACTTGTTGATTCACCCTAAGGCCCCAAATTAGGGTTAGCAAACTAAACCTAGGGTTAGGGTTAGAAAAACTATGGCATATCCAGACATCAACATGTGTTTTTATGACAGTTCTGCTCCCCACACGGATGAGAAAACAAAATTCAGCATGCTTTAGTAGCATATTGCCTACTTTGCAACTACCTGTTGATTCACCCTAAGGCCCCAAATTAGGGTTAGCAAACTAAACCTAGGGTTAGGGTTAGAAAAACTATGGCATATCCAGACATCAACATGTGTTTTTATGACAGTTCTGCTCCCCACACGGATGAGAAAACAAAATTCAGCATGCTTTAGTAGCATATTGCCCACTTTCCAACTACCTGTTGATTCACCCTAAGGCCCCTAATTAGGGTTATCAAACTAAACCTAGGGTTAGGGTTAGAAAAACTATGGCATATCCAGACATCAACATGTGTTTTTATGACAGTTCTGCTCCCCACACGGATGAGAAAACAAAATTCAGCATGCTTTAGTAGCATATTGCCTACTTTCCAACTACCTGTTGATTCACCCTAAGGCCCCAAATTAGGGTTAGCAAACTAAACCTAGGGTTAGGGTTAGAAAAACTATGGCATATCCAGACATCAACATGTGTTTTTATGACAGTTCTGCTCCCCACACGGATGAGAAAACAAAATTCAGCATGCTTTAGTAGCATATTGCCTACTTTCCAACTACCTGTTGATTCACCCTAAGGCCCCAAATTAGGGTTAGCAAACTAAACCTAGGGTTAGGGTTAGAAAAACTATGGCATATCCAGACATCAACATGTGTTTTTATGACAGTTCTGCTCCCCACACGGATGAGAAAACAAAATTCAGCATGCTTTAGTAGCATATTGCCTACTTTCCAACTACCTGTTGATTCACCCTAAGGCCCCAAATTAGGGTTAGCAAACTAAACCTAGGGTTAGGGTTAGAAAAACTATGGCATATCCAGACATCAACATGAGTTTTTATGACAGTTCTGCTCCCCACACGGATGAGAAAACAAAATTCAGCATGCTTTAGTAGCATATTGCCCACTTTCCAAATACCTGTTGATTCACCCTAAGGCCCCAAATTAGGGTTAGCAAACTAAACCTAGGGTTAGGGTTAGAAAAACTATGGCATATCCAGACATCAACATGTGTTTTTATGACAGTTCTGCTCCCCACACGGAGGAGAAAACAAAATTCAGCATGCTTTAGTAGCATATTGCCCACTTTCCAACTACCTGTTGATTCACCCTAAGGCCCCAAATTAGGGTTATCAAACTAAACCTAGGGTTAGGGTTAGAAAAACTATGGCATATCCAGACATCAACATGTGTTTTTATGACAGTTCTGCTCCCCACACGGATGAGAAAACAAAATTCAGCATGCTTTAGTAGCATATTGCCTACTTTCCAACTACCTGTTGATTCACCCTAAGGCCCCAAATTAGGGTTAGCAAACTAAACCTAGGGTTAGGGTTAGAAAAACTATGGCATATCCAGACATCAACATGTGTTTTTATGACAGTTCTGCTCCCCACACGGATGAGAAAACAAAATTCAGCATGCTTTAGTAGCATATTGCCTACTTTCCAACTACCTGTTGATTCACCCTAAGGCCCCAAATTAGGGTTAGCAAACTAAACCTACGGTTAGGGTTAGAAAAACTATGGCATATCCAGACATCAACATGTGTTTTTATGACAGTTCTGCTCCCCACACGGATGAGAAAACAAAATTCAGCATGCTTTAGTAGCATATTGCCTACTTTCCAACTACCTGTTGATTCACCCTAAGGCCCCAAATTAGGGTTAGCAAACTAAACCTAGGGTTAGGGTTAGAAAAACTATGGCATATCCAGACATCAACATGTGTTTTTATGACAGTTCTGCTCCCCACACGGATGAGAAAACAAAATTCAGCATGCTTTAGTAGCATATTGCCCACTTTCCAACTACCTGTTGATTCACCCTAAGGCCCCAAATTAGGGTTATCAAACTAAACCTAGGGTTAGGGTTAGAAAAACTATGGCATATCCAGACATCAACATGTGTTTTTATGACAGTTCTGCTCCCCACACGGATGAGAAAACAAAATTCAGCATGCTTTAGTAGCATATTGCCTACTTTCCAACTACCTGTTGATTCACCCTAAGGCCCCAAATTAGGGTTAGCAAACTAAACCTAGGGTTAGGGTTAGAAAAACTATGGCATATCCAGACATCAACATGTGTTTTTATGACAGTTCTGCTCCCCACACGGATGAGAAAACAAAATTCAGCATGCTTTAGTAGCATATTGCCTACTTTCCAACTACCTGTTGATTCACCCTAAGGCCCCAAATTAGGGTTAGCAAACTAAACCTAGGGTTAGGGTTAGAAAAACTATGGCATATCCAGACATCAACATGTGTTTTTATGACAGTTCTGCTCCCCACACGGATGAGAAAACAAAATTCAGCATGCTTTAGTAGCATATTGCCTACTTTCCAACTACCTGTTGATTCACCCTAAGGCCCCAAATTAGGGTTAGCAAACTAAACCTAGGGTTAGGGTTAGAAAAACTATGGCATATCCAGACATCAACATGTGTTTTTATGACAGTTCTGCTCCCCACACGGATGAGAAAACAAAATTCAGCATGCTTTAGTAGCATATTGCCTACTTTGCAACTACCTGTTGATTCACCCTAAGGCCCCAAATTAGGGTTAGCAAACTAAACCTAGGGTTAGGGTTAGAAAAACTATGGCATATCCAGACATCAACATGTGTTTTTATGACAGTTCTGCTCCCCACACGGATGAGAAAACAAAATTCAGCATGCTTTAGTAGCATATTGCCTACTTTCCAACTACTTGTTGATTCACCCTAAGGCCCCAAATTAGGGTTAGCAAACTAAACCTAGGGTTAGGGTTAGAAAAACTATGGCATATCCAGACATCAACATGTGTTTTTATGACAGTTCTGCTCCCCACACGGATGAGAAAACAAAATTCAGCATGCTTTAGTAGCATATTGCCTACTTTGCAACTACCTGTTGATTCACCCTAAGGCCCCAAATTAGGGTTAGCAAACTAAACCTAGGGTTAGGGTTAGAAAAACTATGGCATATCCAGACATCAACATGTGTTTTTATGACAGTTCTGCTCCCCACACGGATGAGAAAACAAAATTCAGCATGCTTTAGTAGCATATTGCCCACTTTCCAACTACCTGTTGATTCACCCTAAGGCCCCAAATTAGGGTTATCAAACTAAACCTAGGGTTATGGTTAGAAAAACTATGGCATATCCAGACATCAACATGTGTTTTTATGACAGTTCTGCTCCCCACACGGATGAGAAAACAAAATTCAGCATGCTTTAGTAGCATATTGCCTACTTTCCAACTACCTGTTGATTCACCCTAAGGCCCCAAATTAGGGTTAGCAAACTAAACCTAGGGTTAGGGTTAGAAAAACTTTGGCATATCCAGACATCAACATGTGTTTTTATGACAGTTCTGCTCCCCACACGGATGAGAAAACAAAATTCAGCATGCTTTAGTAGCATATTGCCTACTTTCCAACTACCTGTTGATTCACCCTAAGGCCCCAAATTAGGGTTAGCAAACTAAACCTAGGGTTAGGGTTAGAAAAACTATGGCATATCCAGACATCAACATGTGTTTTTATGACAGTTCTGCTCCCCACACGGATGAGAAAACAAAATTCAGCATGCTTTAGTAGCATATTGCCTACTTTCCAACTACCTGTTGATTCACCCTAAGGCCCCAAATTAGGGTTAGCAAACTAAACCTAGGGTTAGGGTTAGAAAAACTATGGCATATCCAGACATCAACATGAGTTTTTATGACAGTTCTGCTCCCCACACGGATGAGAAAACAAAATTCAGCATGCTTTAGTAGCATATTGCCCACTTTCCAAATACCTGTTGATTCACCCTAAGGCCCCAAATTAGGGTTAGCAAACTAAACCTAGGGTTAGGGTTAGAAAAACTATGGCATATCCAGACATCAACATGTGTTTTTATGACAGTTCTGCTCCCCACACGGAGGAGAAAACAAAATTCAGCATGCTTTAGTAGCATATTGCCCACTTTCCAACTACCTGTTGATTCACCCTAAGGCCCCAAATTAGGGTTATCAAACTAAACCTAGGGTTAGGGTTAGAAAAACTATGGCATATCCAGACATCAACATGTGTTTTTATGACAGTTCTGCTCCCCACACGGATGAGAAAACAAAATTCAGCATGCTTTAGTAGCATATTGCCTACTTTCCAACTACCTGTTGATTCACCCTAAGGCCCCAAATTAGGGTTAGCAAACTAAACCTACGGTTAGGGTTAGAAAAACTATGGCATATCCAGACATCAACATGTGTTTTTATGACAGTTCTGCTCCCCACACGGATGAGAAAACAAAATTCAGCATGCTTTAGTAGCATATTGCCTACTTTCCAACTACCTGTTGATTCACCCTAAGGCCCCAAATTAGGGTTAGCAAACTAAACCTAGGGTTAGGGTTAGAAAAACTATGGCATATCCAGACATCAACATGTGTTTTTATGACAGTTCTGCTCCCCACACGGATGAGAAAACAAAATTCAGCATGCTTTAGTAGCATATTGCCCACTTTCCAACTACCTGTTGATTCACCCTAAGGCCCCAAATTAGGGTTATCAAACTAAACCTAGGGTTAGGGTTAGAAAAACTATGGCATATCCAGACATCAACATGTGTTTTTATGACAGTTCTGCTCCCCACACGGATGAGAAAACAAAATTCAGCATGCTTTAGTAGCATATTGCCTACTTTCCAACTACCTGTTGATTCACCCTAAGGCCCCAAATTAGGGTTAGCAAACTAAACCTAGGGTTAGGGTTAGAAAAACTATGGCATATCCAGACATCAACATGTGTTTTTATGACAGTTCTGCTCCCCACACGGATGAGAAAACAAAATTCAGCATGCTTTAGTAGCATATTGCCTACTTTCCAACTACCTGTTGATTCACCCTAAGGCCCCAAATTAGGGTTAGCAAACTAAACCTAGGGTTAGGGTTAGAAAAACTATGGCATATCCAGACATCAACATGTGTTTTTATGACAGTTCTGCTCCCCACACGGATGAGAAAACAAAATTCAGCATGCTTTAGTAGCATATTGCCTACTTTCCAACTACCTGTTGATTCACCCTAAGGCCCCAAATTAGGGTTAGCAAACTAAACCTAGGGTTAGGGTTAGAAAAACTATGGCATATCCAGACATCAACATGTGTTTTTATGACAGTTCTGCTCCCCACACGGATGAGAAAACAAAATTCAGCATGCTTTAGTAGCATATTGCCCACTTTCCAACTACCTGTTGATTCACCCTAAGGCCCCAAATTAGGGTTAGCAAACTAAACCTAGGGTTAGGGTTAGAAAAACTATGGCATATCCAGACATCAACATGAGTTTTTATGACAGTTCTGCTCCCCACACGGATGAGAAAACAAAATTCAGCATGCTTTAGTAGCATATTGCCCACTTTCCAACTACCTGTTGATTCACCCTAAGGCCCCAAATTAGGGTTAGCAAACTAAACCTAGGGTTAGGGTTAGAAAAACTATGGCATATCCAGACATCAACATGTGTTTTTATGACAGTTCTGCTCCCCACACGGAGAAAACAAAATTCAGCATGCTTTAGTAGCATATTGCCCACTTTCCAACTACCTGTTGATTCACCCTAAGGCCCCAAATTAGGGTTATCAAACTAAACCTAGGGTTAGGGTTAGAAAAACTATGGCATATCCAGACATCAACATGTGTTTTTATGACAGTTCTGCTCCCCACACGGATGAGAAAACAAAATTCAGCATGCTTTAGTAGCATATTGCCTACTTTCCAACTACCTGTTGATTCACCCTAAGGCCCCAAATTAGGGTTAGCAAACTAAACCTAGGATTAGGGTTAGAAAAGCTATGGCATATCCAGACATCAACATGTGTTTTTATGACAGTTCTGCTCCCCACACGGATGAGAAAACAAAATTCAGCATGCTTTAGTAGCATATTGCCTACTTTGCAACTACCTGTTGATTCACCCTAAGGCCCCAAATTAGGGTTAGCAAACTAAACCTAGGGTTAGGGTTAGAAAAACTATGGCATATCCAGACATCAACATGTGTTTTTATGACAGTTCTGCTCCCCACACGGATGAGAAAACAAAATTCAGCATGCTTTAGTAGCATATTGCCCACTTTCCAACTACCTGTTGATTCACCCTAAGGCCCCAAATTAGGGTTAGCAAACTAAACCTAGGGTTAGGGTTAGAAAAACTATGGCATATCCAGACATCAACATGTGTTTTTATGACAGTTCTGCTCCCCACACGGATGAGAAAACAAAATTCAGCATGCTTTAGTAGCATATTGCCTACTTTCCAACTACCTGTTGATTCACCCTAAGGCCCCAAATTAGGGTTAGCAAACTAAACCTAGGGTTAGGGTTAGAAAAACTATGGCATATCCAGACATCAACATGTGTTTTTATGACAGTTCTGCTCCCCACACGGATGAGAAAACAAAATTCAGCATGCTTTAGTAGCATATTGCCTACTTTCCAACTACCTGTTGATTCACCCTAAGGCCCCAAATTAGGGTTAGCAAACTAAACCTAGGGTTAGGGTTAGAAAAACTATGGCATATCCAGACATCAACATGTGTTTTTATGACAGTTCTGCTCCCCACACGGATGAGAAAACAAAATTCAGCATGCTTTAGTAGCATATTGCCTACTTTCCAACTACCTGTTGATTCACCCTAAGGCCCCAAATTAGGGTTAGCAAACTAAACCTAGGGTTAGGGTTAGAAAAACTATGGCATATCCAGACATCAACATGAGTTTTTATGACAGTTCTGCTCCCCACACGGATGAGAAAACAAAATTCAGCATGCTTTAGTAGCATATTGCCCACTTTCCAAATACCTGTTGATTCACCCTAAGGCCCCAAATTAGGGTTAGCAAACTAAACCTAGGGTTAGGGTTAGAAAAAATATGGCATATCCAGACATCAACATGTGTTTTTATGACAGTTCTGCTCCCCACACGGAGGAGAAAACAAAATTCAGCATGCTTTAGTAGCATATTGCCCACTTTCCAACTACCTGTTGATTCACCCTAAGGCCCCAAATTAGGGTTATCAAACTAAACCTAGGGTTAGGGTTAGAAAAACTATGGCATATCCAGACATCAACATGTGTTTTTATGACAGTTCTGCTCCCCACACGGATGAGAAAACAAAATTCAGCATGCTTTAGTAGCATATTGCCTACTTTCCAACTACCTGTTGATTCACCCTAAGGCCCCAAATTAGGGTTAGCAAACTAAACCTAGGGTTAGGGTTAGAAAAACTATGGCATATCCAGACATCAACATGTGTTTTTATGACAGTTCTGCTCCCCACACGGATGAGAAAACAAAATTCAGCATGCTTTAGTAGCATATTGCCTACTTTCCAACTACCTGTTGATTCACCCTAAGGCCCCAAATTAGGGTTAGCAAACTAAACCTACGGTTAGGGTTAGAAAAACTATGGCATATCCAGACATCAACATGTGTTTTTATGACAGTTCTGCTCCCCACACGGATGAGAAAACAAAATTCAGCATGCTTTAGTAGCATATTGCCTACTTTCCAACTACCTGTTGATTCACCCTAAGGCCCCAAATTAGGGTTAGCAAACTAAACCTAGGGTTAGGGTTAGAAAAACTATGGCATATCCAGACATCAACATGTGTTTTTATGACAGTTCTGCTCCCCACACGGATGAGAAAACAAAATTCAGCATGCTTTAGTAGCATATTGCCCACTTTCCAACTACCTGTTGATTCACCCTAAGGCCCCAAATTAGGGTTATCAAACTAAACCTAGGGTTAGGGTTAGAAAAACTATGGCATATCCAGACATCAACATGTGTTTTTATGACAGTTCTGCTCCCCACACGGATGAGAAAACAAAATTCAGCATGCTTTAGTAGCATATTGCCTACTTTCCAACTACCTGTTGATTCACCCTAAGGCCCCAAATTAGGGTTAGCAAACTAAACCTAGGGTTAGGGTTAGAAAAACTATGGCATATCCAGACATCAACATGTGTTTTTATGACAGTTCTGCTCCCCACACGGATGAGAAAACAAAATTCAGCATGCTTTAGTAGCATATTGCCTACTTTCCAACTACCTGTTGATTCACCCTAAGGCCCCAAATTAGGGTTAGCAAACTAAACCTAGGGTTAGGGTTAGAAAAACTATGGCATATCCAGACATCAACATGTGTTTTTATGACAGTTCTGCTCCCCACACGGATGAGAAAACAAAATTCAGCATGCTTTAGTAGCATATTGCCTACTTTCCAACTACCTGTTGATTCACCCTAAGGCCCCAAATTAGGGTTAGCAAACTAAACCTAGGGTTAGGGTTAGAAAAACTATGGCATATCCAGACATCAACATGTGTTTTTATGACAGTTCTGCTCCCCACACGGATGAGAAAACAAAATTCAGCATGCTTTAGTAGCATATTGCCCACTTTCCAACTACCTGTTGATTCACCCTAAGGCCCCAAATTAGGGTTAGCAAACTAAACCTAGGGTTAGGGTTAGAAAAACTATGGCATATCCAGACATCAACATGAGTTTTTATGACAGTTCTGCTCCCCACACGGATGAGAAAACAAAATTCAGCATGCTTTAGTAGCATATTGCCCACTTTCCAACTACCTGTTGATTCACCCTAAGGCCCCAAATTAGGGTTAGCAAACTAAACCTAGGGTTAGGGTTAGAAAAACTATGGCATATCCAGACATCAACATGTGTTTTTATGACAGTTCTGCTCCCCACACGGAGAAAACAAAATTCAGCATGCTTTAGTAGCATATTGCCCACTTTCCAACTACCTGTTGATTCACCCTAAGGCCCCAAATTAGGGTTATCAAACTAAACCTAGGGTTAGGGTTAGAAAAACTATGGCATATCCAGACATCAACATGTGTTTTTATGACAGTTCTGCTCCCCACACGGATGAGAAAACAAAATTCAGCATGCTTTAGTAGCATATTGCCTACTTTCCAACTACCTGTTGATTCACCCTAAGGCCCCAAATTAGGGTTAGCAAACTAAACCTAGGATTAGGGTTAGAAAAGCTATGGCATATCCAGACATCAACATGTGTTTTTATGACAGTTCTGCTCCCCACACGGATGAGAAAACAAAATTCAGCATGCTTTAGTAGCATATTGCCTACTTTGCAACTACCTGTTGATTCACCCTAAGGCCCCAAATTAGGGTTAGCAAACTAAACCTAGGGTTAGGGTTAGAAAAACTATGGCATATCCAGACATCAACATGTGTTTTTATGACAGTTCTGCTCCCCACACGGATGAGAAAACAAAATTCAGCATGCTTTAGTAGCATATTGCCCACTTTCCAACTACCTGTTGATTCACCCTAAGGCCCCAAATTAGGGTTAGCAAACTAAACCTAGGGTTAGGGTTAGAAAAACTATGGCATATCCAGACATCAACATGTGTTTTTATGACAGTTCTGCTCCCCACACGGATGAGAAAACAAAATTCAGCATGCTTTAGTAGCATATTGCCTACTTTCCAACTACCTGTTGATTCACCCTAAGGCCCCAAATTAGGGTTAGCAAACTAAACCTACGGTTAGGGTTAGAAAAACTATGGCATATCCAGACATCAACATGTGTTTTTATGACAGTTCTGCTCCCCACACGGATGAGAAAACAAAATTCAGCATGCTTTAGTAGCATATTGCCTACTTTCCAACTACCTGTTGATTCACCCTAAGGCCCCAAATTAGGGTTAGCAAACTAAACCTAGGGTTAGGGTTAGAAAAACTATGGCATATCCAGACATCAACATGTGTTTTTATGACAGTTCTGCTCCCCACACGGATGAGAAAACAAAATTCAGCATGCTTTAGTAGCATATTGCCTACTTTCCAACTACCTGTTGATTCACCCTAAGGCCCCAAATTAGGGTTAGCAAACTAAACCTAGGGTTAGGGTTAGAAAAACTATGGCATATCCAGACATCAACATGAGTTTTTATGACAGTTCTGCTCCCCACACGGATGAGAAAACAAAATTCAGCATGCTTTAGTAGCATATTGCCTACTTTCCAACTACCTGTTGATTCACCCTAAGGCCCCAAATTAGGGTTAGCAAACTAAACCTAGGGTTAGGGTTAGAAAAACTATGGCATATCCAGACATCAACATGTGTTTTTATGACAGTTCTGCTCCCCACACGGATGAGAAAACAAAATTCAGCATGCTTTAGTAGCATATTGCCTACTTTCCAACTACCTGTTGATTCACCCTAAGGCCTAAGATTAGGGTTAGCAAACTAAACCTAGGGTTAGGGTTAGAAAAACTATGGCATATCCAGACATCAACATGTGTTTTTATGACAGTTCTGCTCCCCACACGGATGAGAAAACAAAATTCAGCATGCTTTAGTAGCATATTGCCTACTTTCCAACTACCTGTTGATTCACCCTAAGGCCCCAAATTAGGGTTAGCAAACTAAACCTAGGGTTAAGGTTAGAAAAACTATGGCATATCCAGACATCAACATGTGTTTTTATGACAGTTCTGCTCCCCACACGGATGAGAAAACAAAATTCAGCATGCTTTAGTAGCATATTGCCTACTTTCCAACTACCTGTTGATTCACCCTAAGGCCCCAAATTAGGGTTAGCAAACTAAACCTAGGGTTAGGGTTAGAAAAGCTATGGCATATCCAGACATCAACATGTGTTTTTATGACAGTTCTGCTCCCCACACGGATGAGAAAACAAAATTCAGCATGCTTTAGTAGCATATTGCCTACTTTCCAACTACCTGTTGATTCACCCTAAGGCCCCAAATTAGGGTTAGAAAAACTATGGCATATCCAGACATCAACATGTGTTTTTATGACAGTTCTGCTCCCCACACGGATGAGAAAACAAAATTCAGCATGCTTTAGTAGCATATTGCCTACTTTCCAACTACCTGTTGATTCACCCTAAGGCCCCAAATTAGGGTTAGCAAACTAAACCTAGGGTTAGGGTTAGAAAAACTATGGCATATCCAGACATCAACATGTGTTTTTATGACAGTTCTGCTCCCCACACGGATGAGAAAACAAAATTCAGCATGCTTTAGTAGCATATTGCCTACTTTCCAACTACCTGTTGATTCACCCTAAGGCCCCAAATTAGGGTTAGCAAACTAAACCTAGGGTTAGGGTTAGAAAAACTATGGCATATCCAGACATCAACATGTGTTTTTATGACAGTTCTGCTCCCCACACGGATGAGAAAACAAAATTCAGCATGCTTTAGTAGCATATTGCCTACTTTCCAACTACCTGTTGATTCACCCTAAGGCCCCAAATTAGGGTTAGCAAACTAAACCTAGGGTTAGGGTTAGAAAAACTATGGCATATCCAGACATCAACATGTGTTTTTATGACAGTTCTGCTCCCCACACGGATGAGAAAACAAAATTCAGCATGCTTTAGTAGCATATTGCCTACTTTCCAACTACCTGTTGATTCACCCTAAGGCCCCAAATTAGGGTTAGCAAACTAAACCTAGGGTTAGGGTTAGAAAAACTATGGCATATCCAGACATCAACATGTGTTTTTATGACAGTTCTGCTCCCCACACGGATGAGAAAACAAAATTCAGCATGCTTTAGTAGCATATTGCCTACTTTGCAACTACCTGTTGATTCACCCTAAGGCCCCAAATTAGGGTTAGAAAAACTATGGCATATCCAGACATCAACATGTGTTTTTATGACAGTTCTGCTCCCCACACGGATGAGAAAACAAAATTCAGCATGCTTTAGTAGCATATTGCCTACTTTCCAACTACCTGTTGATTCACCCTAAGGCCCCAAATTAGGGTTAGCAAACTAAACCTAGGGTTAGGGTTAGAAAAACTATGGCATATCCAGACATCAACATGTGTTTTTATGACAGTTCTGCTCCCCACACGGATGAGAAAACAAAATTCAGCATGCTTTAGTAGCATATTGCCTACTTTCCAACTACCTGTTGATTTACCCTAAGGCCCCAAATTAGGGTTATCAAACTAAACCTAGGGTTAGGGTTAGAAAAACTATGGCATATCCAGACATCAACATGTGTTTTTATGACAGTTCTGCTCCCCACACGGATGAGAAAACAAAATTCAGCATGCTTTAGTAGCATATTGCCTACTTTCCAACTACCTGTTGATTCACCCTAAGGCCCCAAATTAGGGTTAGCAAACTAAACCTAGGGTTAGGGTTAGAAAAGCTATGGCATATCCAGACATCAACATGTGTTTTTATGACAGTTCTGCTCCCCACACGGATGAGAAAACAAAATTCAGCATGCTTTAGTAGCATATTGCCTACTTTCCAACTACCTGTTGATTCACCCTAAGGCCCCAAATTAGGGTTAGCAAACTAAACCTAGGGTTAGGGTTAGAAAAACTATGGCATATCCAGACATCAACATGTGTTTTTATGACAGTTCTGCTCCCCACACGGATGAGAAAACAAAATTCAGCATGCTTTAGTAGCATATTGCCCACTTTCCAACTACCTGTTGATTCACCCTAAGGCCCCAAATTAGGGTTATCAAACTAAACCTAGGGTTAGGGTTAGAAAAACTATGGCATATCCAGACATCAACATGTGTTTTTATGACAGTTCTGCTCCCCACACGGATGAGAAAACAAAATTCAGCATGCTTTAGTAGCATATTGCCTACTTTCCAACTACCTGTTGATTCACCCTAAGGCCCCAAATTAGGGTTAGCAAACTAAACCTACGGTTAGGGTTAGAAAAACTATGGCATATCCAGACATCAACATGTGTTTTTATGACAGTTCTGCTCCCCACACGGATGAGAAAACAAAATTCAGCATGCTTTAGTAGCATATTGCCTACTTTCCAACTACCTGTTGATTCACCCTAAGGCCCCAAATTAGGGTTAGCAAACTAAACCTAGGGTTAGGGTTAGAAAAACTATGGCATATCCAGACATCAACATGTGTTTTTATGACAGTTCTGCTCCCCACACGGATGAGAAAACAAAATTCAGCATGCTTTAGTAGCATATTGCCTACTTTCCAACTACCTGTTGATTCACCCTAAGGCCCCAAATTAGGGTTAGCAAACTAAACCTAGGGTTAGGGTTAGAAAAACTATGGCATATCCAGACATCAACATGAGTTTTTATGACAGTTCTGCTCCCCACACGGATGAGAAAACAAAATTCAGCATGCTTTAGTAGCATATTGCCCACTTTCCAAATACCTGTTGATTCACCCTAAGGCCCCAAATTAGGGTTAGCAAACTAAACCTAGGGTTAGGGTTAGAAAAACTATGGCATATCCAGACATCAACATGTGTTTTTATGACAGTTCTGCTCCCCACACGGAGGAGAAAACAAAATTCAGCATGCTTTAGTAGCATATTGCCCACTTTCCAACTACCTGTTGATTCACCCTAAGGCCCCAAATTATGGTTATCAAACTAAACCTAGGGTTAGGGTTAGAAAAACTATGGCATATCCAGACATCAACATGTGTTTTTATGACAGTTCTGCTCCCCACACGGATGAGAAAACAAAATTCAGCATGCTTTAGTAGCATATTGCCTACTTTCCAACTACCTGTTGATTCACCCTAAGGCCCCAAATTAGGGTTAGCAAACTAAACCTAGGGTTAGGGTTAGAAAAACTATGGCATATCCAGACATCAACATGTGTTTTTATGACAGTTCTGCTCCCCACACGGATGAGAAAACAAAATTCAGCATGCTTTAGTAGCATATTGCCTACTTTCCAACTACCTGTTGATTCACCCTAAGGCCCCAAATTAGGGTTAGCAAACTAAACCTACGGTTAGGGTTAGAAAAACTATGGCATATCCAGACATCAACATGTGTTTTTATGACAGTTCTGCTCCCCACACGGATGAGAAAACAAAATTCAGCATGCTTTAGTAGCATATTGCCTACTTTCCAACTACCTGTTGATTCACCCTAAGGCCCCAAATTAAGGTTAGCAAACTAAACCTAGGGTTAGGGTTAGAAAAACTATGGCATATCCAGACATCAACATGTGTTTTTATGACAGTTCTGCTCCCCACACGGATGAGAAAACAAAATTCAGCATGCTTTAGTAGCATATTGCCTACTTTCCAACTACCTGTTGATTCACCCTAAGGCCCCAAATTAGGGTTAGCAAACTAAACCTAGGGTTAGGGTTAGAAAAACTATGGCATATCCAGACATCAACATGTGTTTTTATGACAGTTCTGCTCCCCACACGGATGAGAAAACAAAATTCAGCATGCTTTAGTAGCATATTGCCTACTTTCCAACTACCTGTTGATTTACCGTAAGGCCCCAAATTAGGGTTAGCAAACTAAACCTAGGGTTAGGGTTAGAAAAACTATGGCATATCCAGACATCAACATGTGTTTTTATGACAGTTCTGCTCCCCACACGGATGAGAAAACAAAATTCAGCATGCTTTAGTAGCATATTGCCTACTTTCCAACTACCTGTTGATTCACCATAAGGCCCCAAATTAGGGTTAGCAAACTAAACCTAGGATTAGGGTTAGAAAAACTATGGCATATCCAGACATCAACATGTGTTTTTATGACAGTTCTGCTCCCCACACGGATGAGAAAACAAAATTCAGCATGCTTTAGTAGCATATTGCCTACTTTCCAACTACCTGTTGATTCACCCTAAGGCCCCAAATTAGGGTTAGCAAACTAAACCTACGGTTAGGGTTAGAAAAACTATGGCATATCCAGACATCAACATGTGTTTTTATGACAGTTCTGCTCCCCACACGGATGAGAAAACAAAATTCAGCATGCTTTAGTAGCATATTGCCTACTTTCCAACTACCTGTTGATTCACCCTAAGGCCCCAAATTAGGGTTAGCAAACTAAACCTAGGGTTAGGGTTAGAAAAACTATGGCATATCCAGACATCAACATGTGTTTTTATGACAGTTCTGCTCCCCACACGGATGAGAAAACAAAATTCAGCATGCTTTAGTAGCATATTGCCTACTTTCCAACTACCTGTTGATTCACCCTAAGGCCCCAAATTAGGGTTAGCAAACTAAACCTAGGGTTAGGGTTAGAAAAACTATGGCATATCCAGACATCAACATGAGTTTTTATGACAGTTCTGCTCCCCACACGGATGAGAAAACAAAATTCAGCATGCTTTAGTAGCATATTGCCCACTTTCCAAATACCTGTTGATTCACCCTAAGGCCCCAAATTAGGGTTAGCAAACTAAACCTAGGGTTAGGGTTAGAAAAACTATGGCATATCCAGACATCAACATGTGTTTTTATGACAGTTCTGCTCCCCACACGGAGGAGAAAACAAAATTCAGCATGCTTTAGTAGCATATTGCCCACTTTCCAACTACCTGTTGATTCACCCTAAGGCCCCAAATTATGGTTATCAAACTAAACCTAGGGTTAGGGTTAGAAAAACTATGGCATATCCAGACATCAACATGTGTTTTTATGACAGTTCTGCTCCCCACACGGATGAGAAAACAAAATTCAGCATGCTTTAGTAGCATATTGCCTACTTTCCAACTACCTGTTGATTCACCCTAAGGCCCCAAATTAGGGTTAGCAAACTAAACCTAGGGTTAGGGTTAGAAAAACTATGGCATATCCAGACATCAACATGTGTTTTTATGACAGTTCTGCTCCCCACACGGATGAGAAAACAAAATTCAGCATGCTTTAGTAGCATATTGCCTACTTTCCAACTACCTGTTGATTCACCCTAAGGCCCCAAATTAGGGTTAGCAAACTAAACCTACGGTTAGGGTTAGAAAAACTATGGCATATCCAGACATCAACATGTGTTTTTATGACAGTTCTGCTCCCCACACGGATGAGAAAACAAAATTCAGCATGCTTTAGTAGCATATTGCCTACTTTCCAACTACCTGTTGATTCACCCTAAGGCCCCAAATTAAGGTTAGCAAACTAAACCTAGGGTTAGGGTTAGAAAAACTATGGCATATCCAGACATCAACATGTGTTTTTATGACAGTTCTGCTCCCCACACGGATGAGAAAACAAAATTCAGCATGCTTTAGTAGCATATTGCCTACTTTCCAACTACCTGTTGATTCACCCTAAGGCCCCAAATTAGGGTTAGCAAACTAAACCTAGGGTTAGGGTTAGAAAAACTATGGCATATCCAGACATCAACATGTGTTTTTATGACAGTTCTGCTCCCCACACGGATGAGAAAACAAAATTCAGCATGCTTTAGTAGCATATTGCCTACTTTCCAACTACCTGTTGATTTACCGTAAGGCCCCAAATTAGGGTTAGCAAACTAAACCTAGGGTTAGGGTTAGAAAAACTATGGCATATCCAGACATCAACATGTGTTTTTATGACAGTTCTGCTCCCCACACGGATGAGAAAACAAAATTCAGCATGCTTTAGTAGCATATTGCCTACTTTCCAACTACCTGTTGATTCACCATAAGGCCCCAAATTAGGGTTAGCAAACTAAACCTAGGATTAGGGTTAGAAAAACTATGGCATATCCAGACATCAACATGTGTTTTTATGACAGTTCTGCTCCCCACACGGATGAGAAAACAAAATTCAGCATGCTTTAGTAGCATATTGCCTACTTTCCAACTACCTGTTGATTCACCCTAAGGCCCCAAATTAGGGTTAGCAAACTAAACCTAGGGTTAAGGTTAGAAAAACTATGGCATATCCAGACATCAACATGTGTTTTTATGACAGTTCTGCTCCCCACACGGATGAGAAAACAAAATTCAGCATGCTTTAGTAGCATATTGCCTACTTTCCAACTACCTGTTGATTCACCCTAAGGCCCCAAATTAGGGTTAGCAAACTAAACCTAGGGTTAGGGTTAGAAAAGCTATGGCATATCCAGACATCAACATGTGTTTTTATGACAGTTCTGCTCCCCACACGGATGAGAAAACAAAATTCAGCATGCTTTAGTAGCATATTGCCTACTTTCCAACTACCTGTTGATTCACCCTAAGGCCCCAAATTAGGGTTAGCAAACTAAACCTAGGGTTAGGGTTAGAAAAACTATGGCATATCCAGACATCAACATGTGTTTTTATGACAGTTCTGCTCCCCACACGGATGAGAAAACAAAATTCAGCATGCTTTAGTAGCATATTGCCTACTTTCCAACTACCTGTTGATTCACCCTAAGGCCCCAAATTATGGTTAGCAAACTAAACCTAGGGTTAGGGTTTGAAAAACTATGGCATATCCAGACATCAACATGTGTTTTTATGACAGTTCTGCTCCCCACACGGATGAGAAAAAAAAATTCAGCATGCTTTAGTAGCATATTGCCTACTTTCCAACTACCTGTTGATTCACCCTAAGGCCCCAAATTAGGGTTAGCAAACTAAACCTAGGGTTAGGGTTAGAAAAACTATGGCATATCCAGACATCAACATGTGTTTTTATGACAGTTCTGCTCCCCACACGGATGAGAAAACAAAATTCAGCATGCTTTAGTAGCATATTGCCTACTTTCCAACTACCTGTTGATTCACCCTAAGGCCCCAAATTAGGGTTAGCAAACTAAACCTAGGGTTAGGGTTAGAAAAACTATGGCATATCCAGACATCAACATGTGTTTTTATGACAGTTCTGCTCCCCACACGGATGAGAAAACAAAATTCAGCATGCTTTAGTAGCATATTGCCTACTTTCCAACTACCTGTTGATTCACCCTAAGGCCCCAAATTAGGGTTAGCAAACTAAACCTACGGTTAGGGTTAGAAAAACTATGGCATATCCAGACATCAACATGTGTTTTTATGACAGTTCTGCTCCCCACACGGATGAGAAAACAAAATTCAGCATGCTTTAGTAGCATATTGCCTACTTTCCAACTACCTGTTGATTCACCCTAAGGCCCCAAATTAGGGATAGCAAACTAAACCTAGGGTTAGGGTTAGAAAAACTATGGCATATCCAGACATCAACATGTGTTTTTATGACAGTTCTGCTCCCCACACGGATGAGAAAACAAAATTCAGCATGCTTTAGTAGCATATTGCCTACTTTCCAACTACCTGTTGATTCACCCTAAGGCCCCAAATTAGGGTTAGCAAACTAAACCTAGGGTTAGGGTTAGAAGAACTATGGCATATCCAGACATCAACATGAGTTTTTATGACAGTTCTGCTCCCCACACGGATGAGAAAACAAAATTCAGCATGCTTTAGTAGCATATTGCCCACTTTCCAAATACCTGTTGATTCACCCTAAGGCCCCAAATTAGGGTTAGCAAACTAAACCTAGGGTTATGGTTAGAAAAACTATGGCATATCCAGACATCAACATGTGTTTTTATGACAGTTCTGCTCCCCACACGGAGGAGAAAACAAAATTCAGCATGCTTTAGTAGCATATTGCCCACTTTCCAACTACCTGTTGATTCACCCTAAGGCCCCAAATTAGGGTTAGCAAACTAAACCTAGGGTTAGGGTTAGAAAAACTATGGCATATCCAGACATCAACATGTGTTTTTATGACAGTTCTGCTCCCCACACGGATGAGAAAACAAAAGTCAGCATGCTTTAGTAGCATATTGCCTACTTTCCAACTACCTGTTGATTCACCCTAAGGCCCCAAATTAGGGTTAGAAAAACTATGGCATATCCAGACATCAACATGTGTTTTTATGACAGTTCTGCTCCCCACACGGATGAGAAAACAAAATTCAGCATGCTTTAGTAGCATATTGCCTACTTTCCAACTACCTGTTGATTCACCCTAAGGCCCCAAATTAGGGTTAGCAAACTAAACCTAGGGTTAGGGTTAGAAAAACTATGGCATATCCAGACATCAACATGTGTTTTTATGACAGTTCTGCTCCCCACACGGATGAGAAAACAAAATTCAGCATGCTTTAGTAGCATATTGCCTACTTTCCAACTACCTGTTGATTCACCCTAAGGCCCCAAATTAGGGTTAGCAAACTAAACCTAGGGTTAGGGTTAGAAAAACTATGGCATATCCAGACATCAACATGTGTTTTTATGACAGTTCTGCTCCCCACACGGATGAGAAAACAAAATTCAGCATGCTTTAGTAGCATATTGCCTACTTTCCAACTACCTGTTGATTCACCCTAAGGCCCCAAATTAGGGTTAGCAAACTAAACCTAGGGTTAGGGTTAGAAAAACTATGGCATATCCAGACATCAACATGTGTTTTTATGACAGTTCTGCTCCCCACACGGAGGAGAAAACAAAATTCAGCATGCTTTAGTAGCATATTGCCCACTTTCCAACTACCTGTTGATTCACCCTAAGGCCCCAAATTAGGGTTAGCAAACTAAACCTAGGGTTAGGGTTAGAAAAACTATGGCATATCCAGACATCAACATGTGTTTTTATGACAGTTCTGCTCCCCACACGGATGAGAAAACAAAATTCAGCATGCTTTAGTAGCATATTGCCTACTTTCCAACTACCTGTTGATTCACCCTAAGGCCCCAAATTAGGGTTAGCAAACTAAACCTAGGGTTAGGGTTAGAAAAACTATGGCATATCCAGACATCAACATGTGTTTTTATGACAGTTCTGCTCCCCACACGGATGAGAAAACAAAATTCAGCATGCTTTAGTAGCATATTGCCTACTTTCCAACTACCTGTTGATTCACCCTAAGGCCCCAAATTAGGGTTAGCAAACTAAACCTAGGGTTAGGGTTAGAAAAACTATGGCATATCCAGACATCAACATGTGTTTTTATGACAGTTCTGCTCCCCACACGGATGAGAAAACAAAATTCAGCATGCTTTAGTAGCATATTGCCTACTTTCCAACTACCTGTTGATTCACCGTAAGGCCCCAAATTAGGGATAGCAAACTAAACCTAGGGTTAGGGTTAGAAAAACTATGGCATATCCAGACATCAACATGTGTTTTTATGACAGTTCTGCTCCCCACACGGATGAGAAAACAAAATTCAGCATGCTTTAGTAGCATATTGCCTACTTTCCAACTACCTGTTGATTCACCCTAAGGCCCCAAATTAGGGATAGCAAACTAAACCTAGGGTTAGGGTTAGAAAAACTATGGCATATCCAGACATCAACATGTGTTTTTATGACAGTTCTGCTCCCCACACGGATGAGAAAACAAAAGTCAGCATGCTTTAGTAGCATATTGCCTACTTTCCAACTACCTGTTGATTCACCCTAAGGCCCCAAATTAGGGTTAGCAAACTAAACCTACGGTTAGGGTTAGAAAAACTATGGCATATCCAGACATCAACATGTGTTTTTATGACAGTTCTGCTCCCCACACGGATGAGAAAACAAAATTCAGCATGCTTTAGTAGCATATTGCCTACTTTCCAACTACCTGTTGATTCACCCTAAGGCCCCAAATTAGGGTTAGCAAACTAAACCTAGGGTTAGGGTTAGAAAAACTATGGCATATCCAGACATCAACATGTGTTTTTATGACAGTTCTGCTCCCCACACGGATGAGAAAACAAAATTCAGCATGCTTTAGTAGCATATTGCCTACTTTCCAACTACCTGTTGATTCACCATAAGGCCCCAAATTAGGGTTAGCAAACTAAACCTAGGGTTAGGGTTAGAAAAACTATGGCATATCCAGACATCAACATGTGTTTTTATGACAGTTCTGCTCCCCACACGGATGAGAAAACAAAATTCAGCATGCTTTAGTAGCATATTGCCTACTTTCCAACTACCTGTTGATTCACCCTAAGGCCCCAAATTAGGGTTAGCAAACTAAACCTAGGGTTAGGGTTAGAAAAACTATGGCATATCCAGACATCAACATGAGTTTTTATGACAGTTCTGCTCCCCACACGGATGAGAAAACAAAATTCAGCATGCTTTAGTAGCATATTGCCCACTTTCCAAATACCTGTTGATTCACCCTAAGGCCCCAAATTAGGGTTAGCAAACTAAACCTAGGGTTAGGGTTAGAAAAACTATGGCATATCCAGACATCAACATGTGTTTTTATGACAGTTCTGCTCCCCACACGGAGGAGAAAACAAAATTCAGCATGCTTTAGTAGCATATTGCCCACTTTCCAACTACCTGTTGATTCACCCTAAGGCCCCAAATTAGGGTTAGCAAACTAAACCTAGGGTTAGGGTTAGAAAAACTATGGCATATCCAGACATCAACATGTGTTTTTATGACAGTTCTGCTCCCCACACGGATGAGAAAACAAAATTCAGCATGCTTTAGTAGCATATTGCCTACTTTCCAACTACCTGTTGATTCACCCTAAGGCCCCAAATTATGGTTAGCAAACTAAACCTAGGGTTAGGGTTTGAAAAACTATGGCATATCCAGACATCAACATGTGTTTTTATGACAGTTCTGCTCCCCACACGGATGAGAAAACAAAATTCAGCATGCTTTAGTAGCATATTGCCTACTTTCCAACTACCTGTTGATTCACCCTAAGGCCCCAAATTAGGGTTAGCAAACTAAACCTAGGGTTAGGGTTAGAAAAACTATGGCATATCCAGACATCAACATGTGTTTTTATGACAGTTCTGCTCCCCACACGGATGAGAAAACAAAATTCAGCATGCTTTAGTAGCATATTGCCTACTTTCCAACTACCTGTTGATTCACCCTAAGGCCCCAAATTAGGGTTAGCAAACTAAACCTACGGTTAGGGTTAGAAAAACTATGGCATATCCAGACATCAACATGTGTTTTTATGACAGTTCTGCTCCCCACACGGATGAGAAAACAAAATTCAGCATGCTTTAGTAGCATATTGCCTACTTTCCAACTACCTGTTGATTCACCCTAAGGCCCCAAATTAGGGATAGCAAACTAAACCTAGGGTTAGGGTTAGAAAAACTATGGCATATCCAGACATCAACATGTGTTTTTATGACAGTTCTGCTCCCCACACGGATGAGAAAACAAAATTCAGCATGCTTTAGTAGCATATTGCCTACTTTCCAACTACCTGTTGATTCACCCTAAGGCCCCAAATTAGGGTTAGCAAACTAAACCTAGGGTTAGGGTTAGAAGAACTATGGCATATCCAGACATCAACATGAGTTTTTATGACAGTTCTGCTCCCCACACGGATGAGAAAACAAAATTCAGCATGCTTTAGTAGCATATTGCCCACTTTCCAAATACCTGTTGATTCACCCTAAGGCCCCAAATTAGGGTTAGCAAACTAAACCTAGGGTTATGGTTAGAAAAACTATGGCATATCCAGACATCAACATGTGTTTTTATGACAGTTCTGCTCCCCACACGGAGGAGAAAACAAAATTCAGCATGCTTTAGTAGCATATTGCCCACTTTCCAACTACCTGTTGATTCACCCTAAGGCCCCAAATTAGGGTTAGCAAACTAAACCTAGGGTTAGGGTTAGAAAAACTATGGCATATCCAGACATCAACATGTGTTTTTATGACAGTTCTGCTCCCCACACGGATGAGAAAACAAAAGTCAGCATGCTTTAGTAGCATATTGCCTACTTTCCAACTACCTGTTGATTCACCCTAAGGCCCCAAATTAGGGTTAGCAAACTAAACCTACGGTTAGGGTTAGAAAAACTATGGCATATCCAGACATCAACATGTGTTTTTATGACAGTTCTGCTCCCCACACGGATGAGAAAACAAAATTCAGCATGCTTTAGTAGCATATTGCCTACTTTCCAACTACCTGTTGATTCACCCTAAGGCCCCAAATTAGGGTTAGCAAACTAAACCTAGGGTTAGGGTTAGAAAAACTATGGCATATCCAGACATCAACATGTGTTTTTATGACAGTTCTGCTCCCCACACGGATGAGAAAACAAAATTCAGCATGCTTTAGTAGCATATTGCCTACTTTCCAACTACCTGTTGATTCACCCTAAGGCCCCAAATTAGGGTTAGCAAACTAAACCTAGGGTTAGGGTTAGAAAAACTATGGCATATCCAGACATCAACATGTGTTTTTATGACAGTTCTGCTCCCCACACGGATGAGAAAACAAAATTCAGCATGCTTTAGTAGCATATTGCCTACTTTCCAACTACCTGTTGATTCACCCTAAGGCCCCAAATTAGGGTTAGAAAAACTATGGCATATCCAGACATCAACATGTGTTTTTATGACAGTTCTGCTCCCCACACGGAGGAGAAAACAAAATTCAGCATGCTTTAGTAGCATATTGCCCACTTTCCAACTACCTGTTGATTCACCCTAAGGCCCCAAATTAGGGTTAGCAAACTAAACCTAGGGTTAGGGTTAGAAAAACTATGGCATATCCAGACATCAACATGTGTTTTTATGACAGTTCTGCTCCCCACACGGATGAGAAAACAAAATTCAGCATGCTTTAGTAGCATATTGCCTACTTTCCAACTACCTGTTGATTCACCCTAAGGCCCCAAATTAGGGTTAGCAAACTAAACCTAGGGTTAGGGTTAGAAAAACTATGGCATATCCAGACATCAACATGTGTTTTTATGACAGTTCTGCTCCCCACACGGATGAGAAAACAAAATTCAGCATGCTTTAGTAGCATATTGCCTACTTTCCAACTACCTGTTGATTCACCCTAAGGCCCCAAATTAGGGTTAGCAAACTAAACCTAGGGTTAGGGTTAGAAAAACTATGGCATATCCAGACATCAACATGTGTTTTTATGACAGTTCTGCTCCCCACACGGATGAGAAAACAAAATTCAGCATGCTTTAGTAGCATATTGCCTACTTTCCAACTACCTGTTGATTCACCGTAAGGCCCCAAATTAGGGATAGCAAACTAAACCTAGGGTTAGGGTTAGAAAAACTATGGCATATCCAGACATCAACATGTGTTTTTATGACAGTTCTGCTCCCCACACGGATGAGAAAACAAAATTCAGCATGCTTTAGTAGCATATTGCCTACTTTCCAACTACCTGTTGATTCACCCTAAGGCCCCAAATTAGGGATAGCAAACTAAACCTAGGGTTAGGGTTAGAAAAACTATGGCATATCCAGACATCAACATGTGTTTTTATGACAGTTCTGCTCCCCACACGGATGAGAAAACAAAAGTCAGCATGCTTTAGTAGCATATTGCCTACTTTCCAACTACCTGTTGATTCACCCTAAGGCCCCAAATTAGGGTTAGCAAACTAAACCTACGGTTAGGGTTAGAAAAACTATGGCATATCCAGACATCAACATGTGTTTTTATGACAGTTCTGCTCCCCACACGGATGAGAAAACAAAATTCAGCATGCTTTAGTAGCATATTGCCTACTTTCCAACTACCTGTTGATTCACCCTAAGGCCCCAAATTAGGGTTAGCAAACTAAACCTAGGGTTAGGGTTAGAAAAACTATGGCATATCCAGACATCAACATGTGTTTTTATGACAGTTCTGCTCCCCACACGGATGAGAAAACAAAATTCAGCATGCTTTAGTAGCATATTGCCTACTTTCCAACTACCTGTTGATTCACCATAAGGCCCCAAATTAGGGTTAGCAAACTAAACCTAGGGTTAGGGTTAGAAAAACTATGGCATATCCAGACATCAACATGTGTTTTTATGACAGTTCTGCTCCCCACACGGATGAGAAAACAAAATTCAGCATGCTTTAGTAGCATATTGCCTACTTTCCAACTACCTGTTGATTCACCCTAAGGCCCCAAATTAGGGTTAGCAAACTAAACCTAGGGTTAGGGTTAGAAAAACTATGGCATATCCAGACATCAACATGAGTTTTTATGACAGTTCTGCTCCCCACACGGATGAGAAAACAAAATTCAGCATGCTTTAGTAGCATATTGCCCACTTTCCAAATACCTGTTGATTCACCCTAAGGCCCCAAATTAGGGTTAGCAAACTAAACCTAGGGTTAGGGTTAGAAAAACTATGGCATATCCAGACATCAACATGTGTTTTTATGACAGTTCTGCTCCCCACACGGAGGAGAAAACAAAATTCAGCATGCTTTAGTAGCATATTGCCCACTTTCCAACTACCTGTTGATTCACCCTAAGGCCCCAAATTAGGGTTAGCAAACTAAACCTAGGGTTAGGGTTAGAAAAACTATGGCATATCCAGACATCAACATGTGTTTTTATGACAGTTCTGCTCCCCACACGGATGAGAAAACAAAATTCAGCATGCTTTAGTAGCATATTGCCTACTTTCCAACTACCTGTTGATTCACCCTAAGGCCCCAAATTAGGGTTAGCAAACTAAACCTAGGGTTAGGGTTAGAAAAACTATGGCATATCCAGACATCAACATGTGTTTTTATGACAGTTCTGCTCCCCACACGGATGAGAAAACAAAATTCAGCATGCTTTAGTAGCATATTGCCTACTTTCCAACTACCTGTTGATTCACCCTAAGGCCCCAAATTAGGGTTAGCAAACTAAACCTAGGGTTAGGGTTAGAAAAACTATGGCATATCCAGACATCAACATGTGTTTTTATGACAGTTCTGCTCCCCACACGGATGAGAAAACAAAATTCAGCATGCTTTAGTAGCATATTGCCTACTTTCCAACTACCTGTTGATTCACCCTAAGGCCCCAAATTAGGGTTAGCAAACTAAACCTAGGGTTAGGGTTAGAAAAACTATGGCATATCCAGACATCAACATGTGTTTTTATGACAGTTCTGCTCCCCACACGGATGAGAAAACAAAATTCAGCATGCTTTAGTAGCATATTGCCTACTTTCCAACTACCTGTTGATTCACCCTAAGGCCCCAAATTAGGGTTAGCAAACTAAACCTAGGGTTAGGGTTAGAAAAACTATGGCATATCCAGACATCAACATGTGTTTTTATGACAGTTCTGCTCCCCACACGGATGAGAAAACAAAATTCAGCATGCTTTAGTAGCATATTGCCTACTTTCCAACTACCTGTTGATTCACCCTAAGGCCCCAAATTAGGGTTAGCAAACTAAACCTAGGGTTAGGGTTAGAAAAACTATGGCATATCCAGACATCAACATGTGTTTTTATGACAGTTCTGCTCCCCACACGGATGAGAAAACAAAATTCAGCATGCTTTAGTAGCATATTGCCTACTTTCCAACTACCTGTTGATTCACCCTAAGGCCCCAAATTAGGGTTAGCAAACTAAACCTAGGGTTAGGGTTAGAAAAACTATGGCATATCCAGACATCAACATGTGTTTTTATGACAGTTCTGCTCCCCACACGGATGAGAAAACAAAATTCAGCATGCTTTAGTAGCATATTGCCTACTTTCCAACTACCTGTTGATTCACCCTAAGGCCCCAAATTAGGGTTAGCAAACTAAACCTAGGGTTAGGGTTAGAAAAACTATGGCATATCCAGACATCAACATGTGTTTTTATGACAGTTCTGCTCCCCACACGGATGAGAAAACAAAATTCAGCATGCTTTAGTAGCATATTGCCTACTTTGCAACTACCTGTTGATTCACCCTAAGGCCCCAAATTAGGGTTAGAAAAACTATGGCATATCCAGACATCAACATGTGTTTTTATGACAGTTCTGCTCCCCACACGAATGAGAAAACAAAATTCAGCATGCTTTAGTAGCATATTGCCTACTTTCCAACTACCTGTTGATTCACCCTAAGGCCCCAAATTAGGGTTAGCAAACTAAACCTACGGTTAGGGTTAGAAAAACTATGGCATATCCAGACATCAACATGTGTTTTTATGACAGTTCTGCTCCCCACACGGATGAGAAAACAAAATTCAGCATGCTTTAGTAGCATATTGCCTACTTTCCAACTACCTGTTGATTTACCCTAAGGCCCCAAATTAGGGTTATCAAACTAAACCTAGGGTTAGGGTTAGAAAAACTATGGCATATCCAGACATCAACATGTGTTTTTATGACAGTTCTGCTCCCCACACGGATGAGAAAACAAAATTCAGCATGCTTTAGTAGCATATTGCCTACTTTCCAACTACCTGTTGATTCACCCTAAGGCCCCAAATTAGGGTTAGCAAACTAAACCTAGGGTTAGGGTTAGAAAAACTATGGCATATCCAGACATCAACATGTGTTTTTATGACAGTTCTGCTCCCCACACGGATGAGAAAACAAAATTCAGCATGCTTTAGTAGCATATTGCCTACTTTCCAACTACCTGTTGATTCACCCTAAGGCCCCAAATTAGGGTTAGCAAACTAAACCTAGGGTTAGGGTTAGAAAAACTATGGCATATCCAGACATCAACATGTGTTTTTATGACAGTTCTGCTCCCCACACGGATGAGAAAACAAAATTCAGCATGCTTTAGTAGCATATTGCCTACTTTCCAACTACCTGTTGATTTACCCTAAGGCCCCAAATTAGGGTTATCAAACTAAACCTAGGGTTAGGGTTAGAAAAACTATGGCATATCCAGACATCAACATGTGTTTTTATGACAGTTCTGCTCCCCACACGGATGAGAAAACAAAATTCAGCATGCTTTAGTAGCATATTGCCTACTTTCCAACTACCTGTTGATTCACCCTAAGGCCCCAAATTAGGGTTAGCAAACTAAACCTAGGGTTAGGGTTAGAAAAACTATGGCATATCCAGACATCAACATGTGTTTTTATGACAGTTCTGCTCCCCACACGGATGAGAAAACAAAATTCAGCATGCTTTAGTAGCATATTGCCTACTTTCCAACTACTTGTTGATTCACCCTAAGGCCCTAAATTAGGGTTAGCAAACTAAACCTAGGGTTACGGTTAGAAAAACTATGGCATATCCAGACATCAACATGTGTTTTTATGACAGTTCTGCTCCCCACACGGATGAGAAAACAAAATTCAGCATGCTTTAGTAGCATATTGCCTACTTTGCAACTACCTGTTGATTCACCCTAAGGCCCCAAATTAGGGTTAGCAAACTAAACCTAGGGTTAGGGTTAGAAAAACTATGGCATATCCAGACATCAACATGTGTTTTTATGACAGTTCTGCTCCCCACACGGATGAGAAAACAAAATTCAGCATGCTTTAGTAGCATATTGCCTACTTTCCAACTACCTGTTGATTCACCCTAAGGCCCCAAATTAGGGTTAGCAAACTAAACCTAGGGTTAGGGTTAGAAAAACTATGGCATATCCAGACATCAACATGTGTTTTTATGACAGTTCTGCTCCCCACACGGATGAGAAAACAAAATTCAGCATGCTTTAGTAGCATATTGCCTACTTTCCAACTACCTGTTGATTCACCCTAAGGCCCCAAATTAGGGTTAGCAAACTAAACCTAGGGTTAGGGTTAGAAAAACTATGGCATATCCAGACATCAACATCTGTTTTTATGACAGTTCTGCTCCCCACACGGATGAGAAAACAAAATTCAGCATGCTTTAGTAGCATATTGCCTACTTTCCAACTACCTGTTGATTCACCCTAAGGCCCCAAATTAGGGTTAGCAAACTAAACCTAGGGTTAGGGTTAGAAAAACTATGGCATATCCAGACATCAACATGTGTTTTTATGACAGTTCTGCTCCCCACACGGATGAGAAAACAAAATTCAGCATGCTTTAGTAGCATATTGCCTACTTTGCAACTACCTGTTGATTCACCCTAAGGCCCCAAATTAGGGTTAGAAAAACTATGGCATATCCAGACATCAACATGTGTTTTTATGACAGTTCTGCTCCCCACACGGATGAGAAAACAAAATTCAGCATGCTTTAGTAGCATATTGCCTACTTTCCAACTACCTGTTGATTCACCCTAAGGCCCCAAATTAGGGTTAGCAAACTAAACCTAGGGTTAGGGTTAGAAAAACTATGGCATATCCAGACATCAACATGTGTTTTTATGACAGTTCTGCTCCCCACACGGATGAGAAAACAAAATTCAGCATGCTTTAGTAGCATATTGCCTACTTTCCAACTACCTGTTGATTTACCCTAAGGCCCCAAATTAGGGTTATCAAACTAAACCTAGGGTTAGGGTTAGAAAAACTATGGCATATCCAGACATCAACATGTGTTTTTATGACAGTTCTGCTCCCCACACGGATGAGAAAACAAAATTCAGCATGCTTTAGTAGCATATTGCCTACTTTCCAACTACCTGTTGATTCACCCTAAGGCCCCAAATTAGGGTTAGCAAACTAAACCTAGGGTTACGGTTAGAAAAACTATGGCATATCCAGACATCAACATGTGTTTTTATGACAGTTCTGCTCCCCACACGGATGAGAAAACAAAATTCAGCATGCTTTAGTAGCATATTGCCTACTTTCCAACTACCTGTTGATTCACCCTAAGGCCCCAAATTAGGGTTAGCAAACTAAACCTAGGGTTAGGGTTAGAAAAGCTATGGCATATCCAGACATCAACATGTGTTTTTATGACAGTTCTGCTCCCCACACGGATGAGAAAACAAAATTCAGCATGCTTTAGTAGCATATTGCCTACTTTGCAACTACCTGTTGATTCACCCTAAGGCCCCAAATTAGGGTTAGCAAACTAAACCTAGGGTTACGGTTAGAAAAACTATGGCATATCCAGACATCAACATGTGTTTTTATGACAGTTCTGCTCCCCACACGGATGAGAAAACAAAATTCAGCATGCTTTAGTAGCATATTGCCTACTTTCCAACTACTTGTTGATTCACCCTAAGGCCCTAAATTAGGGTTAGCAAACTAAACCTAGGGTTACGGTTAGAAAAACTATGGCATATCCAGACATCAACATGTGTTTTTATGACAGTTCTGCTCCCCACACGGATGAGAAAACAAAATTCAGCATGCTTTAGTAGCATATTGCCTACTTTGCAACTACCTGTTGATTCACCCTAAGGCCCCAAATTAGGGTTAGCAAACTAAACCTAGGGTTAGGGTTAGAAAAACTATGGCATATCCAGACATCAACATGTGTTTTTATGACAGTTCTGCTCCCCACACGGATGAGAAAACAAAATTCAGCATGCTTTAGTAGCATATTGCCTACTTTCCAACTACCTGTTGATTCACCCTAAGGCCCCAAATTAGGGTTAGCAAACTAAACCTAGGGTTAGGGTTAGAAAAACTATGGCATATCCAGACATCAACATGTGTTTTTATGACAGTTCTGCTCCCCACACGGATGAGAAAACAAAATTCAGCATGCTTTAGTAGCATATTGCCTACTTTCCAACTACCTGTTGATTCACCCTAAGGCCCCAAATTAGGGTTAGCAAACTAAACCTAGGGTTAGGGTTAGAAAAACTATGGCATATCCAGACATCAACATGTGTTTTTATGACAGTTCTGCTCCCCACACGGAGGAGAAAACAAAATTCAGCATGCTTTAGTAGCATATTGCCCACTTTCCAACTACCTGTTGATTCACCCTAAGGCCCCAAATTAGGGTTAGCAAACTAAACCTAGGGTTAGGGTTAGAAAAACTATGGCATATCCAGACATCAACATGTGTTTTTATGACAGTTCTGCTCCCCACACGGATGAGAAAACAAAATTCAGCATGCTTTAGTAGCATATTGCCTACTTTCCAACTACCTGTTGATTCACCCTAAGGCCCCAAATTAGGGTTAGCAAACTAAACCTACGGTTAGGGTTAGAAAAACTATGGCATATCCAGACATCAACATGTGTTTTTATGACAGTTCTGCTCCCCACACGGATGAGAAAACAAAATTCAGCATGCTTTAGTAGCATATTGCCTACTTTCCAACTACCTGTTGATTCACCCTAAGGCCCCAAATTAGGGTTAGCAAACTAAACCTACGGTTAGGGTTAGAAAAACTATGGCATATCCAGACATCAACATGTGTTTTTATGACAGTTCTGCTCCCCACACGGATGAGAAAACAAAATTCAGCATGCTTTAGTAGCATATTGCCTACTTTCCAACTACCTGTTGATTCACCCTAAGGCCCCAAATTAGGGATAGCAAACTAAACCTAGGGTTAGGGTTAGAAAAACTATGGCATATCCAGACATCAACATGTGTTTTTATGACAGTTCTGCTCCCCACACGGATGAGAAAACAAAATTCAGCATGCTTTAGTAGCATATTGCCTACTTTCCAACTACCTGTTGATTCACCCTAAGGCCCCAAATTAGGGTTAGCAAACTAAACCTAGGGTTAGGGTTAGAAAAACTATGGCATATCCAGACATCAACATGTGTTTTTATGACAGTTCTGCTCCCCACACGGATGAGAAAACAAAATTCAGCATGCTTTAGTAGCATATTGCCTACTTTCCAACTACCTGTTGATTCACCCTAAGGCCCCAAATTAGGGTTAGCAAACTAAACCTACGGTTAGGGTTAGAAAAACTATGGCATATCCAGACATCAACATGTGTTTTTATGACAGTTCTGCTCCCCACACGGATGAGAAAACAAAATTCAGCATGCTTTAGTAGCATATTGCCTACTTTCCAACTACCTGTTGATTCACCCTAAGGCCCCAAATTAGGGATAGCAAACTAAACCTAGGGTTAGGGTTAGAAAAACTATGGCATATCCAGACATCAACATGTGTTTTTATGACAGTTCTGCTCCCCACACGGATGAGAAAACAAAATTCAGCATGCTTTAGTAGCATATTGCCTACTTTCCAACTACCTGTTGATTCACCCTAAGGCCCCAAATTAGGGTTAGCAAACTAAACCTAGGGTTAGGGTTAGAAGAACTATGGCATATCCAGACATCAACATGAGTTTTTATGACAGTTCTGCTCCCCACACGGATGAGAAAACAAAATTCAGCATGCTTTAGTAGCATATTGCCCACTTTCCAAATACCTGTTGATTCACCCTAAGGCCCCAAATTAGGGTTAGCAAACTAAACCTAGGGTTATGGTTAGAAAAACTATGGCATATCCAGACATCAACATGTGTTTTTATGACAGTTCTGCTCCCCACACGGATGAGAAAACAAAATTCAGCATGCTTTAGTAGCATATTGCCTTCTTTCCAACTACCTGTTGATTCACCCTAAGGCCCCAAATTAGGGTTAGCAAACTAAACCTAGGGTTAGGGTTAGAAAAACTATGGCATATCCAGACATCAACATGAGTTTTTATGACAGTTCTGCTCCCCACACGGATGAGAAAACAAAATTCAGCATGCTTTAGTAGCATATTGCCCACTTTCCAAATACCTGTTGATTCACCCTAAGGCCCCAAATTAGGGTTAGCAAACTAAACCTAGGGTTAGGGTTAGAAAAACTATGGCATATCCAGACATCAACATGTGTTTTTATGACAGTTCTGCTCCCCACACGGAGGAGAAAACAAAATTCAGCATGCTTTAGTAGCATATTGCCCACTTTCCAACTACCTGTTGATTCACCCTAAGGCCCCAAATTAGGGTTAGCAAACTAAACCTAGGGTTAGGGTTAGAAAAACTATGGCATATCCAGACATCAACATGTGTTTTTATGACAGTTCTGCTCCCCACACGGATGAGAAAACAAAATTCAGCATGCTTTAGTAGCATATTGCCTACTTTCCAACTACCTGTTGATTCACCCTAAGGCCCCAAATTAGGGTTAGCAAACTAAACCTACGGTTAGGGTTAGAAAAACTATGGCATATCCAGACATCAACATGTGTTTTTATGACAGTTCTGCTCCCCACACGGATGAGAAAACAAAATTCAGCATGCTTTAGTAGCATATTGCCTACTTTCCAACTACCTGTTGATTCACCCTAAGGCCCCAAATTAGGGTTAGCAAACTAAACCTAGGGTTAGGGTTAGAAAAACTATGGCATATCCAGACATCAACATGTGTTTTTATGACAGTTCTGCTCCCCACACGGATGAGAAAACAAAATTCAGCATGCTTTAGTAGCATATTGCCTACTTTCCAACTACCTGTTGATTCACCCTAAGGCCCCAAATTAGGGATAGCAAACTAAACCTAGGGTTAGGGTTAGAAAAACTATGGCATATCCAGACATCAACATGTGTTTTTATGACAGTTCTGCTCCCCACACGGATGAGAAAACAAAATTCAGCATGCTTTAGTAGCATATTGCCTACTTTCCAACTACCTGTTGATTCACCCTAAGGCCCCAAATTAGGGTTAGCAAACTAAACCTAGGGTTAGGGTTAGAAGAACTATGGCATATCCAGACATCAACATGAGTTTTTATGACAGTTCTGCTCCCCACACGGATGAGAAAACAAAATTCAGCATGCTTTAGTAGCATATTGCCCACTTTCCAAATACCTGTTGATTCACCCTAAGGCCCCAAATTAGGGTTAGCAAACTAAACCTAGGGTTATGGTTAGAAAAACTATGGCATATCCAGACATCAACATGTGTTTTTATGACAGTTCTGCTCCCCACACGGAGGAGAAAACAAAATTCAGCATGCTTTAGTAGCATATTGCCCACTTTCCAACTACCTGTTGATTCACCCTAAGGCCCCAAATTAGGGTTAGCAAACTAAACCTAGGGTTAGGGTTAGAAAAACTATGGCATATCCAGACATCAACATGTGTTTTTATGACAGTTCTGCTCCCCACACGGATGAGAAAACAAAAGTCAGCATGCTTTAGTAGCATATTGCCTACTTTCCAACTACCTGTTGATTCACCCTAAGGCCCCAAATTAGGGTTAGCAAACTAAACCTACGGTAAGGGTTAGAAAAACTATGGCATATCCAGACATCAACATGTGTTTTTATGACAGTTCTGCTCCCCACACGGATGAGAAAACAAAATTCAGCATGCTTTAGTAGCATATTGCCTACTTTCCAACTACCTGTTGATTCACCCTAAGGCCCCAAATTAGGGTTAGCAAACTAAACCTAGGATTAGGGTTAGAAAAACTATGGCATATCCAGACATCAACATGTGTTTTTATGACAGTTCTGCTCCCCACACGGATGAGAAAACAAAATTCAGCATGCTTTAGTAGCATATTGCCTACTTTCCAACTACCTGTTGATTCACCCTAAGGCCCCAAATTAGGGTTAGCAAACTAAACCTAGGGTTAGGGTTAGAAAAACTATGGCATATCCAGACATCAACATGTGTTTTTATGACAGTTCTGCTCCCCACACGGATGAGAAAACAAAATTCAGCATGCTTTAGTAGCATATTGCCTACTTTCCAACTACCTGTTGATTCACCCTAAGGCCCCAAATTAGGGTTAGCAAACTAAACCTAGGGTTAGGGTTAGAAAAACTATGGCATATCCAGACATCAACATGAGTTTTTATGACAGTTCTGCTCCCCACACGGATGAGAAAACAAAATTCAGCATGCTTTAGTAGCATATTGCCCACTTTCCAAATACCTGTTGATTCACCCTAAGGCCCCAAATTAGGGTTAGCAAACTAAACCTAGGGTTAGGGTTAGAAAAACTATGGCATATCCAGACATCAACATGTGTTTTTATGACAGTTCTGCTCCCCACACGGAGGAGAAAACAAAATTCAGCATGCTTTAGTAGCATATTGCCTACTTTCCAACTACCTGTTGATTCACCCTAAGGCCCCAAATTAGGGTTAGCAAACTAAACCTACGGTTAGGGTTAGAAAAACTATGGCATATCCAGACATCAACATGTGTTTTTATGACAGTTCTGCTCCCCACACGGATGAGAAAACAAAATTCAGCATGCTTTAGTAGCATATTGCCTACTTTCCAACTACCTGTTGATTCACCCTAAGGCCCCAAATTAGGGTTAGCAAACTAAACCTAGGGTTAGGGTTAGAAAAACTATGGCATATCCAGACATCAACATGTGTTTTTATGACAGTTCTGCTCCCCACACGGATGAGAAAACAAAATTCAGCATGCTTTAGTAGCATATTGCCTACTTTCCAACTACCTGTTGATTCACCCTAAGGCCCCAAATTATGGTTAGCAAACTAAACCTAGGGTTAGGGTTAGAAAAACTATGGCATATCCAGACATCAACATGTGTTTTTATGACAGTTCTGCTCCCCACACGGATGAGAAAACAAAATTCAGCATGCTTTAGTAGCATATTGCCTACTTTCCAACTACCTGTTGATTCACCCTAAGGCCCCAAATTATGGTTAGCAAACTAAACCTAGGGTTAGGGTTAGAAAAACTATGGCATATCCAGACATCAACATGTGTTTTTATGACAGTTCTGCTCCCCACACGGATGAGAAAACAAAATTCAGCATGCTTTAGTAGCATATTGCCTACTTTCCAACTACCTGTTGATTCACCCTAAGGCCCCAAATTAGGGTTAGCAAACTAAACCTAGGGTTAGGGTTAGAAAAACTATGGCATATCCAGACATCAACATGTGTTTTTATGACAGTTCTGCTCCCCACACGGATGAGAAAACAAAATTCAGCATGCTTTAGTAGCATATTGCCTACTTTCCAACTACCTGTTGATTTACCGTAAGGCCCCAAATTAGGGTTAGCAAACTAAACCTATGGTTAGGGTTAGAAAAACTATGGCATATCCAGACATCAACATGTGTTTTTATGACAGTTCTGCTCCCCACACGGATGAGAAAACAAAATTCAGCATGCTTTAGTAGCATATTGCCTACTTTCCAACTACCTGTTGATTCACCCTAAGGCCCCAAATTAGGGTTAGCAAACTAAACCTAGGGTTAGGGTTAGAAAAACTATGGCATATCCAGACATCAACATGTGTTTTTATGACAGTTCTGCTCCCCACACGGATGAGAAAACAAAATTCAGCATGCTTTAGTAGCATATTGCCTACTTTCCAACTACCTGTTGATTCACCCTAAGGCCCCAAATTAGGGTTAGCAAACTAAACCTAGGGTTAGGGTTAGAAAAACTATGGCATATCCAGACATCAACATGTGTTTTTATGACAGTTCTGCTCCCCACACGGATGAGAAAACAAAATTCAGCATGCTTTAGTAGCATATTGCCTACTTTCCAACTACCTGTTGATTCACCCTAAGGCCCCAAATTAGGGTTAGCAAACTAAACCTAGGGTTAGGGTTAGAAAAGCTATGGCATATCCAGACATCAACATGTGTTTTTATGACAGTTCTGCTCCCCACACTGATGAGAAAACAAAATTCAGCATGCTTTAGTAGCATATTGCCTACTTTCCAACTACCTGTTGATTCACCCTAAGGCCCCAAATTAGGGTTAGCAAACTAAACCTAGGGTTAGGGTTAGAAAAACTATGGCATATCCAGACATCAACATGAGTTTTTATGACAGTTCTGCTCCCCACACGGATGAGAAAACAAAATTCAGCATGCTTTAGTAGCATATTGCCCACTTTCCAAATACCTGTTGATTCACCCTAAGGCCCCAAATTAGGGTTAGCAAACTAAACCTAGGGTTAGGGTTAGAAAAACTATGGCATATCCAGACATCAACATGTGTTTTTATGACAGTTCTGCTCCCCACACGGATGAGAAAACAAAATTCAGCATGCTTTAGTAGCATATTGCCTACTTTCCAACTACCTGTTGATTCACCCTAAGGCCCCAAATTAGGGTTAGCAAACTAAACCTAGGGTTAGGGTTAGAAAAACTATGGCATATCCAGACATCAACATGTGTTTTTATGACAGTTCTGCTCCCCACACGGATGAGAAAACAAAATTCAGCATGCTTTAGTAGCATATTGCCCACTTTCCAACTACCTGTTGATTCACCCTAAGGCCCCAAATTAGGGTTAGCAAACTAAACCTAGGGTTAGGGTTAGAAAAACTATGGCATATCCAGACATCAACATGAGTTTTTATGACAGTTCTGCTCCCCACACGGATGAGAAAACAAAATTCAGCATGCTTTAGTAGCATATTGCCCACTTTCCAAATACCTGTTGATTCACCCTAAGGCCCCAAATTAGGGTTAGCAAACTAAACCTAGGGTTAGGGTTAGAAAAACTATGGCATATCCAGACATCAACATGTGTTTTTATGACAGTTCTGCTCCCCACACGGATGAGAAAACAAAATTCAGCATGCTTTAGTAGCATATTGCCCACTTTCCAACTACCTGTTGATTCACCCTAAGGCCCCAAATTAGGGTTAGCAAACTAAACCTAGGGTTAGGGTTAGAAAAACTATGGCATATCCAGACATCAACATGTGTTTTTATGACAGTTCTGCTCCCCACACGGATGAGAAAACAAAATTCAGCATGCTTTAGTAGCATATTGCCTACTTTCCAACTACCTGTTGATTCACCCTAAGGTCCCAAATTAGGGTTAGCAAACTAAACCTAGGGTTAGGGTTAGAAAAACTATGGCATATCCAGACATCAACATGTGTTTTTATGACAGTTCTGCTCCCCACACGGATGAGAAAACAAAATTCAGCATGCTTTAGTAGCATATTGCCTACTTTCCAACTACCTGTTGATTCACCCTAAGGCCCCAAATTAGGGTTAGCAAACTAAACCTAGGGTTAGGGTTAGAAAAGCTATGGCATATCCAGACATCAACATGTGTTTTTATGACAGTTCTGCTCCCCACACGGATGAGAAAACAAAATTCAGCATGCTTTAGTAGCATATTGCCTACTTTCCAACTACCTGTTGATTCACCCTAAGGCCCCAAATTAGGGTTAGCAAACTAAACCTAGGGTTAGGGTTAGAAAAACTATGGCATATCCAGACATCAACATGTGTTTTTATGACAGTTCTGCTCCCCACACGGATGAGAAAACAAAATTCAGCATGCTTTAGTAGCATATTGCCTACTTTCCAACTACCTGTTGATTCACCCTAAGGCCCCAAATTAGGGTTAGCAAACTAAACCTAGGGTTAGGGTTAGAAAAACTATGGCATATCCAGACATCAACATGTGTTTTTATGACAGTTCTGCTCCCCACACGGATGAGAAAACAAAATTCAGCATGCTTTAGTAGCATATTGCCTACTTTCCAACTACCTGTTGATTCACCCTAAGGCCCCAAATTAGGGTTAGCAAACTAAACCTACGGTTAGGGTTAGAAAAACTATGGCATATCCAGACATCAACATGTGTTTTTATGACAGTTCTGCTCCCCACACGGATGAGAAAACAAAATTCAGCATGCTTTAGTAGCATATTGCCTACTTTCCAACTACCTGTTGATTCACCCTAAGGCCCCAAATTAGGGTTAGCAAACTAAACCTAGGGTTAGGGTTAGAAAAACTATGGCATATCCAGACATCAACATGTGTTTTTATGACAGTTCTGCTCCCCACACGGATGAGAAAACAAAATTCAGCATGCTTTAGTAGCATATTGCCTACTTTCCAACTACCTGTTGATTCACCCTAAGGCCCCAAATTAGGGTTAGCAAACTAAACCTACGGTTAGGGTTAGAAAAACTATGGCATATCCAGACATCAACATGTGTTTTTATGACAGTTCTGCTCCCCACACGGATGAGAAAACAAAATTCAGCATGCTTTAGTAGCATATTGCCTACTTTCCAACTACCTGTTGATTCACCCTAAGGCCCCAAATTAGGGATAGCAAACTAAACCTAGGGTTAGGGTTAGAAAAACTATGGCATATCCAGACATCAACATGTGTTTTTATGACAGTTCTGCTCCCCACACGGATGAGAAAACAAAATTCAGCATGCTTTAGTAGCATATTGCCTACTTTCCAACTACCTGTTGATTCACCCTAAGGCCCCAAATTAGGGTTAGCAAACTAAACCTAGGGTTAGGGTTAGAAGAACTATGGCATATCCAGACATCAACATGAGTTTTTATGACAGTTCTGCTCCCCACACGGATGAGAAAACAAAATTCAGCATGCTTTAGTAGCATATTGCCCACTTTCCAAATACCTGTTGATTCACCCTAAGGCCCCAAATTAGGGTTAGCAAACTAAACCTAGGGTTATGGTTAGAAAAACTATGGCATATCCAGACATCAACATGTGTTTTTATGACAGTTCTGCTCCCCACACGGATGAGAAAACAAAATTCAGCATGCTTTAGTAGCATATTGCCTTCTTTCCAACTACCTGTTGATTCACCCTAAGGCCCCAAATTAGGGTTAGCAAACTAAACCTAGGGTTAGGGTTAGAAAAACTATGGCATATCCAGACATCAACATGAGTTTTTATGACAGTTCTGCTCCCCACACGGATGAGAAAACAAAATTCAGCATGCTTTAGTAGCATATTGCCCACTTTCCAAATACCTGTTGATTCACCCTAAGGCCCCAAATTAGGGTTAGCAAACTAAACCTAGGGTTAGGGTTAGAAAAACTATGGCATATCCAGACATCAACATGTGTTTTTATGACAGTTCTGCTCCCCACACGGAGGAGAAAACAAAATTCAGCATGCTTTAGTAGCATATTGCCCACTTTCCAACTACCTGTTGATTCACCCTAAGGCCCCAAATTAGGGTTAGCAAACTAAACCTAGGGTTAGGGTTAGAAAAACTATGGCATATCCAGACATCAACATGTGTTTTTATGACAGTTCTGCTCCCCACACGGATGAGAAAACAAAATTCAGCATGCTTTAGTAGCATATTGCCTACTTTCCAACTACCTGTTGATTCACCCTAAGGCCCCAAATTAGGGTTAGCAAACTAAACCTACGGTTAGGGTTAGAAAAACTATGGCATATCCAGACATCAACATGTGTTTTTATGACAGTTCTGCTCCCCACACGGATGAGAAAACAAAATTCAGCATGCTTTAGTAGCATATTGCCTACTTTCCAACTACCTGTTGATTCACCCTAAGGCCCCAAATTAGGGTTAGCAAACTAAACCTAGGGTTAGGGTTAGAAAAACTATGGCATATCCAGACATCAACATGTGTTTTTATGACAGTTCTGCTCCCCACACGGATGAGAAAACAAAATTCAGCATGCTTTAGTAGCATATTGCCTACTTTCCAACTACCTGTTGATTCACCCTAAGGCCCCAAATTAGGGATAGCAAACTAAACCTAGGGTTAGGGTTAGAAAAACTATGGCATATCCAGACATCAACATGTGTTTTTATGACAGTTCTGCTCCCCACACGGATGAGAAAACAAAATTCAGCATGCTTTAGTAGCATATTGCCTACTTTCCAACTACCTGTTGATTCACCCTAAGGCCCCAAATTAGGGTTAGCAAACTAAACCTAGGGTTAGGGTTAGAAGAACTATGGCATATCCAGACATCAACATGAGTTTTTATGACAGTTCTGCTCCCCACACGGATGAGAAAACAAAATTCAGCATGCTTTAGTAGCATATTGCCCACTTTCCAAATACCTGTTGATTCACCCTAAGGCCCCAAATTAGGGTTAGCAAACTAAACCTAGGGTTATGGTTAGAAAAACTATGGCATATCCAGACATCAACATGTGTTTTTATGACAGTTCTGCTCCCCACACGGAGGAGAAAACAAAATTCAGCATGCTTTAGTAGCATATTGCCCACTTTCCAACTACCTGTTGATTCACCCTAAGGCCCCAAATTAGGGTTAGCAAACTAAACCTAGGGTTAGGGTTAGAAAAACTATGGCATATCCAGACATCAACATGTGTTTTTATGACAGTTCTGCTCCCCACACGGATGAGAAAACAAAAGTCAGCATGCTTTAGTAGCATATTGCCTACTTTCCAACTACCTGTTGATTCACCCTAAGGCCCCAAATTAGGGTTAGCAAACTAAACCTACGGTAAGGGTTAGAAAAACTATGGCATATCCAGACATCAACATGTGTTTTTATGACAGTTCTGCTCCCCACACGGATGAGAAAACAAAATTCAGCATGCTTTAGTAGCATATTGCCTACTTTCCAACTACCTGTTGATTCACCCTAAGGCCCCAAATTAGGGTTAGCAAACTAAACCTAGGATTAGGGTTAGAAAAACTATGGCATATCCAGACATCAACATGTGTTTTTATGACAGTTCTGCTCCCCACACGGATGAGAAAACAAAATTCAGCATGCTTTAGTAGCATATTGCCTACTTTCCAACTACCTGTTGATTCACCCTAAGGCCCCAAATTAGGGTTAGCAAACTAAACCTAGGGTTAGGGTTAGAAAAACTATGGCATATCCAGACATCAACATGTGTTTTTATGACAGTTCTGCTCCCCACACGGATGAGAAAACAAAATTCAGCATGCTTTAGTAGCATATTGCCTACTTTCCAACTACCTGTTGATTCACCCTAAGGCCCCAAATTAGGGTTAGCAAACTAAACCTAGGGTTAGGGTTAGAAAAACTATGGCATATCCAGACATCAACATGAGTTTTTATGACAGTTCTGCTCCCCACACGGATGAGAAAACAAAATTCAGCATGCTTTAGTAGCATATTGCCCACTTTCCAAATACCTGTTGATTCACCCTAAGGCCCCAAATTAGGGTTAGCAAACTAAACCTAGGGTTAGGGTTAGAAAAACTATGGCATATCCAGACATCAACATGTGTTTTTATGACAGTTCTGCTCCCCACACGGAGGAGAAAACAAAATTCAGCATGCTTTAGTAGCATATTGCCTACTTTCCAACTACCTGTTGATTCACCCTAAGGCCCCAAATTAGGGTTAGCAAACTAAACCTACGGTTAGGGTTAGAAAAACTATGGCATATCCAGACATCAACATGTGTTTTTATGACAGTTCTGCTCCCCACACGGATGAGAAAACAAAATTCAGCATGCTTTAGTAGCATATTGCCTACTTTCCAACTACCTGTTGATTCACCCTAAGGCCCCAAATTAGGGTTAGCAAACTAAACCTAGGGTTAGGGTTAGAAAAACTATGGCATATCCAGACATCAACATGTGTTTTTATGACAGTTCTGCTCCCCACACGGATGAGAAAACAAAATTCAGCATGCTTTAGTAGCATATTGCCTACTTTCCAACTACCTGTTGATTCACCCTAAGGCCCCAAATTATGGTTAGCAAACTAAACCTAGGGTTAGGGTTAGAAAAACTATGGCATATCCAGACATCAACATGTGTTTTTATGACAGTTCTGCTCCCCACACGGATGAGAAAACAAAATTCAGCATGCTTTAGTAGCATATTGCCTACTTTCCAACTACCTGTTGATTCACCCTAAGGCCCCAAATTATGGTTAGCAAACTAAACCTAGGGTTAGGGTTAGAAAAACTATGGCATATCCAGACATCAACATGTGTTTTTATGACAGTTCTGCTCCCCACACGGATGAGAAAACAAAATTCAGCATGCTTTAGTAGCATATTGCCTACTTTCCAACTACCTGTTGATTCACCCTAAGGCCCCAAATTAGGGTTAGCAAACTAAACCTAGGGTTAGGGTTAGAAAAACTATGGCATATCCAGACATCAACATGTGTTTTTATGACAGTTCTGCTCCCCACACGGATGAGAAAACAAAATTCAGCATGCTTTAGTAGCATATTGCCTACTTTCCAACTACCTGTTGATTTACCGTAAGGCCCCAAATTAGGGTTAGCAAACTAAACCTATGGTTAGGGTTAGAAAAACTATGGCATATCCAGACATCAACATGTGTTTTTATGACAGTTCTGCTCCCCACACGGATGAGAAAACAAAATTCAGCATGCTTTAGTAGCATATTGCCTACTTTCCAACTACCTGTTGATTCACCCTAAGGCCCCAAATTAGGGTTAGCAAACTAAACCTAGGGTTAGGGTTAGAAAAACTATGGCATATCCAGACATCAACATGTGTTTTTATGACAGTTCTGCTCCCCACACGGATGAGAAAACAAAATTCAGCATGCTTTAGTAGCATATTGCCTACTTTCCAACTACCTGTTGATTCACCCTAAGGCCCCAAATTAGGGTTAGCAAACTAAACCTAGGGTTAGGGTTAGAAAAACTATGGCATATCCAGACATCAACATGTGTTTTTATGACAGTTCTGCTCCCCACACGGATGAGAAAACAAAATTCAGCATGCTTTAGTAGCATATTGCCTACTTTCCAACTACCTGTTGATTCACCCTAAGGCCCCAAATTAGGGTTAGCAAACTAAACCTAGGGTTAGGGTTAGAAAAGCTATGGCATATCCAGACATCAACATGTGTTTTTATGACAGTTCTGCTCCCCACACTGATGAGAAAACAAAATTCAGCATGCTTTAGTAGCATATTGCCTACTTTCCAACTACCTGTTGATTCACCCTAAGGCCCCAAATTAGGGTTAGCAAACTAAACCTAGGGTTAGGGTTAGAAAAACTATGGCATATCCAGACATCAACATGAGTTTTTATGACAGTTCTGCTCCCCACACGGATGAGAAAACAAAATTCAGCATGCTTTAGTAGCATATTGCCCACTTTCCAAATACCTGTTGATTCACCCTAAGGCCCCAAATTAGGGTTAGCAAACTAAACCTAGGGTTAGGGTTAGAAAAACTATGGCATATCCAGACATCAACATGTGTTTTTATGACAGTTCTGCTCCCCACACGGATGAGAAAACAAAATTCAGCATGCTTTAGTAGCATATTGCCTACTTTCCAACTACCTGTTGATTCACCCTAAGGCCCCAAATTAGGGTTAGCAAACTAAACCTAGGGTTAGGGTTAGAAAAACTATGGCATATCCAGACATCAACATGTGTTTTTATGACAGTTCTGCTCCCCACACGGATGAGAAAACAAAATTCAGCATGCTTTAGTAGCATATTGCCCACTTTCCAACTACCTGTTGATTCACCCTAAGGCCCCAAATTAGGGTTAGCAAACTAAACCTAGGGTTAGGGTTAGAAAAACTATGGCATATCCAGACATCAACATGAGTTTTTATGACAGTTCTGCTCCCCACACGGATGAGAAAACAAAATTCAGCATGCTTTAGTAGCATATTGCCCACTTTCCAAATACCTGTTGATTCACCCTAAGGCCCCAAATTAGGGTTAGCAAACTAAACCTAGGGTTAGGGTTAGAAAAACTATGGCATATCCAGACATCAACATGTGTTTTTATGACAGTTCTGCTCCCCACACGGATGAGAAAACAAAATTCAGCATGCTTTAGTAGCATATTGCCCACTTTCCAACTACCTGTTGATTCACCCTAAGGCCCCAAATTAGGGTTATCAAACTAAACCTAGGGTTAGGGTTAGAAAAACTATGGCATATCCAGACATCAACATGTGTTTTTATGACAGTTCTGCTCCCCACACGGATGAGAAAACAAAATTCAGCATGCTTTAGTAGCATATTGCCTACTTTCCAACTACCTGTTGATTCACCCTAAGGTCCCAAATTAGGGTTAGCAAACTAAACCTAGGGTTAGGGTTAGAAAAACTATGGCATATCCAGACATCAACATGTGTTTTTATGACAGTTCTGCTCCCCACACGGATGAGAAAACAAAATTCAGCATGCTTTAGTAGCATATTGCCTACTTTCCAACTACCTGTTGATTCACCCTAAGGCCCCAAATTAGGGTTAGCAAACTAAACCTAGGGTTAGGGTTAGAAAAGCTATGGCATATCCAGACATCAACATGTGTTTTTATGACAGTTCTGCTCCCCACACGGATGAGAAAACAAAATTCAGCATGCTTTAGTAGCATATTGCCTACTTTCCAACTACCTGTTGATTCACCCTAAGGCCCCAAATTAGGGTTAGCAAACTAAACCTAGGGTTAGGGTTAGAAAAACTATGGCATATCCAGACATCAACATGTGTTTTTATGACAGTTCTGCTCCCCACACGGATGAGAAAACAAAATTCAGCATGCTTTAGTAGCATATTGCCTACTTTCCAACTACCTGTTGATTCACCCTAAGGCCCCAAATTAGGGTTAGCAAACTAAACCTAGGGTTAGGGTTAGAAAAACTATGGCATATCCAGACATCAACATGTGTTTTTATGACAGTTCTGCTCCCCACACGGATGAGAAAACAAAATTCAGCATGCTTTAGTAGCATATTGCCTACTTTCCAACTACCTGTTGATTCACCCTAAGGCCCCAAATTAGGGTTAGCAAACTAAACCTAGGGTTAGGGTTAGGAAAACTATGGCATATCCAGACATCAACATGTGTTTTTATGACAGTTCTGCTCCCCACACGGATGAGAAAACAAAATTCAGCATGCTTTAGTAGCATATTGCCTACTTTCCAACTACCTGTTGATTCACCCTAAGGCCCCAAATTAGGGTTAGTAAACTAAACCTAGGGTTAGGGTTAGAAAAACTATGGCATATCCAGACATCAACATGAGTTTTTATGACAGTTCTGCTCCCCACACGGATGAGAAAACAAAATTCAGCATGCTTTAGTAGCATATTGCCTACTTTCCAACTACCTGTTGATTCACCCTAAGGCCCCAAATTAGGGTTAGCAAACTAAACCTAGGGTTATGGTTAGAAAAACTATGGCATATCCAGACATCAACATGTGTTTTTATGACAGTTCTGCTCCCCACACGGATGAGAAAACAAAATTCAGCATGCTTTAGTAGCATATTGCCTACTTTCCAACTACCTGTTGATTCACCCTAAGGCCCAAATTAGGGTTAGGGTTAGAAAAACTATGGCATATCCAGACATCAACATGTGTTTTTATGACAGTTCTGCTCCCCACACGGATGAGAAAACAAAATTCAGCATGCTTTAGCAGCATATTGCCTACTTTCCAACTACCTGTTGATTCACCCTAAGGCCCCAAATTAGGGTTAGCAAACTAAACCTAGGGTTAGGGTTAGAAAAACTATGGCATATCCAGACATCAACATGAGTTTTTATGACAGTTCTGCTCCCAACACGGATGAGAAAACAAAATTCAGCATGCTTTAGTAGCATATTGCCCACTTTCCAACTACCTGTTGATTCACCCTAAGGCCCCAAATTAGGGTTAGCAAACTAAACCTAGGGTTAGGGTTAGAAAAACTATGGCATATCCAGACATCAACATGTGTTTTTATGACAGTTCTGCTCCCCACACGGATGAGAAAACAAAATTCAGCATGCTTTAGTAGCATATTGCCTACTTTCCAACTACCTGTTGATTCACCCTAAGGCCCAAATTAGGGTTAGGGTTAGAAAAACTATGGCATATCCAGACATCAACATGTGTTTTTATGACAGTTCTGCTCCCCACACGGATGAGAAAACAAAATTCAGCATGCTTTAGCAGCATATTGCCTACTTTCCAACTACCTGTTGATTCACCCTAAGGCCCCAAATTAGGGTTAGCAAACTAAACCTAGGGTTAGGGTTAGAAAAACTATGGCATATCCAGACATCAACATGTGTTTTTATGACAGTTCTGCTCCCCACACGGATGAGAAAACAAAATTCAGCATGCTTTAGTAGCATATTGCCCACTTTCCAACTACCTGTTGATTCACCCTAAGGCCCCAAATTAGGGTTAGCAAACTAAACCTAGGGTTAGGGTTAGAAAAACTATGGCATATCCAGACATCAACATGTGTTTTTATGACAGTTCTGCTCCCCACACGGATGAGAAAACAAAATTCAGCATGCTTTAGTAGCATATTGCCTACTTTGCAACTACCTGTTGATTCACCCTAAGGCCCCAAATTAGGGTTAGCAAACTAAACCTAGGGTTAGGGTTAGAAAAACTATGGCATATCCAGACATCAACATGTGTTTTTATGACAGTTCTGCTCCCCACACGGATGAGAAAACAAAATTCAGCATGCTTTAGTAGCATATTGCCTACTTTCCAACTACCTGTTGATTCACCCTAAGGCCCCAAATTAGGGTTAGCAAACTAAACCTAGGGTTAGGGTTAGAAAAACTATGGCATATCCAGACATCAACATGTGTTTTTATGACAGTTCTGCTCCCCACACGGATGAGAAAACAAAATTCAGCATGCTTTAGTAGCATATTGCCTACTTTCCAACTACCTGTTGATTCACCCTAAGGCCCCAAATTAGGGTTAGCAAACTAAACCTAGGGTTAGGGTTAGAAAAACTATGGCATATCCAGACATCAACATGTGTTTTTATGACAGTTCTGCTCCCCACACGGATGAGAAAACAAAATTCAGCATGCTTTAGTAGCATATTGCCTACTTTCCAACTACCTGTTGATTCACCCTAAGGCCCCAAATTAGGGTTAGCAAACTAAACCTAGGGTTAGGGTTAGAAAAACTATGGCATATCCAGACATCAACATGTGTTTTTATGACAGTTCTGCTCCCCACACGGATGAGAAAACAAAATTCAGCATGCTTTAGTAGCATATTGCCTACTTTGCAACTACCTGTTGATTCACCCTAAGGCCCCAAATTAGGGTTAGCAAACTAAACCTAGGGTTAGGGTTAGAAAAACTATGGCATATCCAGACATCAACATGTGTTTTTATGACAGTTCTGCTCCCCACACGGATGAGAAAACAAAATTCAGCATGCTTTAGTAGCATATTGCCTACTTTCCAACTACCTGTTGATTCACCCTAAGGCCCCAAATTAGGGTTAGCAAACTAAACCTAGGGTTAGGGTTAGAAAAACTATGGCATATCCAGACATCAACATGTGTTTTTATGACAGTTCTGCTCCCCACACGGATGAGAAAACAAAATTCAGCATGCTTTAGTAGCATATTGCCTACTTTCCAACTACCTGTTGATTCACCCTAAGGCCCCAAATTAGGGTTAGCAAACTAAACCTAGGGTTAGGGTTAGAAAAACTATGGCATATCCAGACATCAACATGTGTTTTTATGACAGTTCTGCTCCCCACACGGATGAGAAAACAAAATTCAGCATGCTTTAGTAGCATATTGCCTACTTTCCAACTACCTGTTGATTCACCCTAAGGCCCCAAATTAGGGTTAGCAAACTAAACCTAGGGTTAGGGTTAGAAAAACTATGGCATATCCAGACATCAACATGTGTTTTTATGACAGTTCTGCTCCCCACACGGATGAGAAAACAAAATTCAGCATGCTTTAGTAGCATATTGCCTACTTTCCAACTACCTGTTGATTTACCGTAAGGCCCCAAATTAGGGTTAGCAAACTAAACCTATGGTTAGGGTTAGAAAAACTATGGCATATCCAGACATCAACATGTGTTTTTATGACAGTTCTGCTCCCCACACGGATGAGAAAACAAAATTCAGCATGCTTTAGTAGCATATTGCCTACTTTCCAACTACCTGTTGATTCACCCTAAGGCCCCAAATTAGGGTTAGCAAACTAAACCTAGGGTTAGGGTTAGAAAAACTATGGCATATCCAGACATCAACATGTGTTTTTATGACAGTTCTGCTCCCCACACGGATGAGAAAACAAAATTCAGCATGCTTTAGTAGCATATTGCCTACTTTCCAACTACCTGTTGATTCACCCTAAGGCCCCAAATTAGGGTTAGCAAACTAAACCTAGGGTTAGGGTTAGAAAAACTATGGCATATCCAGACATCAACATGTGTTTTTATGACAGTTCTGCTCCCCACACGGATGAGAAAACAAAATTCAGCATGCTTTAGTAGCATATTGCCTACTTTCCAACTACCTGTTGATTCACCCTAAGGCCCCAAATTAGGGTTAGCAAACTAAACCTAGGGTTAGGGTTAGAAAAGCTATGGCATATCCAGACATCAACATGTGTTTTTATGACAGTTCTGCTCCCCACACTGATGAGAAAACAAAATTCAGCATGCTTTAGTAGCATATTGCCTACTTTCCAACTACCTGTTGATTCACCCTAAGGCCCCAAATTAGGGTTAGCAAACTAAACCTAGGGTTAGGGTTAGAAAAACTATGGCATATCCAGACATCAACATGTGTTTTTATGACAGTTCTGCTCCCCACACGGATGAGAAAACAAAATTCAGCATGCTTTAGTAGCATATTGCCTACTTTCCAACTACCTGTTGATTCACCCTAAGGCCCCAAATTAGGGTTAGCAAACTAAACCTAGGGTTAGGGTTAGAAAAACTATGGCATATCCAGACATCAACATGTGTTTTTATGACAGTTCTGCTCCCCACACGGATGAGAAAACAAAATTCAGCATGCTTTAGTAGCATATTGCCTACTTTCCAACTACCTGTTGATTCACCCTAAGGCCCCAAATTAGGGTTAGCAAACTAAACCTAGGGTTAGGGTTAGAAAAACTATGGCATATCCAGACATCAACATGTGTTTTTATGACAGTTCTGCTCCCCACACGGATGAGAAAACAAAATTCAGCATGCTTTAGTAGCATATTGCCTACTTTCCAACTACCTGTTGATTCACCCTAAGGCCCCAAATTAGGGTTAGCAAACTAAACCTAGGGTTAGGGTTAGAAAAACTATGGCATATCCAGACATCAACATGTGTTTTTATGACAGTTCTGCTCCCCACACGGATGAGAAAACAAAATTCAGCATGCTTTAGTAGCATATTGCCTACTTTCCAACTACCTGTTGATTCACCCTAAGGCCCCAAATTAGGGTTAGCAAACTAAACCTAGGGTTAGGGTTAGAAAAACTATGGCATATCCAGACATCAACATGTGTTTTTATGACAGTTCTGCTCCCCACACGGATGAGAAAACAAAATTCAGCATGCTTTAGTAGCATATTGCCTACTTTCCAACTACCTGTTGATTCACCCTAAGGCCCCGGGTTAGGGTTAGAAAAACTATGGCATATCCAGACATCAACATGTGTTTTTATGACAGTTCTGCTCCCCACACGGATGAGAAAACAAAATTCAGCATGCTTTAGTAGCATATTGCCTACTTTCCAACTACCTGTTGATTCACCCTAAGGCCCCAAATTAGGGTTAGCAAACTAAACCTAGGGTTAGAAAAACTATGGCATATCCAGACATCAACATGTGTTTTTATGACAGTTCTGCTCCCCACACGGATGAGAAAACAAAATTCAGCATGCTTTAGTAGCATATTGCCTACTTTCCAACTACCTGTTGATTCACCCTAAGGCCCCAAATTAGGGTTAGCAAACTAAACCTAGGGTTAGGGTTAGAAAAACTATGGCATATCCAGACATCAACATGTGTTTTTATGACAGTTCTGCTCCCCACACGGATGAGAAAACAAAATTCAGCATGCTTTAGTAGCATATTGCCTACTTTCCAACTACCTGTTGATTCACCCTAAGGCCCCAAATTAGGGTTAGCAAACTAAACCTAGGGTTAGGGTTAGAAAAACTATGGCATATCCAGACATCAACATGTGTTTTTATGACAGTTCTGCTCCCCACACGGATGAGAAAACAAAATTCAGCATGCTTTAGTAGCATATTGCCTACTTTCCAACTACCTGTTGATTCACCCTAAGGCCCCAAATTAGGGTTAGCAAACTAAACCTAGGGTTAGGGTTAGAAAAACTATGGCATATCCAGACATCAACATGTGTTTTTATGACAGTTCTGCTCCCCACACGGATGAGAAAACAAAATTCAGCATGCTTTAGTAGCATATTGCCTACTTTCCAACTACCTGTTGATTCACCCTAAGGCCCAAATTAGGGTTAGGGTTAGAAAAACTATGGCATATCCAGACATCAACATGTGTTTTTATGACAGTTCTGCTCCCCACACGGATGAGAAAACAAAATTCAGCATGCTTTAGCAGCATATTGCCTACTTTCCAACTACCTGTTGATTCACCCTAAGGCCCCAAATTAGGGTTAGCAAACTAAACCTAGGGTTAGGGTTAGAAAAACTATGGCATATCCAGACATCAACATGTGTTTTTATGACAGTTCTGCTCCCCACACGGATGAGAAAACAAAATTCAGCATGCTTTAGTAGCATATTGCCCACTTTCCAACTACCTGTTGATTCACCCTAAGGCCCCAAATTAGGGTTAGCAAACTAAACCTAGGGTTAGGGTTAGAAAAACTATGGCATATCCAGACATCAACATGTGTTTTTATGACAGTTCTGCTCCCCACACGGATGAGAAAACAAAATTCAGCATGCTTTAGTAGCATATTGCCTACTTTGCAACTACCTGTTGATTCACCCTAAGGCCCCAAATTAGGGTTAGCAAACTAAACCTAGGGTTAGGGTTAGAAAAACTATGGCATATCCAGACATCAACATGTGTTTTTATGACAGTTCTGCTCCCCACACGGATGAGAAAACAAAATTCAGCATGCTTTAGTAGCATATTGCCTACTTTCCAACTACCTGTTGATTCACCCTAAGGCCCCAAATTAGGGTTAGCAAACTAAACCTAGGGTTAGGGTTAGAAAAACTATGGCATATCCAGACATCAACATGTGTTTTTATGACAGTTCTGCTCCCCACACGGATGAGAAAACAAAATTCAGCATGCTTTAGTAGCATATTGCCTACTTTCCAACTACCTGTTGATTCACCCTAAGGCCCCAAATTAGGGTTAGCAAACTAAACCTAGGGTTAGGGTTAGAAAAACTATGGCATATCCAGACATCAACATGTGTTTTTATGACAGTTCTGCTCCCCACACGGATGAGAAAACAAAATTCAGCATGCTTTAGTAGCATATTGCCTACTTTCCAACTACCTGTTGATTCACCCTAAGGCCCCAAATTAGGGTTAGCAAACTAAACCTAGGGTTAGGGTTAGAAAAACTATGGCATATCCAGACATCAACATGTGTTTTTATGACAGTTCTGCTCCCCACACGGATGAGAAAACAAAATTCAGCATGCTTTAGTAGCATATTGCCTACTTTCCAACTACCTGTTGATTTACCGTAAGGCCCCAAATTAGGGTTAGCAAACTAAACCTATGGTTAGGGTTAGAAAAACTATGGCATATCCAGACATCAACATGTGTTTTTATGACAGTTCTGCTCCCCACACGGATGAGAAAACAAAATTCAGCATGCTTTAGTAGCATATTGCCTACTTTCCAACTACCTGTTGATTCACCCTAAGGCCCCAAATTAGGGTTAGCAAACTAAACCTAGGGTTAGGGTTAGAAAAACTATGGCATATCCAGACATCAACATGTGTTTTTATGACAGTTCTGCTCCCCACACGGATGAGAAAACAAAATTCAGCATGCTTTAGTAGCATATTGCCTACTTTCCAACTACCTGTTGATTCACCCTAAGGCCCCAAATTAGGGTTAGCAAACTAAACCTAGGGTTAGGGTTAGAAAAACTATGGCATATCCAGACATCAACATGTGTTTTTATGACAGTTCTGCTCCCCACACGGATGAGAAAACAAAATTCAGCATGCTTTAGTAGCATATTGCCTACTTTCCAACTACCTGTTGATTCACCCTAAGGCCCCAAATTAGGGTTAGCAAACTAAACCTAGGGTTAGGGTTAGAAAAGCTATGGCATATCCAGACATCAACATGTGTTTTTATGACAGTTCTGCTCCCCACACTGATGAGAAAACAAAATTCAGCATGCTTTAGTAGCATATTGCCTACTTTCCAACTACCTGTTGATTCACCCTAAGGCCCCAAATTAGGGTTAGCAAACTAAACCTAGGGTTAGGGTTAGAAAAACTATGGCATATCCAGACATCAACATGAGTTTTTATGACAGTTCTGCTCCCCACACGGATGAGAAAACAAAATTCAGCATGCTTTAGTAGCATATTGCCCACTTTCCAAATACCTGTTGATTCACCCTAAGGCCCCAAATTAGGGTTAGCAAACTAAACCTAGGGTTAGGGTTAGAAAAACTATGGCATATCCAGACATCAACATGTGTTTTTATGACAGTTCTGCTCCCCACACGGATGAGAAAACAAAATTCAGCATGCTTTAGTAGCATATTGCCTACTTTCCAACTACCTGTTGATTCACCCTAAGGCCCCAAATTAGGGTTAGCAAACTAAACCTAGGGTTAGGGTTAGAAAAACTATGGCATATCCAGACATCAACATGTGTTTTTATGACAGTTCTGCTCCCCACACGGATGAGAAAACAAAATTCAGCATGCTTTAGTAGCATATTGCCCACTTTCCAACTACCTGTTGATTCACCCTAAGGCCCCAAATTAGGGTTAGCAAACTAAACCTAGGGTTAGGGTTAGAAAAACTATGGCATATCCAGACATCAACATGAGTTTTTATGACAGTTCTGCTCCCCACACGGATGAGAAAACAAAATTCAGCATGCTTTAGTAGCATATTGCCCACTTTCCAAATACCTGTTGATTCACCCTAAGGCCCCAAATTAGGGTTAGCAAACTAAACCTAGGGTTAGGGTTAGAAAAACTATGGCATATCCAGACATCAACATGTGTTTTTATGACAGTTCTGCTCCCCACACGGATGAGAAAACAAAATTCAGCATGCTTTAGTAGCATATTGCCCACTTTCCAACTACCTGTTGATTCACCCTAAGGCCCCAAATTAGGGTTATCAAACTAAACCTAGGGTTAGGGTTAGAAAAACTATGGCATATCCAGACATCAACATGTGTTTTTATGACAGTTCTGCTCCCCACACGGATGAGAAAACAAAATTCAGCATGCTTTAGTAGCATATTGCCTACTTTCCAACTACCTGTTGATTCACCCTAAGGTCCCAAATTAGGGTTAGCAAACTAAACCTAGGGTTAGGGTTAGAAAAGCTATGGCATATCCAGACATCAACATGTGTTTTTATGACAGTTCTGCTCCCCACACGGATGAGAAAACAAAATTCAGCATGCTTTAGTAGCATATTGCCTACTTTCCAACTACCTGTTGATTCACCCTAAGGCCCCAAATTAGGGTTAGCAAACTAAACCTAGGGTTAGGGTTAGAAAAGCTATGGCATATCCAGACATCAACATGTGTTTTTATGACAGTTCTGCTCCCCACACGGATGAGAAAACAAAATTCAGCATGCTTTAGTAGCATATTGCCTACTTTCCAACTACCTGTTGATTCACCCTAAGGCCCCAAATTAGGGTTAGCAAACTAAACCTAGGGTTAGGGTTAGAAAAACTATGGCATATCCAGACATCAACATGTGTTTTTATGACAGTTCTGCTCCCCACACGGATGAGAAAACAAAATTCAGCATGCTTTAGTAGCATATTGCCTACTTTCCAACTACCTGTTGATTCACCCTAAGGCCCCAAATTAGGGTTAGCAAACTAAACCTAGGGTTAGGGTTAGAAAAACTATGGCATATCCAGACATCAACATGTGTTTTTATGACAGTTCTGCTCCCCACACGGATGAGAAAACAAAATTCAGCATGCTTTAGTAGCATATTGCCTACTTTCCAACTACCTGTTGATTCACCCTAAGGCCCCAAATTAGGGTTAGCAAACTAAACCTAGGGTTAGGGTTAGGAAAACTATGGCATATCCAGACATCAACATGTGTTTTTATGACAGTTCTGCTCCCCACACGGATGAGAAAACAAAATTCAGCATGCTTTAGTAGCATATTGCCTACTTTCCAACTACCTGTTGATTCACCCTAAGGCCCCAAATTAGGGTTAGTAAACTAAACCTAGGGTTAGGGTTAGAAAAACTATGGCATATCCAGACATCAACATGAGTTTTTATGACAGTTCTGCTCCCCACACGGATGAGAAAACAAAATTCAGCATGCTTTAGTAGCATATTGCCTACTTTCCAACTACCTGTTGATTCACCCTAAGGCCCCAAATTAGGGTTAGCAAACTAAACCTAGGGTTATGGTTAGAAAAACTATGGCATATCCAGACATCAACATGTGTTTTTATGACAGTTCTGCTCCCCACACGGATGAGAAAACAAAATTCAGCATGCTTTAGTAGCATATTGCCTACTTTCCAACTACCTGTTGATTCACCCTAAGGCCCAAATTAGGGTTAGGGTTAGAAAAACTATGGCATATCCAGACATCAACATGTGTTTTTATGACAGTTCTGCTCCCCACACGGATGAGAAAACAAAATTCAGCATGCTTTAGCAGCATATTGCCTACTTTCCAACTACCTGTTGATTCACCCTAAGGCCCCAAATTAGGGTTAGCAAACTAAACCTAGGGTTAGGGTTAGAAAAACTATGGCATATCCAGACATCAACATGAGTTTTTATGACAGTTCTGCTCCCAACACGGATGAGAAAACAAAATTCAGCATGCTTTAGTAGCATATTGCCCACTTTCCAACTACCTGTTGATTCACCCTAAGGCCCCAAATTAGGGTTAGCAAACTAAACCTAGGGTTAGGGTTAGAAAAACTATGGCATATCCAGACATCAACATGTGTTTTTATGACAGTTCTGCTCCCCACACGGATGAGAAAACAAAATTCAGCATGCTTTAGTAGCATATTGCCTACTTTCCAACTACCTGTTGATTCACCCTAAGGCCCAAATTAGGGTTAGGGTTAGAAAAACTATGGCATATCCAGACATCAACATGTGTTTTTATGACAGTTCTGCTCCCCACACGGATGAGAAAACAAAATTCAGCATGCTTTAGCAGCATATTGCCTACTTTCCAACTACCTGTTGATTCACCCTAAGGCCCCAAATTAGGGTTAGCAAACTAAACCTAGGGTTAGGGTTAGAAAAACTATGGCATATCCAGACATCAACATGTGTTTTTATGACAGTTCTGCTCCCCACACGGATGAGAAAACAAAATTCAGCATGCTTTAGTAGCATATTGCCCACTTTCCAACTACCTGTTGATTCACCCTAAGGCCCCAAATTAGGGTTAGCAAACTAAACCTAGGGTTAGGGTTAGAAAAACTATGGCATATCCAGACATCAACATGTGTTTTTATGACAGTTCTGCTCCCCACACGGATGAGAAAACAAAATTCAGCATGCTTTAGTAGCATATTGCCTACTTTGCAACTACCTGTTGATTCACCCTAAGGCCCCAAATTAGGGTTAGCAAACTAAACCTAGGGTTAGGGTTAGAAAAACTATGGCATATCCAGACATCAACATGTGTTTTTATGACAGTTCTGCTCCCCACACGGATGAGAAAACAAAATTCAGCATGCTTTAGTAGCATATTGCCTACTTTCCAACTACCTGTTGATTCACCCTAAGGCCCCAAATTAGGGTTAGCAAACTAAACCTAGGGTTAGGGTTAGAAAAACTATGGCATATCCAGACATCAACATGTGTTTTTATGACAGTTCTGCTCCCCACACGGATGAGAAAACAAAATTCAGCATGCTTTAGTAGCATATTGCCTACTTTCCAACTACCTGTTGATTCACCCTAAGGCCCCAAATTAGGGTTAGCAAACTAAACCTAGGGTTAGGGTTAGAAAAACTATGGCATATCCAGACATCAACATGTGTTTTTATGACAGTTCTGCTCCCCACACGGATGAGAAAACAAAATTCAGCATGCTTTAGTAGCATATTGCCTACTTTCCAACTACCTGTTGATTCACCCTAAGGCCCCAAATTAGGGTTAGCAAACTAAACCTAGGGTTAGGGTTAGAAAAACTATGGCATATCCAGACATCAACATGTGTTTTTATGACAGTTCTGCTCCCCACACGGATGAGAAAACAAAATTCAGCATGCTTTAGTAGCATATTGCCTACTTTCCAACTACCTGTTGATTCACCCTAAGGCCCCAAATTAGGGTTAGCAAACTAAACCTAGGGTTAGGGTTAGAAAAACTATGGCATATCCAGACATCAACATGTGTTTTTATGACAGTTCTGCTCCCCACACGGATGAGAAAACAAAATTCAGCATGCTTTAGTAGCATATTGCCTACTTTCCAACTACCTGTTGATTCACCCTAAGGCCCCAAATTAGGGTTAGCAAACTAAACCTAGGGTTAGGGTTAGAAAAACTATGGCATATCCAGACATCAACATGTGTTTTTATGACAGTTCTGCTCCCCACACGGATGAGAAAACAAAATTCAGCATGCTTTAGTAGCATATTGCCTACTTTCCAACTACCTGTTGATTCACCCTAAGGCCCCAAATTAGGGTTAGCAAACTAAACCTAGGATTACGGTTAGAAAAGCTATGGCATATCCAGACATCAACATGTGTTTTTATGACAGTTCTGCTCCCCACACGGATGAGAAAACAAAATTCAGCATGCTTTAGTAGCATATTGCCTACTTTCCAACTACCTGTTGATTCACCCTAAGGCCCCAAATTAGGGTTAGCAAACTAAACCTAGGGTTAGGGTTAGAAAAACTATGGCATATCCAGACATCAACATGTGTTTTTATGACAGTTCTGCTCCCCACACGGATGAGAAAACAAAATTCAGCATGCTTTAGTAGCATATTGCCTACTTTCCAACTACCTGTTGATTCACCCTAAGGCCCCAAATTAGGGTTAGCAAACTAAACCTAGGGTTAGGGTTAGAAAAACTATGGCATATCCAGACATCAACATGTGTTTTTATGACAGTTCTGCTCCCCACACGGATGAGAAAACAAAATTCAGCATGCTTTAGTAGCATATTGCCTACTTTCCAACTACCTGTTGATTCACCCTAAGGCCCCAAATTAGGGTTAGCAAACTAAACCTAGGGTTAGGGTTAGAAAAACTATGGCATATCCAGACATCAACATGTGTTTTTATGACAGTTCTGCTCCCCACACGGATGAGAAAACAAAATTCAGCATGCTTTAGTAGCATATTGCCTACTTTCCAACTACCTGTTGATTCACCCTAAGGCCCCAAATTAGGGTTAGCAAACTAAACCTAGGGTTAGGGTTAGAAAAACTATGGCATATCCAGACATCAACATGTGTTTTTATGACAGTTCTGCTCCCCACACGGATGAGAAAACAAAATTCAGCATGCTTTAGTAGCATATTGCCTACTTTCCAACTACCTGTTGATTCACCCTAAGGCCCCAAATTAGGGTTAGCAAACTAAACCTAGGGTTAGGGTTAGAAAAACTATGGCATATCCAGACATCAACATGTGTTTTTATGACAGTTCTGCTCCCCACACGGATGAGAAAACAAAATTCAGCATGCTTTAGTAGCATATTGCCTACTTTCCAACTACCTGTTGATTCACCCTAAGGCCCCAAATTAGGGTTAGCAAACTAAACCTAGGGTTAGAAAAACTATGGCATATCCAGACATCAACATGTGTTTTTATGACAGTTCTGCTCCCCACACGGATGAGAAAACAAAATTCAGCATGCTTTAGTAGCATATTGCCTACTTTCCAACTACCTGTTGATTCACCCTAAGGCCCCAAATTAGGGTTAGCAAACTAAACCTAGGGTTAGGGTTAGAAAAACTATGGCATATCCAGACATCAACATGTGTTTTTATGACAGTTCTGCTCCCCACACGGATGAGAAAACAAAATTCAGCATGCTTTAGTAGCATATTGCCTACTTTCCAACTACCTGTTGATTCACCCTAAGGCCCCAAATTAGGGTTAGCAAACTAAACCTAGGGTTAGGGTTAGAAAAACTATGGCATATCCAGACATCAACATGTGTTTTTATGACAGTTCTGCTCCCCACACGGATGAGAAAACAAAATTCAGCATGCTTTAGTAGCATATTGCCTACTTTCCAACTACCTGTTGATTCACCCTAAGGCCCCAAATTAGGGTTAGCAAACTAAACCTAGGGTTAGGGTTAGAAAAACTATGGCATATCCAGACATCAACATGTGTTTTTATGACAGTTCTGCTCCCCACACGGATGAGAAAACAAAATTCAGCATGCTTTAGTAGCATATTGCCTACTTTCCAACTACCTGTTGATTCACCCTAAGGCCCAAATTAGGGTTAGGGTTAGAAAAACTATGGCATATCCAGACATCAACATGTGTTTTTATGACAGTTCTGCTCCCCACACGGATGAGAAAACAAAATTCAGCATGCTTTAGCAGCATATTGCCTACTTTCCAACTACCTGTTGATTCACCCTAAGGCCCCAAATTAGGGTTAGCAAACTAAACCTAGGGTTAGGGTTAGAAAAACTATGGCATATCCAGACATCAACATGTGTTTTTATGACAGTTCTGCTCCCCACACGGATGAGAAAACAAAATTCAGCATGCTTTAGTAGCATATTGCCCACTTTCCAACTACCTGTTGATTCACCCTAAGGCCCCAAATTAGGGTTAGCAAACTAAACCTAGGGTTAGGGTTAGAAAAACTATGGCATATCCAGACATCAACATGTGTTTTTATGACAGTTCTGCTCCCCACACGGATGAGAAAACAAAATTCAGCATGCTTTAGTAGCATATTGCCTACTTTGCAACTACCTGTTGATTCACCCTAAGGCCCCAAATTAGGGTTAGCAAACTAAACCTAGGGTTAGGGTTAGAAAAACTATGGCATATCCAGACATCAACATGTGTTTTTATGACAGTTCTGCTCCCCACACGGATGAGAAAACAAAATTCAGCATGCTTTAGTAGCATATTGCCTACTTTCCAACTACCTGTTGATTCACCCTAAGGCCCCAAATTAGGGTTAGCAAACTAAACCTAGGGTTAGGGTTAGAAAAACTATGGCATATCCAGACATCAACATGTGTTTTTATGACAGTTCTGCTCCCCACACGGATGAGAAAACAAAATTCAGCATGCTTTAGTAGCATATTGCCTACTTTCCAACTACCTGTTGATTCACCCTAAGGCCCCAAATTAGGGTTAGCAAACTAAACCTAGGGTTAGGGTTAGAAAAACTATGGCATATCCAGACATCAACATGTGTTTTTATGACAGTTCTGCTCCCCACACGGATGAGAAAACAAAATTCAGCATGCTTTAGTAGCATATTGCCTACTTTCCAACTACCTGTTGATTCACCCTAAGGCCCCAAATTAGGGTTAGCAAACTAAACCTAGGGTTAGGGTTAGAAAAACTATGGCATATCCAGACATCAACATGTGTTTTTATGACAGTTCTGCTCCCCACACGGATGAGAAAACAAAATTCAGCATGCTTTAGTAGCATATTGCCTACTTTCCAACTACCTGTTGATTCACCCTAAGGCCCCAAATTAGGGTTAGCAAACTAAACCTAGGGTTAGGGTTAGAAAAACTATGGCATATCCAGACATCAACATGTGTTTTTATGACAGTTCTGCTCCCCACACGGATGAGAAAACAAAATTCAGCATGCTTTAGTAGCATATTGCCTACTTTCCAACTACCTGTTGATTCACCCTAAGGCCCCAAATTAGGGTTAGCAAACTAAACCTAGGGTTAGGGTTAGAAAAACTATGGCATATCCAGACATCAACATGTGTTTTTATGACAGTTCTGCTCCCCACACGGATGAGAAAACAAAATTCAGCATGCTTTAGTAGCATATTGCCTACTTTCCAACTACCTGTTGATTCACCCTAAGGCCCCAAATTAGGGTTAGCAAACTAAACCTAGGATTACGGTTAGAAAAGCTATGGCATATCCAGACATCAACATGTGTTTTTATGACAGTTCTGCTCCCCACACGGATGAGAAAACAAAATTCAGCATGCTTTAGTAGCATATTGCCTACTTTCCAACTACCTGTTGATTCACCCTAAGGCCCCAAATTAGGGTTAGCAAACTAAACCTAGGGTTAGGGTTAGAAAAACTATGGCATATCCAGACATCAACATGTGTTTTTATGACAGTTCTGCTCCCCACACGGATGAGAAAACAAAATTCAGCATGCTTTAGTAGCATATTGCCTACTTTTCAACTACCTGTTGATTCACCCTAAGGCCCCAAATTAGGGTTAGCAAACTAAACCTAGGGTTAGGGTTAGAAAAACTATGGCATATCCAGACATCAACATGTGTTTTTATGACAGTTCTGCTCCCCACACGGATGAGAAAACAAAATTCAGCATGCTTTAGTAGCATATTGCCTACTTTCCAACTACCTGTTGATTCACCCTAAGGCCCCAAATTAGGGTTAGCAAACTAAACCTATGGTTAGGGTTAGAAAAACTATGGCATATCCAGACATCAACATGTGTTTTTATGACAGTTCTGCTCCCCACACGGATGAGAAAACAAAATTCAGCATGCTTTAGTAGCATATTGCCTACTTTCCAACTACCTGTTGATTCACCCTAAGGCCCCAAATTAGGGTTAGCAAACTAAACCTAGGGTTAGGGTTAGAAAAACTATGGCATATCCAGACATCAACATGTGTTTTTATGACAGTTCTGCTCCCCACACGGATGAGAAAACAAAATTCAGCATGCTTTAGTAGCATATTGCCTACTTTCCAACTACCTGTTGATTCACCCTAAGGCCCCAAATTAGGGTTAGCAAACTAAACCTAGGGTTAGGGTTAGAAAAACTATGGCATATCCAGACATCAACATGTGTTTTTATGACAGTTCTGCTCCCCACACGGATGAGAAAACAAAATTCAGCATGCTTTAGTAGCATATTGCCTACTTTCCAACTACCTGTTGATTCACCCTAAGGCCCCAAATTAGGGTTAGCAAACTAAACCTAGGATTACGGTTAGAAAAGCTATGGCATATCCAGACATCAACATGTGTTTTTATGACAGTTCTGCTCCCCACACGGATGAGAAAACAAAATTCAGCATGCTTTAGTAGCATATTGCCTACTTTCCAACTACCTGTTGATTCACCCTAAGGCCCCAAATTAGGGTTAGCAAACTAAACCTAGGGTTAGGGTTAGAAAAACTATGGCATATCCAGACATCAACATGTGTTTTTATGACAGTTCTGCTCCCCACACGGATGAGAAAACAAAATTCAGCATGCTTTAGTAGCATATTGCCTACTTTCCAACTACCTGTTGATTCACCCTAAGGCCCCAAATTAGGGTTAGCAAACTAAACCTAGGGTTAGGGTTAGAAAAACTATGGCATATCCAGACATCAACATGTGTTTTTATGACAGTTCTGCTCCCCACACGGATGAGAAAACAAAATTCAGCATGCTTTAGTAGCATATTGCCTACTTTCCAACTACCTGTTGATTCACCCTAAGGCCCCAAATTAGGGTTAGCAAACTAAACCTAGGGTTAGGGTTAGAAAAGCTATGGCATATCCAGACATCAACATGTGTTTTTATGACAGTTCTGCTCCCCACACGGATGAGAAAACAAAATTCAGCATGCTTTAGTAGCATATTGCCTACTTTCCAACTACCTGTTGATTCACCCTAAGGCCCCAAATTAGGGTTAGCAAACTAAACCTAGGGTTAGGGTTAGAAAAACTATGGCATATCCAGACATCAACATGTGTTTTTATGACAGTTCTGCTCCCCACACGGATGAGAAAACAAAATTCAGCATGCTTTAGTAGCATATTGCCTACTTTCCAACTACCTGTTGATTCACCCTAAGGCCCCAAATTAGGGTTAGCAAACTAAACCTAGGGTTAGGGTTAGAAAAACTATGGCATATCCAGACATCAACATGTGTTTTTATGACAGTTCTGCTCCCCACACGGATGAGAAAACAAAATTCAGCATGCTTTAGTAGCATATTGCCTACTTTCCAACTACCTGTTGATTCACCCTAAGGCCCCAAATTAGGGTTAGCAAACTAAACCTAGGATTACGGTTAGAAAAGCTATGGCATATCCAGACATCAACATGTGTTTTTATGACAGTTCTGCTCCCCACACGGATGAGAAAACAAAATTCAGCATGCTTTAGTAGCATATTGCCTACTTTCCAACTACCTGTTGATTCACCCTAAGGCCCCAAATTAGGGTTAGCAAACTAAACCTAGGGTTAGGGTTAGAAAAACTATGGCATATCCAGACATCAACATGTGTTTTTATGACAGTTCTGCTCCCCACACGGATGAGAAAACAAAATTCAGCATGCTTTAGTAGCATATTGCCTACTTTCCAACTACCTGTTGATTCACCCTAAGGCCCCAAATTAGGGTTAGCAAACTAAACCTAGGGTTAGGGTTAGAAAAACTATGGCATATCCAGACATCAACATGTGTTTTTATGACAGTTCTGCTCCCCACACGGATGAGAAAACAAAATTCAGCATGCTTTAGTAGCATATTGCCTACTTTCCAACTACCTGTTGATTCACCCTAAGGCCCCAAATTAGGGTTAGCAAACTAAACCTAGGGTTATGGTTAGAAAAACTATGGCATATCCAGACATCAACATGTGTTTTTATGACAGTTCTGCTCCCCACACGGATGAGAAAACAAAATTCAGCATGCTTTAGTAGCATATTGCCTACTTTCCAACTACCTGTTGATTCACCCTAAGGCCCCAAATTAGGGTTAGCAAACTAAACCTAGGGTTAGGGTTAGAAAAACTATGGCATATCCAGACATCAACATGTGTTTTTATGACAGTTCTGCTCCCCACACGGATGAGAAAACAAAATTCAGCATGCTTTAGTAGCATATTGCCTACTTTCCAACTACCTGTTGATTCACCCTAAGGCCCCAAATTAGGGTTAGCAAACTAAACCTAGGGTTAGGGTTAGAAAAACTATGGCATATCCAGACATCAACATGTGTTTTTATGACAGTTCTGCTCCCCACACGGATGAGAAAACAAAATTCAGCATGCTTTAGTAGCATATTGCCTACTTTCCAACTACCTGTTGATTCACCCTAAGGCCCCAAATTAGGGTTAGCAAACTAAACCTAGGGTTAGGGTTAGAAAAACTATGGCATATCCAGACATCAACATGTGTTTTTATGACAGTTCTGCTCCCCACACGGATGAGAAAACAAAATTCAGCATGCTTTAGTAGCATATTGCCTACTTTCCAACTACCTGTTGATTCACCCTAAGGCCCCAAATTAGGGTTAGCAAACTAAACCTAGGGTTAGGGTTAGAAAAACTATGGCATATCCAGACATCAACATGTGTTTTTATGACAGTTCTGCTCCCCACACGGATGAGAAAACAAAATTCAGCATGCTTTAGTAGCATATTGCCTACTTTCCAACTACCTGTTGATTCACCCTAAGGCCCCAAATTATGGTTAGCAAACTAAACCTAGGGTTAGGGTTAGAAAAACTATGGCATATCCAGACATCAACATGTGTTTTTATGACAGTTCTGCTCCCCACACGGATGAGAAAACAAAATTCAGCATGCTTTAGTAGCATATTGCCTACTTTCCAACTACCTGTTGATTCACCCTAAGGCCCAAATTAGGGTTAGGGTTAGAAAAACTATGGCATATCCAGACATCAACATGTGTTTTTATGACAGTTCTGCTCCCCACACGGATGAGAAAACAAAATTCAGCATGCTTTAGCAGCATATTGCCTACTTTCCAACTACCTGTTGATTCACCCTAAGGCCCCAAATTAGGGTTAGCAAACTAAACCTAGGGTTAGGGTTAGAAAAACTATGGCATATCCAGACATCAACATGTGTTTTTATGACAGTTCTGCTCCCCACACGGATGAGAAAACAAAATTCAGCATGCTTTAGTAGCATATTGCCCACTTTCCAACTACCTGTTGATTCACCCTAAGGCCCCAAATTAGGGTTAGCAAACTAAACCTAGGGTTAGGGTTAGAAAAACTATGGCATATCCAGACATCAACATGTGTTTTTATGACAGTTCTGCTCCCCACACGGATGAGAAAACAAAATTCAGCATGCTTTAGTAGCATATTGCCTACTTTGCAACTACCTGTTGATTCACCCTAAGGCCCCAAATTAGGGTTAGCAAACTAAACCTAGGGTTAGGGTTAGAAAAACTATGGCATATCCAGACATCAACATGTGTTTTTATGACAGTTCTGCTCCCCACACGGATGAGAAAACAAAATTCAGCATGCTTTAGTAGCATATTGCCTACTTTCCAACTACCTGTTGATTCACCCTAAGGCCCCAAATTAGGGTTAGCAAACTAAACCTAGGGTTAGGGTTAGAAAAACTATGGCATATCCAGACATCAACATGTGTTTTTATGACAGTTCTGCTCCCCACACGGATGAGAAAACAAAATTCAGCATGCTTTAGTAGCATATTGCCTACTTTCCAACTACCTGTTGATTCACCCTAAGGCCCCAAATTAGGGTTAGCAAACTAAACCTAGGGTTAGGGTTAGAAAAACTATGGCATATCCAGACATCAACATGTGTTTTTATGACAGTTCTGCTCCCCACACGGATGAGAAAACAAAATTCAGCATGCTTTAGTAGCATATTGCCTACTTTCCAACTACCTGTTGATTCACCCTAAGGCCCCAAATTAGGGTTAGCAAACTAAACCTAGGGTTAGGGTTAGAAAAACTATGGCATATCCAGACATCAACATGTGTTTTTATGACAGTTCTGCTCCCCACACGGAGAAAACAAAATTCAGCATGCTTTAGTAGCATATTGCCTACTTTCCAACTACCTGTTGATTCACCCTAAGGCCCCAAATTAGGGTTAGCAAACTAAACCTAGGGTTAGGGTTAGAAAAACTATGGCATATCCAGACATCAACATGTGTTTTTATGACAGTTCTGCTCCCCACACGGATGAGAAAACAAAATTCAGCATGCTTTAGTAGCATATTGCCTACTTTCCAACTACCTGTTGATTCACCCTAAGGCCCCAAATTAGGGTTAGCAAACTAAACCTAGAGTTAGGGTTAGAAAAACTATGGCATATCCAGACATCAACATGTGTTTTTATGACAGTTCTGCTCCCCACACGGATGAGAAAACAAAATTCAGCATGCTTTAGTAGCATATTGCCTACTTTCCAACTACCTGTTGATTCACCCTAAGGCCCCAAATTAGGGTTAGCAAACTAAACCTAGGATTACGGTTAGAAAAGCTATGGCATATCCAGACATCAACATGTGTTTTTATGACAGTTCTGCTCCCCACACGGATGAGAAAACAAAATTCAGCATGCTTTAGTAGCATATTGCCTACTTTCCAACTACCTGTTGATTCACCCTAAGGCCCCAAATTAGGGTTAGCAAACTAAACCTAGGGTTAGGGTTAGAAAAACTATGGCATATCCAGACATCAACATGTGTTTTTATGACAGTTCTGCTCCCCACACGGATGAGAAAACAAAATTCAGCATGCTTTAGTAGCATATTGCCTACTTTCCAACTACCTGTTGATTCACCCTAAGGCCCCAAATTAGGGTTAGCAAACTAAACCTAGGGTTAGGGTTAGAAAAACTATGGCATATCCAGACATCAACATGTGTTTTTATGACAGTTCTGCTCCCCACACGGATGAGAAAACAAAATTCAGCATGCTTTAGTAGCATATTGCCTACTTTCCAACTACCTGTTGATTCACCCTAAGGCCCCAAATTAGGGTTAGCAAACTAAACCTAGGGTTAGGGTTAGAAAAACTATGGCATATCCAGACATCAACATGTGTTTTTATGACAGTTCTGCTCCCCACACGGATGAGAAAACAAAATTCAGCATGCTTTAGTAGCATATTGCCTACTTTCCAACTACCTGTTGATTCACCCTAAGGCCCCAAATTATGGTTAGCAAACTAAACCTAGGGTTAGGGTTAGAAAAACTATGGCATATCCAGACATCAACATGTGTTTTTATGACAGTTCTGCTCCCCACACGGATGAGAAAACAAAATTCAGCATGCTTTAGTAGCATATTGCCTACTTTCCAACTACCTGTTGATTCACCCTAAGGCCCCAAATTAGGGTTAGCAAACTAAACCTAGGATTACGGTTAGAAAAGCTATGGCATATCCAGACATCAACATGTGTTTTTATGACAGTTCTGCTCCCCACACGGATGAGAAAACAAAATTCAGCATGCTTTAGTAGCATATTGCCTACTTTCCAACTACCTGTTGATTCACCCTAAGGCCCCAAATTAGGGTTAGCAAACTAAACCTAGGGTTAGGGTTAGAAAAACAATGGCATATCCAGACATCAACATGTGTTTTTATGACAGTTCTGCTCCCCACACGGATGAGAAAACAAAATTCAGCATGCTTTAGTAGCATATTGCCTACTTTCCAACTACCTGTTGATTCACCCTAAGGCCCAAATTAGGGTTAGGGTTAGAAAAACTATGGCATATCCAGACATCAACATGTGTTTTTATGACAGTTCTGCTCCCCACACGGATGAGAAAACAAAATTCAGCATGCTTTAGCAGCATATTGCCTACTTTCCAACTACCTGTTGATTCACCCTAAGGCCCCAAATTAGGGTTAGCAAACTAAACCTAGGGTTAGGGTTAGAAAAACTATGGCATATCCAGACATCAACATGTGTTTTTATGACAGTTCTGCTCCCCACACGGATGAGAAAACAAAATTCAGCATGCTTTAGTAGCATATTGCCCACTTTCCAACTACCTGTTGATTCACCCTAAGGCCCCAAATTAGGGTTAGCAAACTAAACCTAGGGTTAGGGTTAGAAAAACTATGGCATATCCAGACATCAACATGAGTTTTTATGACAGTTCTGCTCCCCACACGGATGAGAAAACAAAATTCAGCATGCTTTAGTAGCATATTGCCCACTTTCCAAATACCTGTTGATTCACCCTAAGGCCCCAAATTAGGGTTAGCAAACTAAACCTACGGTTAGGGTTAGAAAAACTATGGCATATCCAGACATCAACATGTGTTTTTATGACAGTTCTGCTCCCCACACGGATGAGAAAACAAAATTCAGCATGCTTTAGTAGCATATTGCCCACTTTCCAACTACCTGTTGATTCACCCTAAGGCCCCAAATTAGGGTTAGCAAACTAAACCTAGGGTTAGGGTTAGAAAAACTATGGCATATCCAGACATCAACATGTGTTTTTATGACAGTTCTGCTCCCCACACGGATGAGAAAACAAAATTCAGCATGCTTTAGTAGCATATTGCCTACTTTCCAACTACCTGTTGATTCACCCTAAGGCCCAAATTAGGGTTAGGGTTAGAAAAACTATGGCATATCCAGACATCAACATGTGTTTTTATGACAGTTCTGCTCCCCACACGGATGAGAAAACAAAATTCAGCATGCTTTAGCAGCATATTGCCTACTTTCCAACTACCTGTTGATTCACCCTAAGGCCCCAAATTAGGGTTAGCAAACTAAACCTAGGGTTAGGGTTAGAAAAACTATGGCATATCCAGACATCAACATGTGTTTTTATGACAGTTCTGCTCCCCACACGGATGAGAAAACAAAATTCAGCATGCTTTAGTAGCATATTGCCCACTTTCCAACTACCTGTTGATTCACCCTAAGGCCCCAAATTAGGGTTAGCAAACTAAACCTAGGGTTAGGGTTAGAAAAACTATGGCATATCCAGACATCAACATGAGTTTTTATGACAGTTCTGCTCCCCACACGGATGAGAAAACAAAATTCAGCATGCTTTAGTAGCATATTGCCCACTTTCCAAATACCTGTTGATTCACCCTAAGGCCCCAAATTAGGGTTAGCAAACTAAACCTAGGGTTAGGGTTAGAAAAACTATGGCATATCCAGACATCAACATGTGTTTTTATGACAGTTCTGCTCCCCACACGGATGAGAAAACAAAATTCAGCATGCTTTAGTAGCATATTGCCCACTTTCCAACTACCTGTTGATTCACCCTAAGGCCCCAAATTAGGGTTAGCAAACTAAACCTAGGGTTAGGGTTAGAAAAACTATGGCATATCCAGACATCAACATGTGTTTTTATGACAGTTCTGCTCCCCACACGGATGAGAAAACAAAATTCAGCATGCTTTAGTAGCATATTGCCTACTTTCCAACTACCTGTTGATTCACCCTAAGGCCCCAAATTAGGGTTAGCAAACTAAACCTAGGGTTAGGGTTAGAAAAGCTATGGCATATCCAGACATCAACATGTGTTTTTATGACAGTTCTGCTCCCCACACGGATGAGAAAACAAAATTCAGCATGCTTTAGTAGCATATTGCCTACTTTCCAACTACCTGTTGATTCACCCTAAGGCCCCAAATTAGGGTTAGCAAACTAAACCTAGGGTTAGGGTTAGAAAAACTATGGCATATCCAGACATCAACATGTGTTTTTATGACAGTTCTGCTCCCCACACGGATGAGAAAACAAAATTCAGCATGCTTTAGTAGCATATTGCCTACTTTCCAACTACCTGTTGATTCACCCTAAGGCCCCAAATTAGGGTTAGCAAACTAAACCTAGGGTTAGGTTTAGGAAAACTATGGCATATCCAGACATCAACATGTGTTTTTATGACAGTTCTGCTCCCCACACGGATGAGAAAACAAAATTCAGCATGCTTTAGTAGCATATTGCCTACTTTCCAACTACCTGTTGATTCACCCTAAGGCCCCAGATTAGGGTTAGTAAACTAAACCTAGGGTTAGGGTTAGAAAAACTATGGCATATCCAGACATCAACATGTGTTTTTATGACAGTTCTGCTCCCCACACGGATGAGAAAACAAAATTCAGCATGCTTTAGTAGCATATTGCCCACTTTCCAACTACCTGTTGATTCACCCTAAGGCCCCAAATTAGGGTTAGCAAACTAAACCTAGGGTTAGGGTTAGAAAAACTATGGCATATCCAGACATCAACATGAGTTTTTATGACAGTTCTGCTCCCCACACGGATGAGAAAACAAAATTCAGCATGCTTTAGTAGCATATTGCCCACTTTCCAAATACCTGTTGATTCACCCTAAGGCCCCAAATTAGGGTTAGCAAACTAAACCTAGGGTTAGGGTTAGAAAAACTATGGCATATCCAGACATCAACATGTGTTTTTATGACAGTTCTGCTCCCCACACGGATGAGAAAACAAAATTCAGCATGCTTTAGTAGCATATTGCCCACTTTCCAACTACCTGTTGATTCACCCTAAGGCCCCAAATTAGGGTTATCAAACTAAACCTAGGGTTAGGGTTAGAAAAACTATGGCATATCCAGACATCAACATGTGTTTTTATGACAGTTCTGCTCCCCACACGGATGAGAAAACAAAATTCAGCATGCTTTAGTAGCATATTGCCTACTTTCCAACTACCTGTTGATTCACCCTAAGGTCCCAAATTAGGGTTAGCAAACTAAACCTAGGGTTAGGGTTAGAAAAACTATGGCATATCCAGACATCAACATGTGTTTTTATGACAGTTCTGCTCCCCACACGGATGAGAAAACAAAATTCAGCATGCTTTAGTAGCATATTGCCTACTTTCCAACTACCTGTTGATTCACCCTAAGGCCCCAAATTAGGGTTAGCAAACTAAACCTAGGGTTAGGGTTAGAAAAGCTATGGCATATCCAGACATCAACATGTGTTTTTATGACAGTTCTGCTCCCCACACGGATGAGAAAACAAAATTCAGCATGCTTTAGTAGCATATTGCCTACTTTCCAACTACCTGTTGATTCACCCTAAGGCCCCAAATTAGGGTTAGCAAACTAAACCTAGGGTTAGGGTTAGAAAAACTATGGCATATCCAGACATCAACATGTGTTTTTATGACAGTTCTGCTCCCCACACGGATGAGAAAACAAAATTCAGCATGCTTTAGTAGCATATTGCCTACTTTCCAACTACCTGTTGATTCACCCTAAGGCCCCAAATTAGGGTTAGCAAACTAAACCTAGGGTTAGGGTTAGAAAAACTATGGCATATCCAGACATCAACATGTGTTTTTATGACAGTTCTGCTCCCCACACGGATGAGAAAACAAAATTCAGCATGCTTTAGTAGCATATTGCCTACTTTCCAACTACCTGTTGATTCACCCTAAGGCCCCAAATTAGGGTTAGCAAACTAAACCTAGGGTTAGGGTTAGGAAAACTATGGCATATCCAGACATCAACATGTGTTTTTATGACAGTTCTGCTCCCCACACGGATGAGAAAACAAAATTCAGCATGCTTTAGTAGCATATTGCCTACTTTCCAACTACCTGTTGATTCACCCTAAGGCCCCAAATTAGGGTTAGCAAACTAAACCTAGGGTTAGGGTTAGAAAAACTATGGCATATCCAGACATCAACATGTGTTTTTATGACAGTTCTGCTCCCCACACGGATGAGAAAACAAAATTCAGCATGCTTTAGTAGCATATTGCCTACTTTCCAACTACCTGTTGATTCACCCTAAGGCCCCAAATTAGGGTTAGCAAACTAAACCTAGGGTTAGGGTTAGAAAAACTATGGCATATCCAGACATCAACATGTGTTTTTATGACAGTTCTGCTCCCCACACGGATGAGAAAACAAAATTCAGCATGCTTTAGTAGCATATTGCCTACTTTCCAACTACCTGTTGATTCACCCTAAGGCCCCAAATTAGGGTTAGCAAACTAAACCTAGGGTTAGGGTTAGAAAAACTATGGCATATCCAGACATCAACATGTGTTTTTATGACAGTTCTGCTCCCCACACGGATGAGAAAACAAAATTCAGCATGCTTTAGTAGCATATTGCCTACTTTCCAACTACCTGTTGATTCACCCTAAGGCCCCAAATTAGGGTTAGCAAACTAAACCTAGGGTTAGGGTTAGAAAAACTATGGCATATCCAGACATCAACATGTGTTTTTATGACAATTCTGCTCCCCACACGGATGAGAAAACAAAATTCAGCATGCTTTAGTAGCATATTGCCTACTTTCCAACTACCTGTTGATTCACCCTAAGGCCCCAAATTAGGGTTAGCAAACTAAACCTAGGGTTAGGGTTAGAAAAACTATGGCATATCCAGACATCAACATGTGTTTTTATGACAGTTCTGCTCCCCACACGGATGAGAAAACAAAATTCAGCATGCTTTAGTAGCATATTGCCTACTTTCCAACTACCTGTTGATTCACCCTAAGGCCCCAAATTATGGTTAGCAAACTAAACCTAGGGTTAGGGTTAGAAAAACTATGGCATATCCAGACATCAACATGTGTTTTTATGACAGTTCTGCTCCCCACACGGATGAGAAAACAAAATTCAGCATGCTTTAGTAGCATATTGCCTACTTTCCAACTACCTGTTGATTCACCCTAAGGCCCCAAATTAGGGTTAGCAAACTAAACCTAGGGTTAGGGTTAGAAAAACTATGGCATATCCAGACATCAACATGTGTTTTTATGACAGTTCTGCTCCCCACACGGATGAGAAAACAAAATTCAGCATGCTTTAGTAGCATATTGCCTACTTTCCAACTACCTGTTGATTCACCCTAAGGCCCCAAATTAGGGTTAGCAAACTAAACCTAGGGTTAGGGTTAGAAAAACTATGGCATATCCAGACATCAACATGTGTTTTTATGACAGTTCTGCTCCCCACACGGATGAGAAAACAAAATTCAGCATGCTTTAGTAGCATATTGCCTACTTTCCAACTACCTGTTGATTCACCCTAAGGCCCCAAATTAGGGTTAGCAAACTAAACCTAGGGTTAGGGTTAGAAAAACAATGGCATATCCAGACATCAACATGTGTTTTTATGACAGTTCTGCTCCCCACACGGATGAGAAAACAAAATTCAGCATGCTTTAGTAGCATATTGCCTACTTTCCAACTACCTGTTGATTCACCCTAAGGCCCAAATTAGGGTTAGGGTTAGAAAAACTATGGCATATCCAGACATCAACATGTGTTTTTATGACAGTTCTGCTCCCCACACGGATGAGAAAACAAAATTCAGCATGCTTTAGCAGCATATTGCCTACTTTCCAACTACCTGTTGATTCACCCTAAGGCCCCAAATTAGGGTTAGCAAACTAAACCTAGGGTTAGGGTTAGAAAAACTATGGCATATCCAGACATCAACATGTGTTTTTATGACAGTTCTGCTCCCCACACGGATGAGAAAACAAAATTCAGCATGCTTTAGTAGCATATTGCCCACTTTCCAAATACCTGTTGATTCACCCTAAGGCCCCAAATTAGGGTTAGCAAACTAAACCTAGGGTTAGGGTTAGAAAAACTATGGCATATCCAGACATCAACATGTGTTTTTATGACAGTTCTGCTCCCCACACGGATGAGAAAACAAAATTCAGCATGCTTTAGTAGCATATTGCCCACTTTCCAACTACCTGTTGATTCACCCTAAGGCCCCAAATTAGGGTTAGCAAACTAAACCTAGGGTTAGGGTTAGAAAAACTATGGCATATCCAGACATCAACATGTGTTTTTATGACAGTTCTGCTCCCCACACGGATGAGAAAACAAAATTCAGCATGCTTTAGTAGCATATTGCCTACTTTCCAACTACCTGTTGATTCACCCTAAGGCCCAAATTAGGGTTAGGGTTAGAAAAACTATGGCATATCCAGACATCAACATGTGTTTTTATGACAGTTCTGCTCCCCACACGGATGAGAAAACAAAATTCAGCATGCTTTAGCAGCATATTGCCTACTTTCCAACTACCTGTTGATTCACCCTAAGGCCCCAAATTAGGGTTAGCAAACTAAACCTAGGGTTAGGGTTAGAAAAACTATGGCATATCCAGACATCAACATGTGTTTTTATGACAGTTCTGCTCCCCACACGGATGAGAAAACAAAATTCAGCATGCTTTAGTAGCATATTGCCCACTTTCCAACTACCTGTTGATTCACCCTAAGGCCCCAAATTAGGGTTAGCAAACTAAACCTAGGGTTAGGGTTAGAAAAACTATGGCATATCCAGACATCAACATGAGTTTTTATGACAGTTCTGCTCCCCACACGGATGAGAAAACAAAATTCAGCATGCTTTAGTAGCATATTGCCCACTTTCCAAATACCTGTTGATTCACCCTAAGGCCCCAAATTAGGGTTAGCAAACTAAACCTAGGGTTAGGGTTAGAAAAACTATGGCATATCCAGACATCAACATGTGTTTTTATGACAGTTCTGCTCCCCACACGGATGAGAAAACAAAATTCAGCATGCTTTAGTAGCATATTGCCCACTTTCCAACTACCTGTTGATTCACCCTAAGGCCCCAAATTAGGGTTAGCAAACTAAACCTAGGGTTAGGGTTAGAAAAACTATGGCATATCCAGACATCAACATGTGTTTTTATGACAGTTCTGCTCCCCACACGGATGAGAAAACAAAATTCAGCATGCTTTAGTAGCATATTGCCTACTTTCCAACTACCTGTTGATTCACCCTAAGGCCCCAAATTAGGGTTAGCAAACTAAACCTAGGGTTAGGGTTAGAAAAGCTATGGCATATCCAGACATCAACATGTGTTTTTATGACAGTTCTGCTCCCCACACGGATGAGAAAACAAAATTCAGCATGCTTTAGTAGCATATTGCCTACTTTCCAACTACCTGTTGATTCACCCTAAGGCCCCAAATTAGGGTTAGCAAACTAAACCTAGGGTTAGGGTTAGAAAAACTATGGCATATCCAGACATCAACATGTGTTTTTATGACAGTTCTGCTCCCCACACGGATGAGAAAACAAAATTCAGCATGCTTTAGTAGCATATTGCCTACTTTCCAACTACCTGTTGATTCACCCTAAGGCCCCAAATTAGGGTTAGCAAACTAAACCTAGGGTTAGGGTTAGGAAAACTATGGCATATCCAGACATCAACATGTGTTTTTATGACAGTTCTGCTCCCCACACGGATGAGAAAACAAAATTCAGCATGCTTTAGTAGCATATTGCCTACTTTCCAACTACCTGTTGATTCACCCTAAGGCCCCAGATTAGGGTTAGTAAACTAAACCTAGGGTTAGGGTTAGAAAAACTATGGCATATCCAGACATCAACATGTGTTTTTATGACAGTTCTGCTCCCCACACGGATGAGAAAACAAAATTCAGCATGCTTTAGTAGCATATTGCCCACTTTCCAACTACCTGTTGATTCACCCTAAGGCCCCAAATTAGGGTTAGCAAACTAAACCTAGGGTTAGGGTTAGAAAAACTATGGCATATCCAGACATCAACATGAGTTTTTATGACAGTTCTGCTCCCCACACGGATGAGAAAACAAAATTCAGCATGCTTTAGTAGCATATTGCCCACTTTCCAAATACCTGTTGATTCACCCTAAGGCCCCAAATTAAGGTTATCAAACTAAACCTAGGGTTAGGGTTAGAAAAACTATGGCATATCCAGACATCAACATGTGTTTTTATGACAGTTCTGCTCCCCACACGGATGAGAAAACAAAATTCAGCATGCTTTAGTAGCATATTGCCTACTTTCCAACTACCTGTTGATTCACCCTAAGGTCCCAAATTAGGGTTAGCAAACTAAACCTAGGGTTAGGGTTAGAAAAACTATGGCATATCCAGACATCAACATGTGTTTTTATGACAGTTCTGCTCCCCACACGGATGAGAAAACAAAATTCAGCATGCTTTAGTAGCATATTGCCTACTTTCCAACTACCTGTTGATTCACCCTAAGGCCCCAAATTAGGGTTAGCAAACTAAACCTAGGGTTAGGGTTAGAAAAGCTATGGCATATCCAGACATCAACATGTGTTTTTATGACAGTTCTGCTCCCCACACGGATGAGAAAACAAAATTCAGCATGCTTTAGTAGCATATTGCCTACTTTCCAACTACCTGTTGATTCACCCTAAGGCCCCAAATTAGGGTTAGCAAACTAAACCTAGGGTTAGGGTTAGAAAAACTATGGCATATCCAGACATCAACATGTGTTTTTATGACAGTTCTGCTCCCCACACGGATGAGAAAACAAAATTCAGCATGCTTTAGTAGCATATTGCCTACTTTCCAACTACCTGTTGATTCACCCTAAGGCCCCAAATTAGGGTTAGCAAACTAAACCTAGGGTTAGGGTTAGAAAAACTATGGCATATCCAGACATCAACATGTGTTTTTATGACAGTTCTGCTCCCCACACGGATGAGAAAACAAAATTCAGCATGCTTTAGTAGCATATTGCCTACTTTCCAACTACCTGTTGATTCACCCTAAGGCCCCAAATTAGGGTTAGCAAACTAAACCTAGGGTTAGGGTTAGGAAAACTATGGCATATCCAGACATCAACATGTGTTTTTATGACAGTTCTGCTCCCCACACGGATGAGAAAACAAAATTCAGCATGCTTTAGTAGCATATTGCCTACTTTCCAACTACCTGTTGATTCACCCTAAGGCCCCAAATTAGGGTTAGCAAACTAAACCTAGGGTTAGGGTTAGAAAAACTATGGCATATCCAGACATCAACATGTGTTTTTATGACAGTTCTGCTCCCCACACGGATGAGAAAACAAAATTCAGCATGCTTTAGTAGCATATTGCCTACTTTCCAACTACCTGTTGATTCACCCTAAGGCCCCAAATTAGGGTTAGCAAACTAAACCTAGGGTTATGGTTAGAAAAACTATGGCATATCCAGACATCAACATGTGTTTTTATGACAGTTCTGCTCCCCACATGGATGAGAAAACAAAATTCAGCATGCTTTAGTAGCATATTGCCTACTTTCCAACTACCTGTTGATTCACCCTAAGGCCCCAAATTAGGGTTAGCAAACTAAACCTAGGGTTAGGGTTAGAAAAACTATGGCATATCCAGACATCAACATGTGTTTTTATGACAGTTCTGCTCCCCACACGGATGAGAAAACAAAATTCAGCATGCTTTAGTAGCATATTGCCTACTTTCCAACTACCTGTTGATTCACCCTAAGGCCCCAAATTAGGGTTAGCAAACTAAACCTAGGGTTAGGGTTAGAAAAACTATGGCATATCCAGACATCAACATGTGTTTTTATGACAGTTCTGCTCCCCACACGGATGAGAAAACAAAATTCAGCATGCTTTAGTAGCATATTGCCTACTTTCCAACTACCTGTTGATTCACCCTAAGGCCCCAAATTAGGGTTAGCAAACTAAACCTAGGGTTAGGGTTAGAAAAACTATGGCATATCCAGACATCAACATGTGTTTTTATGACATTTCTGCTCCCCACACGGATGAGAAAACAAAATTCAGCATGCTTTAGTAGCATATTGCCTACTTTCCAACTACCTGTTGATTCACCCTAAGGCCCCAAATTAGGGTTAGCAAACTAAACCTAGGGTTAGGGTTAGAAAAACTATGGCATATCCAGACATCAACATGTGTTTTTATGACAGTTCTGCTCCCCACACGGATGAGAAAACAAAATTCAGCATGCTTTAGTAGCATATTGCCTACTTTCCAACTACCTGTTGATTCACCCTAAGGCCCAAATTAGGGTTAGGGTTAGAAAAACTATGGCATATCCAGACATCAACATGTGTTTTTATGACAGTTCTGCTCCCCACACGGATGAGAAAACAAAATTCAGCATGCTTTAGCAGCATATTGCCTACTTTCCAACTACCTGTTGATTCACCCTAAGGCCCCAAATTAGGGTTAGCAAACTAAACCTAGGGTTAGGGTTAGAAAAACTATGGCATATCCAGACATCAACATGTGTTTTTATGACAGTTCTGCTCCCCACACGGATGAAAAAACAAAATTCAGCATGCTTTAGTAGCATATTGCCCACTTTCCAACTACCTCTTGATTCACCCTAAGGCCCCAAATTAGGGTTAGCAAACTAAACCTAGGGTTAGGGTTAGAAAAACTATGGCATATCCAGACATCAACATGAGTTTTTATGACAGTTCTGCTCCCCACACGGATGAGAAAACAAAATTCAGCATGCTTTAGTAGCATATTGCCCACTTTCCAAATACCTGTTGATTCACCCTAAGGCCCCAAATTAGGGTTAGCAAACTAAACCTAGGGTTAGGGTTAGAAAAACTATGGCATATCCAGACATCAACATGTGTTTTTATGACAGTTCTGCTCCCCACACGGATGAGTAAACAAAATTCAGCATGCTTTAGTAGCATATTGCCCACTTTCCAACTACCTGTTGATTCACCCTCAGGCCCCAAATTAGGGTTATCAAACTAAACCTAGGGTTATGGTTAGAAAAACTATGGCATATCCAGACATCAACATGTGTTTTTATGACAGTTCTGCTCCCCACACGGATGAGAAAACAAAATTCAGCATGCTTTAGTAGCATATTGCCTACTTTACAACTACCTGTTGATTCACCCTAAGGCCCCAAATTAGGGTTAGCAAACTAAACCTAGGGTTATGGTTAGAAAAACTATGGCATATCCAGACATCAACATGTGTTTTTATGACAGTTCTGCTCCCCACACGGATGAGAAAACAAAATTCAGCATGCTTTAGTAGCATATTGCCTACTTTACAACTACCTGTTGATTCACCCTAAGGCCCCAAATTAGGGTTAGCAAACTAAACCTAGGGTTAGGGTTAGAAAAACTATGGCATATCCAGACATCAACATGTGTTTTTATGACAGTTCTGCTCCCCACACGGATGAGAAAACAAAATTCAGCATGCTTTAGTAGCATATTGCCTACTTTCCAACTACCTGTTGATTCACCCTAAGGCCCCAAATTATGGTTAGCAAACTAAACCTAGGGTTAGGGTTAGAAAAACTATGGCATATCCAGACATCAACATGTGTTTTTATGACAGTTCTGCTCCCCACACGGATGAGAAAACAAAATTCAGCATGCTTTAGTAGCATATTGCCTACTTTCCAACTACCTGTTGATTCACCCTAAGGCCCCAAATTAGGGTTAGCAAACTAAACCTAGGGTTAGGGTTAGAAAAACTATGGCATATCCAGACATCAACATGTGTTTTTATGACAGTTCTGCTCCCCACACGGATGAGAAAACAAAATTCAGCATGCTTTAGTAGCATATTGCCTACTTTCCAACTACCTGTTGATTCACCCTAAGGCCCCAAATTAGGGTTAGCAAACTAAACCTAGGGTTAGGGTTAGAAAAACTATGGCATATCCAGACATCAACATGTGTTTTTATGACAGTTCTGCTCCCCACACGGATGAGAAAACAAAATTCAGCATGCTTTAGTAGCATATTGCCTACTTTCCAACTACCTGTTGATTCACCCTAAGGCCCCAAATTAGGGTTAGCAAACTAAACCTAGGGTTAGGGTTAGAAAAACAATGGCATATCCAGACATCAACATGTGTTTTTATGACAGTTCTGCTCCCCACACGGATGAGAAAACAAAATTCAGCATGCTTTAGTAGCATATTGCCTACTTTCCAACTACCTGTTGATTCACCCTAAGGCCCAAATTAGGGTTAGGGTTAGAAAAACTATGGCATATCCAGACATCAACATGTGTTTTTATGACAGTTCTGCTCCCCACACGGATGAGAAAACAAAATTCAGCATGCTTTAGCAGCATATTGCCTACTTTCCAACTACCTGTTGATTCACCCTAAGGCCCCAAATTAGGGTTAGCAAACTAAACCTAGGGTTAGGGTTAGAAAAACTATGGCATATCCAGACATCAACATGTGTTTTTATGACAGTTCTGCTCCCCACACGGATGAGAAAACAAAATTCAGCATGCTTTAGTAGCATATTGCCCACTTTCCAAATACCTGTTGATTCACCCTAAGGCCCCAAATTAGGGTTAGCAAACTAAACCTAGGGTTAGGGTTAGAAAAACTATGGCATATCCAGACATCAACATGTGTTTTTATGACAGTTCTGCTCCCCACACGGATGAGAAAACAAAATTCAGCATGCTTTAGTAGCATATTGCCCACTTTCCAACTACCTGTTGATTCACCCTAAGGCCCCAAATTAGGGTTAGCAAACTAAACCTAGGGTTAGGGTTAGAAAAACTATGGCATATCCAGACATCAACATGTGTTTTTATGACAGTTCTGCTCCCCACACGGATGAGAAAACAAAATTCAGCATGCTTTAGTAGCATATTGCCTACTTTCCAACTACCTGTTGATTCACCCTAAGGCCCAAATTAGGGTTAGGGTTAGAAAAACTATGGCATATCCAGACATCAACATGTGTTTTTATGACAGTTCTGCTCCCCACACGGATGAGAAAACAAAATTCAGCATGCTTTAGCAGCATATTGCCTACTTTCCAACTACCTGTTGATTCACCCTAAGGCCCCAAATTAGGGTTAGCAAACTAAACCTAGGGTTAGGGTTAGAAAAACTATGGCATATCCAGACATCAACATGTGTTTTTATGACAGTTCTGCTCCCCACACGGATGAGAAAACAAAATTCAGCATGCTTTAGTAGCATATTGCCCACTTTCCAACTACCTGTTGATTCACCCTAAGGCCCCAAATTAGGGTTAGCAAACTAAACCTAGGGTTAGGGTTAGAAAAACTATGGCATATCCAGACATCAACATGAGTTTTTATGACAGTTCTGCTCCCCACACGGATGAGAAAACAAAATTCAGCATGCTTTAGTAGCATATTGCCCACTTTCCAAATACCTGTTGATTCACCCTAAGGCCCCAAATTAGGGTTAGCAAACTAAACCTAGGGTTAGGGTTAGAAAAACTATGGCATATCCAGACATCAACATGTGTTTTTATGACAGTTCTGCTCCCCACACGGATGAGAAAACAAAATTCAGCATGCTTTAGTAGCATATTGCCCACTTTCCAACTACCTGTTGATTCACCCTAAGGCCCCAAATTAGGGTTAGCAAACTAAACCTAGGGTTAGGGTTAGAAAAACTATGGCATATCCAGACATCAACATGTGTTTTTATGACAGTTCTGCTCCCCACACGGATGAGAAAACAAAATTCAGCATGCTTTAGTAGCATATTGCCTACTTTCCAACTACCTGTTGATTCACCCTAAGGCCCCAAATTAGGGTTAGCAAACTAAACCTAGGGTTAGGGTTAGAAAAGCTATGGCATATCCAGACATCAACATGTGTTTTTATGACAGTTCTGCTCCCCACACGGATGAGAAAACAAAATTCAGCATGCTTTAGTAGCATATTGCCTACTTTCCAACTACCTGTTGATTCACCCTAAGGCCCCAAATTAGGGTTAGCAAACTAAACCTAGGGTTAGGGTTAGAAAAACTATGGCATATCCAGACATCAACATGTGTTTTTATGACAGTTCTGCTCCCCACACGGATGAGAAAACAAAATTCAGCATGCTTTAGTAGCATATTGCCTACTTTCCAACTACCTGTTGATTCACCCTAAGGCCCCAAATTAGGGTTAGCAAACTAAACCTAGGGTTAGGGTTAGGAAAACTATGGCATATCCAGACATCAACATGTGTTTTTATGACAGTTCTGCTCCCCACACGGATGAGAAAACAAAATTCAGCATGCTTTAGTAGCATATTGCCTACTTTCCAACTACCTGTTGATTCACCCTAAGGCCCCAGATTAGGGTTAGTAAACTAAACCTAGGGTTAGGGTTAGAAAAACTATGGCATATCCAGACATCAACATGTGTTTTTATGACAGTTCTGCTCCCCACACGGATGAGAAAACAAAATTCAGCATGCTTTAGTAGCATATTGCCCACTTTCCAACTACCTGTTGATTCACCCTAAGGCCCCAAATTAGGGTTAGCAAACTAAACCTAGGGTTAGGGTTAGAAAAACTATGGCATATCCAGACATCAACATGAGTTTTTATGACAGTTCTGCTCCCCACACGGATGAGAAAACAAAATTCAGCATGCTTTAGTAGCATATTGCCCACTTTCCAAATACCTGTTGATTCACCCTAAGGCCCCAAATTAGGGTTAGCAAACTAAACCTAGGGTTAGGGTTAGAAAAACTATGGCATATCCAGACATCAACATGTGTTTTTATGACAGTTCTGCTCCCCACACGGATGAGAAAACAAAATTCAGCATGCTTTAGTAGCATATTGCCCACTTTCCAACTACCTGTTGATTCACCCTAAGGCCCCAAATTAAGGTTATCAAACTAAACCTAGGGTTAGGGTTAGAAAAACTATGGCATATCCAGACATCAACATGTGTTTTTATGACAGTTCTGCTCCCCACACGGATGAGAAAACAAAATTCAGCATGCTTTAGTAGCATATTGCCTACTTTCCAACTACCTGTTGATTCACCCTAAGGTCCCAAATTAGGGTTAGCAAACTAAACCTAGGGTTAGGGTTAGAAAAACTATGGCATATCCAGACATCAACATGTGTTTTTATGACAGTTCTGCTCCCCACACGGATGAGAAAACAAAATTCAGCATGCTTTAGTAGCATATTGCCTACTTTCCAACTACCTGTTGATTCACCCTAAGGCCCCAAATTAGGGTTAGCAAACTAAACCTAGGGTTAGGGTTAGAAAAGCTATGGCATATCCAGACATCAACATGTGTTTTTATGACAGTTCTGCTCCCCACACGGATGAGAAAACAAAATTCAGCATGCTTTAGTAGCATATTGCCTACTTTCCAACTACCTGTTGATTCACCCTAAGGCCCCAAATTAGGGTTAGCAAACTAAACCTAGGGTTAGGGTTAGAAAAACTATGGCATATCCAGACATCAACATGTGTTTTTATGACAGTTCTGCTCCCCACACGGATGAGAAAACAAAATTCAGCATGCTTTAGTAGCATATTGCCTACTTTCCAACTACCTGTTGATTCACCCTAAGGCCCCAAATTAGGGTTAGCAAACTAAACCTAGGGTTAGGGTTAGAAAAACTATGGCATATCCAGACATCAACATGTGTTTTTATGACAGTTCTGCTCCCCACACGGATGAGAAAACAAAATTCAGCATGCTTTAGTAGCATATTGCCTACTTTCCAACTACCTGTTGATTCACCCTAAGGCCCCAAATTAGGGTTAGCAAACTAAACCTAGGGTTAGGGTTAGAAAAACTATGGCATATCCAGACATCAACATGTGTTTTTATGACAGTTCTGCTCCCCACACGGATGAGAAAACAAAATTCAGCATGCTTTAGTAGCATATTGCCTACTTTCCAACTACCTGTTGATTCACCCTAAGGCCCCAAATTAGGGTTAGCAAACTAAACCTAGGGTTAGGGTTAGAAAAACTATGGCATATCCAGACATCAACATGTGTTTTTATGACAGTTCTGCTCCCCACACGGATGAGAAAACAAAATTCAGCATGCTTTAGTAGCATATTGCCTACTTTCCAACTACCTGTTGATTCACCCTAAGGCCCCAAATTAGGGTTAGAAAAACTATGGCATATCCAGACATCAACATGTGTTTTTATGACAGTTCTGCTCCCCACACGGATGAGAAAACAAAATTCAGCATGCTTTAGTAGCATATTGCCTACTTTCCAACTACCTGTTGATTCACCATAAGGCCCCAAATTAGGGTTAGCAAACTAAACCTAGGGTTAGGGTTAGAAAAACTATGGCATATCCAGACATCAACATGTGTTTTTATGACAGTTCTGCTCCCCACACGGATGAGAAAACAAAATTCAGCATGCTTTAGTAGCATATTGCCTACTTTCCAACTACCTGTTGATTCACCCTAAGGCCCCAAATTAGGGTTAGCAAACTAAACCTAGGGTTAGGGTTAGAAAAACTATGGCATATCCAGACATCAACATGTGTTTTTATGACAGTTCTGCTCCCCACACGGATGAGAAAACAAAATTCAGCATGCTTTAGTAGCATATTGCCTACTTTCCAACTACCTGTTGATTCACCGTAAGGCCCCAAATTAGGGTTAGCAAACTAAACCTAGGGTTATGGTTAGAAAAACTATGGCATATCCAGACATCAACATGTGTTTTTATGACAGTTCTGCTCCCCACACGGATGAGAAAACAAAATTCAGCATGCTTTAGTAGCATATTGCCTACTTTCCAACTACCTGTTGATTCACCCTAAGGCCCCAAATTAGGGTTAGCAAACTAAACCTAGGGTTAGGGTTAGAAAAACTATGGCATATCCAGACATCAACATGTGTTTTTATGACAGTTCTGCTCCCCACACGGATGAGAAAACAAAATTCAGCATGCTTTAGTAGCATATTGCCTACTTTCCAACTACCTGTTGATTCACCATAAGGCCCCAAATTAGGGTTAGCAAACTAAACCTAGGGTTAGGATTAGAAAAACTATGGCATATCCAGACATCAACATGTGTTTTTATGACAGTTCTGCTCCCCACACGGATGAGAAAACAAAATTCAGCATGCTTTAGTAGCATATTGCCTACTTTCCAACTACCTGTTGATTCACCATAAGGCCCCAAATTAGGGTTAGCAAACTAAACCTAGGGTTAGGGTTAGAAAAACTATGGCATATCCAGACATCAACATGTGTTTTTATGACAGTTCTGCTCCCCACACGGATGAGAAAACAAAATTCAGCATGCTTTAGTAGCATATTGCCTACTTTCCAACTACCTGTTGATTCACCCTAAGGCCCCAAATTAGGGTTAGCAAACTAAACCTAGGGTTAGGGTTAGAAAAACTATGGCATATCCAGACATCAACATGTGTTTTTATGACAGTTCTGCTCCCCACACGGATGAGAAAACAAAATTCAGCATGCTTTAGTAGCATATTGCCTACTTTGCAACTACCTGTTGATTCACCCTAAGGCCCCAAATTAGGGTTAGCAAACTAAACCTAGGGTTAGGGTTAGAAAAACTATGGCATATCCAGACATCAACATGTGTTTTTATGACAGTTCTGCTCCCCACACGGATGAGAAAACAAAATTCAGCATGCTTTAGTAGCATATTGCCTACTTTCCAACTACCTGTTGATTCACCCTAAGGCCCCAAATTAGGGTTAGCAAAACTATGGCATATCCAGACATCAACATGTGTTTTTATGACAGTTCTGCTCCCCACACGGATGAGAAAACAAAATTCAGCATGCTTTAGTAGCATATTGCCTACTTTGCAACTACCTGTTGATTCACCCTAAGGCCCCAAATTAGGGTTAGCAAACTAAACCTAGGGTTAGGGTTAGAAAAACTATGGCATATCCAGACATCAACATGTGTTTTTATGACAGTTCTGCTCCCCACACGGATGAGAAAACAAAATTCAGCATGCTTTAGTAGCATATTGCCTACTTTCCAACTACCTGTTGATTCACCCTAAGGCCCCAAATTAGGGTTAGCAAACTAAACCTAGGGTTAGGGTTAGAAAAACTATGGCATATCCAGACATCAACATGTGTTTTTATGACAGTTCTGCTCCCCACACGGATGAGAAAACAAAATTCAGCATGCTTTAGTAGCATATTGCCTACTTTGCAACTACCTGTTGATTCACCCTAAGGCCCCAAATTAGGGTTAGCAAACTAAACCTAGGGTTAGGGTTAGAAAAACTATGGCATATCCAGACATCAACATGTGTTTTTATGACAGTTCTGCTCCCCACACGGATGAGAAAACAAAATTCAGCATGCTTTAGTAGCATATTGCCTACTTTGCAACTACCTGTTGATTCACCCTAAGGCCCCAAATTAGGGTTAGCAAACTAAACCTAGGGTTAGGGTTAGAAAAACTATGGCATATCCAGACATCAACATGTGTTTTTATGACAGTTCTGCTCCCCACACGGATGAGAAAACAAAATTCAGCATGCTTTAGTAGCATATTGCCTACTTTGCAACTACCTGTTGATTCACCCTAAGGCCCCAAATTAGGGTTAGCAAACTAAACCTAGGGTTAGGGTTAGAAAAACTATGGCATATCCAGACATCAACATGTGTTTTTATGACAGTTCTGCTCCCCACACGGATGAGAAAACAAAATTCAGCATGCTTTAGTAGCATATTGCCTACTTTCCAACTACCTGTTGATTCACCCTAAGGCCCCAAATTAGGGTTAGCAAACTAAACCTAGGGTTAGGGTTAGGAAAACTATGGCATATCCAGACATCAACATGTGTTTTTATGACAGTTCTGCTCCCCACACGGATGAGAAAACAAAATTCAGCATGCTTTAGTAGCATATTGCCTACTTTCCAACTACCTGTTGATTCACCCTAAGGCCCCAAATTAGGGTTAGTAAACTAAACCTAGGGTTAGGGTTAGAAAAACTATGGCATATCCAGACATCAACATGTGTTTTTATGACAGTTCTGCTCCCCACACGGATGAGAAAACAAAATTCAGCATGCTTTAGTAGCATATTGCCTACTTTCCAACTACCTGTTGATTCACCATTAGGCCCCAAATTAGGGTTAGCAAACTAAACCTAGGGTTAGGGTTAGAACAACTATGGCATATCCAGACATCAACATGTGTTTTTATGACAGTTCTGCTCCCCACACGGATGAGAAAACAAAATTCAGCAAGCTTTAGTAGCAAATTTCCTACTTTCCAACACCTTGTTGATTCACCCTAAGGCCCCAAATTATGGTTAGAACAACTATGGCATATCCAGACATCAACATGTGTTTTTATGACCGGTCTGCTCCCCCGTTGCATACGAAAACAATATTCAACATGCTTTAGTAACATGTTCCCTACTTGTTGTTTCACCCTAAGGCCCCAAATTATGGTTAGGGTTAGCACACTGAGGCTAGGGTTATGGTTCGATAAACTATGGCATATCCAGACATCAACATGTGTTTTTATGACAGGTCTGCTCCCCCGTTGCATACGAAAACAATATTCAACATGCTTTAGTAACATGTTCCCTACTTGTTGATTCACCCTAAGGCCCCAAATTATGGTTAGAACAACTATGGCATATCCAGACATCAACATGTGTTTTTATGACCGGTCTGCTCCCCCGTTGCATACGAAAACAATATTCAACATGCTTTAGTAACATGTTGCCTACTTGTTGTTTCACCCTAAGGCCCCAAATTAGGGTTAGGACTTTGTTCGTCATTGCGGAAACTTTAAAATGGGCCGGAATAGGCAGTTTGGAAGCGATTCCAGGGAATGAATCCCTTTCCATCACTTGCATTGCTCAGTCAATGGCAGCTTGGAACGTGTTAGTACCACATCTCCGATCCAATTGTAATGGCATTTTCGTACACCAGGTGGCGTAGTTATTCCCAAAACGTGATCTGTGATTCCAAGAAGCGTACTCCCGAATGCTCAGGGTAAGGAGCATGTTTGTGGTTTGATGTTCATTCTCAAGTTGGACTTACGATCCAAAACCACGATCTGTAAGATCATCTTATGGTAATCTTCATTACAAAAGTATGATCTTGATTCCAAGAAGCGTACTCCCGAATGCTCAGGGTAAGGAGCATGTATGTTGTTTGATGTTTATTCTCAAGTTGGACTTACGATCCAAAACCACGATCTGTAAGATCATCTTATGGTAATCTTTATTACAAAAGTATGATCTTGATTCCAAGAAGCGTACTCCCAAATGCTCAGGCTAAGGAGCTTGTATGTGGTTCGATGTTTATTCTCAAGTTGGACTTACGATCCAAAACCACGATCTGTAAGATCATCTTATGGTCCCGGGAACCCTAGCCGGCTTTGGGTGCACCTTCCCTAGGTAGGGTTCCAGGGAAGGTCCCCTGGGCCCTGGAGGTAGGTTACCAGTGGGTCCCGGGAACCCTAGCCAGCTTTAACCAGTGGTTTGATGAAGCTTTTCCCCTCGGTTGACTTCCAGGGACCAAACTTCAGAATCCAGTGCGCCTTGCATTGTTATACTTACATGGAGCCAAGACAATGTGGGAGAGGACTGACTTTACTTTTCACACAACTTCATGTGGTGTCACACCTGAACCATAGCAGCCAGAGGTCTGAAATTCTAGATTCATAAACTAGACATGGTGATGGATAAGTCTTCCAAGTTTGGTGATTGTAGCCCTTACCAAAGGCCTGCAGTGACCTTTTGAATTTGCCAAGATCGCCTGTTTAAGCCAATGAGGTCGCTTTGGCTGTCACTTGACAGGCCATAACTTCATGTAGGAGTGGCCTAGAAAGATGGTTCAAAGTGTTTCTGAAACTAGAAATGGCACTGCTTAATCTCATATATACATGTCTATTAAGATTATGCTTCTTTCATATGACAAGTGGCTGTTACCTATTTTGTAGGCCGGGCCGTTCCAAATAAAAAATATTATTCTCTAGTCGGTCCATTGAAATACATGGGAGCCATTCCAAATAAAAAATATTGTTCTCTAATCAGTCAATTTAAGATGGCTTGAGAGGCATTCCAGGTAAAAAATATTATTCTCTAGTCGGTCCATTGAGATACATGGGAGCCATTCCAAAGAAAAAATACAATTCCCTAATCTAAATTGGCACTTTGAAGCAGTGGTCTGCTGGTCCCTGGAGGTAGTTTACCGGTGGGTCCCAGGAGCCCTAGACGGCTTTGGGTGCACCATCCCTGGGTAGGGTTCCAGGGAAGGTCCCCTGGGCCCTGGGGGTGGGTTACCGGTGGGTCCCAGGGGCCCTAGCCGGTTGTAGGTGCACCTTCCCTGGGTAGACTTCCAGGGAAGGTCCCCTGGTCCCTGGGGGTAGTTTACCGGTGGGTCCCAGGAACCCTAGCCGGCTTTGGATGCACCTTCCCTGGGTAGACTTAATAGTAGTAGCTTTGAGGACAAAGACATGCTCTACTAGTCGGAAGCTGTCAGACTGAAAGCTGTAAAGACCACTTTTAATCAATGGTGGAGCGATAGCACCACCAAAAATGATGGCCAGCAGTGGAATTTCAGGCAAAATGGCCATTTTCAACATTTTATTTCTCAGCAGCCGTTAGTGCTATGGAGCCAAACAAAAATTCTTGTGGTAGAGGAGGCCGAGGAGTACCAAAGGAGCCAATCTTCTTAACGATAGGTTAATAATTGAGGGAGATATGAATTTTTAAAAGTCATGGAATCGTTCCAAGTCGACGTTCCTAATTTCCTAACAATCTCTAATTTGGGGCCTTAGGGTGAATCAACAGGTAGTTGGAAAGTAGGCAACATGCTACTAAAGCATGCTGAATTTTGTTTTCTCATCCGTGTGGGGAGCAGAACTGTCATAAAAACACATGTTGATGTCTGGATATGCCATAGTTTTTCTAACCCTAACCCTAGGTTTAGTTTGCTAACCCTAATTTGGGGCCTTAGGGTGAATCAACAGGTAGTTGGAAAGTGGGCAATATGCTACTAAAGCATGCTGAATTTTGATTTATCATCCGTGTGGGGAGCAGAACTGTCATAAAAACACATGTTGATGTCTGGATATGCCATAGTTTTTCTAACCATAACCCTAGGTTTAGTTTGCTAACCCTAATTTGGGGGCTTAGGGTGAATCAACAGGTAGTTGGAAAGTAGGCAATATGCTACTAAAGCATGCTGAATTTTGTTTTCTCGTCCGTGTGGGGAGCAGAACTTTCATAAAAACACATGTTGATGTCTGGATATGCCATAGTTTTTCTAACCATAACCCTAGGTTTAGTTTGCTAACCCTAATTTGGGGCCTTAGGGTGAATCAACAGGTAGTTGGAAAGTAGGCAATATGCTACTAAAGCATGCTGAATTTTGTTTTCTCATCCGTGTGGGGAGCAGAACTGTCATAAAAACACATGTTGATGTCTGGATATGCCATAGTTTTTCTAACCTTAACCCTAGGTTTAGTTTGCTAACCCTAATTTGGGGCCTTATGGTGAATCAACAGGTAGTTGGAAAGTAGGCAATATGCTACTAAAGCGTGCTGAATTTTGTTTTCTCATCCGTGTGGGGAGCAGAACTGTCATAAAAACACATGTTGATGTCTGGATATGCCATAGTTTTTCTAACCCTAACCCTAGGTTTAGTTTGCTAACCCTAATTTGGGGCCTTAGGGTGAATCAACAGGTAGTTGGAAAGTAGGCAATATGCTACTAAAGCATGCTGAATTTTGTTTTCTCATCCGTGTGGGGAGCAGAACTGTCATAAAAACACATGTTGATGTCTGGATATGCCATAGTTTTTCTAACCTTAACCTTAGGTTTAGTTTGCTAACCCTAATTTGGGGCCTTATGGTGAATCAACAGGTAGTTGGAAAGTAGGCAATATGCTACTAAAGCGTGCTGAATTTTGTTTTCTCATCCGTGTGGGGAGCAGAACTGTCATAAAAACACATGTTGATGTCTGGATATGCCATAGTTTTTCTAACCCTAACCCTAGGTTTAGTTTGCTAACCCTAATTTGGGGCCTTAGGGTGAATCAACAGGTAGTTGGAAAGTAGGCAATATGCTACTAAAGCATGCTGAATTTTGTTTTCTCATCCGTGTGGGGAGCAGAACTGTCATAAAAACACATGTTGATGTCTGGATATGCCATAGTTTTTCTAACCCTAACCCTAGGTTTAGTTTGCTAACCCTAATTTGGGGCCTTAGGGTGAATCAACAGGTAGTTGGAAAGTAGGCAATATGCTACTAAAGCGTGCTGAATTTTGTTTTCTCATCCGTGTGGGGAGCAGAACTGTCATAAAAACACATGTTGATGTCTGGATATGCCATAGTTCTTCTAACCCTAACCTTAGGTTTAGTTTGCTAAACCTAATTTGGGGCCTTAGGGTGAATCAACAGGTAGTTGGAAAGTAGGCAATATGCTACTAAAGCATGCTGAATTTTGTTTTCTCATCCGTGTGGGGAGCAGAACTGTCATAAAAACACATGTTGATGTCTGGATATGCCATAGTTTTTCTAACCCTAACCCTAGGTTTAGTTTGCTAACCCTAATTTGGGGCCTTAGGGTGAATCAACAGGTAGTTGGAAAGTAGGCAATATGCTACTAAAGCATGCTGAATTTTGTTTTCTCATCCGTGTGGGGAGCAGAACTGTCATAAAAACACATGTTGATGTCTGGATATGCCATAGTTTTTCTAACCCTAACCCTAGGTTTAGTTTGCTAACCCTAATTTGGGGCCTTAGGGTGAATCAACAGGTAGTTGGAAAGTGGGCAATATGCTACTAAAGCATGCTGAATTTTGTTTTCTCATCCGTGTGGGGAGCAGAACTGTCATAAAAACACATGTTGATGTCTGGATATGCCATAGTTTTTCTAACCCTAACCCTAGGTTTAGTTTGCTAACCCTAATTTGGGGCCTTATGGTGAATCAACAGGTAGTTGGAAAGTGGGCAATATGCTACTAAAGCATGCTGAATTTTGATTTCTCATCCGTGTGGGGAGCAGAACTGTCATAAAAACACATGTTGATGTCTGGATATGCCATAGTTTTTCTAACCATAACCCTAGGTTTAGTTTGCTAACCCTTATTTGGGGCCTTACGGTGAATCAACAGGTAGTTGGAAAGTAGGCAATATGCTACTAAAGCATGCTGAATTTTGTTTTCTCATCCGTGTGGGGAGCAGAACTGTCATAAAAACACATGTTGATGTCTGGATATGCCATAGTTTTTCTAACCCTAACCATAGGTTTAGTTTGCTAACCCTAATTTGGGGCCTTAGGGTGAATCAACAGGTAGTTGGAAAGTGGGCAATATGCTACTAAAGCATGCTGAATTTTGTTTTCTCATCCGTGTGGGGAGCAGAACTGTCATAAAAACACATGTTGATGTCTGGATATGCCATAGTTTTTCTAACCATAACCCTAGGTTTAGTTTGCTAACCCTAATTTGGGGCCTTACGGTGAATCAACAGGTAGTTGGAAAGTGGGCAATATGCTACTAAAGCGTGCTGAATTTTGATTTCTCATCCGTGTTGGGAGCAGAACTGTCATAAAAACACATGTTGATGTCTGGATATGCCATAGTTTATCTAACCGTAACCATAGGTTTAGTTTGCTAACCATAATTTGGGGCCTTAGGGTGAATCAACAGGTAGTTGGAAAGTACGCAATATGCTACTAAAGCATGCTGAATTTTGTTTTCTCATCCGTGTGGGGAGCAGAACTGTCATAAAAACACATGTTGATGTCTGGATATGCCATAGTTTTTCTAACCCTAACCTTAGGTTTAGTTTGCTAACCCTAATTTGGGGCCTTAGGGTGAATCAACAGGTAGTTGGAAAGTAGGCAATATGCTAATAAAGCATGCTGAATTTTGTTTTCTCATCCGTGTGGGGAGCAGAACTGTCATAAAAACACATGTTGATGTCTGGATATGCCATAGTTTTTCTAACCCTAACCCTAGGTTTAGTTTGCTAACCCTAATTTGGGGCCTTAGGGTGAATCAACAGGTAGTTGGAAAGTAGGCAACATGCTACTAAAGCATGCTGAATTTTGTTTTCTCATCCGTGTGGGGAGCAGAACTGTCATAAAAACACATGTTGATGTCTGGATATGCCATAGTTTTTCTAACCCTAACCCTAGGTTTAGTTTGCTAACCCTAATTTGGGGCCTTAGGGTGAATCAACAGGTAGTTGGAAAGTGGGCAATATGCTACTAAAGCATGCTGAATTTTGATTTATCATCCGTGTGGGGAGCAGAACTGTCATAAAAACACATGTTGATGTCTGGATATGCCATAGTTTTTCTAACCATAACCCTAGGTTTAGTTTGCTAACCCTAATTTGGGGGCTTAGGGTGAATCAACAGGTAGTTGGAAAGTAGGCAATATGCTACTAAAGCATGCTGAATTTTGTTTTCTCGTCCGTGTGGGGAGCAGAACTTTCATAAAAACACATGTTTATGTCTGGATATGCCATAGTTTTTCTAACCATAACCCTAGGTTTAGTTTGCTAACCCTAATTTGGGGCCTTAGGGTGAATCAACAGGTAGTTGGAAAGTAGGCAATATGCTACTAAAGCATGCTGAATTTTGTTTTCTCATCCGTGTGGGGAGCAGAACTGTCATAAAAACACATGTTGATGTCTGGATATGCCATAGTTTTTCTAACCTTAACCCTAGGTTTAGTTTGCTAACCCTAATTTGGGGCCTTATGGTGAATCAACAGGTAGTTGGAAAGTAGGCAATATGCTACTAAAGCGTGCTGAATTTTGTTTTCTCATCCGTGTGGGGAGCAGAACTGTCATAAAAACACATGTTGATGTCTGGATATGCCATAGTTTTTCTAACCCTAACCCTAGGTTTAGTTTGCTAACCCTAATTTGGGGCCTTAGGGTGAATCAACAGGTAGTTGGAAAGTAGGCAATATGCTACTAAAGCATGCTGAATTTTGTTTTCTCATCCGTGTGGGGAGCAGAACTGTCATAAAAACACATGTTGATGTCTGGATATGCCATAGTTTTTCTAACCCTAACCCTAGGTTTAGTTTGCTAACCCTAATTTGGGGCCTTACGGTGAATCAACAGGTAGTTGGAAAGTAGGCAATATGCTACTAAAGCATGCTGAATTTTGTTTTCTCATCCGTGTGGGGAGCAGAACTGTCATAAAAACACATGTTGATGTCTGGATATGCCATAGTTCTTCTAACCCTAACCCTAGGTTTAGTTTGCTAAACCTAATTTGGGGCCTTAGGCTGAATCAACAGGTAGTTGGAAAGTAGGCAATATGCTACTAAAGCATGCTGAATTTTGTTTTCTCATCCGTGTGGGGAGCAGAACTGTCATAAAAACACATGTTGATGTCTGGATATGCCATAGTTTTTCTAACCCTAACCCTAGGTTTAGTTTGCTAACCCTAATTTGGGGCCTTACGGTGAATCAACAGGTAGTTGGAAAGTAGGCAATATGCTACTAAAGCATGCTGAATTTTGTTTTCTCATCCGTGTGGGGAGCAGAACTGTCATAAAAACACATGTTGATGTCTGGATATGCCATAGTTCTTCTAACCCTAACCCTAGGTTTAGTTTGCTAAACCTAATTTGGGGCCTTAGGGTGAATCAACAGGTAGTTGGAAAGTAGGCAATATGCTACTAAAGCATGCTGAATTTTGTTTTCTCATCCGTGTGGGGAGCAGAACTGTCATAAAAACACATGTTGATGTCTGGATATGCCATAGTTTTTCTAACCCTAACCATAGGTTTAGTTTGCTAACCCTAATTTGGGGCCTTAGGGTGAATCAACAGGTAGTTGGAAAGTGGGCAATATGCTACTAAAGCATGCTGAATTTTGTTTTCTCATCCGTGTGGGGAGCAGAACTGTCATAAAAACACATGTTGATGTCTGGATATGCCATAGTTTTTCTAACCATAACCCTAGGTTTAGTTTGCTAACCCTAATTTGGGGCCTTAGGGTGAATCAACAGGTAGTTGGAAAGTAGGCAACATGCTACTAAAGCATGCTGAATTTTGTTTTCTCATCCGTGTGGGGAGCAGAACTGTCATAAAAACACATGTTGATGTCTGGATATGCCATAGTTTTTCTAACCCTAACCCTAGGTTTAGTTTGCTAACCCTAATTTGGGGCCTTAGGGTGAATCAACAGGTAGTTGGAAAGTGGGCAATATGCTACTAAAGCATGCTGAATTTTGATTTATCATCCGTGTGGGGAGCAGAACTGTCATAAAAACACATGTTGATGTCTGGATATGCCATAGTTTTTCTAACCATAACCCTAGGTTTAGTTTGCTAACCCTAATTTGGGGGCTTAGGGTGAATCAACAGGTAGTTGGAAAGTAGGCAATATGCTACTAAAGCATGCTGAATTTTGTTTTCTCGTCCATGTGGGGAGCAGAACTTTCATAAAAACACATGTTTATGTCTGGATATGCCATAGTTTTTCTAACCATAACCCTAGGTTTAGTTTGCTAACCCTAATTTGGGGCCTTAGGGTGAATCAACAGGTAGTTGGAAAGTAGGCAATATGCTACTAAAGCATGCTGAATTTTGTTTTCTCATCCGTGTGGGGAGCAGAACTGTCATAAAAACACATGTTGATGTCTGGATATGCCATAGTTTTTCTAACCTTAACCCTAGGTTTAGTTTGCTAACCCTAATTTGGGGCCTTAGGGTGAATCAACAGGTAGTTGGAAAGTAGGCAATATGCTACTAAAGCATGCTGAATTTTGTTTTCTCATCCGTGTGGGGAGCAGAACTGTCATAAAAACACATGTTGATGTCTGGATATGCCATAGTTTTTCTAACCCTAACCCTAGGTTTAGTTTGCTAACCCTAATTTGGGGCCTTACGGTGAATCAACAGGTAGTTGGAAAGTAGGCAATATGCTACTAAAGCATGCTGAATTTTGTTTTCTCATCCGTGTGGGGAGCAGAACTGTCATAAAAACACATGTTGATGTCTGGATATGCCATAGTTCTTCTAACCCTAACCCTAGGTTTAGTTTGCTAAACCTAATTTGGGGCCTTAGGGTGAATCAACAGGTAGTTGGAAAGTAGGCAATATGCTACTAAAGCATGCTGAATTTTGTTTTCTCATCCGTGTGGGGAGCAGAACTGTCATAAAAACACATGTTGATGTCTGGATATGCCATAGTTTTTCTAACCCTAACCCTAGGTTTAGTTTGCTAACCCTAATTTGGGGCCTTAGGGTGAATCAACAGGTAGTTGGAAAGTAGGCAATATGCTACTAAAGCATGCTGAATTTTGTTTTCTCATCCGTGTGGGGAGCAGAACTGTCATAAAAACACATGTTGATGTCTGGATATGCCATAGTTTTTCTAACCCTAACCCTAGGTTTAGTTTGCTAACCCTAATTTGGGGCCTTAGGGTGAATCAACAGGTAGTTGGAAAGTGGGCAATATGCTACTAAAGCATGCTGAATTTTGTTTTCTCATCCGTGTGGGGAGCAGAACTGTCATAAAAACACATGTTGATGTCTGGATATGCCATAGTTTTTCTAACCCTAACCCTAGGTTTAGTTTGCTAACCCTAATTTGGGGCCTTATGGTGAATCAACAGGTAGTTGGAAAGTGGGCAATATGCTACTAAAGCATGCTGAATTTTGATTTCTCATCCGTGTGGGGAGCAGAACTGTCATAAAAACACATGTTGATGTCTGGATATGCCATAGTTTTTCTAACCCTAACCCTAGGTTTAGTTTGCTAACCCTAATTTGGGGCCTTAGGGTGAATCAACAGGTAGTTGGAAAGTGGGCAATATGCTACTAAAGCATGCTGAATTTTGTTTTCTCATCCGTGTGGGGAGCAGAACTGTCATAAAAACACATGTTGATGTCTGGATATGCCATAGTTTTTCTAACCCTAACCCTAGGTTTAGTTTGCTAACCCTAATTTGGGGCCTTATGGTGAATCAACAGGTAGTTGGAAAGTGGACAATATGCTACTAAAGCATGCTGAATTTTGATTTCTCATCCGTGTGGGGAGCAGAACTGTCATAAAAACACATGTTGATGTCTGGATATGCCATAGTTTTTCTTACCCTAACCCTAGGTTCAGTTTGCTAACCCTAATTTGGGGCCTTAGGGTGAATCAACAGGTAGTTGGAAAGTAGGCAATATGCTACTAAAGCATGCTGAATTTTGTTTTCTCATCCGTGTGGGGAGCAGAACTGTCATAAAAACACATGTTGATGTCTGGATATGCCATAGTTTTTCTAACCCTAACCCTAGGTTTAGTTTGCTAACCCTAATTTGGGGCCTTAGGGTGAATCAACAGGTAGTTGGAAAGTAGGCAATATGCTACTAAAGCATGCTGAATTTTGTTTTCTCATCCGTGTGGGGAGCAGAACTGTCATAAAAACACATGTTGATGTCTGGATATGCCATAGTTTTTCTAACCCTAACCCTAGGTTTAGTTTGCTAACCCTAATTTGGGGCCTTAGGGTGAATCAACAGGTAGTTGGAAAGTAGGCAATATGCTACTAAAGCATGCTGAATTTTGTTTTCTCATCCGTGTGGGGAGCAGAACTGTCATAAAAACACATGTTGATGTCTGGATATGCCATAGTTTTTCTAACCCTAACCCTAGGTTTAGTTTGCTAACCCTAATTTGGGGCCTTAAGGTGAATCAACAGGTAGTTGGAAAGTAGGCAATATGCTACTAAAGCATGCTGAATTTTGTTTTCTCATCCGTGTGGGGAGCAGAACTGTCATAAAAACACACGTTGATGTCTGGATATGCCATAGTTTTTCTAACCCTAACCCTAGGTTTAGTTTGCTAACCCTAATTTGGGGCCTTAGGGTGTGTGTCAGGGATTCAAAGCAGCAAGCATCCAATCACAATCACTTCCCTAACCATTCGGCCACCACTGCCCCAGTTTGGAAACAACTAAAACAAATAAATACCAGAATCATTACTTCCACAAACTCTGTATGTCCATATCATAGTTGCATGTTTATATTTCCATTTAAAATTGAGCATCTTTCCTCATTTTGATTCTTATCTGTATATCCTCAGTTTTTTTTTTTTCTTTTTTTCCCCTATTAATCATATCTGCTCTTATAGCTCTCACAGTACAAACACCCAAAGTTAATCTCCTCTTTTGAGCTCTCATTTTGTCTTTTGGTGGTGACCCATTTTTACTGTCTTTAGGGAAGCCTGCGGGTACGAGGCCGGACCTGCCCAGGGAGTTCTGAATTGTCGGCTGCTTTGACTCCCTGTAGTCCCACCTCCCCACTGCTGGTCACTGGTCAGCCTCCCTGTAGGAACTTTCCAACCCTTCTGCAGACTAAACATGCTTCTCTTGAATTGCAACAACATCACTGTCCAGCAGAGGGGGCTCTTCATCTTTCTGGAAAGCCTGCAGGGGCTCCACCTGATCTGAAATAGGATATCCAGGAAGTGCAAGCTTCTGAAGGTTCCTGGGCTTCTTCAGGGACCTGTTCTTGCTGAGAACCAGCTGACAGCCCTGCACAGCAGGAACTTCCTGTACTTAGATGGTCTTCAGAAACTCAACCTGAGCACCAGGATCATCCAGTCAAACCAGGTAGGAGCCTTCAGAGCATAACAATGTTTTGCCAGCTACAATTGCAGAAGAACCAGAGAACGTCTGGGAATGGTGGCGCCATTCCCTGGAGCTCCTCAATCTACGTAGGAACTGTCACCACAATGTCTTCATATCCTGTAATGGTTTGGCTGTGCTCGGTCAGGCCCAGAGACTCCGTAACTCTCTTGTCTTTAAGACATTCCTGAAGATCCAAGCCCTGCTTGGAAGCAGCAAAGAATGTACCAAAAGCTGCACAGCATATAGAGACTCCTTCCATCCGGCTGCTACAACCTCAGCCTCAGGGAGCTGCCAAAACTTCAGAGATAGCGGATGGTAGAGCTGGAATCAGAACCAGCTGCGTGGTGGACACAGTGAACTTCCTCATCATTACAGATGCTGCGGTGTTCACCATGGTATCTGCCATCACGGTGGCTGAGAGGCACAGGAAGAGGGCCACTGGAGTAAGGAGACTGATACACTCTCTAAAAATTAGTGTTGGGACCCCGGCGACCTCATCAGTTTCACAGATGTGAATAGAAGCTGAGAAGCTGGTGTAGGTACATATATAAGAGGAAGGAGACTCCAAAATAAGCTCCACCCTCAAGTTTATTTACTTTCGAAATTTAGCGTCTACATGTCCAATATTTCGTAAACACAACAGCACGGTATAAGTACACACACCTACAACTCTGGGGAGCCACAAATACATTTCCGTCAGGTATTTTATGACTTTGAAAGGTCATTTCTTTACAGGATCCGCTGTTAAATATGTAGACAGGAAAAGAAGAACCACCTAGTGTCTATCAAATAATACAATAACCTTTCACAGGCTTTCGTAGATGGCTACTGCACTTTAGGTTTCTGTACACTAAAATAAACACTATATTTAAAATTGCCTGGGTAATTTGTTCCATTCCTCATCAAACAATACCAAGTATTACCAATCACAACAACACTGTAATACTTTAATATCTAATTAGGTAATTGCCCATCTTGTACAATATCACATGAACCAAATTTGTCAGAAAGCCGAAGCAGTGCTCCTCCTAGCTGTGCTCCTCCTAGCTGTGCTCCTTCTAGCTGTGCTCCTCATAGCTGTGCTCCTCCTAGCTGGGCTCCTCCTAGCAGTGCTCCTCCTAGCTGTGCTCCTCCTAGCTGGGCTCCTCCTAGCTGGGCTCCTCCTAGCTGTGCTCCTCCTGACAGAAAGGGCCAGTGGCATTACATCTCACTTCACTAGTATGAACACATTCCATTCACTGAAACGCTGCTGCTGTTCCTTGCAGAATTAACAACAGAGGGCAGTGTAGGAAAACATACAACATTATATATACATACAACATCACCAGCTAGTAAGTAGCAGCTGTAAAAAGACACAAACTGGAGTCTGTGGCTATTAGGTGAGATACATCCATAAAAGCACACTTATATAAAATGGTGCGTCAAATGATGACTCAGAAACTAAATGTGAGCTGAATTACCTGTTATTCGCAGATGATCTGATAATGATACATATTCCAGATTTTATACCAGCCACATTTAATGTGCAATACTTTGAAATGATCATTTTCATTCATTCATTAACCTTTATTTTACCAAAGCATTAAGAACAGTTTCTTATTTACAGTGACAGGCTGGTAAGTGCCAGAAAGCGCTTGTAAAACAAAACGAAATAAAATAAATGGATAAATAGATAAATTTTAAATTAATTAATTAATTATTATTAATAATAATAATAATAATATATTAATAGAAAATAACCCATAACAGAATAATTAAACAGAGTTGAATAAAATAAATGACATGCAATGTTACACATTACACTTCACTATATGCTTCAAAATGTACCCAGAACGCCCATCACTGACCTCTACTGGCAGGAAACAGAATGGACATCAAATCTGTCTTAATTAATTATTTTCTTTCTGACAAATGACCAACTGACAACTTATTATTGAAGTCCAACTTTTCCATCACCATAGGCATCTGAATGAACCAGATGTAACTGTGGAAAGAGTTTCAAGCATTCTTTTGTTTGGTCTGCTAAGTGTTCAGCAGAAGAATGGAGCGTGGCAGCAGATCCAGAGGCGATTACAGTCTCTGGAATGTGCTGGTAGGATGTTCAGGTTGATGCACACGTCTGAAAATTGTTATAACTCCCTCAAATATCCCAATATAGTGTTCAAAGGGAGGTTTTACAGTGTGTGTTGTGCATCAGTCGAATCCAACTAGAGAAGTTGTGGTTTCCTGTTCTCAGAGCAGAGTGTGTGTGCAGAGCCGAGCACCGCTTAGGTGCTGATATAAGCTCATGCAACCAGTTTTATTTGCCTTTTATACATTGGAATGAGCATGGGCGCTGTTTGGTCCGATCAGTTGGGGCTAAAGCCCTGAGTATTTTAGGTCTAGCTCTGAGTATTTTAAGCCTAGCCCAGAGTATTTTAAGCCTAGCCCAGAGTATTTTAAGCCTAGCCCAGAGTATTTTAGCCTGGACACCAATCTTCTTTCCTTTAAAAAAAAAGTCTAGCCCCAGACAAACTTGACTCTTTAAAATAGCTATAAATCCCCCAGGGCATGCCTCTGTGACCCCATGCCTTTCTTTCACATACCCCATCCTGCTCTCCTTTTTTAAGGCATCCATCCCTTTATTCTCTGAAACTACATGCGCTACCCAGGGTTGCAGGGGGTCCAGAACCTAGGGGCTTAAGGCAGGTAACAACCCAGGATGTGTCACCAAACCCATCACATGGCAAACTCACACACCATTCACTCACACGCCATGCACTCACACACCATTCACTCACACACCATGCACTCACACACCATGCACTCACACACCATGCACTCACACACCATTCACTCACACACCATTCACTCACACACCATGCACTCACACACCATGCACTCACACACCATGCACTCACACACCATTCACTCACACACCATTCACTCACACACCATGCACTCACACACCATGCACTCACACACCATGCACTCACACACCATTCACTCACACACCATTCACTCACACGCCATGCACTCACACGCCATTCACTCACACGCCATGCACTCACACGCCATTCACTCACACGCCATTCACTCACACGCCATACACTCACACGCCATAAACTCACACGCCATTCACTCACACGCCATTCACTCACACGCCATGCACTCACACACCATGCACTCACACACCATTCACTCACACACCATGCACTCACACACCATTCACTCACACGCCATTCACTCACACGCCATACACTCACACGCCATAAACTCACACGCCATTCACTCACACGCCATTCACTCACACGCCATTCACTCACACGCCATTCACTCACACACCATGCACTCACACACCATACACTCACACACCATTCACTCACACACCATGCACTCACACCATTCACTCACACACCATACACTCACACACCATTCACTCACACACCATGCACTCACACACCATTCACTCACACGCCATTCACTCACACACCATGCACTCACACACCATTCACTCACACGCCATTCACTCACACGCCATGCACTCACACGCCATTCACTCACACGCCATTCACTCACACGCCATACACTCACACGCCATAAACTCACACGCCATTCACTCACACGCCATGCACTCACACGCCATGCACTCACACACCATGCACTCACACACCATTCACTCACACGCCATTCACTCACACGCCATACACTCACACGCCATTCACTCACACGCCATTCACTCACACGCCATGCACTCACACGCCATGCACTCACACGCCATTCACTCACACGCCATTCACTCACACACCATTCACTCACACACCATGCACTCACACACCATTCACTCACACACCATTCACTCACACACCATGCACTCACACCATTCACTCACACACCATACACTCACACACCATTCACTCACACACCATTCACTCACACACCATTCACTCACACACCATTCACTCACACACCATGCACTCACACACCATTCACTCACACGCCATGCACTCACACACCATACACTCACACGCCATTCACTCACACGCCATTCACTCACACGCCATGCACTCACACATCATTCACTCACACACCATTCACTCACACACCATACACTCACACGCCATGCACTCACACACCATTCACTCACACACCATTCACTTACAGATGCCCACCTGACGCAGCTACTCCTGCAAGCATGAGATTGCAATTCACGACTTTGCAATCACAGGCAGAGAGGTCTAATCTGCTTAGTCACAAACCCATAACACAGCCCAGCTCACACGGCATGTGCGGTTGTTAGCTCGTAAGCGGTGCAGTCTCAGCACATGCCGTACCGCGGCTGTGTGCTGCACCTATGTGCCCCGGGCCATAGTGTACCTTCACGCCAAGCCAGCGGAACTGGCATAGCCTGGGCAAATGCATTCACGCAAACTGGTTTTATGTCAACATTTATTAATGTACCTGATTCTTCCATCCAAAGTGACTTACAATAGAGAGAAGGGCTACAATTTATGCATGCTCCCTGGGATTTGAACCCATGGTTGTCACAGTATGAGAGCAATGATCTACCTGTTGAGCTACAGGACAGAGAATCTCACCTTATATCTGAGTTGCTCCTCGATTTCAAGCAATGTTTGCTGCTTCCCTACAGTCATTCATTTCAGAATGGACACCCAATGAATGCTGGCTGGCTATTTACAGAGGCTTCCACTTTCAGGGGAGTTGGCTAAATTATAGACAGTCACCCTTTTGTATTTTTAAACATCCATGTCAGTTATGCTCAGGTTAAAAATAGCTAATGTTTAAAATTGCAGCCCTCCAGAAGAGGGTATGTTCTAATCAAGCATCACGCCATCCTTATTATCTGAAGTTTGATCAGGTTTGGTACAGACTCTGCTGACAGTCAGCAAAATGACTTCCTGTATGACTGAGCACCTCCCTTTAGAGACACTTGGCTCTGCTCAGGAGAGAAACTCAGCCTGAATTGTCTGCATTTTATTACCATGCCTGTTTTTATTTCTGCTAATCAGTTGGCCTGAACTCAATTCTGTAATCGGAATGACTAGATCCAAGTGCCACTTTGAATGGATGGATGAATTTAAAGATTGTTTTAAACACACTTTGTAGTGATGCAAAAAACTCTGTACATAGCATTGTGTAGCGGCATTGTGAAAGCCGTTTTCAGAGCTCGGGTGAGTATGAGGTGGGTACAAATGCAGAGACGGGAATCTGAAAGCATCATTTTGAAGTGAAAGCTTTTAAAAACATTCGACTGCAATTCAGGATAGTTACAAACAGTTCCTGCAACTGACAATTCATTCATTCTGCAATTGACAATGCAATTCAAATCCAGTATCTCCCTCATTTAAACGGAAAGGTTTGCAAACAAAGTTGCACCCAACTAATACAATTGTGTTCAAAATAATAGCAGTGTGAAGTTCAATTAGTGAGGTCATTCATTTTGGCCCCGTTTACACTGTCTGTTAAATGCGACCTAATTCCGATTTTTTGCTCATATGTGACACAGATCGGATCTGTTCTGTGACAGTGTAAATGGGAAAAAAACGCATGCATTCGGATATTTCAAGATCGGTTTCAGGCCTCATTCATATGTGGAAATAAATCAGATATAAATCAGATATGGGCCAATGCGACTGTAATGTAAACAGGCAGATCAGATTTTCTGAGGCATTGCGTTCTGTACGTCATTAAACTGCGTACGTGAAAAGTACGTGGGAAGTACGTGTGGAAGCGTAACATTCAAGAAACACACGAAACATGGAGGAGGAAAGTGTAGGGCAGTGGTCGACGCCTGAAATAGCCTACCTTCTCACCCTGTGGGGAGAAGAATCCGTTCAGGATAAAAATTAAAGGTTCCTACAGAAACAAATCTGTTTTCGAGGATATTTCGGCTGCAATGATGGCCCTTTTCCTCCTCCTTCGCCTCAAAATCGTGATGTTGTTCGGCGAACTTCGCATACATCGCAAAGCTAACATAAAACAAATTTCGCGTTCGTCCGTCTTGGCTACGGTGTCGTGCAAAAACCCCCGTTGAGCATGCGTGAAATTATAGCAAGTGTAAACACACGAATCGGATATGGGTCACAATTAAAAAGACCGTGTAAACAGACGGTCCAAAAAATCGGATATAGGCAACAAATCGGAATTAGGCATCAAGATCTGCAGTGTAAACGGGGCCTTTGTGAAAAAGTAGGTGCCAATTATGGGCGTTATTTAAGGAAGGAAGGCAGCAAATGTTGTCCATGCTGGTTATAGTGCATTTCTCTCTGAAATTCTGAGTAAAATGGGTCATTCCAGACATTGTTCAGAAGAACAGCGTACCTTGATTAAAAAGTTGATTGGAGAGGGGAAAACATATAAAGAAGTGCAGAAAATGATAGGCTACTCAGCTAAAATGATCGCAAATGCTTTAAAATGGCAACCAAAACCTAAAAGACGTAGAAGAAAACGAAAAACTACCATTCGAATGGCTCGAAGAATAGCCAAAATGGCAAAGACTCAGCCAATGATCAGCTCCAGGAAGATCAAAGAAGGTCTAAAGTTACCTGTAAGTACTGTTACAATCAGATGATGCCTATATGAAGCCAAGCTATCTGCAAAAAGCCCCCACAAAGTCCCATTGCTGAAAAAAAGACACGTGCTGACGAGGTTACAATTTGCCAAAGAACACACTGACTGGCCTAAAGAGAAACGTCACAACATTTTGTGGTCTGATGGAAGCAAGATTGTTCTTTTTGGGTCTAGTGGCTGCAGACAGTTTGTCAAATGACCCCTAAACACTGAATTCAAGCCACAGTACACTGTGAAGAGAGTGAAGCATGGTGGCGCAAGCATCATGATATGGGGATGTTTCTCATACTACGGTGGCGGGCCTATTTATCACATACCAGGGATCATGGATCAGTTTGAATACTTCAAAATACTTGAAGAGGTCATGTTGCCTTATGCTGAAAAGGAAATGCCCTTGAAATGGGTGTTTCAACAAGAAAACGACCCCGAACACATGAGCAACATCTTGGTTCCAGACCAACAGGATTGATGTTATGGAGCAGCCAGCCCAATCCCCGGACCTTAATCCAATAGAAAACTTGTGGGGTGACATCAAAAATGCTGTTTCTGAGGCAAAACCAAGAAATGTAATCCAATCATCATGGGCTGGAATACCTGTTCACAGGTGCCAGAAGTTGGTCGACTCCATACAACACAGATGTGCAGCATTTCTCTGAAACAGTGGTTATACAATTAAATATTAGTTCAATGATTCAAAGGAAAGCAAAATCTTAAAACATTTTTCAGTTCATACAGTGAATCTTTGAGTTTGTAAAGAAGAATTTTTGAACAGCCTAATATTCCCGTTCCTTCACTTTCTGTAAAGGAGTAACACAAATGTGATGAATTTCTCTTCTTGTTTTGATTTGGAATAGAATTTGTAGCGTTCCCAATGCATTTGCATGTATGGAAATAAAAACTATTAGAAAGATTTTCATATTTATTCACTTTTTTAGACACACTGCTAATATTCTGAACACAACTGTAAATGTTCTAAACATCAAACTTGGGCTTAAATTAGAAAATGACTTAAATGAGTGTGCACAACAGTAAGTGTCATCAGTGTTCGGTCTTGAAGGCTCCTTTAAAAGGAAGGCATTGTACACTTGCAACTCTACTGTCACAACAATGTACTCCAATGTACTTTTTTCTGTGTGGTAATGTGACCTTTCATATGAGAAACAAGATGTGAGAACGTGTCAACATTGATGCCATTATTTTCTATGTGTTCCACAGCTGATTTCAGACATGGAGAAAAAATCAGTTATAATTGGTCATTGTAAATGCAACAAAGCGGCTGAACAAGCTATTGAAAATAAGGTATAATCCTCTCATCTATTCTTCATCGTTCATTAGCAGTGACTACCTACTCCAGACCAAAAGGCAATCAAACCTGTTTTTTGCACACCCCATCAAACAATAACGTTTAAAGCCCTTTTCTCCATCACGTTAGGAAACGTCCGAATTTTGGTCAAGTAACTACGATATTCTCTAGGCAACATTAGTTGGTTACTTGTTTGGTTGTTTTTTAGATGCGTATCATTCTTCTCATCCTGCTACTCTCAAATAAACAAAAACCTTTGAAAACGTACATCCAGTACTGTGAAACAGCGAGATGACCTCGTAAAAGAGTATTTCATTAATAAGAAGATCGTTCATTTTAAATATCTTACGCAAAGCGCAGCTTTTACACTTCGCGCTGCCACAGGTCTTGGGCGAGGGAGGGCTGACGTCAGGCAGACCACAGGATATACAGGTTTAGGCACGGAAACGTGCGATGACAGGCGATGCTGAGCGGTGGAGAACTTAGAGCAAAACTGACGGCTAACTTACCGCAGCCTACCGGCAAACTTACGGCAAGTCGCACCTGTCCGATCGCGGCGCGCAGCCGGGGACTGAAGGCGGCCGGGGACGCGCACAATGCGAGCAAGGAGACTTTCAGCAGATCGAACTGGGTGATCTAGTCACCGGACCGGAGCCGTGTGAACTTCACAAGGGGGTTTTAGGTAAGAGGTGCTGTAAGCTTTATTCACCGCATGAGATAACGCTGTTTGCCACATACCTTGTGGACCGTAGAAGTTGTTGCTGCAGGACCAGACCTTGTCAGAAAGCGCTTAAACTTCGTGAAAATGCTTAGATTCGAATATCCAGTTTTAAATTCTCTTTATGCAGTAACATGTATTTTTGCTTCTATGAATTATACTCTAGACAAAAAAATGCGATTGTGAAAGTATAGCCTAACTGGTCTCTCCAGCGGCATTTTTTACAAATCACATCCTATACATACATAATTTATGGAATGTTGGTTATTATCTACTATGTAATAGTAACTTATAACTTAATATTCCACAACAATCGAATACTTTGAATAACAATCCATAACAAAAGAATACTTCTTTATACTTCCGCAACCTAATAAAATTAATGGGTAAACTGCTTTTAAAACGATGGTTAGTTCTCGCTGTATTTTGTGATTTGCCCCTTGAAATTACTAACATGTCACATAAATGCACGTTTTAAATGACACTGCTAGATGTCTTTGAGAGCGCCTGTATAACATATCGTCAGTAATGTAAAGTTTAACCTATCGCGGTACACTTGGATGTAGCAATGAATACAATTATACATTTAATTGTAATTTATTAATGTAGATGTTTGTTTTTAAAGTGCGTGACACAATATTTTGTACTACTTGGTTTAGCTCTATGTATATAATTTTTCTCCGGAGAGGTTTCTAAGTTTGTTTTTAATAATATTGACGCGGTTACGTGCATGGCAGAGCTTTTTTTTTTTTTTTACACAGTACTTACTGCGTGATTTTTTTTTGGCAGAATAGAAAATCTTCTCTTGTAGTTTTCAGCATGGGCGTCATTCGGTCCGATCACTCAGGGCTATAATCCGAGTATTTTAGTACTAGCCCCGAACGAGTGTTTTAGCCCCGATGCCCATCTTCCTTAAAAAAAGTCTAGCCCAGGTAAAACTGACTTAGCCTCTGATCTTTGCAAAAGCTACAAACTCCCCTGGTCTTCAGCAGGCTATAACTCTCTTATACTCCAGTACTCAGGGCTTAATATTAATAGCGAACTCAGTGTAGCTTTTATCTCCTATAATGAAAGGATGACGTAAAGTACCTGGAGCACCGCAAATGACATGTGTTCATTACTCATAAACAAAGCATATGGGAAAACCACTTGTTCCATCCTTTTACTTTCAATGGCTGCTTATCCTGGGTACTGTCACAGTGAGCCTGGAGCTTATCACAGGCAGGTGGGGGGACACCCAGGATGGGAATACCAGTAAAAACGATAAAATAAAAGTTTTTTTTTTTTTTTTAAACACCTGAAATAACAATGACGCTAAGTTTATTATTCTCCAGGACCTGTGGATTAAAACATCATATTTTACCCTACTGTCATTTTCTTACAGTAAACTGAAATGTTTACAAATCACTATTGTCATCTTTAAGGTCATCGTTGTCCAAACTTTTTTGCAGAGATGGCGAGTGATGACAGGACTGGCATTCTGATGGATGATGAGACAGACCAAAGGTGGAATGATACTTTGGATGAACTGGACAATACTGAGCCTGCAGAGGAGAAGCCCAGGACATCCTCCCCGGTTCCAGCCCCAGAGAGTCCCCAAAGCGATGCAGCCACAACCTCGTCGCAGCCCGGCGTGGGTACAGTGGGAAGCACCTTTGGCCAGGTTAACAAACACCTGCTGGTCTCCAAGATCTTCTACTTCTTCTTCTACGCGGCGTATGGCTCGTTGCATCCGCTACTACCCATCTACTTCAAACAGCTGGGCATGACGGCCAGCCGGAGTGGCCTGTTGGTGGGAATCCGCTATTTCATCGAGTTCTGCAGCGCCCCCTTCTGGGGTGTGATAGCCGACCGCTTCAAGAAGGGCAAGGCTGTGCTGCTGTTCTCCGTGCTGTGCTTTCTGCTGTTCAATGGAGGCATCGGGTTTGTGAAGCCGGCCGAAATGCACTGCGTGGAGAAGAGCCCTCCAGAAGCCTCCAATAACTCCGCCCAGGCAAACACGACACAGGTGACCTCCACCACCCAACCTATGGGAGATAATTCCACTCATGTATCAACCCCCCAAAATGCAACCAGCTCGGGATTCACCACAGAACAATTTACTGCAACGACCGTCGCTTCTAATACTCATGAACTAATCTACGATGAAGGACAGGTGAAGACCATCTTCCTCACGATCCTGCTGGTCATAATCATCGGCGAGTTCTTCAGCGCCCCTGCGGTGACCATCGTGGACACGGTCACCCTGCAGTACCTGGGCCGACACCGCGACCGCTACGGGCTGCAGAGGATGTGGGGTGCCCTCGGCTGGGGTCTGGCCATGCTCTGCGTGGGCATCTCCATCGATCACATGCAGCTCCTTGTCCTCATCCAGGACTGCGGCCTTTTCCACCTGAAGGACTTCCTGATTACTTTTGTTGTGTTCGGGGTACTTGCGGGACTCGCCCTCCTGGTGGCCACCCAGTTCTCCTTTGACAGTAGTGGATCGGCAGTAAGCAGGGGGGTGTATGACAGTGCCTCCCCTGGGGCCATCGTTGCGGAGGGGCAGCGTGAGTTTCACTTTTCGGACCTGCTCAGGGTGCTGTGCAGTGTCCGATACAGCACCGTGCTCTTCGTGGCCTGGTTCATGGGCTTCGGCTACGGCTTCGTCTTCAGCTTCCTCTACTGGTACCTGCAGACGCTGAACGGGACCACCACCCTGTTCGGCATATGCTCGGTGCTGAGTCACGTCTCCGAGCTGGTCGCCTACTTCACGAGCCACAAGCTCATCAAGCTGGTGGGCCACATCAGGTACGGCGGCCTCGGGGGCCAGTGGGGGATTGGCCAGTATCGGCGGCGTGATTACGGGGCTCATTTAGTGCTTTCATGTGGAAATAGCCAAAGCTATTTCACTAGCAGGTGAAGTTCAGTCTTTTCACCATCATCTGCAAGGCTTTTCTGTCCCTCCCTAAGCTGAGCTGACACAAACCATGGCTGATAAATCTCCCCCCACAGATAGACCAGGCTCTCAGGCATCCCTGGAAAATGGTGCCTTCCAGGCATGTTGCTTGAAACCTGACCACGTCAGCTTTGCACCTCCTTTGAGACTTCTATAAGTACTCCCCACCCGAAACTGAATCTAACAGAATATCTTCCCTAAAAACCCCATTGGAATAACCCAAAAACACCTAGTCCCAGCTATATACGTGTATTGTTTTAAAAAGTCTTTCAAGAACATAAATATTGCAAAATATCCATCCATCCTCCTTAACAGCCACTTAACCACTATAGCATTATGGAACTGTAAAATAGCTGTATTCAGATATGCATCCAACAGCTCCCAACAGCTTATCGCAGGGTGACCTGGAGCCCAGCTAGATAACACAGGGCTGGGCTACACCTTGGATTGGTTACCAGGAAGTCTGCTGCCAGGCAGTCAGCCACTGTGTTAGCCACTGTAAACATCCCCGTTGGTGTTCAGATATCACATCTTGCAATCTTTATCACTTTAGGCCCATCTTGGATTCAGGGCACAGAATAGCATGAGCTGCAAGAGTGGAATTACTAAGCTGGATAGCCTGGACAAAGGCCATAATTGCTACATCAAGGTAGCTATGACAAAGGCTGGAATTCCTATGCTAGGTAACCTCGACATAGGCCAGAATTGCCACTCTAGCTAGCTTCAACAAAGACCAGATTCGCTACACTTGGATGTCACAACAAAGGCTACGCTGGATAGCTTTGATAAAGGCTGGAATTGCTACACTAGGTAGCCGCAACAAAGGCACGAGCCTGACAGCACAAAAGAGAGCCTATTTACATGACGTCTCTCTCGATGCAGCTTGTCACTGCTTGACATTTCGCAAATCCGACTGCTTCTCTCTCCAGCAGATGCAGTGACTCATTTGGTGGCCAAATGTTTGCTCCTCGCATCAGACTTGGAGCGGTTTCACAATCTTAAAATGTGTTTTACAGACTCATCGGGCAATGAAAAAAAAACAGATTGGGGTACATCTATTCTACTCTGCTTGTTTGGAGAGTAAAACTCCAAAGAAACGTTGCTCTTTAATGTAAACATCTGTGTGTCTCTCTAGAGTTATTGCAGGCTTATTCATTATTGCTGATTAGTTGATTCATAGCTGTGATTTGAATGCATGTAGCGATGATTTGTTTATTTGTTGTTATAATCGACTCGCTTGCTGATGGGTATACATGGCTGGCTCTGATTGGCTGCACTCTCTCTCGGAGGAGTGAAACGCCACACTCGGTACGTCCAGCCACTTCTTGCTGACGGTGGAGACACAGAAGCCCGCAGGCAAAACCAGAGGAGCCGCGACTGACACCTTCTCGCGAACGCCTACTGAGGACTCGGGGACGTCACGGCTTCCCTCTCGAAGGATCCTCCTCAGACAGTCATGGCAAACTGAAGCCGCCCCATGACGCACACTTATCTGTCTCAGGCTGAAACGTGTAGCTGTTCAGCTGACACCCTGTGAGGCATATAGTCATTAAAAGAGGAGAGCGCGTCAAATCTCTTTGCTGAAGAGACATGGTATCCAGCCTACCACTGGGAATCACTAATGCTATCCCTGGCAGGGTTTTGGTGTTTTCTGTTGGTTGGCTATAACAACCCCCCCCCCCCCCCCCAATAGAGAGGGAAACAATAGTCACTCCATGCAGAGTGTCGCTTCCTGGCAGCAGGAGCGATGTTTTCATGATGCTCTGATTTCTCGTCCGCAATTAAGCCTCGCGTCTCTAATGTTGGTGTTATTTCCTGAGGATGACTGAGCTAATTATGCGTCGTGTTGCAAAAAGCATGGGCATTATTACAGTGCCATTGCCTTGATCTTGAGCAGAAAATCATACCACTTGCAATGCAACACACAGGGAAGGTCAACAAGTTTGTGTACCCATTTTGTACAAATGGCAGGTGTCACAGACTAGCTAACAGGGTTACTGGGCTAGCTAACTCATTCTGGGTAGTTCTGGGTCTTACGGTTCAGAGCACATGTCCTCGGGCTTCTGCTCAGATGCTACAGGATTCTGGCTGAAGTGCAGGTTGCCTTTTTGAAAAGTATCAGTGTCGGTTTGGCCTGCAGTCGTCCCTCTTTCCCTCCTGTCCCTGCAGGGTGCTGTACCTGGGTCTGGCATGCAACACTGCCCGCTATCTCTACATATCCTACCTGGAAAATGCCTGGACCGTTCTCCCCATGGAGGTGCTTCAAGGTCAGTCAGTCGCTCCAGGCTTCTGCTCAACCAATCAGGCTGTGGCAGTTGAGCTATGGAAACTTAACAAAGGTTGTGCGGTATGCATTTAGGGATGGGAAACCACTGGTTATAAAACAATAAAATGCCCTACTGGAGGTTACAGCATGGGCATTTGATGCATAGACCCTCTACCAAAGCTCATGTACAGTGATAACTATTGTTTTCTAAAGCCTTTGAGGAAATTTGACCTTGGTAATTGTTTGCACTGCACACAACCTGAGAAGGTGTTGGGGAAATCTACCCTCTAAAGACAATACTGGGCTAAAACCAGATAAATACACACAATCTTACCTTTCAAAATTATGCTTAAGGGCTCCTTCAAGACCTGTCCAACCAGTTGCCTGTGCTTTAAATAGCATTGTGGTCAAATTTCTGAAAGACATTTTGTAACTTATTGGTATCTCGACTTGTTTTCTCAGGACAGGTCATGACACAGCAATGCTTTAAGCTCACTGGAGATTGACATGGCTACAGCTAGCTGAGGAATGAGGCCGACTGGATCATTTAAAAGAGGAGTGGATTATTCACTGCGTTTTCAACTGCAGGCCCGGTCCTGATATGGGGGAGAGGAGTGAAATATAGAGGGAGAGTTTTGGTCTCGGGTCTACTGGCTGAGCTGGGCTGTTGTCTTCAATACTGAATGTTTGTATTCAGTATTGAACATAAACATTTTTTTCACATGACAATGTGGGTCCTCAGACAGGGGTTTTCTTGTGGTAGATCTGCTTGTGTGGAACAGGCGTCACGAACACAGATCTCAGGTTTCCTGGGGTCGATCAGAAAATCATGGCTGTATTGCACCGATCTACATCAAGGATGTGAAATGCACCGTGGCTTTGAAGGACGGTTCTCAGAATGCATTTCTGATGTGGGGGTTGGACCAGCCCCCCCCCCCTCGAAACTGGCTCTTCCAGGAACTGCATGAACCGGAGAGAGGCATGATGGTGTGATGGTGACGTGCCACCCTCGGTCCTGGGACAAACAGGCTGGTCCTGTCTGCAGGTCTAGTCAGTGTCTTCAGGATAAAGGCCCGATTGGCTGCATGACGAATACAGCACCGCTGCTGTTCTTTAAAGCTTTGCCTCGCTGTCACCACGCCCGGCATCAGGTGCTTCTGACACGGTAATGATTGCAGTGAAAACTCCAGAGGTCATGGGTTTAGAGGGTGGCGCTGGTGATCGGTGCTGCTTTTGAGTGTTTCTAACAGCCCCCCTCCCCAGCCCCACTCCGCCCCCTTCAGATGCTCGCCGGCTCTGCAGTTTGTGTCACTTTTGGCTCACTGAACACACGCACCGATCTGTCTTGGCAGGTATGACGCACGCCTTGGTGTGGGCGGCTTGCATCTCCTACCTGAGCGCCACTGTGCCGCTCGCCCTCCGCACGTCCACCCAAGGCGTCCTGCAGGGCCTGCACCTGGGGCTGGGGCGGGGCTGCGGGGCCATGGTGGGCGGAGTCTTCGTCAGTTACTTTGGTAAGGACACCAGCTTCCTCCACATATCATAGAAGCAGTCACCGCTGCGATTTCCGGCGTACCCCCGCAATCGGCTAATATCTACTTCCAGCCAGGAGAACATCATCCGTGGGAAGTTCCTTGAGGGTGGAGGTCAGATTTAATGAGGGAGGTTGTAAAATAAGAGGCCGTTTACTTTGCAACTGCTCCACCTACCTGGTGGTGCAAGCGAATAATGACCCAGTGCCCAACCCAGCTTATGACTCGTCCTTTCAATACAAACAAGACGATTACTCATGGCCTAATTCAGGGCACGTTTTCAGGCAGCCTTAAAATTAAGGATGGATACGCAACCAACATTTCATGCTGATCCATTCTTGTGTGAAGAATGATCACAGGGCCAGATGGTTTGATATCGTCTGCAGGATGCTGATTTTGCACATAACGTGCACGTTTTGTCTTGGGACGGGCTGCCAGCGTCGTAGGAGTGCGGTTGTGATGAGTAGGCGTCTTCAAGGTCTGTTTTCCATAGCTGTAGGCAGGGATGATGGTTGCCACTTGGCCCTTCCCAAATAGCCTGTCATCATCTCCTGTGTTCTTCCAGGAGAGGCGGCGACCTTTAGAGGACTGGGGATGGCATCCCTCATCATCCTCATTTTGTTCTCCTTCATCCAGTTTCTCATGGGACAGGACGACAGCGGCGGTATGGCAATGCCGTGTCATTGTAGGATGCGAAGTGTGTCCAAGGTGCACTCTGACATCTGAGCGGGGGAAATAATAAAACACATTTGGGTCTTTTCCAGAAGCCAAGGCGATGGCTTCCTCCGGCAGTGTTTCCATAGCGACCATCAACTTGACGCGGGAGCCTCAGACGCTCCAGCCGGAGCCACCCAGGAAGAGGAAGCACCAGGAGGAGCAGGAGGACCGCGACATGCCTCCTTGGGCGTTCACAGTCTCGCCCTGGGTCACCATGGCCTTCACCATCTTCCACGTCCTGGAGACGATAAAAATGGCAAAGAGGAGGGCCCTAGTAGACACACAGGACCCGCAGGTATCCGGCGCCGCTTCTCTGCGTATCTGGCTGCGACGGGGTGTAGATTATTCCTTCCTGTTCGGCGACAACCTCGCCATGTCCTTACATTCGACCGCTTTGGCCCAAACCCTTTTCAGGAATCAGCAGCTCTTGTGTTCCGCCTTCAGCAGGACTGGTTTGCATTCTCTGGCACGCCACAGCAAATTCTATACAAGCATACTTTGCTAATAAATCGGATTCTGACTGGATCCCTTGTCACAGACAAACAGGAATGATATATTTTTTTGTTTGGCTATTCAGGGCTATCTAGGTGCCGTTTAATGTAGCCCCCCTCCCCACCCCCAGTCAGCAATTTTATCACATCTGGAGCTGGAAATAGTAAGCAAAGGTTAAGCAAACAGTTTATTAATTACCAAACAAGCTATGACAATATTAATGTGTGTTATCCTTTGGTCCATTAAGTTTTTGCACGACGCATGAGGATCCAGAGTCATCTGAAGGTCGGGAAGTTCTAGTCTGGTGATATATAAGGAGTCCTGTAAAGTGAAATCCTTGTAGATGCTTAAAATATTGGGGAATCAAATGTTTCAAATGTAAAAAATTTGAGTATTGAGATTTCTCACGCACATCGTGATTAGCATTATTCATGCTATTCTACTGAAATGTGCTGGCATGACCTGCGGGTGGCATCCTTGTGTCAGCAGGTGACCAATGACACCACTGCTCCAGTTTCCCCGCCAGTGGACATGCCAGCGGCCCAACCCAGCACATCGCAACAGTTGGAGCCCTCCAACAAGCCAGTAAGGAGGCCCAGCAAGAAGCTCAAGGAACGTACAGACTCAGACGGGACTGAGAGGCCTCCCTCCACGGCGCCCCCTGTTGGCTCCAACAGTACTGTAGATAACCATTTCCCATTACCAGGAAACTTTGACCTACCTCCTCACAGGTCCTCAAACAACCCTTTCTACCAGTAAGACACACATGCCCATGACAAAGCACAGCGCCGACAACAAAGCCACCCAGGAACTGCAGTTTGAGAACGAAATCCAGTGCAGGGTGCAGATCTGTAAACAACCGGGACTCTGTAAAAATGGTTTTTATTAAAACTGTATCTGTTTAACAAACAGGTTTTGATTTTCATTAGCCAAGATTAAGAAACAAAAGCCATATTGTCATCAAGTTTGCAAAAAATTTCATACTTTAAAATATCACATAATAAATATATTATCTAGGCATTTTGTGCGCAGGCATCACCTGAAAGATGTAGTTACTTTTTTGGGATATTGTGTTTCCAGTTACCTTATTCTTCTTTTTCCCAATTTGGGAATTTTTTAGAATTTAGTGATCAGTGGTAATTGTTGACACACCACAGCGCACAACATTGCACTGCATTTAATCTATATGTGACGTTGATTCAGCGCCCGGGGAGCAGTGCTTGGCGGCAGTACCTTGCTCAAGGTACCTCAGTGGTGCCTTGATGGTCGGGGATTCGAACCAACAATCTTTCAGTTACAAGTGCGCTTCCCCTAACCATAAAGACACCACTGCCCACACAAACATACAGATTTATCCATGGTGAGCTAACTTCTAATGCAAACAAATTAAAAGCTGAGGTAGAACAGATAACAGCAAAAGTTTGAGCCAGAAAAGTCAACACTTGGAGTACGGCAGGGAAAAAAACAAGAATTTAAGTTCCGATAATCAACCACTGGGGGGCAGCAGGAATCAATGAGGAAACTTCTACCAGTCAGGTGAACAACAGAAACTTACCCCCAGGCACTTGAAATACAGAAAACTCATATTAGAAATGAAAGAGGTTAAATTTACGCAAATCGGATGAAGGTCTCTTTTGTATACCCTGGGTATTCACTGCCTGAAATAATAGAATAACCTGTATCTTTAAAAATGCCTCTCGGAAACAAACAACATAAAAACACGCTTATAACTGCTGAATTCCCTCCAGGGCTGCAGTTGTTCTTTAAGAACAGGACTGTGTGTGTGATGTGTAAGATTCAGACATGGTTAATTAACCCCATCAGGGTTACCAAGGCAACCAGTGGTGGGACCCCTCAGAAGGGCTCTTCTGTGTCCATGGGCTCTGAAAGGGGTATGTAGGGGGTGGAGGGGTAGGGACACAGGGCCAGATTGTAGGCCAGGGGGCCGACCTGCGGCATGGGGGTGTAGGGGGTGCCAGGAGGGGGCAACCCGGGTGTGGGGGGTGGGACAGACTCCTGACCACCCGGTTCGTCGGCAAAGACGTCGTCACCAGCCCCCAGCTGGGAGGACGGCCTCCCGATGCCGGGGTCTGTGGCACTTCCTGAGCTGAAGATCATGTCCTCAAAGAAGGCACCTCCCACCCCATACTGGCGGTCATGGTTCTGGGACTCCTCCGCGGTGACGTGGGAGCCGCTGCGCAGGAACTCAGCGAACCTGAATGTGTGTGGAGGGCGGGTGGGGGGGCAAAAGCACATTTTAAGAAAAGTTGGCGTTGGAATCCCCCATCCCTTTGTAACCTCCCAACACGTGACCCTCTCCTGCCATCGAGCACCACAAACGGACACGTGTTCCCGGCTCCAGGGCCGCATGCTAATCTCACCAAAATCGCGAGGCTGTCATAGATTAAGAGGTGGCGGCGTTAGGGTAGCGGAGTCATGTGACCCTACAGGACACCACATTGCAGGTGGGTGCTACGTAGTGAATGCTGACTCATACGGCCCCCCCTGATCCCGAGGTGTCTTGAGCCTCAGACCGTCGTGCTTCGGTACGCCTCCGTACCTCTGGGGGTAGCGCAGCCGCAGCACGGTGCCCCAAGCGGGGAAGCCCGGCTTGTTGCAGTACTGCCTGAGCTCCTCCAGCGATGCCCTCGTCTGCACCTCCCCCTGCTCTCGGTACTCTTCCTCCGTCAGCAGCCGGGCCTGCGGCCGTCCAGGCCAGAGTGGACCCAGAACCGAGGCAAGTGGGTAACCCACTTCTCTGGGGGGGGAGGGAAGATGGGAGTGAAGGGGAAAAAACAAGTTGATGCATCGCTTCGTTAACGGGAGGGCCGCTCCTTAAGTGCTGGAAAACTGAGGCGTTTTACCAAATGATGAAACCCAAAGAAACGCAGTAAAAAGAATTATTAAGCTCATAAACCAAACGCATAAACTATTGTGGGTTTCTATGGTCTATGACATACAATAACCGAATGAAAGGTCCCTCACCATCCATAATTAAATCTGGGGTAAAACACCTTCAGTCACAGCGCCCCCTTGTGTCCTCCACATACTGTATATCGATGCCGTGGAAAATCTCTTAAGTGTTCCACCTGTACACTAACCCCACGGTACCTGCAGAGCCCACGGAGGAACACCCAGCACAGCGGCAGGAGCTTCAGGCCCAGCAAGACGCCTGCTGTCACATGGGCCGCCGGCAGGTATGATACACCCAGGTAGATCAGGCCCAGGCCCACCCCCCGGAGCCCCCAGGTCATCACCGCCAGGGTGCACGTCCCCGTGTCGGGGCGATGCCTGCGGCAGACGGCGAAGCTGACAGCACCGGACAGCAGCAGGTATCCTGCAGAGGAGTAAACAGGACCGTGGGACAAAGCGACAAAGACGGCAGCCCGCGCTCATTGCATGCATCCTAATCGCAGCATGGAAAAGCCCGCTCAGGACCTGCCTCCGAGTCCCCACAGCTCTGGAGTTTAATGTCATCACACAACTGCGAGGAAACTGATTCCGCGCCTCTCTGAGCCGATTAAGGCGTCGGGAGGTAGACGCCTGAGAATCCGATGCTGCTGCTGCACACCAGGGACAGCTTACATGCTCATTAAACTCACGCTGGGGATGTACAGCTATGCCGTTAAGGTGACTCTGAGACAGCCAGCTTCAAGCACACAGGGGCCTTGTTCACCAGGCGGAATGCAGACAGATGCAAAATGAAATGAAATGTAATGAAATGGAATGAACTGAAATGGAATGGAATGAAATGATGATGTGTGGTGTTTCACAAAACTTCTTCATCTAAAGACCTTCTAGAACAGGGGTGGGGAACATGATTTTGGGATGACCTCTCAATCAGCCAATACCAATGAGCCTCCAGGACTGGAGAATCACTGCTTTTTTTATTGGTTGATTGTTGTTGATCCTAAAAACCCGCACCCCCAGCGGCTCTCCATAGGTCAGCTTCCCCACTCCTGCCCTAGAAGCTCCATTAGCATGGCCCACATGGAATGGTTAAACCCTGCCTGAGGTCCAGACAATTCAAAACTGGATCCAGGCCTGTGCTCCGCCCTAAGATCAGCTCAGCCAGCGTCCACCTCCAAGGCCCCCCGGAACGGAAAAGTGCCCCCCTGAGGAGATCCAGCTGCTTACCCAGGAGCTCCTTCCTGTAGAGGAACAGAGCTGGATCCCAGTTGGTCAGCAGCCATCTACAGGTCAGCCAATTTAATCCACAGCTTACTGCCAGCAGCACCAGGAACAGGATTTTCTGTCAGCAAGGGGTCCGGCATTATGACATGTGACGCTGATGTGGCAGAACAGGTTTGGCCAGGTCACAATAAGGGCTGGTGAGGATGCTCAATTGCAGCCAATCAACAAGCCATATTCAAGGGTCTCCTTCACAAACCAGATGCAGGTCAGAGTACAATAATTCAGAATGTGGACAGACCAAATTCTGGAACAGTTACTACTTAGCTACTTAAACTCAACACACATGGGGTTGGGTGGGGGTTGCAAGGTGAAAAGGAGTGTAATTACATTCTGAGTCGGACTGGACGATATCATACTGATAATAATAATCACCAGGGCTTCAGATGACAGGGGAAACATCTGGCCAGACGCCAGCTTTTCAGTACTATACGTATATTTTTATTTACGCCCACAATTTAAGAGGTTTAGTAGTACAGCTAAAATATTAATCAGACATTTTATGATACCCAAAAGTTAGTAATCGATATAAATTCGGCATATCCTTATGTTTAATAAACATGTCTGACTAAACGGCAAAAAGTACTGCAACACCACAGACATCTTTACCTCGTTTATCCACAAGATCTCCTCTTTTAAAAGATGTCATGGCTGCTGAGCTGTTCCTTTCTTCGCCGCCACTTCAGTGCATATCGCCCTGAAGTATACCAAACCGTAGTATACCATAACATTATTTGGTGTGCTCCGCTTTTTAGTAAATGAAATGTAATAAACAAATATACGTCAAGCTTATACTGATTACTAACTTCTGTGTGTTACAAAAGTATGGCATTAATATTTTAGCTGTACTACTAATCTGCTTACCAAATTATGGGCATAAATAAACGTCTGTATAGAACTGAAAAGCTGGCGTCTGACCAAATGCTTCGCCTGTCATCTCAAGCCTTGGTGATTATCATACATGAACGATATGACATCACTCGAGGAAGGACTAAAGTCCGTACCCCATAACAACAGCTCTGTATCCATTTAACAGTGATTTGAAATTCACATAATGTTCACCAGGCAAAACTACGGAATGTGTGAAGCATGTAGGCCTAAGTTGTGGGCTTTTAAAAGGAAACTTTAAACAATAAACAAACAAAGTGATTTACACAGTGTTTTTCAAAACCCAGATATTTAAAAACAGAAAAACAACAGAGTGGAGGGAGATTTGAAGACTGCGATAGAGGGCGAGTTACAGATGTTAAGCTACCCCAGCCAAGCAAACATTGAAATCGACTCCTGAGCCACATTTACCCTCCGTGTGAAGCCTTTCAGAGCCAGCAGTATGAGGATATAACTCCCAGGGAAGAGAATTCCCAGGGAAACGTTTGTGACATAGTAGACCAGGGTACTCCTGTCAAAAAAAGACAGACCTGAACGGCATTCATTGATAAACATACCTGAGAAATATTAACTGGCTGCTCTTCAGGGAAGGGAATTACTTTGTGAGGGATAATTAACAGCAGCTGTTGTTCAGGGAAGAAGGCAAATGCCTCATTTGTTGTGTTATATAAATGGGAACTGGTCGAATTTTATCATTATGTCAAGTCAACTTAAGTGATTTCTTTGCCCAAAAAAGGTCAGAGTATAAAGAGACACCTAAAAGCCAGAAGTACCTGCACATCGTCCTGGCAGAGAGGAACAGGAAGACTCCACACAGAAACAGGCTGAAATGCATCCAGTTGACTCCTGAAAACATTTCAAAAGAGGATCATCCATCTCGGCCCCCTCCTCAACCCGCGATGCGCTTTGCACCAAACACTCACTTACGTTTGCCTGTTAGATGCAAGGAGTACCCCACGTTGGGCTTGGCTTGGACAGCGAAGCAGACTTCCTTGCCCTCCATCGGGATGCCCACCCCAAGATCCTCCTGAGCACCCCAGGGCCAGAACTGTGTCAGCAGGCCCCTCAGCTGAGTCACGAGGACCCTAGGCCGCTGAGAGCCGTTTCCCTCCAGCGGGAAAGTGATGTGAACATCATAAGCACTGGCCACATGCACCTGGACCAGGGAACAATGACAACAAATAGTCGAGGTGCAACAAATAGGAACACAATGTATAGCTTAGCACTTAAAAAAAAAAACAAGAAAATCTTTTGAATTGACTCTCACCTCACACAATGAAGGATAAGCTCTTCAATTGCATGTTAGAAAAATATTAGTTCTTGTTTTTCATGAACATTTTATGCGAACTACTTTCATAAAGACAAGTATACCGCATGTTTTACCAAGACAATTTTACATGGGTATCATGGTCTGCCATACTATTGACACTTAACACCCTGGATTACCTAATAACACATTTAATATATAACATTATTAGCAAAGATCTTCACGAACAACTTAAAATGCAAACTGTCAATTCAATTTGCGGAGTGAAATACGGAGAGTGGGCGTACGTATTATCTCTGTATTTATATACCTGAAAAGTGGAGCAGAAGTCGTTCCATTTTATTGCTGTACCGGAGCTGTAGCAAAAACACCGCCCTCCGTAGTATGGACTGGCTTCATTTTCTTTTAAATAAGTGCAATCTGCAAGGCAATTAAAGTATTACACGTAGTTTCACCATATAGGGTTGGCGGAACTAATGCGATAAAAATGAGTGAAATGCTGTTCTATATTTTTTTCTCTTTTGCAAAGTCGAATAAACAATAGCATGTGTTGTTGAAGATTATTTAGAAATAGTTTGAAGTAAGACGTGATTTAGGATCATTTTTCACTTATGGGGACGTCGCGAGCACGCGGAAGCAGACCTCCGCAGGGAGGCATACCCCCCTTCCGCACTCCGGACCGGCCGACATGCGGGCTTTTACCTGCGTGTGAGTAATGCTGCTCATCTGCAGCACACATATGACCAAAACTGACGATTATTACGAAAAGCAGGGGCGCTGACAGCACCGATGGACCCTTCATGGTGGCAAGAGCGGCCAAAGCTTTACTTTCAAATTCAGAAGCGTCCCCTTGCGCTCCAGACATAAGCAAACGATTCGACACATGGTACAAGTTCGGGGTGTTAACGTCGCTTTTTAATCTCATTCACTCACCATGTGAATGTTCTTGTACACCATTTGAATGTAGTATATAAAATTTGATGCAAATACTTATATGTTATGGTATATTAGGTGATTGTTTTGACTTGGTGTAGCGTGCAGTTATCTATTAGTTGGGTCTCATATGGGAGTGAACTTAACTTTAGATCTAAATGGGAAGTCAAATATAATGTAAATATGACCCAAAAGGTATTTATATTCTCTATATTTTAATTATTTATTTACGCGAGAGCGCGCGCGCACACATACACACGCGCAAGGATTTCGGTTGTTTTCTTTTTCAGTTATGCATATTTCTGCATTGCTGTACTTTAACGGAGAAGCCCTCTAGTGGATAAATTATAACAATGTGCTGTTACGTCTTTTACGCTTCAGGTTGGCACTGGACAGAATAAGCCGTCACCGCCGGTGTGAAAACGAACGCATTCATTTGTGGTTTACTTGGTACTGCAATATCCTGAGTGTGTATAACTCGATATCAAGATAAATAGCTTTACTTCTATACTTAATTTACATTTGTCGAAGTCATCAGCATCTTACGTGTTCGATGTTCAAGCAGAGATGTAAAGTGGATGCAGACGGCGCTGATTCCGCCTCTACTGTAAATGTTGACTCATAAGGGAGGCGTGTCTCGGTGCCCTTGACATTATTATAACTTGCTTCCATAAATTGTATTTGACAGCTGAACCTTTTGAATTTAAACAGCTGTTGATGAACTACTCCCTTCGTTATAAGATGTGGTCCGTTATTCTGACTTCTCCGCTAATCATGTTTAGTGTGTGATTATTAAACGCCAAATGCGGTTAGTTATTATATGTGAATAATATCTGTGTGTGATGCCTGTATGCAGCAGGACTCGCAGTGCATGAGTGTGTGACACTGACGCAATGGTGACATAACCCTCCCAGAGTCTCAGCAGGGGACCAGTTTGACTTTAGTTTAGTGAAATAATCTTCTCCCTGGTAAATCTTGCCGGCTCCAGGGTTGACAGTGCGACAGCGGGGGAAATAGACCCACTGCTTAAGGGGAATAATTTAATTGTTGGGGAACACGGTCCATATACCGAGACATAATATTTTTGCACTTTAGGTGAAAGAGTTGTCTTATCAGGATTTTTACATCAACCATGTTGAGCAAGATTAATATATACCACAAGACCACCGCTTGCAAAAAGTAGGATCCCTATCACTACCTTGCTTCAAAGTCAGAATGCATAACGCTATAATTTCCCCTGATTATGCGACCCACCATGCATGTTTTACAATGAGCGTCTTTCCGTGGGGATCGTTAAGGGCTCCGGCGCCGATACCCGCCTTGTCGCCGCAAAGGGACGCGCCTGGCGCTACATTCAGCGCGTCTGTTTCGGCGCTTGTCGGACGCGCACGCAGCGGCAGGGAAATTCAAAAACGGAACTTAAAAGCGGCCGCTGGAAATGTCATTGATGCGCTTTCTGGGAGGGGGATTTTTGCCGTGGGTGTGCGCGGCAGGTGGCCGCGTCCTGCTTTCTCTAGGATGCGGCTTTTCCTGACAGGCACGCCCACGCCGGGCCGGGCCGGGCCCAGGGCCGCTGTCACACGCGTAGCATGGAGTCTGCCTCTGACTAATACAGCCTTGCTTTGCTTTTTTTTTTTAAATCTCGCCTTAAGATGCATGTGCTCTGAATCGTTAATAAATCAGATACGTGGACATCAAGGACGGAAGTTAAAATCGGAACTATTGGAGGTGTTCCCTTACAGACAGGATTCAGGAAAGGACGTAGATGGTAAAAGGTGCAAGATAAAAGAGATGAGTAACTTAATATCATTACAGAATGCATGGCTGAAATGCACTGCTTTCATTGTTGCAGCTGTGCGGAGCAGCAAACGGGTGTAAAGACGCAGTCACAGGGGAAAACAATCATGGAAAAAAAAAACGGTCGTTTCTGGTGCTTTTTCATCTCCGAAAAGCCCCTTATCGCAAAGCAGCCTGGCTGATGAAGGCTCCATACTGTGCATCTCTGCATTTCATGCCTCTTTAAGGCTGGGTATATTTCTTAAATCTGCTGTCAGCAGAATTTGTTTCTGTTTTTTGTTGTGTTTTTTTTTTTCTTGTCTAACTGGTCCAGTGCCAGCACATTGTCTCATCAGAGGACCAGCTACGGTGCCCTCAAGCAAGGTACTTGATCTGAATAGCCTGGGCAAATGTATCCAGCAGAATATATCAGTAAACTTTAAAATGGTGTTTGTGAGACATTTTTAATTTTTTTTTTTTTTTGCGTAAAATATCTGCTTTGTTAACATAAATTGTGATTGCAGTCTGTTTGCTTGTGGTGGTACGTTGCTGTCTCACCGTTTGCAGTCCTCAAATTATCAACGCGCCATGCATTACATGCAGTTCTGCTCTCAACCAAATGGTGGCGCTCACATGAGGGGAAGCGGTCATCCTGCGACAGAAAGGCACCCAGTGTTTAGGGCTGTCAATAGGCCCATACACAACACCCACCGGGCTGGGCCGCCGTGGGTGCACTCGCCACAGCCCCGCCGCGGTTTACGAGGGTCCGACCAGCAGGGCCCCTGGACTCCAGTGGGCTGGACTGAGGGGCTGCCGCCTGGAGGGACCGCGATGTCTCTGGCCTTTCCATCCACGGTCTTGGCATCCCTCACAGTGGCAGTCACTCCCTGCTCCCACGACCAGGCATTAACTTTCACTCCAGTTCTGCATGAAAATTTAGCTGCATCCATGCAGCGTATATTGAGAGCAGTTGCAGCAAAATGGCTTCCTTTAAGACAGTGGTGGAAGACAGGCCTGTATCCCTGACCCTCAGTTTCCTAACGAGCATGTGATGGCAGGTCCAGCTCCGGTTAACGAAACCGCCTGTTTGGTGCCCGGCATGGTAAAACGAAGTAAAACACACTAGGGGCTTAAGGGGCAAGCGACAAGGAGGACAGGACGGTCAGCAACACCTGCAGGCCAAACGGGGAGGAGACACGAAGGGCAAGGTCAGATGGTACAGACCCTGACGGGCGAATCAGCCGCAGCGGAGGGTGGGCAGGTGTGTGGGAGGAGCCAATCCTCACTGGAAAACCCCGCCTTTAACTGCTGTCTGGCTATCATTAAAAATGCAGCTCCGCAGATTTCCCATGAATACGATTTGGAAGTAGACCTTGCTGGAAAAATTAACCACATATTACAGCGCATGCTTTATGCCATCGTGGAATTTTTTTTGTTGTTCAAGATCTCATCATTTTGTATGTGTTGCAGTCTAATAGCAGTGTCGGCCTTCCCCGTAATAAGGGGAGACAGTGAGTGTAGCTTCAAGCCCCTCAGGATCAAGCCTTATTGTCTCTCCTCTTTGGCATGCAGCGCTTGATGAGCATTCTTTGATTGACCAAGCTGAGGCCAACTGAGGGTGATGATCAAACCAGGGACTCTGTGTGACCAGATTTCTGCCAGCAGAGCCCAGCGCAAGAGGCCCTTGGGAGACAACAATCTTCCCAGTGCAGCTGGAGGAGGCGGAGAAAGCAGCCATTCCATTCCAGGGGTGTGGGAGGTGCAGAGAAGCACATGGGGAGGTGGGTGGAGGAGGCACAGGCCCGTCTGCAGGAGGCCCAGCTAGCTGGGCTCGCATAACGCTCTCCTCAAGCAGGCAACGCCACAGGTGTGAAGCTCATCTGGTCTCCTGGGGAACTGGGGCTGGTGGTGTTAGCCAAGCAGAAAGTAAATTTGCAGCCGTTGTCACATTATTATTCTTTGACATTGGCGGTCTCCCAAGATGGCGGAAGTTCGGCTCATACCCGTGGTGTTTTCTTGTTTCATTTCCACCACCTGTGTTTCTCCTTATTTGTTCAGCAGCTGCTTTTATATAAAGTGAGGTGCATTCTCGTGATAGGGTCAGATAGTTCCTCAAGCAATTGATGGTTAATCTCCAGGCTCAAGGGCCCAACAGTCAATTTGTAGATTACCAGCTAGTGCTGTGTGACTTATTTGGGCCCATAGACAGAAATCTCAAGTCAACTTGCACCTGCTAGTATATCAGTCGCTATTGCTGCCTCTGTCCATAGATGGACGTCTAACTGCCCTGAGTCGATGTGCTGTCTGACTTTGCAAATCTCTCTGACTTATCTTCTGCCATCCTTGGGGTTGAGGTGAGTGTAACTTTAACCATGAGGCTTCTATCACATATGCAAAATCAAAATATATTCAAACCAAAGTTATTAAATATGTCACCCCTCCCCCCAGACCATGATCATCAGGAAGTGAAAGATAGCCATCACTGAATACTAAAAATTTGATTTATAGTAATTCATTCTTTATTTTTTGCCTTTTTATAAAATGCTGTTTTATTATCGTTATAATTATTGGGCGTGTTGTGCCTCTTGAGAGAGATTCGCGATTGGCACTGACACGTTAAGGTGTTCCCCTGGCCGCGGTCGTGTGTTCACCTGTCAGGAATGCACGGCCTTTGCTTCGCCAGGCGTGTCGCATGTGGCATGACCTTTCACGGCCTTCAGTTGTGGCTGCGTGTCAGCTATCCTACCACACGTAACCAAGGTGTCTTTTCTGTGGTCTTACGCACTCTTTGTTGTTTGGCGACATTGTACTTTTTTTGACGTACGTCAAGCGTGTCCGTACGGACGTCTTCAGCTCTGGAAGTTCTTGGTGTCAGTTCTTGAACAAACAAAAAAAAAAATGATAGAATGGATGTCGATCTAACACTTGAATATAAATGGGCGTGAGTCAGGAATAGATTTAACGTCATTACACAAATAGCTTGTTCTTTTCATTTAAATACAATAGCGGCTTTGACGATGTGAGGAAAATCTGCCAGATGACTGTGTCCTACTTCTGATCTGAGTTGTGTTGCTGATGATGGTAGAGGCCCTGGGTTTTAGACTCAAGGCTGCTTCTTGGGTGACTGTAAACCAACACCCTGCTGGGTCCAATTCATCAGATAACTTTAAAACAAGTTTGCGATTAAGCCGGCAGTTTGGCAGCTACACGACCCTGGAGAGCACATGTAATCAAAAGAGCGTACGGCTGGTCCTTCTCAGGCAGCGTAATCTGAAATGAGCTATTTTCACGGGTGATTTTCCGTGGTAAAAGCTGTATCCCTTTGCTCGCATGTTGTGACACAAACAGAAAGACCTAGAAAAGCTGGGCTTGGTCAGTGCGAGGGCAGCATGTGGCTTTGGATTCCTCCCCCCCGCCTACACGCAGGGGCCTATAATTGCCTGTAATGGAGTAGAGGACGTCGGTGGAGGTGGTCCGAGCCCCACACTAGGTCCAGGGAAGCTAATGACCATGCGGAGGCTGGGTGTGTGTGTGTGTGTGATGGAGAGAGAGAGAGAGAGAGGCCAGCCTGGTTAGCTGAGCTGGGGCTGGTTCCCTTCCCCTCCTCCCACATTGACCTCGATCTCGAGCATTGTTTGTGTTGTTGGCCGCACAAACTCCCCTGGCCTGCATGTTTACTCTCCAAAGATCTTCAGATGGTCCCTCTGACTCTGGGATTATCCACTCAGGACGTATGTCACGGCCGAAGTCTCCGGCAAGATCGACTAACCCAAATGACATCATGCGATCTAGAAGACAGATCGAACATTCGTTTGGGAGAGTCAGCCTCGTTTCTTACGTGTCCTCGGGGCTCGATGAGTTTTGCCGGAGGTGGGAAGTCAGCCCATATTGGCTGCGAGGCTCATAGCTCCGGCTGCCCAACGGCCAAGCCGTCACACCACAAACCAGTATGAAAACTAGTTGACTGCAACCTTGCGTGAGATGTATGATCTGCTATCTGTTGCTTGATGATGACCTTCAACCTTGACAGCGAAGTAAGTCTTAGGTAGAGACACTGACACTATGAAAAGATTCTAAGTCACAGCCCCTTGTCAGTGTACGCCAGTCGCCCCCCCTCCCCCTCCCCCACCCCCGTACCAGTACACCCACACTCTCGAAAAAATCTCCCACACATGCATGCACATGCTCTCGCGGCCGTAAACCGCTCAGTCAGTTGCGTTCATTGGCAAACACTCTTACGCAGATGTTCTGCCCATCCTGCGTCCTCACACACACACACACACACACACACACCCAAACTTTCTTCCCCGCCTATGTACCTGCCCATACTTGCAGATGCTTCAGACACACACACATACACAGACACACACGGGGGCCTAGATGCCCTTTTCAGATGTGGGCAATTCACATCTAAAAATGGTCACCCTCAAAAAACACACACACACTCACACCCTGCTGGAATACACGGCAAAACAACATATTCAATGCAATTTCCCTCTCTCACTGTCTTACACACACACAGAATTCACCATCTCTCTTTGTTTGCACCTCACACGCTGAGACGCACGCGAAACACACACACACACACACCGCGAGTCGAGCCCTGTCAGCGTGTGGGCGTAGTCGCGGGGGGGGGGGGGGGGGGGGGAGGCGAGGGGAGGGTTTGGCTGGTTGGGTTCTGAATAATAGGGTGTCTCTGGCAGCTGTGAGCGAGAGGCAGGACTCAGAGGCGCGTGGGCGTCTTCATCACAGGGCGAGGGGCTGTCAGGCCCCGGCGTGGGCTTGTGGTTCTGCCGCTTCTAGCCGGGGAAGGCTGTGGCGTGTTCGGGGCCCCGTTTGGTGTGGATGCGTGACGCAAAGTCAAATGAAGTTACGAAAATACGGCGAGGGCAGAAAGTTTGCTGAAAAATGTGAGAGCCTTTCCCGCCGAACCATCTGTTTATTCAACAACTTCTTCTTTTTTTGATTCACTTTAAAAAGAAAATTAATAAAACCGAGTATTAATATCAAAAGCCAATAAAACGTCTTCATGAGTGCACCCTGAAAAGAATCATAAATATTTCTCCTCTGTGTTTATTGCTCATATCTGTTCATTTCTTATTTATTGCTTTGTTGCTGTTTGTTTAATGCAAACACTAAAGCTAATGCATTTACATATAATATTTTGGTCTATGGTAACTCTATAACAGAACATTGTACTAATCCTGTTCATAATTTTGGTGGAATATTCAAAGCTACCTCCTCCTATAGTCTTTATAGTTTGGTATTCTGCATTGTCACTCTCTGCATCCGTGTGGGGCACAGACAGTCTTGTTTTTGTTTTATTATATTTTTATTTATTTTGCACTGTACTTGTCATGGGTGTCCCAGAGATTATTCAGAACAGACGCCATGGAAACCGGTGTCATGATGACACACAACATGAAGTCAGTCTGTGGTGGCAGCAAAACAAACTGAATAAATAGCCTGATTTCACCTGAAGCTGGGGGAGACATTTCACAGGCAACTGGAGGTGCTGCCAGAGCCTCGTTCGTGTCGACTGGGGCATCTCCTGGCTACGTGACCTGCTCTACAGCTGCAGCTTTATGCTGCAGAGAAAGTAGGAAATCTGTTTGGCTGAATGGTGTGAGCAGAGTCATCCTGAGGTCAACACTGCCCAGTGGGAGGAAGAGATGGAGGGAGGGATGAAGAAAGAAACGGGTTGAGCTGTCGCCGAGAGCTTCGGGACGTATGACCAGCCAGAGATCCCCCGTCTGAGCTGAACTCGGTACACGGCTCGGAAAATGAGTCCCCTCTATGAAGGGATCAGGTTATTATCAGACACTGAATTGAACAGCCACAAACACACAGCGCGGGATTAAAGCCCTTCTGTTCTTAATAAAATCTCAGCATCCCTGTGGCTTTATTAGCTCTGAAAGTGATCCCTCCCATGAGCCAAGGTCCTCATCTCGACATGCATATCCTCATCAAACCGGAGACTGACATTAATTGGGTCTCCACTTGTTCCCCCTCTTTGATGTCTCACCGGGACACAAGATGTTCAGTTTTGTAATTTTGCCTTCTCCTAAAATATCCTTCTTTGCCTATTATGTTCTTCCAGGTACCGTAGCAGATAATTCTGGGGTACCTTGTATGCATCTGCAGTGTGATGCTAAAGACTTCACTCTACAGTACGTCGGTCTGCTCCAGCTTCCCACATCACATCTTATTGGCTCCATCTTACCCCCTTGCATCCCAGCCTTTTTCTGTAACTGATTTCCCAGTCCCAGGTGAGTCAGAATTCAGTCCCAGGGGGCCTGGGGAATGAGGCAGCGGACACCATCAGCGGGATGGCATCCCATCACGGGCTCCAGGCTCCACCTCAGCCGCCTTTGGATTGGGAGGAAGCCCCTGAAAACATAGGAAGAACATGGAACCTCCTCACACGTAAATGCGGGGCAGGTGTCGAACCTCAGCTGTGGAGGTGTGAGGGCAGGAGCTACCCAATGAGCCTCTCTCCGAGTCTAATTTCCTGCAGTGCCTAAGGGAGTTTCTGATTAAGAAACGTTCATTATTACCCTCTTGTTCTGCTTACAGCTAAGTGTTCCTTCAATGGATCATTAGATTACTTGTCATCTGGCAAACCGCACAGACCAAATTACCTGTCTGCATGCTGTATAATTTATTACCTCTGCTAAGACAGGGTTACGTTCACCAATTGCAGGTCAAGGCAGCGCCTCTTCCGGACCTCGCCTCCCGGTGCAAACTTTCATGCGCAGCCTTCTTGCATGCCGAGGTCCTCTGTGTCCAAACAGCGCTCGTTAATGGGTCACTTGTAAAAACCATCTGCGCAGATTCCCAGTCATTTAATGTTAGAATTACACAGCAGTGCCGTCTAAGAGCTGCAAGCCAGTGCTGGCAGCGGCTCACATGGATCTGCTATAGATAGATACCATCAAGCCCATATGCGGACTGCGCTTAAATCACAAAGGGAATTTAAGCTGTTTTCTATTTCCGTAGATATTTGGGGTTACTCTGGATAAGGTACACTGTAGGGCTGTGTCATAACGCTGAGCTGTTGTTTAATATTTTTCTCTGACGGTCAGACTCGCATTCCATTTTAATTCTCTAGCCATCTGACTCAGAGATCTTGTTTTGTTTTTCTGTACATTATTTTTTGTATTATTTATATTTTTAGCTCGTTTTGACTGGCAAATTTAACCAGATGTTCACCATGCCAGTTATACACTCACCTAAAGGATTATTAGGAACACCTGTTCAATTTCTCATTAATGCAATTAGCTAATCAACCAATCACATGGCAGTTGCTTCAATGCATTTAGGGGTGTGGTCCTGGTCAAGACAATCTCCTGAACTCCAAACTGAATGTCAGAATGGGAAAGAAAGGTGATTTAAGCAATTTTGAGCGTGGCATGGTTGTTGGTGCCAGACGGGCCAGTCTGAGTATTTAACAATCTGCTCAGTTACTGGGATTTTCACGCACAACCATTTCTAGGGTTTACAAAGAATGGTGTGCAAAGGGAAAAACATCCAGTATGCGGCAGTCCTGTGGGCGAAAATGCCTTGTTGATGCTAGAGGTCAGAGGAGAATGGTCCGACTGATTCAAGCTGATAGAAGAGCAACTTTGGCTGAAATAACCACTCGTTACAACCGAGGTATCCAGCAAAGCATTTGTGAAGCCACAACATGCACAACCTTGAGGCGGATGGGCTACAACAGCAGAAGACCCCACCGGGTACCACTCATCTCCACTACAAATAGGAAAAAGAGGCTACAATTTGCACGAGCTCACCAAAATTGGACAGTTGAAGACTGGAAAAATGTTGCCTGGTCTGATGAGTCTCGATTTCTGTTGAGATATTCAAATGGTAGAGTCAGAATTTGGCGTAAACAGAATGAGAACATGGATCCATCATGCCTTGTTACCACTGTGCAGGCTGCTGCTGGTGGTGTAATGGTGTGGGGGATGTTTTCTTGGCACACTTTAGGCCCCTTAGTGCCAATTGGGCATCGTTTAAATGCCACGGCCTACCTGAGCATTGTTTCTGACCATGTCCATCCCTTTATGACCACCATGTACCCATCCTCTGATGGCTACTTCCAGGAGGATAATGCACCATGTCACAAAGCTCGAATCATTTCAAATTGGTTTCTTGAACATGACAATGAGTTCACTGTACTACAATGGCCCCAACAGTCACCAGATCTCAACCCAATAGAGCATCTTCGGGATGTGGTGGAACGGGAGCTTCGTGCCCTGGATGTGCATCCCACAAATCTCCATCAACTGCAAGATGCTATCCTATCAATATGGGCCAACATTTCTAAAGAATGCTTTCAGCACCTTGTTGAATCAATGCCACGTAGAATTAAGGCAGTTCTGAAGGGGAAAGGGGGTCAAACACCATATTAGTATGGTGTTCCTAATAATCCTTTAGGTGAGTGTATTACGTGCTTCTGTGGAACATGTAGATTACCCTTAGGGGTTTGGGGGTCAAACCCAAATGCCCTAAATTATTACTGCAGTGGAAGAAAGACTTCCATCCATGCTTATGAAGAACAGGGTCATGGTGATCTGGGCGACAATCTCAGAAGGTACAAGAGAGGGAGCATCATAGATGGGATGCCAGATCATCGCAGTTTGGGCTCCCGTTTTACTTTTATTTTCATATTTTATTTTTTATACAAAAACGACATACAGTTAAGAAAGCAGGATTAGCAAGTCTATGGAGCAATTGAGAATTAGGGGCCTTGCTCAAGAAGTAAACAGTAATATCACTCTGCTGATGCTGGGATTTGACCCACCAACCTTCTGATCACAGGTATAGCATCCTAACGTGCTCAGCCAAACACCACGCCTCTGGTTCACCTAACCATGTGTTTTTGGACGCAGGAGGAAGCTATGGTATACAAAGGAAATATGCGTAACACAGGGCAGACATGCAACAAAGAGCAAGGGCAGGGAATTAAACCCCAAAACCTGCTGGTGTGAGACAAGAGTGGTAGCCACTAAACTACTGAACCAACAAGAGCGATTCACCACATGACGTACCTAAAGTGTCTGCCATTAGAAGGGAGCCTTATTTAAGGGTCCCTTATGCAACAACTTGAGACTGACACTTCACAGTCTGGTTTGATGCATTTCCTGTGCCAATAAAATAGACAAGAAAAATGGGAAGATCTGTTTGTAAATGTACTAAGTGTAGAAAAAACAGAGGTAGAGTCGTGGGGACGGGAAGCTGAGAATGTGTACATCCTCGTCCAATTGGCAGAACATAGGATGAGCCCAAGATTAGAGCATAATCAGTGTATGAATGCATTTACGCAGAGTGCGTCTGTGTGTGACGGAGAGAGCAGACATAAACGGATTACGCTCTGCACGCTGTGCCTAAGCTGGGAACTGGTGCCGTCACGGCCCGGCCAATCCTGGCGAAGGGGCCCATCTATAGTTCCACCAGGGGCCTCAGTGTGGTTTGATTATTCCAGCATCAGCAGAAAAACATCAGGCTTTTGTAACTCAGTTGGTTATAGCCTGGCACTAATAATGCTAAGGTTGTGGGTTTGACTCCCATACAGGCCATCTGTTTTCCTCAAGAATTTCCCCCTGGTATGAATAAATCTTATTTTACGGACCTCATGGGCTCATCATCAGCTGACACTCATTTCATCGACCAGCAGTGTTGGACGCCTCACTGTGCCACATTGTACTTGTGTTCAGAAGGCTGTTGGTTCAATTCCCAGGGTCGACAGAGTGATTTTGCAGTTGGGCCCTTGAGCAAGGCCTTTAACCACCCATTTGCTCCAGGGTCCAGCTGACCACACTCTCTCAGTTGTACATCATGTCAGGTAAAAGCATTTGCTAAGTAAATGTGGTCCCTTACCCTGTATAGGGTGACCAGTGCCAGGGAGGCCCAACCAGCCATAACTGGGGACGAGGGACCAAGGGGACAGTGAGGGAGCAGCACTACCCTGCAGAGTGCTGAGTCACGGACTTGTCAGAGCCTCATTAGCGAACTCGGAGCTGCCCGTCACCCTAACACTTCAACTGAGGGGTGCCAACCTCTCCCCCTCCCCACACCCCCAACTGTGCCACTGCGTACTTATCAAGCAATCAATCTTTAAAGTGCCGAAATGCTCAACCACAATCGTAAAAACCTCACATGAGTAGGACACATCAACAAAAAAGCATACGAATCTTCCTTCCCGAGAATGTGACATTGATAATTTGGTTCTAATCTGCATCTATGGGCAAACAGTCCAAATTCGCAACTTTCAGTCTAAAGAGAGAGAGGAGCTGTGAGCTGTAATTGCGAGTTAATATCAGAGGAGCAGCCACAGCCAACTGTAAATTCAGTTATGAAATCAAAGTCCTTCCTCGTACAGTATTTAGTCAACAGTGGACGAAGTGCAGTGCTCTGACATTAAGAGCCGGAGCTCTTCTGGACACAAGTGCATTTGTGAGAGAGCGTTCCTTCCCTTGGGGTAAGAAGGGCACAGGCAGTCCGCCAGGGCCCTCCTCATTTCTAAATATATCCTCGATACAGAGGCAGACGTTTTAAGCGATCCCTCATCTAAGAGACTGGATTCCACCTCCCCTCCTCCCCATCACCCCCCCGCCACCCAGGAGGGAAAAGGAGAAATGCAGGGGTTTGTTTTCAACCGAGTCTTGGGATTAAGCTGGAAACCAGCGGACGTGCAACGCGGATGAAGCGGCACCCGGTTGAGAGGAAATCTCTGGGGCTAAATCCACTCCTCTCCTTTGATCTTTCTGTCTTAGTGCCGAATCGCTCACGGAGAGAGATACACCTCTTTCTGGCTGTTTTGGGTGTGAGCTGTCCCTGCTGCAGCACATGCATCGAAAAACCATAAATATCATCATGTGAGAGCTGTGCGTTTCGGGAGCCTGGGGAGCTGGAACACGACGTGGAGGGACGACAAGGAAGCAGCGTCCGAGGCCAGTGTCCAGGCAGCCTCTGATGTAGTAAAGTAGAGAGGCTCTTTAGGGAGAGGCATAGCAGCAGCTGAATCACCGTGCGTGGGAGTGTAAATATCCTGAAAGGGGAGTGTGGAGTGCCCACATGTGGCACTGGGTCCCCTCCCTGCTCCCTTTCTCTTCCTCCTGAGCTCTTAAACCCGTCTGTGTGCTCGCTTTTCTCCACCCAGAGGCTGGGCAGCAAACCGGCCCTGTCCGACGAGTGGGAAGGGGGAGGGAGCAAGGGGGGCTGGCAGTCTGAGGGTGGAAGCGAGGGATTCCATAATATCATACGTCTGCCACACAATGTGCTGCGGTGCAGGCAGATCGGTAGGCAAACATTAGACAGCGCTGCCGTGTGACCACAGTGCAAAAGTGACCCACCATTGTGCTGGGAAAAAGCACAATGGTCCCAGTCCACAGTGCAGGTTGTTGCTTAACCGGATCCTCTCATAGCCATTAATCCATCCAAACAAAAGAGCTCTTTGTTAACTAGTATTGTCTGTTCATCAAACACATCATTTAATTAGCCTTATTAGCTAATCCAAATAAAACATTCCTTTGTCAGACATACTGATTTATAAAAAGCAGCTAAAAATAACAACCAAATGTATTATTCTTTTAAGCTGAAAAAAATACAGTGCCCTTCATTTTACATCTAATCAAATGATGATTAGATAGATAGATAGATAGATGGATAACACTGACTTGAGTTTGAGTGCAATTTTTCCAATTACAGTACATTCATTTAGTTGCTCTGATTTTTTTTCAAAATGTCCAGCAATTATGGGAATTCTTGCAAAGTTTCCTCAGTTGACACCAGTGATTTAACATCTAACAGAGCCTTTCTATTTTGGGTAGACAATGAAGAAAACGGAATTGCACTACATGCTTGTCTGGGCACGGGTGAGAGGGTGTAGCATAGGTGGAGGGAACTCGACAATTATAGCACCAGACCTTGCTTGTCCAAAAACCGAACGTACAACCAGTACAACTTAAATGCATCATTAGGAAACTGATTTTACGTGTAGTTTACGTGTTACTGTTCATCAGACGAACTAAAACGAAGATTATTTCTGTTCTGGTCCACATTCATACGTGTAAAAGACAAATAACAGTAACGATATACGCGAACACCGAGACAACTGGCGTCATTATTTTGATATTAATTGCTCGGTGTGTTGCATTTAGGGTAAGGTCAGTAGGGTTTTTTTCTGAGACGTGGCAGAATGCCTGCGCTCGGCCCCGGCTCCCCGCTGGCCGCCGGTGCGATGTGATGCTTGGTATTCCATGCAGCGGCCTCCCACGCTACGCAGCCGCCCACGCCAGGATCTGCGTCACGCAGGCGCGTGGGAGTGCGCGAGCAATGTAGCAAGAGCGGAATATCCCAAATCTAGCGGCAGGGGAGGAGGGGGAAACCAACAGCTCCCGGGCCCTTTTTTACTCAACCTCTTAACGCCGAAGTCGGGCTACACAGTGCGAAGGGCAAGCGAGAGAGTGCGGGTATTAACGTTTGAATGCGCTTCTTTGCGCTCATCACTGGGACCCGTGTGCGTAGACGACACTCCTCCTCCCCCACCCCTTTCCAGCAGGACGTCTGGAGAAGCGTCCTGACAGTGACAGGGCGATCGGCAATAACTTCTGGCTGGACACGTGAAACGCAATAATCCCATAAAGGCAAAGGAAATTGCCGGGAGGAGAATAAGAGATAAAGGTACGTGCTTAATTGTGCATATATGAAATAGAAACAAACATACTCCGGTTGTCTTCTTTAAGGAGCTGTCGGTGCTTGCGTGTCTGACCCGTACATGGGTAATGTTTTTTTGAGTTATTGCGCTCCATGTGCTAGGTACTTCTCGGTTAGATGAGTGAAGCGTTGTCCGTCTTGCTTGGAAGAACGGGACGTATTGCGATCGTGTGGGTGAGTCCCAGTGATATCCAGAAAGCTGGAAAAGCGCCGGTGGGCGTCGCGCAGCAGCTGTGTAAAGAAAGCATTAAATGATGCAGTCTTTGCTTTTCCCCTTTCTTCACTTTCTCCCTCGTGTCCCTTTTCACTTTATTGTAGCCTGACTTGTATTAATTCACAATATGTAGTCTGAAGTGCACGGTTTATTCTAAATATCTAGGGGGGTGTGCATACGTGAAGCGTTTGCGAAACTTCGTAATTGCTGAATAATAATTAATCAGAAGTAAGTTTTGAAAATGCAATATATCCGACCTGTTACTAACTGAAAGGTGGACATGTTTTTGGATTGGAGTATCGTATATAATTCACTGATTCTAGTCAGTCAGCTCAAATAAAACTTGCAGATGCTCCAGTCTGAGTATGGCTGTAAATGTGCTGTGTGAATTATACGGCACAGATTAATATAAAATGCTTTTTGTACTGTACGTCCAGGATTAAAACAAACTGGAGTGGTCTGTTGCTGCCTTCTGAGCAACTGAAGCTCTTCCCTTTGTGGCCCTCTTCATAAACTGGGATAACATATCATTCTACTACAACGGGGGAACGGTTTTTGTTGTTTTTTTTACATCAGTGTCTTATCTCACCAGTTACGGTGCACTTTCGGCATTGAACATACCTTTTAAAGAAAATGCATGAATATTCTGCAGCTACTCTAATAATCACAGATGAACGGTCGGAGTAGTAAATCTATACGGATGTGAGTGAGTGTTATGTGACCCCTTAATGGTGACACGATGTCGATCATAAACACAGAAATCAGATATTTGTAATATTAGTGCGTAGCCGTGTTATGCACCGCTGGCTGACAATGATCATGGGAAGAAAAATGATTAAACCTCAAAAAATTGCTAGTGAACTTACTGTCATACAGAAACTGTATGTTACGATTCGTGTTTATATTCAGGTACGAAATGAATAATGATGCATAGACATATGTCTTTAGTTTGGCTGATATTATCTTTGTAATATATTTGGCTTTGCATTACCCGCACCCTATATAAAGCTAATACTTGGGCTTAAAAGTAATATAGACAGATTTCTTAGAGATCAGAGTACGGCCAGTTTGCATATACTTTTGAGTTTAACTTCAAAGATGCCCAGTTCTGCTATCGCGGCTTTGCCACACTTCTGTAAAACGTGGTCTATACTACGACTGAGTATAAGAGTTCCTGAGTAACTTTAATGCGAGGCAACTCAATTGAAAATCAGCATCTGGTTCATTTTAAATATCTTTCCCGTTTCTGTCGTGTCTCTATTGCTTAAGTGTGTTTTATCTTTCCCGTCTCTCGCTTCCCATTCATCGATCTGCAGCCTTATCTCCGGTAAGACGATTCTTTGCAAGGTGAGCAGTGACGTGCACTTATCAAGAAGCAAAGTGATATTTCTAGTGTAGAAAAGTAACAATCTGACGTGGGCCTCTTATAAGGGACAGGAGAAGCCCACAGTTCCGTTATAATCCCCCTTCAACATCATGCTGAGACAATGAAGTTGAATCGATTCTGAGACAATAATCCCATATGATGGTTTACTTATTGGAAAGCAGACTCATCTACTTATACATTATGTGCGATGACGATTTCGTTATTTCCTCGGTCCCAGGATGAGTTGGGAGTCTTCGTGGTTTGTGTGTATATATCTCTCAGCGCCTTTCTTATTACTGCAATCACCTTTCGTGTAATTTCGATTCAAGAACGACGACTCTCTCTGTTATGTAAGGCGCCCGCTTTCGTTTTCCGTCAGGCAGCCGCGGTTCTAGCGCCGTCGCCGGGCCGCTGAGTACGATCGCCGGCGTCGCGATCTCTGGCTTTCGTGCGCGGGCGTCCGGACCTTGACAACGGGTGCCTGCGATGACAAGGCCGATCGTAGGGGGGAGTCAGACCCGGGAAAACCGAGTCCAGGGCTGATGGCATGTTTACAAACAAGAGAAGACAAAATATCTTTTTTTTGATGGATGAAGCCTGGAGCATAATGAAGATCGCCATCGGTTTCTTGGTGCAACATCTGGCAAGCCTATCCAAATAAAGAAAACGATGTTAAATAAAGAAAGATTGTAGTATACTTTGCTATACCTCTCTTTTTCACCTGAGGACGTACTCCACTATGCAAGTAGCATTCATGTCACACTGGTGAACCGGTACAGAAACAGTTTGAACTGTCTAGCAAACTCAGGGATGCCAGTTCAGGTCATTAGATCTAAATTCAGTTCTAAGATTTAGGCCTGCAGCCTTTACATTTATTTACATTTACTTTTGTCCAAAGCTGCGTAGGCAGTAGGGTCAGCCAGCATCCAGTACCCCTAGAGCAGTTGGCGTTAAGGTCTATGCTCAAAGGTACTGCGATATGACTCCTCTACTAGCTATGGGATTCAAACCCATGACCTTCCACACAAGAGCACTGATTCCTAACCTGGGCGTTTCCTGGGAACCATTCCCCAGCAGCCCTGTCGAAGCAAGCATATCCTGCACAGTTCTTGTGTGGCTGGCGGGGGAAGGGCTGGCTGTGGGCCTCATCACTGTCAGGTACAGCTTGCCTGACAGTGCCGGCGTGGGAGGCTGTCACGCCGGTCCATGAAATCCCCCCACATTGTGACCGCTGCAGCCCCCGGACGGGGAACCGCCAGGACACCCCCTGCCGGTACTACTCACAGCCAATTAGAGGGCTTACGTGTCTTTATTTATGTCAGTCTGCAGATGGTTCCTTCGTGGTTCCTTCACTTCTGTTGCGGGAATGTGCACAGGGAATGTTTCACCTTTTTTATGGATTTAGGCGTGTAAAACGGCCTCAGTAGGTGCCCGAAGTCGATCAAATTACAAATAAACACATTCAGGGCAGTGAGACTCTTCAGAAATGAAATCTCCTTTGGCGTTTTTTGGCTGCACGCTCTGATCTGTGGTAGGAGCACAGCGGCTGGTGACCGTCAGCTTCACATGAGGGTATGCCCGCCACACCACATGGCGCCCACCCTTCTGCCTCTTGACATTTTGCTCCAGACTAGAGATGCCTCCCTGGTCTGTCAATCGCCACGGTAACCCCAGGGACCCCCGTCACGCCGCTATATCTCATTCTAAGGAGCAGGGGGGGATTTTGTGTTAGAAAATGTCACAGTAAGGTGATGCACCATTGGAAATGCGCCTAGGGGCAGAAAATTATGGCGGGAAAAACACAACAAGGGGGGGGGGGGACTATTTGTAGCATTTAGAAATTCAGAACTGCCTAAATTAGGGGGAGGGAAGTAAACTTACCATAAGCTTAACAAACAGCCTGCAGTTGTGCACAGATGAAATACACCGAGGGAAGATTAAAAAAAAAAAATCATGGAAATAATGGGCTTCGTCTTCCCGGAGAGGCACCCCACCTTCCTAATCCTGCACCCCCCCCCCCCCACCCCATCTCCCCACCCGCCCCCGTTTCCTTATCCCGCTTCTCCTTACGGGCTGCGTCTGGCAGAAAGATATCGGCTTGCCGGGATCAGGGAACAATTCCGGTGCACAGGAGTGGTGCCGAATGGGCCCGCCCACGCTCGCTGCAGAGGTGGAGTGTGGTATGTGTCTCTCCCAGCAACCGGCCCGGCGCTCTGACAGGGGCTCTTATTCTCCGTGCTCCGGCAGGATGGGGGCGCGCTCCGCTAATAGGCCACCCCTCCCTCCCTCTTTCTCTCTCTTTTTCTCTCTCCCTCCCTCCCTGTCTCTCTCTCTCCTCCTCCCTCCTTCTCGTCTTTCCTCCTTGCCGGGTTTCCCTTGTCTATCTCACTGGCCCTCTGTCCCACGCAGGTATGGCAGCAGCAACTATACCCAGGACCCTCGGGGAGCTGCAGCTCTACCGCATCCTGCAGAGGGCCAACCTGCTGTGCTACTACGAGGCCTTCATCCAGCAGGGCGGCGACGACGTGCAGCAGCTGTGCGAAGCTGGCGAGGACGAGTTCCTGGAGATCATGGCGCTGGTGGGCATGGCTAGCAAGCCGCTGCACGTGCGGCGCCTGCAGAAGGCACTGCGCGACTGGGTCACCAACCCAGCGCTCTTCAACCAGCCGCTGGCATCGCTGCCCGTCTGCAGCATCCCTGTCTATAAGCTGCCCGAGGGCTCACCGCACGCCAAGGTGCCCAAGTGCGCGGCGGTCGGTGGCGCTGACGTGGGCAAGCCGGACGCCGCCGGCACGTCGCCCCTGCAGGGTGGCAGTGAACCCCGCTTCTGGGCTAGCTCTGGTGGTGACAGCGAGCCCAGCCTGTCCCCGGCGGAACAGGGCTCGCCGGCCTCCCCGCGCGACGGCCTGGAGGCGCTGGATGCGGCGGCCGTGCGCTCGGTGGCGGAGTGTGTGGAGCGCATGGTGCAGGCGCTGCCCCGCAGTGATGCCACTGCCGACATCAGGGAACAGCTCAAGTGCAACAAGAAGCTGGCCAAGATGATTGGGCACATCTTTGACATGGCCGAGGAGGACCCGCGTCGTGAGGAGGAGGTGCGCAAGTACAGCGCCATCTACGGGCGCTTTGACTCCAAGCGCAAGGATGGCAAGCACCTGACGTTGCACGAGGTACACCAGCAGTCCGGGTAGTGGGTTCGAGAGAGAAAACAAATGAATGTATGAATGAGTGAGTCAGGAAAAGAGTCAGCGGGTAAGCAAGTGAGTGAGTGAGTAAACAGGAGCGAATGAATGAGTCAGTGAATGAGTGAGTGATTAAACGGATGAGTGAGTGGTGTGAGCAAATGAATGAGTTAGGGAATCAGTGAGTGAATGGGTAATGTGTGATGTGTGATTAAATGAGTGAGTGAGTGAGTGAGTGAGGGAATGAGTGAGTGAGTGAGTGAGTGAGGAAGGGTGCCATCAAAGGTGAGCATGTGGTTCTGACCCAGGATGACTGTGTAGCATGATACCTGTGGCAGTGTCAGGGTTCTGTGAAGACTCACCAATTCAGCAAGACACCAAACCCTAGGGGCACATTTCTGACCCCCAGCCTCCCCCCTCCCCACAGCTGACCGTGAACGAAGCGGCTGCGCAGTTGTGCATGCGGGACATGGTGCTGCTGACGCGCAGAGACGAGCTCTTCGGGCTGGCACGCCAGATCTCCCGCGAGGTCACCTACAAGTACACCTACCGCACCAGCAAGTAAGCTCTGCCCCCCCAGCCTGACCCCGCCACCCAGTACCTCCCCACCCTTGAGATCGTGCTCATGTCATGTCCACATCCTTTGATTTTCCGATGTCTCATGCCAGTAAATACGTGGCAAAGGTTTGTTTTTCCGTTGCCTCTCTAGTGGAACAAACTGTGACAGCCGATAATGAGGCATGAAGGATCTAGAACAGAGAACGGGGTCTCCGGTCAAACCGCTCTGACAGCAATCCTCCTGTAGCCAACAGATAGTCAGTAAATCACTTACAAACGTTCCTCTTCTGAGACAATAATAATGGCATAATTGTTTCAAGTGCTTAAGTTTGCATTGTTCTAGTACCAGTTGCTTTTCTCTGTCAAAGGTGATTCATTTGAATCGCACCTGGACTCCTCGGTCTGAAACAAATTGTCTCTCAAGTTTGGGCCTCTGTTTCGTTTCATTATTTTGCACCCATTTTATTATTGCACCCCCATACAGTTTCATTCAGAAAAAAATGTTCTTTTAGTGTTCTTTTTTTTTTGGGAGATTTTCTGTGAAAGTACTTACCACTAGAGAGACTGGTCATTTCTGCAGTACTGGTCCTCTGTGGCTTTTCCATGCTCCGTCACCTGAGGGCAAAAAAGGACCCAACTACCCCCGTTTCTGCCACAGCACTCAGCCATTAAGATATCTCATGGTAAAACTTTTTTTTTTTTTTGAAAGCCAGAGGAATCTTCTAGTAGAAAAGCTAAACATAGCAGCTGAAACATGATGTGAAAAGCTGAGTTGAGTTCTGCTCATGGTCCATTTCTAAGCCCGCTCCTGTGGTATTTCAGGTTGCTTCTGGGGCACCAGCACCATGAGCGGTGGGTAACGTTTGAGTCGCCACCCTCACAATAGTGATGCTGACCTGCTCCTTCCAGTGTTTTATGGCTTTACTGGCAGCCGATGTCTCTAAATTGCCATGGCTGGGTGTTGAGTGTTTTAGTCTTGGGATCATTCCTTTGGTTGTTGTTGTTTTCTTGCCGACTAGCGTGATGCGTCGTGCTTTATGATGACAGGGTTACGTGTTACGATGAGACGGACGAGGGTCTCATTGTGCACCTGTATCTGCCCCGTTTTATTTTCCTACTTGTTTCACCGACAGAGGATTAACAGTGAGTCTCTCTCTCCCGCAGATCTCGGTGCGGAGAAAAGGACGAACCCTCCCCTAAGAGGATAAAGACAGAGGTAGGTGGGCTGGGTCTTTTGTTCCGCAGTGTGTGGAGGGCATAACTTTGGTAGCACTGCTGTAGAAGCCTTTAGAAGTACAAGGAGGTTTGCTTAGTGCAAAGGGACACTTTGAGCATTTGGTCCAGATCTAATCTTTCAGTGGTTGTAGAAGCCCTCGGCAACCCCATTCGTTATGCATTTCGGCCTCCTGGTTGCAATTGACAGGCATGACCGAACCTTCCGGAAGCGCATGGCACCCAAACCGGAGGTGTTGGACACTCGTGACCGCAAAAGCTACTGTGTTTGGTCGGGGGTTCTCCAATGGTGGGGTCTTAGGGGCCCGTTGGCAAAAAACGTTTAAGTGCAAGAGGAAAACAGCGGAAGTGGATGTTGAAGGATGCGGGGCAGGGCAGGGTAGGGTGGGGATGACCTTTGTTGTTTGAATAGCTGCTTCTCATCGGCCCCGGGGTACGTGGGCGGGGTGACTGGGAGGACGTCCCCCAAGGCAGCCTGTGTACAGGGAGGTGGAGTGCTTCTCCCTTCTCCAGCGGGATGGAAGGCTGTAGGCCTCACAGGACGTGACGTGGTATCTCCACACCCTGCCATGGCTTATGGGGTGGCTCACCTGACCAGTTATTATGTCTTTGATATGATCCGTGGAGCTTTATCTGCTCTGCATCACGCTTGATGTTCCTCCTGTGAAGAAGCCTTTTGTCTTCATGTTGTTGCTGGCAGTTGTCCGCTGACCCTCTTCACTGGCAACATATTTGAGTGGCTGCCAGACATCTGATCTGTGTCTTCTGGAAACTCCCTCCGTCCCACGGTCGCTGTCCAGACCCCACGGACGACCCGGGGCGAGCTGGGGTTCACGACACCCCCCACCCCACCCCCAGTCACTCTGACGCAGACGCGAGGCGGTTGGAAACTTTGGTTTTCTTCTTAACCACGCAAGCCTGTGTGGCCGCTTTATTAAGTGATAAACGCCCAGTGCCCCCCCCCCCCCCCCCCACAGTTTTTCGAGTGTGGCAGCCCTAACAAGCTTGAAGTTTTGCGTAGATCATCCTAATCGTTTATGCCACAGTCTCGCGCTACTATCCCTGCACTTCCATCAGTAAGGGTCTTTGACTTGTCATGAAGGTGGGCTGAATGTACATCCCCCATCAGGCCTCAGTGTCTATGCCCCTCCCTCCCCCCACCCCAGAAAAACCCCCCTCGCTCACATCATTAAGAATTAGCCGCCCACCCACGTTCATGGCGATAAGCTTGACTGAGATCAATCACACGCCTACCCATAGTCCTGAGGTGCTTCTGACATCATCGGGTAGGCGTGCTTGGAATCACCCACGCCCATACTCAGCAGCCATGAAAGGCACTGCCGCTGGGAGATTGCACGCCCGCTTACGCACAAGAGTGAGCTGCCGGACGCCCGCCCGCTTACGCTAGTGCCACCAGGGGGCGGGGACAAGACAGGGGAAGCAATGGCCGGGGGCACCGGCTCAAGGGCGTGGCCCTGTGACGCCAACGCCCCCTTGACGGGCCCGACCAGTCCCCAAGGGCTGCTAATGTGAGCACAGGTCCTTTTGTTTACCGGTACCTTCCATCTGACTCATCCCTGCTGCACGCATTAATGTTAAACTTTGAGGTCCTTGCTGCCATCCTTCTGGGCTTTGTGATGCGTTGGCGGTTAAAGTGGCGTTAAATGTCAAGCGTAAGGAAGGCACAGAGCCCAGGGGACGTGGCCAAGGGCGGAGGACTGAAATCCCTGGCTTAACGTGCATGAAGTGAGTGCGGTCACGCCCCTTTAAAAAAAGCGCCTTTCCCTTTGTACATGTCAGATGGATGGTCTGGGGCCTTTTTCCCATCTCTCTCGTCATGCTCTTCAATGTGGAAGTAGGTCAAGTCTGCGTTAGCGATCTGCAGGAGGCCTGATAGAGGGCGCTAGAGGTCAGGTCTGCGTTAGCGATCTGCAGGAGGCCTGATAGAGGGCGCTAGAGGTCAGGTCTGTGTTAGCGATCTGCAGGAGGCCTGATAGAGGGCGCTAGAGGTCAGGTCTGCATTAGCGATATGCAGGAGGCCTGATAGAGGGCGCTAGAGGTCAGGTCTGTGTTAGCGATCTGCAGGAGGCCTGATAGAGGGCGCTAGAGGTCAGGTCTGCGTTAGCGATCTGCAGGAGGCCTGATAGAGGGCGCTAGAGGTCAGGTCTGCGTTAGCGATCTGCAGGAGGCCTGATAGAGGGCGCTAGAGGTCAGGTCTGAGTTAGCAGGCTGCAGGAGGCCTGATAGAGGGCGCTAGAGGTCAGGTCTGTGTTAGCGATATGCAGGAGGCCTGATAGAGGGCGCTAGAGGTCAGGTCTGCGTTGGCGATCTGCAGGAGGCCTGATAGAGGGCGCTAGAGGTCAGGTCTGCGTTAGCAATATGCAGGAGGCCTGATAGAGGGCGCTAGAGGTCAGGTCTGCGTTAGCAATATGCAGGAGGCCTGATAGAGGGCGCTAGAGGTCAGGTCTGCGTTAGCGATCTGCAGGAGGCCTGATAGAGGGCGCTAGAGGTCAGGTCTGAGTTAGCAGGCTGCAGGAGGCCTGATAGAGGGCGCTAGAGGTCAGGTCTGTGTTAGCAATATTCAGGAGGCCTGATAGAGGGCGCTAGAGGTCAGGTCTGCTTTGGCGATCTGCAGGAGGCCTGATAGAGGGCGCTAGAGGTCAGGTCTGCGTTAGCAATATGCAGGAGGCCTGATAGAGGGCGCTAGAGGTCAGGTCTGTTAGCAGTCCGCAGAAGGTCTTACACATGGACACTAGAACTCGGGTCTGAGTTAGCAATCCACAGAAGGCTGCATAGAGGACTTTAGCAAAGGTCATGTCTGAATTAGTGAGCTGAAAGGCTTACGATGTCCCTAAGAATGTGACATGTAAGAGGTCTCCTTCATCTCTGCATGCTAATGTGCTAAGTGCCATTTCCTGTTTGTCCTCAGGAACAAGGCTTCTTTGATCTCCAGGAGGCGCTGCGTGCAATTCACATACGGCAGGAGACGCTGAGGGAGCAGCTGGCTCTTGCCAAGTCCAAAGGAGAGGAGGCTGTGGTGCGAAGCATCCAGGTACCTAAACTGCTCAGGTCCCCGGGGAAAGGCGTCCGTTCATCTGCCTGTCTGCTTGTTCCGGGGCCTCAGCCCAGCCGTGTTGCGGCGTGGCGCGCTGGGGCGGTCCACAGGGGCGCGTCCCTGTCCCCTGTGCCAGTCCCATCTGAGTCACAGATTAGGCCTGACGGGAAATAAGGGCTCAGAATAACTGGGGGCATGAGTCACCCCGGTGACGGGCAGCTGTAGGGGCTTAGCGGGGAGCGGGTCCCACCCCTCAGGCCCCCGCGGGTCCCCAAGCCGACAGCCTGCCATCAGCTGCTCATCTCAGAGCTGGGTGCGAATTAAGATCAGGGTGATGTGACAGCAGGAGACAGAGGCAGCTTTGAATCGAACGTGAGGGATTCTGGAGTGTAATATCTGTGTGGATGGGTGGGTTAGTGCCCGTGATCGATTCAAGTCCCATGGTTGGTACGGTTTCACCATTGGGCCGCTGACCCCAAACCCCAGATTGCTCCAAGTGCAGGTTGTCCCTGATTTCACAAAAATGCCCGTTTTGGACAGAAACATCTGCTAAATAAATAAAAAATATGTAATTTCCCACCGATTTCCGGGCAGAGATTGATTTTGCTGCAATTACGGAATGTCTAATGATGCAGGACTCGTGGAGTTTTCCTCCTTGATCTTGATCAGACTAAACAGGAAGAAGTCGGTATGCTGAAATGAATCTTTCATGGCAGGAATTTAAACACGAGCAAGCAATGGCCCATCAAGGCCGTCCGAGGCCTAGATAATCAGCACAGGGGGTGCAGCAGCATATCGCGGTGTGTGGCTCTGTGCGTGTCCAGCATTGTGTGCGTATGTGGCGGTGGACCAGTCAGCCAGCAGTGGCCTGTATCGGCCTCAAACATTAGCACCGTCTGTCACATAGCCGGTGGAGAGACAGACACTTCGTGTGGCCCTTTGTCTGAGAGGATCTCCCTGTGGAGACATAGGGGATATGACAGCGAGAGGCCGGACGTGTTAAACCAGAAGTTCTCAGCTGACCTAGCTTGAGGATCCAAAATGTTCCTAAATTAAGCATCAGTCAGATTTGTGGGAGGGGGGGCTGGTAATATATATACACTTTTTTATAGTTGGGAACCACCAGTACAGAAACACTGCCTTAAATCCGGTGTGTTTCATGGTGTAAACTGTCTGTGTGGGTGTGGCTCTCAGTGTGTGTGTGTCTGTGTTTCTAAGTGTGTGACCTCCATGCCCCCCCGCCTCCCCCCCCAGGTGCAGCTGGAGTGCCTCCTCTCCAGGCAGAAGGAGATGCTCCACGAGGAAGCAGCACAGGAGCGGCTGCAGGTGCTGGACTGGAGGCTGCCGACGCTGCCTTTCAAGCAGAGCAGCAACGGGCTCTCGGCGGAGAAGGGAGTCAGGCTGGCAGGTAGGGCCCTCCGCCACCCCCAGCCCACGTCAGCCGTCTCGAGAGGCGACCGTTAGCCGTCTGTCGTCACAGTTTTGGAAAAAGTGGCCACATTGGGCACTGGCAGTCATCCTGAAACAGGGGGTGGGGGCACGGCGTGGGCGTTGGAGGGAGCGCGCTGGCGGGGGCGGTTAGCGCCTTGCCGGCTGCCGCCTTCCTCTCTCTGCGCTTTCATTTCTGGGCCTGGCGACAGCTGTGCACAGTCTCTCGCGGTGGGTGGGAGGGCGCTGAGGGCGGCTCTCGCGTCCCATAATGCACCACGCAGAGTGAAAGTGCGCCAGGCGTGGAGCTGTCGATCTTGACGTGAATGGAGACCCCCCTCCCCCCCAACGCGTGACGCAGTAACTTTCGATGTTTTGGTCACACTTGGTCGAAAATGATATCACAGTGGTGTGTTTGCGCACTGCCATGTCAGACGGAAACATTCGGGACTAAACAGTACCACATGTCATTTTTGACTGATTGTCAATTTAATGGTTTGCGTGTTTTTGCACCTGCAAGGAGCAGATTATAAACAGGCAACTAAAACGCTGAAAAATTTTGTATAATTTTTCTTAGAAATAAAAAAGCAGCATCTTAAACATGAGAAAGATCTGGTGATTTTTCTCGATTTCAGCCATTACATCAGCAGAAGATGAGCTTTCAAATCCAGCGAGATTGTGAGCTTCTTAAGGTGGTCTGTTGATCCCTGTCAGACTCTGCACTGGTACCTGCTGTGCATCTGACGTCAGCCACCTTAAGCTTAGTGGTCGTTTGTGGCGGTCCGTCACCTGACGCCCCGCGGGAAAAGAACCCGCCTCGGGCTGCAGTAACAGAAGGCGGATCGGGCAGAAAGTGCCCTTGGCGCAGACCCGAATCCCGGATGCTGGCCGTCGTTCTGCTTTAGTACAGCTCGTCTGAGGGTTCTGGGACAGTGAGGCCCACTGACCCGGGGAATCATGCGTTTTCTGTGCCAACGCAACCCAGGTTTGGCACCTCTCCAGGGGCAGATCAGCGTTCTGGGTTCACCCAGAGTGTGCGCTTTGATGTGCGCGGGCCAGCAGTGCACCTGATGTGGTGCTTAAATAGCCGCATTACTCATTTGTCACTGTGTGTAGTGACACCTCACCAAGAAGTCATCATTAAGTGCCACCCAGGCATGTAATACCTACTAAATTCTCCCATAATGCCTTTCAGCAACTCAGCATGTGGTCAGTGCTGAAACTGTGGTGAGAGTGCCCCCCAACTTAAGCGAGGCGTTGTAGGGGGGGGGCACAGGGGGCAGCATCTGACTCTCCGTAGACTGGCGAGGGTGTCAGTGGCTGATTTTGGGCCCCATGAAGGTATATCATATTGGAGTCCCAACCCAGACCAATCCAATTGTGTTCCAATTTTTTTAGGATTCATCCTGGGGTTAGTGGCCTAAACAAACAGTTTATCAGTTGTACCTTTTGTTTGGGTGGGAAACAAAGGTAGTACTGCAGGTATATTCACATGTGTGCAGGAGCAGACCGACCGCTGAACCTGAGAGTGTCCGGCCAGAGGGCGGCCATAACGGATGGGGACACGCCTCTGGGCAAGCAGCTGGCCAATGAGCTCAAGAGGCATCACTTCAGCAGTGAGGGCAAGGCGGTGCTCACAGGTCAGCCTCTATTCCTGCTTCACACACACACACACACACACACAATCACAACATGACGACCTTAACGCCTAACCCAGCCCTAACCTTTAGTTTTTTGCTTGCACAGATCTTTGTGGGGACCTGAAAAATGTCAACAAAACTCCACAATGTCAAAAGAACTGGTTTCTATTACAATGTGGGGGGCATGTAGTCCCCACAGTGTAGTATAAACATAATACACACACACACACGCACACGCATACACTTGCACGTGTTCAGGGTGGGTCAGAAATCCCCAGTTGCTCAGAAAATCCCAGCATTGCCTTAACCACCCCCCCTCCACTGGTATTTATATATGGGAGAGAGGCCTTCCATTCTCATAGGGGGCAGCACATTACTACATACTGTCTTACATTATTACATTACATTTACTTTTGGATTTCAGAAAACGGCACTGACTTCTCACAGCAAGTTCTCAACCTCTCCGATAAGAAGACCATCAAGTCAGAGCCAGAAGACTCCAGATAGCGGCTCTCCCCTCGAGGCTGCCCCACCCCTCCAAGCTCCCCCTGGCCCACACCTGACCCCCGGCTGCGGCCCGTTCAGTCCGTCTGTCAGCGAAAAACTGAACAAGCCCAGCTACAGCAGAGCCTTAACGACCGACGGTGCCTCAAAGAGGAGAAGTGTGTTCATTCTCTATTGTCGTTTTCCGTTTGTTTTTTTCCGAAGCGCCTCGAACCCTTAGCTCTCGGGGAGGTTCCAGGGCCCGTGCTCCTGCCGATGGGACTACTTTTGGGGGGGCCTTCGACTGGCCCTCCCCCACCTCCCCCCCCCCGGTCTCATGACACGGGACCGCGGTGGTGTTGTTTGTACATATGATGTTCCACTAGAAAACTGTACATGATGTTATTTAATAATGTGCTCTGTATAGAAGCAGTACGTTTGTCCCTCGAACCCGGGGCTGACGGTGTTTGTGTGCCTGTTACGTGTGTCTGCTTGCCCTGCTGCACACAGCGCCCCTTCATGTGCACATGCAGAGACACCGGTTATTCCGATTTGTTAGGAAAGACAGTTATTGGCCTACAAAGACTGAGGGGCCCCAAGGAGATGCCTTCTAGTGGCACATTTAAGGTCACACAGACTTATGTGTTTTTCTGATGAAAGCTCTTCTGCAACCACGAGTACATTCAGTGTTTAAGTTGAGGTCACCGTTTCGATCCAGTGGCGGAAATGAAAGCGTCTGAAATGAAGGCTGACCGATGCTGATCATGTGACCAGCACGGCCCAGTGGTGACCCCTCAGTTCTGTGGCCTCCTAGAATAAGCACAACACACATCTCATCCCGATGTCTGTGTCCTTTACAGGAAGGAAGGTATCTTGATTAAGGGGAAATGTGATTTTTACAAAATCACATTGTTTTACTTACTGTTTTACTCATTTCTTTGGAAGGGGTCAGTTTTCTGAATTAATATGTACATAATCTGAAAATAACAGTACAACTGGATCAGTGAAGCAGGATTTTGTTATTTGCTCATTCCAACTAGTATTTACTGCATTGATTCTGATTCCAGTAGTATGTTTATGTTACTAGAGCAATACCAAATAGTTGTTGTGGAGAAAACTCAGTGAATGTTTCTGGTTGTCTTACCACTTAGATTGTTCTCATAACTATAGTTCTGTGTTGACTAGTGTAGTCATAGTCTTAGTTTGACTTATCTGCTAGTTTACCTGTGACTGATATGCACCGTTTTTTAAAAATCATTATTTAAAAGCCAATGTTTGTGCTGTTAGAGTAAGCATAAAAGAGTTCAGTGTTTTTTGTGAGTACATCACTTTTAGAGTCATCTTAGTGGTTCAGTGAGTGATATGATATAGTCGTAGAGGACCCAGTTTCTCAGTAACCTCGAGGGTTGTCGTGGAGCGTATTTTCAGGTTTCCCGCCTCACGTCACTTTCAATTGGAGCTTCTCAGCGTCTTTGTGCATTTATTTAAACGGCCATCGATACCTCCTTCCCTCAGTTGCTCCGAATGTTGTGTGCAGTAGTCACTTCGGAGCCGGTTTCGGGAAAATATCACAATTGTGTGACGATTTTTTTCAAGTTGTGTACAAATAGCAAACACTTCTTTTGAGTATGCAAATCTTTTCACTTCTTAAGTGCCATTTTGGGGGTGAGTCAAGGGGAAGAGATGCTGAATGAAAAGGAAAAAGCTCAGAATATGACCTGAGAAGTTATTTTGAAGACATTGGTGTGTCACCTGCTACGATATTTAGCTGAGCCCCAATGTGCTTTTTCATTCTGATTTTGCCTAATGTTTCTTAGCTAACAAAACAGTAAGAGAGTAAATATTTCTCTATAAAAATAGCCACCCCTGCAATTTACTGGTGGGTAAAATTATCCTCTGAGCATCCTGATAAAACGTTAAACTTATCATTTATCATAAAACTAGATCAGATTAGATCACGGCATATTTTAAGCCTACAGTAACTTACTGATTTGAAGTACTGAGGTGTTTATTGTATGAATAACATATTTGGCTAGTTTCGATCACACTCCTTCAGATACAAGACTTTGAAATGTTTGAAAACCCTCAAGTCATAAACAAAACCTTTGGAGTAGTTTAATAGAGAAAAAAAAAACATCCTTGTGTTTCCACAAACGATGCTAGATGCTTGAGATAAATCTCATGTAACATGTAGCCTGAAGTGACTTCCCTAAAGATTATACATCACTCTTTAGGCTGAAAGAAAGGTGATTAAGATAACACACTCTTTGTGTTTAAAACGTGGAACAAGCAATAGCAAGTTAAAAAATAAATCTCTCCTGAAAGAACCGTAAGCAATATGGGCAAGGATGTTCCCACAGCCCCTTACATTGTTGCGTCTTTCTTACTGTCCTCTGCCACCTTTGATACGGTTTTGTTTTTTCATCTCGCTTCAAAGTGTTTTTTGTTCTCTGTTGGAAAGCGATGAAAGCTGAACTGTAGGATAGTATAGTGTTTGTCGTTTGTAGAATTCCTATCTGTACTCGTCACTGTTATGCATATGTTGTTTTGTAAACACTAATATATTTAATTTGATATACAACATATGAACATTAAACTATATTTTTTTGAGATCTGATGGTGAGTTGCTTTTTTGTGTTCTTTTGAAGTTCTTTTCATGCCAATTCATGCGATAGATATGCAGGAGGCGGTGAAAATAATGGAAAGGCCTTCGTGAAAAAAGACTTTAACTCTGAAGCGACTAAATCACAGCTAGGAAAATAGCTATGAATGGGAGTCACTGCACATGTGGCTGAATCCCAGTTAGCAGTATGTGTTTCAGCCACAAAAGAGGCCTCACCACTGGCATGAGGATTAGCGATGGGTAACAGTCTCAAATACGCCAACCGCTCAGTGCCCAAATTGCAGGTACAGTACATTAAAATGGCAAAATGATTGAATATGTCAAGGGGAAGAGTATGGTAAATAATGACAGCACGTGGCAGACAAGGACAGCCTGCCTTGGCAAAGGGAACCAGAGGATACGGGCAAGAGCAGACTGGCAGGGACGGGGCAACAGGACACAGCTCACAGACATGACCTTGAAAATGACCTATAACCTGGTGTAACGGGTTGAAAGGCTGAAGTCCTGGGGCAGGTGGATGAGTATTGCGCTCTGCTTTTAGTAACGATGGGTTTCCATTCGGAGAAATCCGAAGGATGCCTTTAACCCACCAGCACCTTCTGTTGGAACTGGCACCCATCTTGGTCTTTAGGATGGTTGGTTGCTTTGCATGGGCCTAAAATTCCCAATGAACGTTAGGAAAAAATCACAGAAGCTGGTATTCCCTCATGATGTACTCGTATTCCAAGATGACAAGACCCCTCAAACATCCTACTAAAATTAAAGAGTGGTTTCACGGATGCCAAGATTAAGTAGAACGTCTCCAGCTTCCCAAATGATCAGATATACTGTAAACGTCGGTGAACCTTTGTGGGATTTTCTGGAGCCCAGAGTGTGAAGTTGATTTTTTACCTCCTCTTACATTCCTCGAAGAACTGGAGGCGTTTCTTCTTGAGGAACGATCTGATAACCCCCAAGACAATGCAAAAACAATGCAAAAGCTAATTTGACAGGGAAGCTGCAGATGCACTACTGTCAACATTCTCCATGAAATCCCAGCACACAAAAGGCCGTCACATGAGGTTGATTCTGTAACAGATAAGTGAGGTTCACTGTGGGTTCGTGTAATAAGTCAGCAACTTGTCGATGCCCTGTACTCCTCACCATCAACGCATAAAATCTAACCTGCCAACATAATTTCTGAGAAACTGGATGGGGAAAAGTATCTCTCTTTCTGTTTCTGAAACTCCTTTGATCTGCTCTGATAGTAGCTGGTGGAAAACTCAAAGATTCGAAGAAAGTATACATTATTTGTGTGTGTGTGTGTGTGGGCCCTCTGAGCCTTGCCTACAGAGATGTGTTTGAAGGTCTGCGCGGCCCTGAAGGGTTAGGCTTAGCTGCAGATGGAAGAGTTCCCCAGCTCGGTAACATCCTTGCTGACGAAGGACAACCGTTCTCATTTGAATAGCGGGAAATTCTGTGGTGGATCTGCTGGTGCACGCGCGATGGGACAAACATCTCGGGTCACGCCACAGCACCCCATTCTCATAGCATCCTGTGCACAGGCACGACTGGGCAAAGGAGAGGCGACCCTCACGGACAGACCCTGCTGCCTGACCCAGCGTTTAGTTCAGCTTGAGGCTACTTCACCTGGAGCTTCAGCTTTGAAATGCTGGGCGGGTCACAAGGTTACACAAAGGGGGGGACCAGAGGCGGCTGGTCCATAGAGATAGAGGAGGTAGAACGAAACAAGTAGCTTTGGTGTGAAATAACTGAAATTACTAAAACTTTATTGTCATTTAAAAACATTTTCTCTTTTCTCTGGAAAGATTCTCTATTGTAATTCTGTGAAATGTATTATATTACATTATATATAAGATGCCACTGGGTGAGTCTGACCCTTTGTAGTTTTGCCATGAAACCGGGCAAGATTCTTGACTTCTTCCACTGCAAAACCAGTATTTTTATTTATGAAATTATAACAAAGTGCATGCCTTGTGATGGATTGCTGCCCTGTCCTGTGTTATTCCCTGCCTTGCACCTGTTGCTTGCAGGATAGGTTCTGGAACCTTACATTCTGCATAGAACGAGTGGGTTTGGAAAATGAATGTATTGAAATGAAAACAAAGGAAATTATAATAAAAAATACAAACCCTGCAATGAAGATGCATCCTATTGGGGTGGGGGAGGGGCACTTAATGTGGCCTTCGGGGGACTGGGGTATGATCCATCTTGTTACGCTTTACATTAATGTGCACAGGGGGCATTAATCAAGCCTTACTGCAAAGTTCCGTTTTGTTCAGGCTCTTATCTCTTTCCAGAAGCTCTACGATAATGAAGTTCATTATAGACACAAGCTGAAATGTGCAGATTCAAGACTACAGCGCCTACAGGAAATGGACACCCCTCCACCAACACCCCCCGCCCCCCAGACTTTAACATTTTATTGTGGTACAACCTGAACTTTTCATGCATTTAATTGGGATTTTTTTCCACTGATCCACACAACCCACTCAACACTTTCCAGAGTTGAGAGAAGTGTTACTGTGAAACAGCAGTTAATGAAAAAATAAACAGATGAACTTCATTAGCTTGATAGCATCTCATCCCACTAAGTAAAGACTTTATAGACCCACATTTGGCAGAAATGACGAGTGATGAGTCGGCCCTCCACTTCTAGATGGATTAATAGTCAAACACATTCTCGGGGTGAAATTCTCCATGCTTTGACATGTTAATTAGGCATCATTTGTTAACAGAAACCTGGTGGCATGATGCCTCTGGAGCCATTGCCTCGTACCTGCAGCACTGGGGGGTTCACGTCCTGCCCCCCCAGCCCTGCCTGTGTGGAGTCTGCATGTTGTTCCTATGCGGGTTTCTCCTGCTGTTCAGAAACGTCGTTGGTTGAGTTTGTAACCCCAACAGGCACTTGTATGACTGTGCGTGTGCCCTGTGGTGGCCTAGTCTCCCACCCAGCATGCCCACTGGCTATGCCCACTGGCATCCTGGGATGGGCGACAGACCATTTATGCTGGATGAATGATTATGGAAGATGAGCCAAATATTTAAGATTGGTACAGATGTTCATCAGCATTCAAGTCGGGGCTTAGACTGTAGGACAGAGGTTCTATTTTCATGGAGCCCAAAGTGTGTTTGGCTGTGAGTTTTGCGTCAGCGTCCTGCTCAAACACAACAATGATGTATCAGATTGTTTATCAGCCCTTTGAGGATAAATTAACCCTCACCTATTCTTGTAGGAATACACAAATGAATACCTAAGAACTTTGTTGAAGATTCAATGGGAAACCATAACATTTGGTTGTAGTGTTTTAAGTCACCCAGCTGCTTTTCAGCAATGAAGAGAGTAGTTATATTGATCAAATCCCACCATTTCATGTTTTAGGTTTTGAAAATTAAAGTTTTAATGAACATTCCCTGTACTCGTTGAAGTTCTTTTCAGGTTAAAGCCAAATTGCATCGCATTGCACCCTAACCATACTGATGCTTCAGATAATCAGTTTCCATTTATTTCTTATCCGGCTCAATAAGCTGGTAACACAAGCTCTTAAACGAGCACTGAAAGCCTCACAATATATTGAAGTTTGATTTACTCATTTGTTTGTTCGTCTTACCCAGAATTCTCATATCCACTTAATTCCAAAGAGCCAGATCCTGAGGCCAAAATACAGGACGGGCACCAGATTCTCTGGAGGGGATTTCTGACAGTTCCAGAAACTGACTTAGAGAAACTGACTTGCTTCCTTCCTAATTAAAATAGCAATAAAAAAAGTCTGCAACTCTTTGCCATTTGCCCAGCCTTAGGGTGGTAGGGGGGTGGTCATACTTGCCCCAGTCCCCATGGATTCAGTTCTGATTTCAAATCCCCAGACTGCCCAACGTCCTCTTCCTGACCGGAGGAAAGGCTTCTGGCCGTACCTGAATCCATCTGCCATTTGGTGAAGCTGATTTTCCCCTTTTGCAAAATCAGAGCATATCATCAGAATTTTACATTGGGTCAGCATGTGTGTCATTTCATGAGTGGTACACATCTCCTTTGATGCAAGCATGAGGTTGTGACCTATGATGAAGATACGGAGACAGATTGACCTCGAGGGCTTTAAAACCCTCAGCCTTTCTGTAGTCATTAGCATATGCATCATATTTGCACATTCTGAAAGTCTATAATGACTCATATTTACGCACTTCTTTCCTTTTTTCTGCCCTCCGCGCGCTCTCCTGCAGTCTCACATGTGCACCGGCTGCCTTTTTGCCCAAAAGAGTCCTGATAAGAGCCCCGCTAACGCCCACAGCGGCCTCGCTCCTACATAACGGCCACGTCGGGGATGTCGCAGATAGGTCGCCACGGCGAGAAGGACCGTGGGCAGAATCGGAGGCGGTGGGAGGGGAGCTACCGCTAAGCCGTGGGGAACTGAACCAACGTCCTCGGCGTCATTCTAGTTTAACCGACTGCGTTTGAGGAACCGTGGGCGGCGGTAAATGATCTTTTCATGCTTTACTGTGGGATGGAGCACTCGCGCTCCTCTAATCCGCGATGCGCTTAAAGTCAGCCTCACTTCTCTGCTCTGCGCTCCGGGAATCTGTCCGCGGATGCGCGCACTTTTGAAGCATCGCCGACTTTTATCATTCACGGCCTTTAAGTATAAATCCGAGCAGAAATGTGTCACCTCGCTTCCAGATGAGGCAAAGTTTCTGCATATTTGAAGTATTTCATAAGAGTATTCTGGGATTTGTGTAGGCGTGCAGGTGGGATGATTGAACTGTTTTAGATATTTTATTTATGCAGAAGATACTCATTATTCATGCAGTATATAGTTTTCAATTGGAACAATGCATAATTGAAATTTATAGTATATGTAAGTCAAGTGCGCCACACAATTCAGAATAGGTCTTTCTACGTTAACATTTTTAATATTACATTTTGTTTAAGATAATATATAATAATGCATATTTAAGCACATAATTAATTACTACACATCGTTGTCTAACGGCAATATTCATACTGTATTGGTTCTACTTATTGAGAATGATGCAGTTATAAAGACGTGGCAGGCCGTACCGTCTGTTAATGCAGCTGATTGTTTGTTTAATGTGGTACACTAGACGGGGGAGGCCGCCCTATGGTGAAAAATTTAAATTATAACTGGAAACTTTTACTGAGTCTCGGCTACGGAGACCATCGATCAGTTCAGAGGATTAATAGCAATTCCGTAGCAATATGTGATAAGACAATTGTGCTAAATGGGACCCGTGTGCTTTTGCACGTTTTTTTCTAATGAATAAATTTATGGGATTGTATAGTGAACTGCTTTTTATTTAATCTCTCAACATAAATAATATTACGCCTACGTAATAGGTGATGTTGAACCTGACAGTCGTAGTAGTCTTCCTTTGGAAACTTTTTTTTTGAAGAATATGTCTTGTACACTAATTAAATCGGAAAGTCAAAGTGAACTTTACTGTCATCTTACCATATACCAGTATGCAGAGAGACGAAAAAGCGAAGCTCAGGGTGCACAATGTGCTCGTAGCGCAAATAAGACATGACACTGCGCGCAGATAGTCAGGACGTACAGTGCAATAGTAATACAGCAGTAATAGTAATAGGAATAGTAATACATAATACTGAAAATACTAATTCCGTTGATATAGGCCCTAGATCCATTTGTTTTATGATTAAATTGCTGTGCGGCGGGGATGGCTGCCTGTTTTGTAATGGCTGACAGGGCAAACTACTTCAGTTATGAACTGAACAACAGTCAATAACAATAGCGGTACGATTAATAACTATATTAGTAGGATAATTATCGTTATGGAGTAAGGAATGTGTTATTGAAAACAGTACAGTGAATTTCAAAATCGGTGATAATTATAAACAATCAAATTAATTTTACTTAATTGGAAAATAACTTAAAATATTTGTAGAAGTATAGTATGTAATGCTCAACATTTTTCTGTCTGGTACATTTCTCAGAAAAACGTAATGCATACCTAAAATGTACCACTAAGTGGCAGTATTTTACTACATATACACTTCTGTACAGGAAATGACGCCCTGTAAAGGAAAATACATGTTTAAGTAGTTTACCTCATGAAAAAAAAGATCTTTACTAGCAAATCTTTGGTCAATCAACGAAAACAAAATCTATTTTAGCATACAAGGAAAACAACTACCAACGCAGTCATTTTATTTGTTGCTGTTGTTGTTGTTGTTGTTGTTGTTGAATATGGAATGGTGTGCAGAATAGTTGCTGTGTACATGTAAACACGGGTTTCAAAGCACCAGCTGACATACGTCACGAGGCGCATATCACATGATCAATAACAGAAGAAAGGTATATTAAGTGTGGCCTAATATTTATGAAGAAGGCACAATTATTCTTTAATATTTAAGGTACTTTTTAACGTTGTAGTATTCAAGATTATGAAAGATGTCTAATATTCAGGGTTGTGAAACTGAACAGAAGAGGTATTTGAGCAGAAAGGTGTATAAAGAGCTTGTGATTACGCAGTATAAATCATAGTATGAATGTAAGAATGTGGAAATGAATGTTTGCTGTCCCCAAAACCTACAAAAAACACGCCTCGTGACCTATCCTCAGCTACACTGATGACAATAAGTAAATGACTCAGAGCAACCTGGGTGCTGAAGGTTATGTGTGACATTCACAAATCCACATTGTCATGCCCTGCTCATCAGATCTTCCCGTGTGCCATGCTCCCTAGCTACCTCGTGTGGAATCCCCGTGTTATCAGCTGTTTTCCGTTGTAGTTGATTAGTCCAATGTATTTAAGTCCGCGTCAAAGCACGTTTCCCCAGTCCTGTCATTAAAGTTGCATGTTTGAGTGTTCTTTGTAGAGTTGATTCCTAATAAATCCCTCGTTCTCCGATTCTCCGTCTCCCTGCTCCTGCTTCCCCGGTCCATGTTGTGACACCATATGTTTTATATATGAAAGGTGATCGGAAAATGCACTGATTCTATAAAGTGAATTTATACACCCCATTCTTACTTGGGGCATATAAATTCACTTTATAGATTCAGTGCATTTTCCGACCGTCTAATCCCTTGAACCCTTCAGTAGATGCATTGAACCACCATAACCTAATTAAAACAATACAAATTATTTCATGTATCACAGTAATCTTCAGACTGATTGATGTAAGGTGCAGCTATTTATATATTATAAGATGCATCTCTTTTGGATAGTTTTGAAGTGGCTCTACCATCGAAGTAACTCTGAAAGGGCGGGGCTTTCTCTATGGATTACCGGAGCTATGGTGACTAGGATATCAAGAGGATTACAGGAAAGCCTTTACGCTTAAGATTCAGTACCGAGCCTGCAGTTTATGTGTCATGCTGTGCGTGACATACGTGACCTCTAGAGTGAAGATATTCAGCACCTGTGTTGGTGGCCACTGTACCGCCTGATGGCAGGATGTGATGGGCGGACCAGAAATAACTGGAGTCAGCTAACCCAGGTCCTTAAAGTAATGATGCTTTTAATTGGCATCATTATCTGTCCACACAGCTCCTGCATTTATTACAAAATAAACTTCATTTTTTAGCAGCAACCAAATTGGAATCCGGGTGGAAGCTCACCTAAATTAGATAATTTCCTGTGCTGTTCCTCGATTTTCTATTTAAAATCCATTTTAGAGAATTTCATTGGGATGTGTCGATAATTATCTGGCTACAAACAAAGCTTACGTGGGTGACCAGTTTCTCTATAAATACCCCTATTTTTTTCTATCATTGCGTCAAATTTCATGCTGGCAAAACATATCTTTCGCCCCGAGAATAACTGGCTGAGATATGTGGGTTGTACTTACAGAATCAGAACTGGCTTGAGTTACATAAACTTTCCTCTTTGGAGTTGCCCAAGCTGACATGAATAAGAACAGCAAGTGAGAGGCCTGCTACTGAAATTGCGTTTGTTGAGTCCTCGTTGCCATTCCCACTTTTCCAGGTACTTTCCAGATAACACTATCAGATGTATATTGAGTCTTGCTTAATTGTCTTGAAAAATAAGGGGGAAGTAAAGAGTTAATTCCAAGTTGAAAAGACCTCTTGTTTTGGCCGGCACTGGAAGTCAGATGGAACCAAAAATTAGATATTTGGGGAAGTAGAACTTCCCAGAGCATGACTCACCACTAAAGTGCCTCATTACCATGGGCAGAAAATGCACGGCTAGTATTGATTGTCTTCCAGGAAAATTCTATTCCTCTGTAAATCCCAGCCTTGTATAAGTCTTTTACTGGGGAACTGCGAAGGTTTTATCTAATGCATAACTGATTATTTTTATCTAAACTATGACAGCTGTAATCGTCGTACTGAGAAGTGGTAGGTTTGCCACGTGGAGATCTGCTAAGAGCAATCCATGTTCAGCACAGAAAATGGCTACAATAACACCGTAAGTGAGTGACCTGCAGTCATTCTACTGTTAGTGGAGTGTAACTCTGCGGCATTTCACTAACTTCCTTGCCCAGAAGTGCCTCTGTGACTCATAGCCTGAACAAAGGATGAAAAAAAAATATTCCAAAAAAGAAGGAGAAAAAAAATCTAGTTAGTTTTCCCATGTATCAATTGGACAGTCCCTGAAGCTTTGCAACCAACGTGTTTTCCTGTAGGTTTTTACGGAACAAGGATCTGAAACAGCACAGGCTGATCCAAAGGTGTACGTGAGATCACATCGTTACTCTTTCTCATTCATTTTACCTGCCACGAGGGACATTTCAAATCTGCAAATTCCCCACTACCTTATACAGGCTCTATGCTCAGTGGCTCTTTGCTGGATAAGAGACATGTATGATAGAGGAGGGATGGGAATCTAATGTCTTTTCTTAACTTACATGTAAATTTATGCAGCTCAAATTTATGCAAGTTCACGAATATTACATAGCAGCGGTTCCTGGGTGTGACACAGACGTAATTGCTTACTGAGTTTGCAGAGAGACTGCACTAGTGTGCGTGCGTGCGTGTGCGTGTTTTATTTTGAAATTAGATAAAACTCATAAATGGTTGTATCCGATTGTCCGATGTGTACATATATATATATATATATATATATATATATATATATATGCATGACTCTTTTTAAACACATGAAACAGATCAATATAAAGTTATATTGAAACTGAAATTTTACATGTTTCACTATCTTATGTTTCCATTTAGCATTTAGCTAAGGAATAGCATGGCTCAGAATTTTGGATATAAGACTAGTGTAATAGCTTAAAAGCCTATTATATACCACAGCTTTCATTATAGGAATTGGGCAGCTCCACGTGTTTATCGGCCCCGTCTGATGTCCTTCACTATCCTGAATGCCTTTCGTCTCGAAGGGGAGCAATTTCGCTACCGCTATCAAGGGAAGACATTGGCTGAGAGATATGACGCAAGGACAAAAGATGACGGACGGGGAAATAAGCCAATCACGGTGCCAATATATTATACCGGTAACGGCATTTCCACCAATTGAATTCAGCGAAGGGATGTGTGTGAGCATTTTGTCTGCTGAACTGCGGCGATGCATCATTGAACAAGTCATTGCGCACGTTGCGTGTGAGGAGTTTGTACGTTACGGGGATTGTTGAGAAACGGTATTAAAATTTTTATATCTCGGAATTATTTTTTGACGAGGACGTTTCCATCAAATCAGCTTGAACGGATTGAAATGTTACAGTTTAGGTCCTCGGTAGTGTTGAAGGAGTTGTTTCGTTCCAGCCTCAAGCGTCCATTGACAAGTATTAGCAGAAATAAGGCGTCATCACCCGTCTTCTACAGCTTCAGTACCGCTTGTCCCGATGTCAATGTGGTATCAAAAGTGAAGTCCTTCCATGCAGGAAGACACCGGCCATGGCTGCGCCCCCCAGCCGGAGTCCGAGCGCTGTGCACGAAGACCGAAGGCGCGGTAGTTGCCGGTGATGGAGGCAGCGGTGAGCCGTCGGGCGAGAAGTGAGTCACTCCATCTATATATTTAAGGTGTTGGGTATAGACCACGATAACGGCGGACGAAATAATTAACAGTTATTAAGTATAAGTGTTTTCGATTAAATAGAATTCGTTCTGATATTAAATTATAATAAGAATCCTAAAGCTTTAGTGTATGACGTCAATTTCAAGCGAAACTGAATAATTAAAATAAATATATATGAGTATATGTAACACACGGAAATTCGGTTCATGGATACATTTTATATAAATGCTTATATGTAGGACACGGAAACAGTTTATGGATACAATGTTGCATACAGATTGTAGGTAGAGTATTTTTTTTATTTTAAATCGTATTTTCCATACTCGAAAGCTCCGTTTAGTGATGATAATACAATATAATCAATTTATTAACAATATTCAAACGACTGACTTATAGGGAGCAGGCTATAGTTACATGCAAACGGCCAGTATAACGGCACCCTGGCTTTTCGACTGGTCGTGCTTCTGGAGGGTCTCTTATCAAGTGGCGCATGTCCAAGACAAACTGATTATTTTCACAAGCCTCATTAACATAGACAAGTGGAGATGGTTTTAATGTCTGTAAAGCCTTTATTATTTTGTTTTTATATTGATCTATTTGGGATTTTTGCGTGAGCGATGGCGAGTGCATCGATAGGATGAAGAGTAAGAAAAAAGTAGTAGGTTACAAATATTTTCAGTCCTACGGAGAATGAAAAAGCGTTTCGAAATTAACTGTAAGCACCGCATGCTGGCAGAGGATCGAGTCACTGGCCGCGCTGCACGCTGAACGTTTCAACATCAGTCATTGACTATGCCGGTGCAGTTATTGTATGTACATAGATACGTTCCGAATTACTCTGTAGTGCCGTGTGATGCAACAGTGTACCTCTGAATTTACAAATCACAAACCAACTAAGACTCACTGTGATACACCAAACTTGTACACAAAAACGAATAAAAAGCTTTTTTCAAACATGGCCAAATTGGTGCTAGTAAAAATAATGTGCTTTATTGCCCAGTTTATAGAGTTTGTCAGGCAGAGATTTTGACAGGGAGGAAATGGGATAATTTACTGAGAGCTCGTTGAACAAGTGTCACTGTTTGGGTGAGACAGGGCTGTCAGTGTTAGCATTAGCTGGGAGGGGCCTGGGCTTGGGGTTCTGGTTTTGCATGCATTTAATCCACCGTCCAGCCCCACATTGGGCTGCCCGCCTTTAAACTGGCAAGCCCCCTGAATAAACAGTGTGCTGCATCATAGAAAGCCATTCCAGAAAACTGTTAATATGTGGTTGTTGCCCCTCCCCTGGCTGACGCTGAAGGCGGGGTCAGTCTCTGGGTCATATTCCACCCAGACTGGGCGTCCGGCGAGAGGGACGCATTTAGCCAGTCTTTTTGTGTAATACTAGGACGGGTATCAGCAGGTGCCAGCCAAAAATGCAGAGGAGCATGCTGCTATTGATTCCTCGGATCCTTCCTTGGGTGTCCTGGGCAATTGCCAGAAGATGCAGTTGGATGTTCTTCTTGTCCACAATTGCCATAACAACCGGCAGAGGCTGCATGTTTGCACGTTTTTTATTGTCTGCAGCATCTACGGGTACCTTGCTTGTTTAGACGAGCAGATTATGTGTGACCTACATCCCCCCAAGGGTGTAGGGCTGCGGAGCCTCACTGAATGCTGGGAAAACATAGAAAGCTGGCCAGTGCTCTGCGACGTAGAGCCCCTTTACAACCCCACCACCTATGGCCTAAGATCTCGGTTTGTGTTCATTTGTGAATGGGACGGCGTGGTGCTCAGTGAACCCAGGGTCGGAAGGTCATTGGTTCAGATCCCGTGGTCAGCATAGTGATTTCACAGTTGTGCCCTTGAGCAAGGGCCTTAAATCCTCATTATACAGACACTGTCTGACCCTGCTTTCTCAACTGTATGTCACTTTGGATAAAGGATCTGCTAAATAATACATCTGGGAGTCTTGGACATCAGTATTGAATCTGTTGTGTAGTCATCCCCAGTTACCTGGAGGCCCTGTGATGACGGGAAAGGTTGTGACCTTGAACGTGTCAGTTCTGTAATGCGAAGATGGTGAGGATGCAGTGAGTGTTTGTCTGACGTTGAGAGGATTATTGTGACTGTACTGGTTTTGTGATTAATGTGGCTCTGTGTACCGTGTTCGGATCGTGGCTGAGCCAAGCCAGGATTAATGATAGATTTTGGGAACGGTACGTCAGTGTGAAAATCAGAAGATGAAGGATGCCCAAGGGCGTGATGTGATTGGATGGTGACATGAGAGCTGCCTCCTCTCTTTCCTGAAGGTCGACACGGCAGTATCTATCGAGCTGCAGCCAGCCCTCACATCCCCATGGGATCTCCCTTCCCCCATAACTCCCCATCTGTGCATTGACCCTCTGCCGTCACAAGGCACGTCAGAGCCGCCCCACTCCCAGGACAAATCTCGTCTGGCACACCTGGCCTAGCGTCACGACCACGAGAGGCAAATCCGCTTGGTTTCCATGGTGATCAGCAAAGCAGAGGCCCTCGATTTCAGGTCACTAAACTTTACGTTTTATTAATGGCGAAGCTGGGCTCCTTGGCTGCCTGCATCCTGCGTCCTGCAGGCGATCGCCTCATCGCGGACTCCTGTTTCCGGAAAATTCTCCTGCTGGCAGATGGTGACTGATGGAGCTTCCGCAGGCCTGGGGCTCCTCGTGGCACGGGTTTGGTGTCGTCCAGTACCCTCTCAGCATACCAATACCCCGTGCCAGGTCTGCGGCCGGGCGAAGGAGGCTGTCTTGCACGCCTGTGTGCGCTCAGAGGAACATGCAACAGCCATGAACCCCCCCCCCCCTCCCCAGGGTCTGTTGTGCAGCAGGAATCCTGAGATTGCCATGGAGACTGGCTTCATTCCACCTGCTGCGTAGCTACAGGGAAGGATCAACAGAGAGCCATCCGAAAGGCATTATAACCGTGATTATTATTACTCTGCATAGCCCGTGCGCTCAGTCCCATGTGATCTTGCCCTTTTAGATAACCGATGACCTTAGGAGGTTAAGTCAAGCCTTGGTCTGTGGCTCAGCAGCTTAGGCTTCTGTTGCTGTGATCGGAAGTTTGCTGGTTCAAATCCCATATTTTGCTGAATAGTCACGTCAAGGATGGATAAATGGCTGACCCTGTGTTCAGACCCTAAACTTTGCTCTCAGCTGTATATGTGTATATGGTCCAGCAGATGTGAAAAGGTGCATTCTGATATACCTGTACTAATGGTGACTAATCGTCATTTCATTCAAGAGGACAGCGTAAGCACTCTGACTCTTAGCTGCCAGGACCCCTCCCCCCCCATAAAAAAGATGAATATGAATGAATATGACCCAGGGGGCCTTACCAAGGCTCTGTCCGCATGTTCTCTGCGGTCAGGGTGTCTTATTACGGGATCCCTCGCCCTCTATCTCGCTGCTTCACTCGCTTGGCGTGTGGCACAGTCCATCCCCTGCCTTCACCTACAGGTGACAGCTGCTGCCCCCCCCAAACCAGCCGCCCTAGGTTTAGTTAGGTGTTTCACCACAGCATCTTCACCCGCGTCAGGCTGGTTGTACCAGTTGAAGCTGCATTTATGCACAAGCACCGTCTCGTCTTTTCACTGTGACTCACAACTTAAGGGCCTAAATGAATTGGCATTTTTGGCTGTTTTTCGACCTCAGTGATTGATCAGCTCTATTTGACTCATTTGATGATCAAGGTATGAAACCTTTTTCGTTGACGAGGGCAGTTAGAGGAGTGGGCGGAGCCTCATTTCTGTCGGCAGGCCCCGGGTGCTGGAACGTGCTGCGTGTGTATGATGCTGGAGATGTTCTGTGCGGCGCAGGGTGGGAAGGGGGCGTGGCGTGAGGATCCAGCCCGGAAGGGTGAGAGACAAATGGAGGGGTCACCCCAAAGACAAGGGCAGGCATATTTAGGAGTGTCGGCGGGAATGTGGAGGCCGAGAGGAGTGTCTGGGCAGGAGGGCGGGGCTGGGGAGGCTCAGGAGACAAAAGAGGGCTCCCGCTGAGGTATAACGAGACTTGAATTTGTTTACCTTCCGGTGTCATGCAGGACCAGTTTCAGAACCACACGCTGCAAGCTGGGACACGAGAAGACAAAATGTTTACACGGACTGAGCCCGATTTCGGGCCCTTAGCTCTCAGAGCTGTAGCACACAGACTGATGGCTGTCTGCTGAAGGCCGGGGACTGGACAGCACAGCCCAGTGGTCCACCTTTATGTCGTTTGTCTGCCTCATACACACACTCGCGAGGTCAGTGGCCCTGTCTGCTTAAAAACGCCTCTCTGCCTTATTTCCCCTCCAGCAGATCAGGGGCTAATGAGGACACCGCTCTTTCTGGGGGGGGGTCGCTTGCGCCGGCACTGTTTTCGCCGATGGTCCCTCGGCGCTGAGTGCTGTGACAGCAGTTCTGAACGAATCCCCCCCCCCCCCCCACCAAGAACAAACACCTTGCATTTGGCTCTGTTCATCTCCTTGGAAACGCTACCCATCACCCATAAGTGATTTGAATATTATTGACTTGCATCTGGGCCACAGGAGTTTGTCAACCAACCAGACAGGGACGTGCAGAGCAAGCATGGTGTTTATGTTTTTTTTACACCATTTATTTTCTTTTTAGGATTCTTGTATCTATTTAGAAAATAGACAAATGTTAAGTAACAAAGGTCATTGGAGAACTTGTAAGGCTGCAATTGCCAGAATACTGGCAAACATGTTTAGAAGAATATAGACTTCTAGACTTTCCACAGAGAATAATAACTTAATTCCCTTTCATATGGCTGTCTTAAGCACTCCTAAGGATTTATTTCTTTAGTAGATGCTTTTATCCCGAGCGACATGCATTCAGAAGGTACGGCCAGCACTGGCGGTTAAGGACCTTGCTGAAGGGTCAGATGTTAAAACCACTCTTCCAACTATGCGATTGAAACCAGCAACCATCCGATCACGGGCGCGGGGCCTGTCTGTTGAACCAACCACTGTTGCCACATCTGAACCACATTCTGTCGCTCTCTTATTTGAATAAAGTTAGTTGTGTGATGAAAGGGCAGCAGACCTGATCGGCACCTTCCTCGGCAAGCGAGGATAGAGAGAGCAGGGCTTCAAACATCAGTGTAACAGCTGTGTTTCTGGATGATTCGGATCACTGCAATTCCGCCTGAAGCTTGTTTGCAGTCCCAGACTTTCGCTTTAATGGAATGCATTCTTGACGAAGATCATTGCTGTTTTATCTCTGCAGAGGGGTTTCCCCATTCTGGCAGCGCATGCTGTTGGTGCCGGTTATTCTGGATGCTTCTGGTAACAGGTGTTTGACTGTTTGGGTGTGAGGGTTGAGAATTCATTGTTTAACTGAACCTGAAACTAAAACCATCCTCCTGATAGGTATCATTTTGATCCTGTGCCACATTTACATTTACTGTGGCCAAAAAACTCCAATGATATCGGTTCAATTCCTGGCTCTGCCTTTCTGGCTCAGTTAAATGAGTTTGAGTTCCTAATTTGTTCTTAGAGTGTCTCCTGTACTAGGTGGGGACTCCTGGCACAATGTATAACTCAGTCCAGCCTAGTCTGCCTTTGGTGTCCTGTAGAGTCTCTTTGTGCTTGTAGCACTTTGTTTGACATTGTGACACTCCAGCATGTGGAGTGGTGTGAGCAGCCATGTGTCAGGTGACCCCTGGACTTCGCCCTACCAGCCCGATCCTCAGTCGCTGCAGCGACGGCCCAGTTCCCTCCGCCCTGCTGCAGGTGCTCACTTGACCTTTAGCCCGGCATTTTCGCGGCTCTATTTCTGGACCTTCTGCTTGATGACCAGAGCGTTGATGACCATCTGTTGATGAGATGGTGTGAAGCAGCTTGCCAGAGGTATGACATTTTTGTCTTTCAGTTCTGCTCCACATTTTTGCCGATATCTGTGGAGTGACTTAACTCTGAAGATATGGGGAACCTGAGAGTCGGTGCTGGCTGCAGACGGACTTGTCGAGTTTCTTATGGTGCTTATGCCAGTTCAGTAATAGTCCTAAAAAAAAAAAAAACCCATTGGCAGCATGAGACTTGTGCACTTTGTCGAAGCTTCCAGACTCTTTCTGGACAGCTCCATTGGTCGGTGCAGGTTTGTACGATTTGGGAGGGCGCTGCGTACCAGGAATGTGTGGTAGCTGGCAACTGGGCTGGCCGACGCCCCAGTGGTGCTGCAGAAGAGCAAGCCGTGTAGACAGAGGTGCAGGCAGCAGCGAAAGGGCTCACCGCTTCACCCCAGAGAGGCTCAGCAGCAGCTGCAAAAAAGGCGGGCCGGCTGCGCAGGGCTCTCCAGCAGACACCCAGGCTGATCAGCGGAGGAGTCAGACTGCGTCTTTAAATCTAAAGCCGGATTTATAATGCGTCTGCGTAGTCTGCCGGCCCGGCCATAATCCTGTTTGTTTCAGTGCGTAAAATCCACGCAGAAGCAGTCGAAGGGCCGTCTGCATCCCGAGCTATTTGTACAGGAGAGATGGATGTTAGGGTCAGGCTAGCACGCCTCACAGCCAGGCTAGTTACGTGGAAACGGCGACCTTAGGGATCCCTTTTTCGGTCATCTTTACTTACTTACTAAAATATGCCCTACCAAGCTCAGGAAGGCAAAGTTGACTTCGAAATGTTAATTTAGCCTGTTGCATTCGTTTTGTGCTCTCAAACTGTGGCAAAGAAATGCAGTGGCAGAATGCGGGACGTGTGAGCGCAGGGCACAGGTCATGGCTGAGTACTGCAAGTGTGGCTGTCCCAAAAGTCAACATCAGCACTGTCAGCAGCTCAGTTTGTCCGCCGTTTCCCCCCAGAATGATTATTAAGGGCATCAGTAAGTCCTGCCTGTGCAGTATTTTATAACTTGCAGTGCTGTGCTGTTCACTGCTAGCTACAGCGGAACCTCTTCATACACTGTACACTGTACTGGAAGTCTGTACCTATATAATAATTTATAGAAAGTAAACTGTAACACTGCCTGTAGCTAGTTACAGTAGAAACTATTTACCAGCACATCAGATACAGAATGATTACAATGGCATTGTGAATTTAATTGATTACATTTTGTTAGAGTATAGACTATGTTTTGAGTATGTTTTGAGTTATTGCAATCGCACAATTATTACACAAATGCGTTTTTTACACAATTAAAATATCAGATTAAGAAAAAGGAAATGGATAGTAAAATTTAGTGAAGAAGTCAAATGTCATTGAGATTTTTGTTTTGTATTTCGTGTCCATTTTACTCAACACATTGCATGATTCTTCTCTCTTTTTTGTTGATCTGCTTGCTTTTCCTTTGTGGGTGTAAGTATACACATTTACCTTCACATTAATTGACACTGTGAGTTTCCTCGCCCTGAAAAGCTTGCCTGCTTCGCTGTGTTGCCTCCCTGTCTGCTCCACAGCCATCCAACAGTGACCCCAGAGATTTAGCCAAATAGGAATTCTCATAAACTAAGGTTATAAGCAGGGACGCACGTAGCTGGTACGCAAGTACGCAACTGTCGTATAAAGCGATATGCGTGGCAATTTTTTGCCGTAACAGTGCAAATGTTTTATGTGTATTTGCATTGTTATGTGCATTTTAACCTTCATGCAATTGCAGTATGTATTAGCCATATCGCTATATATAACACATGCATACTTGTGCACCAGTCACGTGCATTTCTGGTTATATGACATATCAATGAAACATCACAAGCATAGACACATAGGGTGAGGGGGCAGGATCTCTGAAGGCTCCTTCTGACTGGTATGTTGGTATGATCCCCTTCTTTGTCAGGGAGTATGTAGTATTAGTGTATCATACTCGAATGTAAAGGGCGTGCACTGATTTAAGACAGTGTGCTAAATATCAGTTTGCTCATTTATACAAAGTGATATCTCTGGAGTACAATGGAGTTAAGGGCCTCGCTCAGGGGCCCAGCGGTGACATCACTCTGCTGACCCTGGGATTTGAACCAGCAACCTTCCAATCACAGGTACAGAGTCCTCACCTGCTGAGCCACACACCAGCTCCAAAGCAGTTGGGCCTTTTGGGGATCGAACTCACACCCCTTGCATTATTAGCACCACAAGATAACTAGCCAAGCTGAGGGGGCCGTATTGTAATATTGTACTTTAGCAGGGGAAGGAACATGTGACAGACAGTCTTTCTGGATTCCCTGCCTGAACTGTGAAGAATCATAAAACAGAGTCAGCATCAGAATTCATGTTAAAGTTTTTCTCGATTGCTTTGGCACATTCCATGAAACATACTTAACATTCTAAAGACTGTAAGAGCATTTCTCAAAACAGTTTATGCATGTAGCACAACACTGTGGTTTAGCTGCAAAAGCCAGTAACTTACCAGGAGCAATTAATTCATACCTCAAAGGTAAATAATTCCACCAAAGAGTTAATCTGCCACCAAAATGAAAAATACAATCAGCATGAGAGTCAAAATGCTTGGATATATTGTCAGTATGTCAGTGTAAGTATGTAACTGAGCTCCATAATTCTGAATGATTGTCGGTTCCCACTTTCTCATTGTCACTGACTGATCATATTTCATTAGCCAATTGATACTTATTCATGTCCAAGACACCGGCTTCAACATATGTAACGTCTTCCAATCTCCAAACACAGTATGATACCAAAAAGGCACATTGCACTGCATAACACAACACAGCAAAATAGCAATGCAAGTACAACAAAATCCTGTACTGTGGGAACCAAAAACACAACAATGCTCTTTCACTACAGTTTATGGAATATATATTTAAATCACGTCGAAAGCTTAGTTACAGTTTTTCTCGATTGCTTTGGCGCATTTTGTAAAACATACTTAGCATTCTCACGACTATAAGAGCATTTCTCAAAACACTTTATGCATGTAGCACAACACTGATTTAGCTGCGAAAGACCGAAATTTCCCCAAAATAATTCACTCATGTCTCGAAAGCAAATAATTTCACCAATGAATAAGTCAGTGCCACCAAAATGAAAAGTACAATCAGCATCGTTTTAACCATTAGAATCAAAATACTTAGATGTATGTCAGTGTAAGTATGTACCTGAGCTCCATAATTCAGAATGATCATTGGTTCCCACTTTCTCATTGTCACTGACTGATCATTTTTCTTTTTAGCAAACTAATACTTATTTATGTCAAAGACACCAGTTTCAACACTGCAAGGCTGTACATCACAGCATGGAAAGTTCACTGGAAAGAGAAAACACTTGCAGGCAGATGTAATTTGTTCAGATCTCAAGACAGTACAACCGCAAATAAAAAGTCACACAGCACTTTATAACATAAAAACAGCAAACTGGTGATACAAGTACGGCATCATGTACTGTGAGGAGAAAAAACACTACAATGTGGCGTCACTGCAATTTATGGTATATATTTTTAAATCATTTTGAAAGCTTGGTTAACTGATTTGCATGTGGTGGCTAACATGACGATCACTTGCAGATTAGTTTTTGAGTGTAAAATGATTACAATGAGAAACTACATAATCTATTTTTAGCAACAAGACTAAAGCAACTGAAAATTGTGCCAAATGATGACAATTACACAAAACCATTTGCTTATAGGTACTGAAACATTTGGGAATTTGTGTGACGCAATGAGAACTGATGTTGTGCTGTGCGGAAGTGACGCTATGGTGTGGGGATTACACTTGTTTTGCAAATGTTAATTGTCATTTGAGAAGTTGTTCCAAAGCAATCGAGAAACTGTCATGCCAAGGTACACCTGTATAGGAATGTGCCTCGCTGGTGTTGGTGTGCTCATTCAAACATGGCACAGAACATAAAAATTTTTTTAAAAGAATAAAAAAAGAAGTTTTAAGATATAAGCAATACTACAGGGGTGCGTTTCCCGACAACGATGACTTAGTCTAAAGATATATTTTATGAAAGGTATTTATTTTCCTACGTCTGTTTCCTGAACAGTCTCTTAAGAGCTTGCTTAAGGGAGAACTTCTTAAGTGGGACCTTAATAGGCGCCGGAATACGTGACTGGTTGACATCGATGGCTCGAGAATCGATTTTTCCCTCCATGCAACAACTACTTGACGGTGTATGAGACACAGTGGTGTTCTTTATAGATGTGACACTGCAGGAATCCTTCAGAATATTGCATTAATCAGAACTGGGCAGAAGCTAAACATAAACATAACACATAAAATTAACAAATTGAATCATCTAATCATGAATATGATATTTGCCGACTGGGTACACTAACCCAGATTGTAGTACCACACCATTTTATTTTAATTTGTTCTATAAAACACCTGCATGCACTAATATGTGTGCATGTCATTGTTATAGGGACGAGCAAAGGCCTAATGGCTGAAAGAAAAGTTGCATTACTGTCTCAACATAAGAGAATGTCCAATATGCTTCATTTTTTATTACTGAGGACTATTCCAGGGTGCTTTTTGGGGGAAAGTATATCAGACAAAAATGTAAATGAACCTGCAGCGTTTACTCTTATCAACCTCATGAATTAAAGTATTGTACTGTGACATTGGCACATTTAGAGAGGTGTGTTAATGGAAGGGCGTCGGAAATAAGGGGAACTCCTCCACTGCAATATCGGCAGAACCCCCCCCCTTCCCAATTAATAAATAAATATATAATCAACACCACGTTCCTTATCTTTCATTATGAATCCACTCATTAGGGAGGCCAGTTTGCTGCGCGTTCAGAGCGCAAGGACAGAACCTAACAAAGATTGTAGTCATGTATCAGACAAAATCATTTTACCATATGGATCAGTTAACTAAAAAATACGTGATGTGTGGATGTGAAACTGTACCCTTGACAATGTTAATCTTCTTTTAAATGAGCAGTATGACACAACACCAGTGATGAGAGACAGCTAAGAGAGGCTCAGACTAACCTTACGAAAGAATATCTTATGGAAGATATACTTCACTAAGAATATTTTGGGAAACACTTTGCAGCATTAAGAGACAAATTAAGGTAGAACTTACAAACGGCGTAGCATTAAGAAGGTTTCGGGAAGTGCACCCCAGGTCAGTACAGATTTCAGTCAGTAAATTGGTATCTCCGAAAATATGCAGTGTGTACAAGTGTTCAGCTAGATATACAAGTTTAAATTTTTCTTACAATCAGATTTCCAAGCTCTAGTGTTTCTTACCTATAGGTTATGCCTTGCTTTACTCGCAGTGTTTTCATATGAAACAGAAAGCACAATGCAAAGGGGAAAGAAGTCTCTGGGTCACTATAGGATGAGCTCACCTGCTAAGGGAAACTCCCTTGGTTTGAGCTGATAACAGCAAATCCCTCTAAGAACTCTGAAGAGAATTTTAAGGAGCGTTTAGGGTCTTCTGTCCACCTCCCATTTCGCTGATTCAAACTGTGCAATTTGTTCAATGAATGTCGTGACTGAGGCGAATTAGTGAAGAGCTTAGCTTGGATACACATTTGGAGGTCTGAGACCGACCTCTGCTCTATGAATTCACCTTCAAGTGCAGGAGAATCCTGACCCATCGCAAATGATTTATAGCTGAACTCTTAGTAGAGAGATGCTGATTTTATCAAGCCCACGGCCATCTCGACCTATTAAGGAATACATATGTCTTTTCCAGCTTCCTAAACCTTACTTCCAGATTAGAGTAGATTAGTTGTGCCTAGAGATTTAGCAGGCAGAAAACTTTTAGCTTTACATTTGCTCATGGAAATTCTTCAGAATTCCTCATGAGCTGCAGTTTCGGAGTGGAGTTGAGGTGCATTTGACGTCACTGTGTAGCGTGTCCCTGCCACCCCCGCTGCTGGTAGCCGTACTCCCTCCCTCCCTCTCATCCTAACTGCTATGAGGAGCTATTGAACTTCCCATTTCTCCCTAACCGTGGATTCATTTCCCCCCCCTTTCAGGAGAAGGAAAGCGGGCATCCTGCCCAGTCTCGAGGACCTGCTTTTTTACACCATTGCTGAAGGCCAGGAGAAAATTCCGGCACACAAATTCGTCTCGGTGAGTGGAGGGCAGGGCTGTCGCTGCTGTTATCGCCACTGCCGTTGGCAAGGCCAGCCTTTTCAGTGCAGCCGAGAATGAACGATTTCCCTTCAGCTGCCGAGTGGGATGCATGGGTGCTGACCGTGGATGTGTCGCCGGGGGGGGGATGGCTTTGCTGGCTGCAGCTCAGGTGTAAGAAGGGTGGGGTGATTGCTGAGTGTCCGTCAGATGGCTCTGTGGACACGCACCGAATCTAAGTGCATTTTATCTTACATGTGGACAGTCTGTGTTTACTCCTGTTTCCTAATCTTGTTGACCTACAATCTCCGGAACACCATAAACTGACAGCATTGCATAATCATGCCTGTGAATCACAGAGGTTTTTATTACCTTTTATGAATCACTTCCAGGCACTCATGCTTTACTGGACAGGAGCATAGAGCCCTGAGTCCAGAAGTGTGTTTGCTCACACAGGAGTCAAATCATAGTGTCCAGAGACTGCTGAGGAAAAACTTAACGGGCTTAGTTTCTTAGGAGCGAGATGGGGAGCCCAGTTTCTGCCCCGTGACTCCTTGTGCGTCTTCATTTGTTCCCAGGCGCTGAAGGCCACAGGCCTGCGGACGGGGGACCCCAGGCTGAAAGAATGCATGGACATGCTGAAGGTGACCCTCAAGTCCACCTCAGACGGAGTCAGCCTGGACCGACACCTCTTCAAGAAGTAAGCAGAGGCCCCCTAATGAAGGAGTCAGCTTTCCTCCTTGCAGCTCTAGTCGTAGAAGCATCCAGAATCCCCAGGGATTTCAGCTAAATCACGAAATCACATCATGATGTACTCACAATTTCATGTTCGATAAACATGTCGGACTTTAAACCACCACACTGCCAATGTCTTTTTACCTCGTTTATCCACAAGATCTCCTCTTTTAAGAGATATTGTGGCTGCTGAGCTGTTCCTTTCTTCACCTCCATGATACACCAAAACAGCAGCACATGGCGTGCTCTGCTTAACTGAATTTAATAAATATAAGGATACACTGAATTTACAAATTACTAACTTTTGGGCATTACAATATTTATCTCCGTAATATTTTTTGGTGTGCAACTAATTGACTTACCGAATTGTGGGCATAACTAGATCTCTGTATAGTACGGAAAAGCCAGCGTCCAGACAGATGTTTCAGCCCTGGTGATTATCGCGCATACGCCATATAATCATGTTTACATCGCGATATGATGTCACTCAGCCTTATTTACTGTACTTTAGGCTGTTTTGGCATTTGAGATGTTTGTGTCCCAGGAAAACGACTCATTTGGTTTTAGTAAAATTGGTTTTGAAAGGGTTATTCCTTTTATTCTACTCCATAGGGTAACTTTTACCCTACAAAATTGGCACGAGAACTTTTATTGCATGTTTCCTTGACGCCGCATGTTTCCGGCACCAGCTACTGGCCCGGCTGCTTGCCAGTGATGTCAGCTTTGTGGAAACGTGGCTGCTGGGTCCTGTGCTCCCTGCAGTCCCGCGCAGAGGCCTGACTGCTCTCTCTGGAGCCCGCAGCCTGCGGGTGTGACCTACAGAAGACTCTCTCAGGAGTCCCGCAGTCATGGGACTCCCTTGCAGGCTGCCATAACCAAAGGCTGCCTTGCTGTTTATTTATAGGAAGTCTTGGTGGGGGCAGGATTCCGGCCCCCCTCCCCCTCTGGGGGGCACCATGGCGCCATCATAATGTGTCGTTATTTTAAAAAGCTTTCTACATACTGTCGATCAAAAAAAAACATCAACAGAGAATTAAGTTATTTATATTTATAGGTATTTACAGAGATTGCCGATTTTACCGGAGAGGAATGTCCGAACGGATGGTCCTGGTAAGAGGGCAGCGGGCCCCAGCCCATGGGAAGCAAGCATCTGGACCTGCCACCTCGGGCAGGGTTCTGGTCTGCGTGCGTGCGTGCATGTGTGTGTGTGTGTGTGTGTGTGTGTGTGTGCGTGCGTGCGTGCGTGCGTGCCAGTTTCATCACTACACATTTTTTTCCACATTTTTGGATTAATCCCCTGTGGGACATTGTCCACATATTTTCCCTGGCATTTCCAGATTTTCCGGACTTGTTCACATGGAGATTATCTAAACAGATTTTTGAAGAGGATATTTCTGAAATTCCGATCCGACATACTGTTTTTTTGGTTATACATTTTTATTGTTTTATAATTTATTTATGCAGATTAGCATTATTTTAATCAAGTACATTAAATATGATATACCAGATAAAGAGATACTTAATTCCTCTTTCACACAATGAAAACATGCTTACAGTTCAGCAAGTCCAATTAGATGCTGAGCTATGAACTATAAAAGCAGAACAAACATGTTTGCTGAAGGTTCGAGGGCATGGGAAAGGCATTCGTCAGTGCCCCGACACCGGGGGGAAGGAGCCCAGGCCAGGGGCATGCGGGGGGGGGGGCAGCGTCACGCTTTATGATTGGCCATACAGCCAGTATGAGTTAATTTGCCGGGTGCTCGCTGGCTTCTGATTTTCTGTTCTCACTTATCTTCTGTGTTTTATCCCAGTCAGACAGACACAGGGTCTTTGGGAACCAGAGGGGCTCATTATCAGCTGCTTCTCAGTGTCTGGGCGGCTCACAGGTCTGCGCTTCGTCCCACAGGTGCGTGCAGAGCAACATCGTCCTCCTGACCCAGGCCTTCCGCAAGAAGTTTGTCATCCCCGACTTCCAGCCCTTCTCCTCTCATGTCGACAAGCTCTACGAAAGTGCCAAGCAGCTCTCGGGCGGTCAGGTGGGTGCAGGGGTGGGGCTCGGGGAGGTCAGGTGGGTGTAGGGGTGGGGCTCGGGGAGGTCAGGTGGGTGCAGGGGTGGGGCTCGGGGAGGTCAGGTGGGTGCAGGGGTGGGGCTCGGGGCGGTCAGGTGGGTGCAGGGGTGGGGCTCGGGGCGGTCAGGTGGGTGCAGGGGTGGGGCTCGGGGAGGTCAGGTGGGTGCAGGGGTGGGGCTCGGGGAGGTCAGGTGGGTGTAGGGTTGGGGCTCGGGGAGGTCAGGTGGGTGCAGGGGTGGGGCTCGGGGAGGTCAGGTGGGTGCAGGGGTGGGGTTCCCAGGCCATCTCCTATAAGTCAGCTTCCTCTGGTCCTGACTCTGGTCAGAGGATTGAAAGCTTTATTGTCATGTGCACTAAGTACAATGAAAACATGAAAAGTTCACAGCAGTAAAATAAAATAAAAGCAATAAATAAAAATGCAGTAAATAAATACAACAAATGATTTGCCCTTGCCGTGTGTCTCACAGGTGGCTGATTACATCCCCCAGCTGGCCAAGTTCAGCCCTGACCTGTGGGCTGTGTCTCTGTGCACAGTGGACGGGCAAAGGTAAGCGAGGAGTCTCTGCTGGTTGGTTCTTTAAGGGGCTCTTAAGAATACCTATTTACTGTCCTTACCAAATACATGAGTGAAGGTCTACGGGGTGAAACAGACATGGCCTTAGCTAACAACACTTAGCTAACTTGGCCATCACAGTGTGTTGTAGGAACCTGACAATCTGTAAGAACCTAAAATTGACTAAGCACTTACAGTATGTAAACCTCTCTGGCTAAGGGCATCTGCCAAATGCAGTAAATGTAATGTAAATGTCTAATATTTGGTCATATTTCTGCAAGGGATTAGATGAGTAAAAAACCGGGAAAACATCCTGTCAGGCTATTTACTCCATTAATGTAAAATAATATAATGTCAGTTTGCCTTTAAAAGTGGCTGTAGTCATACTCACCTAGTATGGAATGAACCTTGTAAAGAAATGCTTTGTAGTTTCACTGTTTTTTTTTTCCTCCCCCAAATATATTTATTTGCATTTGTTTTAAATACAGAACAACACAGTCAAAATAAATAAATAAAAAATAAAATAATAATTTTTAATAAAAAAAAAACACACATCTCAACTACTTTTGGTATACCAGCGTTCACAGCCATCCATTTAACAATTGGACTTTAACCTTTTCGGAGTATTTAGTTATTATAAAGGAAATTACATTATGTAATGGAGATACCAAGTACAAAGAGAAGAATGTTGAATATCAGTCGTCTCCTGCTGTCAAGTCCTCTTGGTTACAATAACATAAAAATGGAGTCCAAATATTGTAAAAGTCTTTAAGTTTCCCTTTAACTGCATAAGTCAGCTTTTCCATGGCGAGGTTGTTAGTCATTTCTTTAAACCAGAGCATAGAGGACGGCCCTTGTACTGTATCTCCTTCCATTTTAAAGCAATAGCCCGTTTGGCCTGAAGCAGACTAAAGTCAAGTTTCACTGTTTTGATGTGATGCTGTATTGCTTGGAAGTTTCTGGACCTTCAGTCCTTCGCTGCCCTGCACTGGTCACCCAGAGTGCTGTGAAGCAGTAATCCCTTTCAGAAATGGCATTGTCTTCTTCAAAATAATCATTAACTTACCCTGTAATCCTGCTATGAGGTGAATATGTGTCCAGGGTCTTTGTAGTAGAACATTGTGTAAATGTTTCTGAATTGTTAAATTAGTAATCTTTTTATCACTGTTAGAAGATAGTTATAAGTATCACCCTCTGCTGGCCAGTGCTTGTCATTCCACCCGGTGACCCCTGACCCCTGTCACCCCTTTACCAGGCACACGGTGGGCGACACCAAGGTCCCCTTCTGCCTGCAGTCATGCGTGAAGCCGCTGAAGTATGCCATCGCCGTGCACGACCACGGCACCGAATACGTGCACCGCTTCATCGGCAAGGAGCCCAGTGGCCTGCGCTTCAACAAGCTCTTCCTGAACGAGGACGGTGAGGGTGGCGGCTCCGGGCCCAAAGCTGGCCACACCTTAGTCCGTGTCAGGTCCCTGCCGGCACCAAGGGGCTGCTCTTATCTCCTTGGGGCTCATTAGCTGTTTGTGTTTTTACCAGATATTGTGTCCTACTGCATGCAGAGTCTTGTTTACAGCTATTTATTTGGGGCAAAAGTGTATATTAGCTCAGAAGAAAACACATTTTAACATTAGAATGTACGGTATGGGGCTTCACAGTAACCAGTTAAAAACTAACAAGAATTTGTTCAGTTGTCCAAAAAGTCACTGATATCTATTTGGATGGCTAGATGAACAGCGCTTCAGTTCCCAAACCTCTCCTCAGGGGCACCCCAGCCATTCCATGTATTTGTTAAATTTCTTCACTAGCTCACTTAAATAATGATCGTAATAAGTGAAATAACTCAATGGGGTATTGATTAGCCAAACAAGGAGGGGCAGTGGTCAAGTCAAGAAATACATGGATGTATTGATGCAAATACCACGGTGACATTAGGGGAGGTGAAAGAAAGCAAGAAAGACAGACAGACAGACAGACAGATTTTCTTGATCCCGAAGAACATTTAGGCATCTAGTAGCTTACACCTATTGAAGAACACAATGCAAAATATTAATAGGAAGAAGAATAAAGAACAACAAGACTGACAAACTGGCAATAGTAACAATACTTAGGGATAATAATTATAATGAAAGGTAAGGTACTAAGAATACTAATCACTACAGAGTAACTATCTAGTGGTACATTATTTCCCAGTGAATACAGTGGTAGTGCAAGTGCTTGGTAATGTGTAAGGAAGATACTGTAAATTACAGCATACTGTGCATATAAGTGTTATAATACAATAATTCTAAAAATACTATAAATACAAGAAATACTATAGCACTACAAATTGCAGCTAAATATACATTTGGAAGTACTAAATAAAGATGTCTGGAGCTGATATAACATTGAATACCGAGAAGTTAATTGAATTTAATCACTGGGAAGAGTTGAATAGTCTTATGACCTGGGGGACAGTGTCAGTCGAGAAGGGCTGACACACTTTGACAGACATGAAATCATAGTTTTACACCAACCGGAAGATCATTTAAGTTTTTCTTTTGTTTCGTCCCGGGCTATGGGTTTAAAGAAATGACTAACAACCTCGCCATGGAAAAGCTGACTTATGCAGTTAAAGGGAAACTTAAAGACTTTTACAATATTTGGACTCCATTTTTATGTTATTGTAACCAAGAGGACTTGACAGCAGCGATGAGAACAGGGGACGGGGGCAGGGGGAGGGAGGATTAGGGTGCAGAGGACAAAAAAATGGATTGACACAACAGAATGGATGTATTTAGAAAATATGGGGACAGAGGACATGACACCAGGGTGAACTTCGGGAGTGACACAGGCCAAAACAATAAACAAAACCCAGTGAACTACCGACATGCATACCAACGAAAACGTCCCTAACCCAAAAGAAAACGAAACAAGAGACAATCACTAACCTAACCCTTTCTAACCACAAAACAGACAAAACGTCATACACGCTGAAAACAAACGGCAGTCACTCCCTACAACCCTTATACATATACAATACATAAGCGAAGCATAGACAATGAGCACGAGCAAAGAGCTATCAGAGGGGGAGGGGGGTGGTGAGGCGTTATTTATAGCCCATGAGTGGAGAGGCGGGAAACGGAAACGAGGCAAGGAAAACCAGTTCATCCAGTTTTGGCACTGCGATCTTTGAGAGAAATGGAAAACGTGGAACCGGATCAGCAGACTTGCGGAACGGGATCTGAAATGGAAGATGAATACATGCATATACACACATGGACGTAACACTTTGTGTTAGACTTCTGCATAGTAGTGTATATAAAGGTATATCAGCGTTTAGCATATTGTAAAGATTATTGACGCTTCTGAAAGCGCCTGAAACCCGAGTGACTTTAGTCCGCAGAATTCACTGCGTTGAGTTTCCACTGTGATAATAGGGTTTGGTCTCCTGGATGAGATCAGCAGCTGTGCTTCTGTTAGCGCGACACTGTGTCAGGACAGCGTCCTGAACGCTCAGCCCTTGACCGAGATGGACCCAAACGGCCCGGCGCCTTGGTCCAGCCACCTTTCAGGGCTCTGGCGCGTATGTTGGAGCTCGTATCGTGTGACATGACGGAGGTACCAGTTGACGTCACTCTCACGTTTTTGTGTAAAAGTCACGTTCGGCTGTCAGCCATGCCTGACAGGCGCTTTGAAACGTGAGCCCGCGGGTGATACCCGAACAGGGGACCTCGTGGCCAGGTGGCACCAGTGGAGTCGCTGCACCAGCTGGACCAGCAGCCCATCTAACGCCGCTGTAGCAATATGTGGCCATTTAAGCTGGAGGAATGTGCTGGTGCATTCTGGGTAAATGCCTGCATGGAAAAAAATGTCAGATAAGCATCGAATTGGAGCTGATGGGGTGGGAACATGTGGCTGCTCCCTTTCCTGTTTCTCTGGCCCTCATCTTCAAACAGTGGGGAAATGAGTCTTTGCTTGTAATTATAATTATATTGTTTAGATTCAGTGGAGTGGCCTTTGTTGCCGGTGGCAACACACGGCTTCACCTGCAGCTCGTTCACATTTCTGTCGGCTCATCAGATGAGGTTGGCTTCTGCTGTCGATTTCATGGGTTTTTGGGTCTTTGCGTAACACCCCAAACACAGCGTGTTCCCCAGTAGGGACATTCTGAACATGAAAATGGAGGCAACAGCTTAATTTTACCGTTTTTAAACCGACGAACGCAGCTTAACGCTTTGATGGGTTAGCAGCATAGTAGCTATAATCGTTTATAGTGTTGTTTCTTTTGCTCTGTTTACAAAAACAAGTGTGAAATGGAGGTGAGGCAGAGCTGATGCAGAGTACTGAATATGTTTCAGCGTGTTTTAATGCCTGCTTTTGTTTCCTCAGATAAACCCCACAATCCCATGGTCAATGCTGGTGCCATTGTGTGCACCTCTCTTATAAAGGTAAATACCGTTTTGATTTTAGTGCCTTTTCAGATGATACCTCTGTGCCTCGGTGGTCAATGTGACGTAGGATGCGGGGACAGTGACCTGGGATGTCGCTGAAGGTCACACTTGTCCAGGTTGTTCTGTACGTTCAAGGCTTCTAGTCCCCTCGGCCCCTTCTGTCACCTGCAGCTCGTGCAGTTGGCGGTTAGTAATAACAGAGGTGTTAGACGATCTGAAGGGAATTCACTATTTGCACGCCATGCCCACAGACATGCGGCCGGCTGACAGCCAGAGAGGTGCCTGGCGCGACTCCGTCTATTAGGGCCATTAAACCCCCCAGCCGTGTCGCCCAGGCCTGATTTACCCTCTGAAAGGGAGAGATTCCTGGTGTTTAAATGGAGATTAACTGGGACCCGTCATTGGCTGTAGATAATGGGCCCTGCTTTTCCACATAGCCTCCCGTGTACTGTGACGCGAGTTTTTCCGTTCATGGTTCAGGGCGCCCGTTTTCTCATTGACCGGCCCACTGAGAGACCCGTGCCTGTCTCATTATGGGGGGCCGCGTGCATTTCAAGCCAAATGTGTCCCCTGCTTTCACTGTTTGTGCTTTATTCTTTGAGAAAGGCCGTTTGAGACTCGCCTCCGATGCGCGTTGTGGGGGCCTCACTGAGGACTAAACACTGCACGCTCATGTATGTCTCGTGACCTGGGCTTCACACGGTAAAACTCCAGTAGAGGTGGTTCATCACCATCCACCTGTAAGTGAACGTAACTTTCCCCATTGAGAGTGTACCCATGATAGGCTGGGGCATGTTAAAGCAAATAGCTTTACAGTTACACATGTCCTGTGTTTACCCCCTTTCATAAATCTTGATGACTTTGAAGAGGCCCACGGAACCTTCTGTGTCACCATAGAAACCGAGCTGGCGTGTAAGTCACGGTTCGTGGTTGCGTGACCACAGCATACGGGCCTGGTTATTGCTGCTAGTTTTGTGCTGATCACCGAGGAGCATGTCAGGATTCTGTTAGGAGGGTGTAAGCCACACTGAAGGCATTCTCGCAGAATTCACAGGTAACAGGAAAGAGGGTATTACATTCACACACACAAGACTGGTAAATAATTTCATATGGTCCTTATTCAGTGGTCAGGCAATACACAAACCATGCATTTTACTTAACCTGTCCTCAAGTAATACCTCGTTATAAAAGCTTAAGATTCAGGTTCCATGATGTAAGACTTCAAGTAGTTCAGGTACTTTGGTGTTGATGCATCAGATTTCAAAGTCTTAAACTTTCTTTTATTACAATGGGTTTGCCTGATGCAATTAAAGGGTAGAACGAACTTGGCAACCTGATTGTTCTGTATGTGTATGCAGAGTGTATATCGATGCATCTAGAGCCCCCGAATTGCCTAGTACAGGGAGCGGGTGATGCTGTACAGTTGCCCCCTGCTGCCCTCACTTCTGAATGCAATTTGAAGTCTCCCGCCCGTCCCGATGGCTTGCATCCTGGGAGATACCACCCCTCCTACCCCCCCCCCCCCCAATAAACCGCTCCCTGTACATCAGGCACTTCTTGTGGACTGATCTCTCTCTTACCGATCGTAGCCGTTCCGTTGTCACAGAAAGGTGCTGTGTTATTATCCTGTCAGGGATCGGAATCAGTGATCAATACTCTCCCATTGGTCAAATTTGATTATTGGGTGACAACACCATTCTGATTTATATCTGTTTGTAAGACCTAGCTATTCGCATTAGCATGCCTTAATACGGTATGTATTCATTCCAGAGGTATCAACCAATCAAAAGCACGTGGCTGTGAATGACCCTTTGTCACATGACAAGCTTTTTGACCAGTCGAAACCACGCGGCTGTGAATGATCCTTTGTCACATGACAAGCTTTTTGACAAATCAAAACCACATGGCTGTGAATGACCCTTTGTCACATAACAAGCTTTTTGGTCATTTTTCTTGACAGGGTGATTTTGCAGTGTCTTTCTGTCCCCAAACCTGCGTTACCTTTTCATATAACACTGACAATTGAAACACTGTCATGTCTTAACCAGCATTCACTATATAATGACATATAGCCTGTCTGTTTGATTCCCTCTCTCGAATGCCCCTCCCTCCCCCCAATGAAATGTATCATGTAGAGTAGTGTAGAGCTGTCTGTAATGGGGGGGTCACTTTGGGTGATACCATGGGGAAGCAAAGCATGATGTCTTTCCCATTTCGCTGTTACTGGGACTGGGAGAGCAATATGGAACTGTGTGATGTTTCTGAAGGCCTTTTTGTGGTTTATATGTTGTTACATATTTTACAGCATTAGGATCTATGGGATATTTTGACTACCGCAACAGTTCAATGACGTTGGTAATTTTTTCTTTCAATTATTTTTTTCCCATCGAACAGACTTGGGTTCAAACTAATCTATAGCCTCATTTTGATATACTGTTAATATTCCTATTTGTCAGATGTTTTCTGTTTGCCATTAGGATACAGTAAACTGTAGAGTAGTAACCTGTTTGGATACTAAACCTGGTTTTACACAAAATGAAGCCGTAATACACGTATTGTTTAATTTTGAATTTTTCATACTTAAATTTTTGTTTAAAACATTGATATATGCAGTTTGTGCAGCTATGTACACAGTGTAAGACATACATGCATCAATTTATTGCATGTCACGTGGAACAAGCATTTCCCCAGGAAGGGGTTCCTGGGTGATGGACACCGCAACACATGTATGGGTTCCTTGGCCTCCTGCTGGGGTCTCATCTTCACACGCCAGCTTTCAGTGTTCATCTTCATGCCTGGCAGCAGCTGACCTGCTGACCACCTGGACCAGAATATCATTTAAGTCTGCACACTCTAGGACACACGCATACCAAGTTCAAGAAGCTGCAAGCAAGTCCTAAAATGCAAAAATAACTCTAGAACACGCAGAGTTCTAGAACACTCCCCTTTTAGACTCCCTCTAAAAAATGCTAAATTCATTGTAGAACACATACTTACAGCAAACACACAAGCTCTAGAACACGGTGCATCAGAATAAACATCAAGGCACAAGCTGTAGTACACATGCATGCTGGAGGCACACTGCATCGCACACTGCGTCACACACTGCGTTGCACACTGCATCACACACTGCATCACAAACTAGAAAAAAGACCCTATAGTACACATATAGGTGACTGACTTCACTTCTTCAGTTTGATCTTCAGTACATTATTCAAAAAAATATTAACATGAGAGGCTTAAGAGAGCTTTTATCATCTGTCATTGTGCTAAAAACATAGTATAATAATATAAACATTTTAAGAAAATGCCATTTACTTATCTCTTTACTGATGTTTTCATAAGACTGGATTTTCTGCATTTTACTAAAAAACTCTGGAAATTAAATTCAGAGTTATCTCCATTATTCTACTTGTACATTTAACCCCACTTACCTGAGCCTGTGTTCCATACCCAGAGACCGCATTAAAAATCACAGTATTGTAAAGTATTTTTGATAGCTGAGAACATGTTAATTCTTTTATTCTTCAATATACTCATTTTTGTGTTTCTTGTTTTATTTTTTAATTAAATGTATTCTTTATAATGTATGAATTCCTTCAGTAGTGATACTGGTACCGTAATTGTGTACAGTTTTGAGAGACATCACATCATAATATACTCTTCAGTGCTTCTCTGCCCCTCACAGCTGTCTGTCATACTTATTAATCTTTTTTGTCTTTTAGCAAGGAGCAAGTAATGCTGAGAAGTTTGACTATGTGAGTATGTGCCTCGTTTCTGCACCTTCCTAACGGACCCCGGACTCGGCCGATTGTACCTTAAGTCCTCACACGACGTTGTCTTGCAGGTCATGAACTTCCTACAAAAAATGGCAGGGAATGAGTATGTGGGATTCAGCAACGCCACGTGAGTATCGGAGCAACTCGCAGCCCATTGCGGGCTGTTGTCACTGGGTGTCCCCTCTGCCATGTGATTTCTGTGTTTGTTTTTGCCGGATGAGAGAATTGGCAATATTGACTCATGGTTTAGAATTCTAGCCTTCATGGTAATGGTATTAATGATTTAACAATGTGGGGAATAAGAAGGGCACCACAGGAAATGTGTGGGTGCTGCTGACATGGTGTCCTCTGTGACCCAGATTCCAGTCCGAGCGTGAATCAGGAGACAGGAATTTTGCTATTGGCTACTACCTGAAGGAAAAGAAGGTCAGTGCTGCTGTATTGTGGTGTGTGTGTGTGTGTGTGTGTGTGTGTGTGTGTGTGTGTGTGTGTGTGTGTGTGTGTGTGTGTGTGTGTGTGTGTGTGTGTGTGTGTGTGTGTGTGTGTGTGTGTGTGTGTGTGTGTTGGGATAGTCGTCACTGAATTACGGTGCCATCACTTTGCGATCCTTAAAGGCTGCTGTCTGGCATGCTTCTGTAGAATGTCTTGCAATAAAACTCCAGAGTGTCTGACGTGGTGGGGGCTTCAGTCTTCTGGCGGGGGGGGGGGGATTTTGATTCTTCAGGGCTGAGATGTTCCTCCAGTCTGGCAGAACCTGAAAAGGACATGATGCAGCAGTTTGAGTGACCTTGTTTTCCCCTGTTTTTCTGCACAGTGTTTCCCTGAGGGGACGGACATGACCTCTATTCTGGACTTCTACTTCCAAGTGAGTGACAGCCCCTGCCAGACAGTCCCCCCCCCCTCCTCCAATGGCATACACTGGGTGGGGGGGTTCTGGAAAAAACACTGTAGGTTTTGCAATAGTGGCATCTCCATGGTTACTGTCATTGTGCTGATTTTAAACCCTGAGCAGCCATGATTCAGTAATATTGTTATTAATTATTGTTATTCTTATTAGTTACTTTACTTAGTAGTAGTAATGGTCTGCAGTAGTGTAAAGTGGGTATGTAAGTCTGCTTTCTGTTGCGCTCGTCTTTACTGTTATTTTTAAGCTATGTGTGATTGTGCCTATGTTCTCTAACCATGCCCACAGCTGTGCTCCATCGAGGTGACCTGCGAGAGCGCCAGCGTCTTGGCCGCCACTCTGGCCAATGGTGGCTTCTGCCCCATCACAGGCGAGCGCGTGCTCAGCCCCGAGGCCGTGCGCGACACGCTCAGCCTCATGCACTCCTGTGGCATGTACGACTTCTCGGGCCAGTTCGCCTTCCATGTAAGTCCCGCCCCTACTTTGCCACGCCCCTGCATCTTCAGCTCGTTAAGTGAGCTAGGAAAATTGGGTGTTTCCCCACCTCTGCCCTGCCCCCAGTACAGTCGCACGCCCCCATGCCACATTCCCCCCTCATTACACAGTCGCACGCCCCCATGCCACATTCCCCCCTCATTACACAGTCGCACGCCCCCATGCCACATTCCCCCCTCATTACACAGCCGCACGCCCCCCATGCCACATTCCCCCCTCATTACACAGTCGCACGCCCCCATGCCACATTCCCCCCTCATTACACAGTCGCACGCCCCCATGCCACATTCCCCCCTCATTACACAGTCGCACGCCCCCATGCCACATTCCCCCCTCATTACACAGTCGCACGCCCCCATGCCACATTCCCCCCTCATTACACAGTCGCACGCCCCCATGCCACATTCCCCCCTCATTACACAGTCGCACGCCCCCATGCCACATTCCCCCCTCATTACACAGTCGCACGCCCCCATGCCACATTCCCCCCTCATTACACAGTCGCACGCCCCCATGCCACATTCCCCCCTCATTACACAGTCGCACGCCCCCATGCCACATTCTCCAGCCATATCAGAGCCTGAGGCAGAGAGGCCTCTTGGAATAATCTCAGGCGTCTTCTGCCTGTGGACAGACGTGGCCTGACATCTCCAACATTTGTTTTATGACACTGTAAATACACTCCACCCTCTTTCTGCTCTTTCGTCTGTCTCTCACTCCCTCGCTCTCATCCTCATCCTACCCCCACCCCCATGGAAACAAATTCAGGAGCAGGTGTGTTTTTTTCTACCAGACACTGTCACTTTTGGCTGTATATATTTTTCTCGCCTCCCTCTGTCCCCTGGAATCTGTCTGTCCCTCTGCTTCTGCTGCCCCCTCTGTCTCTTCCTCTCTGTCTGTCCCTCTCTCCTCTGTCCCTTTGTATGTCCCTCTTACTTCTGTTCCTCTATTTATATCCCTGTTACCTTTGTCCCTCTGATCTGCCTCTATGCCTCTATCTGTCCCCCTCTGCCTCTGTTCCTCTTGCCTGTCTGTCCCTCTCACCTCTGTCCCTCTGCTTCTATCTGTCCCTCTCACCTCTGTCCCTCTGCCTCTATCTGTCCCTCTCACCTGTCCTTCTGCCAGTCTCCCTGCCTCTGTCTTGCCCCCCCCCCACCCCTCCTCTGTCTTGCCCCCCCCCCCCCCCCACCCCTCCTCTGTCTTGCCCCCATTCTCCTGGATGGATGACCTCCCCACTGACATCTGTTCCTATGTCACAGGTGGGTCTGCCTGCCAAGTCCGGTGTATCCGGGGGGATACTGCTGGTGGTGCCCAACGTCATGGGTGTCATGTGTTGGTCGCCGCCCCTGGACAAGCTGGGCAACAGTGTGCGGGGCATCCAGTTCTGCACGGTAGGTGCTGGGGAGGGGCTGCCCTCTATACCTCCCCCTTTCACACTTGGAGGGACGTACCATCTCTGTGTGCTATGACTCCACTACATCCACTTCATGTTCGGGGGGGAGGGGTTAAAAAGCCCGGGACCTGGTGAACATGCACTCTTTTCAGGGCCCCTTCACCCGCAGTGCCCCCCTGCCCATCATTAACACACCAGCTATCAGCCACTGCGCAGTAAACATTCCTCATTCTCAGGTAAAGGCTGCCCCAAGGCTCGGAGGCCCTGAGGGCTCTGTGTCTCCGGCTGGATATTTCCCAGCAGGGCAGCGAATTCTCCATAAAGACGAGATGCCGTCGCCCGTCTGTCTGTTTCTCCCACCCCTAATATCACGGGTCCCTGTAGGACAATATTAGATCGGGGCCTCGGCCTTTCGTGCTGGTGTCTGCAGGGGTCTCCGGGGTCTGATTCTGGCGGGTCGCCGGTGAGTTAATCAGGGTTGCTGGGAGCTTGTCTGATAGCAATAAAAAAATTACAAAAAAAGCGTGATAAGCTGACGTATATTTGATACGAGCGCTTCAGACACACACACTCCCACTCAGATTCCAGTGTCCCTCATTCTGTGGCAAGTGCAATGGGCTGAGACAGCAGTTGCTATGATACATAGATCTCCGGGACGATTTTTTTCCCTTTTTCATAACTGCAGTTGTCAAGGTTACCATAATCTAATAAAAAAAAAGAAATGTTTCCATTACAGGACATCTGCTCGCAGAAACAAGGCCAGGAGTAGAAACCACCTAAAATGTGTCAGTGCTGATAAGTATTGCATAGCTACAGCATTTGGTCACACACGGAACATTTTTAATGGGGGAAGTGTAAGGAACCGCCCACTGGCCCAGCAACATAATCCAACTGGGCAGCTGAATCCTCTGAAACCATTCATGATCCATTTGCTGTATTTTTTGACCCCACTCGATGGTGCTCTTGGTTTGCTTTGGGGCATGCTTTGTGCTCTTTTTTTAAACAGAGAGCACCATCTAGTGGGGTCAAAAAATACAGCAAATGGTTCAAGAATTGTCATTTTGTCCATCGATATTTACGCTTTTAATAAAACCGAATAAACTCTGACTGCAATTGTTTGAAAACATTTTAGATACAATCACCAGATAAGTGAGGCTGTTCTGCTTACTACGTGTATTTGGCTAAACTCGTTCCGGATCACAGTGTCATAAAGGATTTGATTTTGGTAGCTAAATCAATGTCCAGGGACACAATATGTACAAAGTTTAGTCTTGTTCTGGGACTGCAGGGTGGCTACATACTCGTACAGTGTCAGCTTGGTTTGTCAACTCAGTACATGGTCTCAGTATAGCTGAGTGATTGTGGTAACACCACTCCCCTGGAAGTCACTAGAATTAGCAACTGCAGACAGCCAAGAACTAATTATAATGTGAATTACTGTACATGACATACACCAATTCTAACCAGCATAACCTATGTCTAGTCTTAAGTGGTCACTGAGCAGAAGGACAGGGAGAGAGGGGCAGAGAGCAGGGGGGGTTATGGGGAGTCCAGGGTCACAGAGCCCTGTGGGGCCAACTGTCTGAGTAGTGTGTGGATCAGCAGGTTAGGACACTGATCGGAAGATTGCTGGTTCAAACCCCAGGGATGACAGAGTGATTTCACCTTTCGATCCTTGATGCCCATTTGCCTGGGTCTGTCAGCCCCTGCTTTCTCAAATATGTATATTGACTTGGATGAAAGCATCTGCTCAAAAACTGTTATGTAAAATGGAAGCTTATGTGGCCCTGTGAATTCTAGCATTTTTATGTCTCCTGACCAAGCCAGCTGTGTCCGGTGGGGTATCTCATTCCAACCTGTGTTGTCCCACAGGACCTGGTATCTCTCTTCAACTTCCACAACTATGACAACCTGCGGCACTTCGCCAAGAAGCTGGATCCTCGCCGGGAGGGTGGCGACCAGCGGGTAAGTGGCCCCTCTCCATAAACCCACCAGATATGCCTAGACCCCCTCAGAGCTGAGCCCAAGGTCATGTTGTCCTCGAGCCATCTGTCTGTCTGCAGTAATGTGGGTGTGGTGGTTCTGTGAGACAGGTTGTAGGTGGTAGGTTCCCCAGCCTTACATGCAGTGTAACTCTGTCCTGCCTATAGTAAAACAGAAGCTGGACTAACCAGGACAGCATGTAAGAGGGGCCCTTTAGCTCTGTCTTGAGGATGTTTAATAAGTCACAGGAGCCTCATCATGTCATTACCAGTGTCCTTATCTGCTGGATTCGATTGAAACATTCATAGGTTCAATGAAACGATACTAATTTTACACCGCTGTGTATAGCTTGTTTAGGACACATAGGGTTGGGTAGCTTAACGCCACCCCTGAGATTCATAGCCCACAGAGGCAATCTCTTCAAGGCCTTGTTCTTTCTGACATGCATGTGATGGCCCTACCACGTGACACGATGTCGGCGCTGGTCCGATGATCTCAGAAAGGTCGCCGGAGGGCATGACGTTCCTTGTGTTGGGGTGGGCAAGTGCCCCTGGCACTGATCCCACCGCCCCCCCTGCCCCCAATCAGCGAGACACAAGAGTAAGCACTAACGTGTCATCCGTGTTACCCGAAACAGCAGCACACCTTCGGACCGATGGATTACGAAAGCCTTCAGCAGGAGCTAGCGCTCAAAGATACTCTGTGGAAAAAGGTGTCTCCCCAGGAGTGTGATGAGGACAGCTCCACTACCGTAGTCTATAGGATGGAGAGTGCGGTGGACCGCAGCTAAGCAGGGGAGGGGCCGGGCAGGGGCTGAGAAGAGGTATCCCCCCGTGCGCTAACGCTCGCTAACGCTCGTAACTGACGAAGCTGTTAACTACCACAGTGTTCATGACTGTACATATGCCCTGTTCTGTAATCCCCCTACACTCCTCTATTGCTGTATTATTTAATTTTATTTTTAATTTCTGTTATTCCATGTATATGTTGTCTCATCGAAAATGGTGTTGTCATCTTCAGACTGGCAAAGCTCAGTGGGGTAGGGGGATCTGAAGGAACCAAAGCCAGGTGGGGAAGGGGGGGGGGGGGGTGGGTGAATTGGAGGGGGTCTTGCAGACTCCTATTGAAATGACATTGAGCTTGCCCTTGTCTAGATTTCTGGGCCGGGGTGAGCGGTGTGTCATGTGCCCGGTCCTGGTATGTTGTTGAGCTCTCAGTTCCCTCTGTGACCTTTTAGCTAATTGGTCACCTCAAGTGGGACCTCGCCCCTGTGAATGGCCTCTTTGATTTATACTGTTAATCACCTGAAATTATTTTTAGGTGTGTCATTGCCACCCTTTGCATTCACATATTCATGTATTTATAACTGAAATTTAATGATGACCACGATAATGATGAAGAACATGATAGCTGCCGGTGCTAATGCAGTTATCGTAGACTGGACAAGGTGTCGGCCTTAAACTCATGAAAACGGGAAGAGTGCTTTGGGCGAGCCGTTTCAGGCCACACTTGGATACCATGCGTGTTTTCTAGTGAGCAAGCGGGAGAGAGGAACCTGAGAAGACTCAACAGCAAAGCAGAGCCTATATGGGGATAAGTGAACCTTGTAAGACCTTCTTTGTATAGGCTGCTGTCATAGAATTTCTGCTGCAAAAAACAGTGTTTTCTTAGAGGCCTTAATGTGTCCAGGTACCATGCATAAACTGTACCGTATCAGTGGACTTAGCTGGAATCTTCCACTAATAAATGTCAGCTTTAATGACTGTTTAATAGCATGTACTTTATGTTTATGTGGTAATTCTTTCTTTTTTGTCTCTATTTGAGATTCTGTAAGCTTGAAGAAGCCTGAACTTGTATTTGAAAAAAGATTTAAGTTTGTCTTTGACAATGGTTTCTTTACTGAATGGTTTTATTTTGAGGTGCAATGCATTCAAAAGCCTTGCGTTAGGTCTGCCCTAATGGACACCATAGCTTTAAGCCGATACCAGAAACAGAACAGCTCAGTGTTCACTTGTTTAGCACCTCCCTTGATCTGGGGGCTTAGCAATAGATTGTCTCAAACCTTCACTCTCACTCCTGAGCCCCTGTAAATCTAAGTATCACCTGTAATGGTAACTTAGGCCTGTAGCTTCATAATGCAGCGTAGCAGCGCAGTCCTGCTAATCGAAGTCCTGTTTGTGTTCATTCCTTTCTGAGCAGAAAGCTACTCCATACTTGAACTTGAAGGGGGTCGGTAGCCTTTCAGTGTTCCACAATGTGAGAAATGGTTTTTGAATGCAGTACCGGTGTTTGTTTGGAACACCTGGACACTTTGTGTGTAAAATGTGTACAAGAAAACCTTTAACACATACTGCTCCTGTATGACAACACTGCTTGTCTTTGCTCTGGGTTTATTTATCCTTCTTGCATCCATTTCTTTTGTACCACCTAATAAATTAGTTTTAAATCCCATCCCCTTGTTTATTTTTGTTTTGTTATACAGAGCATCCGTGGCTGGAATAAAACAGGTGTCCTTTAAGAAATCACTTTAATGGCAGCTATTCGGCCATCGGATAAGCTGTTCTGTTTATATAAATGCGTTAATTTTCAAAATTAAAAATGTCCTCAATGGATATAAAGGGCTCCTGTTTTTTCCTCTTGTGGAAGGGATTAATCCTTTTTCTGAAAATGTAAAAGGGAAACACAAGGGTGTCATTGTTTGTAGATTGAAATTGAATGTTCAGCTAGTCAGTGTGAATGTTTTGCTAAAGATACTGCAGATTGGTGATGGCCTGATCGCTGTCAGGTGTAGGTATGAGCCGACTCTGCCATGCGGCCTCCTGCCAAGGCCAGAAACGCGTGTGTGGCTACACACACACACACACACACACACACACACACACACACACACACACACACACACACACACACACACACACACACACACACACACACACACACAGAGGCATGGCTGCTCTTTCCGGTCATAAGACCGCTGCTGCTTTTCTTCAAAGTTACAGCGCTGCTCCGAGTAACGTTTTTGGCTCTGCTTTTCCACGTTACTCTGGATAGTTTTGGGTGCAACTCCTGAGGTTTTGCTGCATTCCCCATTTAGTGTCACACACTTGAAGGCACTTGCAACGGTGGTGAAATTGAGTGTGTCTGTGCTGTCCCGCTGTGCCTGAGGTAGCGCCCCGCTCGCTTACTTTTACGGTGTTTGCCGCACATCCTCTGCATGCTTCCTCGCGCCTCTGTCCTCTAACTCCTGTGAGACCCAGCCCTGAGAGGCTGAGACTAACTACTCGCTTGCCTGCCCCCAATAGCCTTGCTTATTCTGCAGCGATCTGTCAGTGTGTCATGGTAAAACACAAAAATATACGAGGTAGTCGTCACATGCTTTTTATGCTTTGCTGATGGCATTGTGACTGAGCACCAGTGTCATGTGTGACGTTACCGTGACGCCACGGGGAAGGGGATCTGGTGGTTTCTAACGTGCCTTTCCTGCTAGTCGCAGGCTACCCGGCACACTCAGACCCCAGTGGCTTCCTTCCTGTTAGCTGAGGTGTCTCCATGTGCGTGCCTCGTGTCGCACCTCTGTGCTGCCCCAAATTCCTGCTTCGTCACTGCACTAGTGTGTGTGCTTCTGAGCATGTGTGCGTGGCAGGGGCGTCGCATTTTTAATTACAGACAGACTGTAATGTGTGTGTCTGTGTGTGTGTGTGTGTGTGTGTATATATATATAACTGGATGTATGTGGCACTTTGCATTGTCACTCAAATTTTGATTCCAAGTGCCACCTAGTGGCCATCGGTGTCTCATCACTTCGCCAGGCCAAAGACACTAGGAAAACGTGATTGGAGATTTCTGTCAATTGATGCCTTTTTTTAAGTGCATGGGAAATAAATATCTGCTAAGGCATAGATTCTCTAAGGAAAAGGCACTGAGGACAGAATCTAGCTAACACAATGAACCTGCTTTCTCAGGGTGTTGTTGATCCCATAGAATTGTCTATAGCCTTAATTTACCTCGGAGAACATAAATCTGAGTCGTGTAAAAGCAGTTGAGATGAGACTAAGAGATGTGTGGCTGGTGATAACTTGACATTGCGTCTGTGTAGCGATGCAGCACCAGCCCCACCCTGTCTGTGTCTGTCGGTCAGATTTAGTAATCATATTTTATTTAGCCCATTTTTATGAGCAGGGTCACCACAAAGCATCACAGCTGATCTGGGTTAGGCCTCAGAGCAGCTTACTGTTGGGTTTGATTCAAGATTCATGAAGGCTTTAAGCGGTAGTTGTGGGTACCATCCATTATTTTTTCCCCAAAATTGCCGCTGCCTTAATTGTGTCTTTTAAAGACATTTCATTGCCTCCACAGGTGATTTGAGGATGAGGTTGCTTTTTCCCATTTAACTCTATTCACAGCTTTTAACACCTAATAACTGTTCCTCCATCTTGGCAATGTTCTTTCTAGGTTTTTTTCCTGGGAAGCCACTGAACCTTTTACCCATGAGCTCATGAGAAGCCGTGAGATGATGCCACACCCCTCGGTTCACGAGCGCTGGGCGAACAGGAGTCTCCCCCAGACTGGGAGTGTGCCGGATCTTAGGCGTCGCCAGGCCCCCACCCCATGATGTCGCACTATGACAAGCTGCTCTTCTGTCTCCCCTGCAGGTGAAGTCAGTCATCAACCTCCTGTTTGCAGCCTACACTGGGGACGTGTCCGCACTGAGGAGGTATGACTGCCGCCAATTCTGCCTGAATGTCACACCACGTCTAGTGTGGGTGGTGGCACTTTTCGTCTGAGTCCTGGTCACAGAGTTTAGAAATGTCGATGGATCTTGTGTATGGCAAATGAGACCCACGCTCTAAAGAGGTCGTCATTCAGCTGTCATCTTTGTGAGAGTGGTGCTTGTCGTGCTCCTCTTGGCAGGTTTGCGCTGTCCTCCATGGACATGGAGCAGAGGGACTATGACTCCAGGACAGCCCTGCATGTAGCTGCTGCTGAAGGTAGAGAAATGACTGCCGCCATTTTGTATATCCACCACAAATGATTGGTTGAATGGTTGATTGGTTTGATGGATGGTTGATCTATTGATTGGTTGGTTGGAGTTGGCTTGTTTATTGAATAGTTCGACGGTTGGTTAGTTGACTAATTGGTTGAATATGTGACTGGTTGGTTGATTGGTTGGTTGGCTGGCTGGCTGGCTACTCTAAGGAATCTTTTCATTTTACCATAGCACAGTTACTTTCCTGTAAGGGGACAAGATTGGGGCTGTTATGGAGCTCATCTTGCTTCCTTTCGGTCAGCCATTTTTGCCTGCTGCATTGTTGGAGGGCACGTGCCTGCGTAGTCATGACTTAGGAGAGCACTCTCTGTGCCCTCGGTCCCGTTTGCTCTTCTGCTCGTCTGCCTTCGCTGGGGACGGCTAAGTGCTGGTGTAGCACTACTGGTCTGTAGCCTGAACGTTACTCTCTTCCCAGGACACTCGGAGGTGGTGCGTTTCCTGCTGGAGGCCTGCAAGGTGAACCCAGAGCCCAAGGACAGGTAGACCGAAGCGACTGTCCATTTCTCAATAATTAGCCTTCAAACCGAAAGAGTAGGAGACTTAGGTTTACACCCGTGCCAGCCTGTGGAAAGCCACAGCACGGGTTTGAGGGTCTTCATGTGTACAGCTGAGAGTGTCGTTCCAATTCCCGCTGTCTTCACATCTAGATGGGGCAATACTCCTATGGATGAGGCGGTGCATTTCGGACACCACGACGTTGTCACTATCCTCCAAGACTACCAGAACAAATACAGCCCCCAGGAAGGCACTACTGACAAGGAGAGCGCCCAGAAAAACCTGGATGGTATGCTGTAGAACCACGGGGTTGGGCGGGCTGCCACAGCGCCCCCTTTCCTACAATATTAAGACAGTGTGGCTGTCTTTGTTTTTTTCTTGGGGATGTGTCTTCGTTGCGGGTATTGTTTGATTGTGGTAGTGCACTTGTTTATACCCCAAAAAGGTGCTTTATACCTCCTTATTCCCCTACCCCCTGCTCTTCCATGGTGTTCTGTTCTCCCATTGCACTCTTTTCTTTACACTGGGATTTTCAACGTGCTATTCCTCCTTCTTGGACTAACTGTACGGGTGAGTGGGCCCTGTTTTCCTTTGTATGTATCGATGTACAAAAATATTTACCGATGTATATGCGTATAGAAGCATACCATGTATTTGTAGACCACTTTATTGTTCCTAACAATAACCAGTCCTGTAGCACTGTTGTGATATCCCATCATGCTCAGCACTTTTTTCTCCTGTTGATCAGTTTTAAATAAGCTGGTCCAGGTCTGACAACCGCACATTAAGTTTATCCTCATTGGTTTTTTTAATTGTTTTTGTAGATTTCTGTTGAGTGCACAAGACATTAATCCCTTAGCTAATTTTATTTAGTAACTTTTCGTATTTGTCCCTCTTCTCCCTGGTCATCTCGCCTTCGAAATTGCTCAGTTGCAGTCTTTAGTCATTGCAAGATTCACTCCGTTTTCAAACACCTGGTGAGGTATTTCCTCTGCCGTTCTGAGGGAGGAGTCAACAGTGTGGCACAGCAGCCCAAACGGCCGCGATCAGCACACACGCAGACCTGAGAAAACAGCAGGCAAATCGACTCCAGCACATAACCAAGCAGCTGGGAGCTGACCACCACCAGAAGATATTCCCAATGATCTCAAACTTAGATGATTATAAAATTACAAGAGCGCCCTCCAAAGGTGGTTAGTCATACTGCACCGGGAGAAATGCCCTCAGTTAGACTATCTCACTGTTTAGTACTAATTGATGCATGTATATTTGTACAGTTGTTGTCTCTGAGTGAGTGAGAGGGAATTTTGTTAAGTTTAAATGCCCATGAGCAAACAAGGAACGTCGCCTCTCTACCTCCAGGCAGTAGGCATTTTGTGGAGATTGTCCACTCGTGGACAAGCTTTCGGGGATCGTTCTGCACTGCGGTTGCATCATCCATACGGCACGCAAACTGACATGGTTTTTCCCGTGGAATCATTGCCGCTTCCCAGTACTGCAGTGTATGCTACACTTTAGCCAGGCCTGTATCGCATATAGGCTTTGTATTTCTTTGTAGCACCCGTGGTCCTCATGTTAACCTTCTTTAGCATTTTGTTCAGATCAGTCAAAATCTACAACTTTCTCAATGTTATATTGATGTTCTCAGATTGTTTTTATCTAGCCTGCATTTTCCAGTTCACACTGGCATATCTGTGCCACAGTGTGTTGTAATGGACAAGTATGGCGATATGTTTATTTCAGTGTGTCTCAAATAAAAAAACAGCATTAAACTAAATGAAGGCATGTTCTGATGATTTTAATAGTTTGAGATATTGTATATGGGAAAACCAAACGTATTCAACTTCATACTGATTATTGCACCACATTGACATATATTAGTGTACTGTACATTGTTTTTACCATGTTGAACTGCTCCTTTACATTTCTTTGTACAAGAAAATTCCAGATACATACCATAACACAACACATTACTAAAATAATAATAAGAATAGATAACAAATGTAAGAGAGCTATTTTGAATTCTTCACAGTAGATGATCTTCCTGGGTTCTCTTAGGTCTGGAAACGGGAACACATCTGCAAGCACAGCATAAAAAGACTCATTAGACCTGTAGGTCATCAACCAGTTCCTGCTTTATGTTACAGATAAATGGTGCTGAGGTACAATCTGCGAAAAACCATCTAAAGCAATGGTTCACATATGTAGCATTTGCAGGTTAAGTGTTCAGGCAGCAACCCTAAAATATGACCAAATGGGTAGATCAGTGCCTGTGACTGAGGGTGCAGAAAAGAGCATCTCAAGATCTGCAGACCAAGAGACAGGAGAAGCTGCTGCATGGAGAGAGACAAATCGAGGGGATGTACCACAGTGTCGATCTCGGCAGGGATCATCTGCGAGAGGGCGTGATATTGCTCATCAGATAAGGGCAGTATGTTCTCAAGTCTTGAGGGATGACTGGAAAAAAACAAAGATAAATAAGATAAAAGTAATATATAAAGCAACAGGGGACGCTGTCGGTGAGAGAACAGTGGGAATAGAGAAGTCATGTGACCCTTGTAGCAGCCGCAAATAAACCACAGCGATTGGTCACGTGGTATGGACATTCACTTATCATCTCTAAGCTTATTTGTCTTACGAGTTGCCCAAAAACCATCAGCCCCAGTAAGTAAAGTTCCACTTAACCCATAAAAGACCCGCAAGGACCTGGAACGGGCAAAGATTGAGGTCTGAGCATGACTGATCTTTATTTATTTGAAGATTATCTCTGTGCGTGAAGAGATGAGTGACCACAGTGGAAACACAAAGCTCTGAACAGCACTTGGGAATGACAGCCAGCAAAGAAATGCAACAAGAGAGAAGTACTCACACTTCTGACACGGAGATCAGCTCCGTCTTTATGTAACCCCCGTCACTGGGGCTCTCCACATCCATGGGTTCTGACGCTACAGAATGGAGGTTTGTGGTGAGATTAAGCCTCCAGCAGTTACCAGATGCTTAAATCAGATTCCCCAAGATTACTGGGAAATCCCACCAAACATACATTTGCTGGGAATATACCATAAACCACAAACCGGGAAATGAAAAACAAAAGGATCGTTTTGTTACGGGGAAAAAAGGTTACATGCCTCATAATATGACCGTAAAAAAAATATATTGAATCTGGAAAGGTCAGTGAGATTGCTGGCACATAAACATCAAAACTAACAAAACAAGCCCCATACCTACATTTTCCTCATTAGAAGTGTAATAAAATAAGGGTAATAGGTGAGCATTATAAATTGAATATTGGGTGAATATTATCAGCTGAAACAGGCGTTTTCTGGCGTCAGCTTACGTTCAGTGGGCCTGCTGTAATATTTCCCGAAGGCGTTGTCCTTCATGATGTTGGGGTAGAGGAATCGAAGGGGATTCTCTGGAATATTCTCAGCTGCCATGACCTTGTAGTTGCGGATGATGTCGGGGAAGGAGACCGCAGTCAACTCCTTTTTGGTGTAGGGCTCCACCGCGTGGAACTGGACTTCATCTACACACACACAAAAACAAGAGCACAATGCAGATTGCAGCTGAGAAGTCTCTGCTCATCGAAGTATGGAGTCCAAATGCTGGTTTAATTATCATTTTCTAAATATTAAAGTATTAAACAAAGATAACATTAAAATTTTTCCCACCATAATGATGTTTCAGAATTGGAAAAATACAGAATTAAATTAAATGTGAATATGTGCTGTACAATCCTTACTCAAACATTGTATATGTATACACTACCAGTCAAAAGTTTTTGCACATCAAAGGTTTTTTTACCACTTTTCAATTTATTTAATAAACAGCAGATTTTTATTCTTGTTAAGCATTGGAAAGTTAAGTGCACAACTATAAATGAATATATGATAAAAACAAGTTTCCTTTATAACATGGAAAGAGTATGTAACAGTGCATCTCTGACATCCTGTTAACTGTGGTTGGTTGCATATGCAGATGCGGAACCCACAAATATTGAGTAGGCTGCATTGACCAGTCTATCTAAAACTGCAGCCTACATATTTGATGCTTTGTCAGGATTCTTGCAGTGACCCCTGCTGGTCACAGTGAGGCCCCTCACCATTCGAGGAGCGCTCCACCCACGTGAAGGTGATGGCTCCCTCCCGGCTGCTCTCACTGAAGCGCAGCAGGAAGGTGCCCGGCTCTTTGTCTTTCAGCAGGGCTCTCTCACGCTCCTTGCTCACAAATCCCATGATGCACCTGCAGTAGGTGGCAGCAGCACATGGGCGGTCAGACGGGCCAGTGGCCATGGTGAGGGAAAAAGCCCCTGAAGTGTTTCTCACACAACTCACCCGTCATTCCACAGCGAAAGCAGGTGCCTCTTGATGAGCTCCAAGATGCCCTCAATCCACAGCCAGAAGGGGAAGTTCTTCTCGTTCGTGTTCTCCTTGAGCATACGGACCTCACTTAGCTGACCGCCGGTACCATGTGGGCCATCCATAACACAAAGCCGAACCCTAATCCCAAATGCTTTCTTCCTGCTTTGGACTAGTGGATCAATCTACAACAGCTCTGACAGATCCTTAACAGCCTTTCTGGTTTTTTAATGATTCGACTTTTCTCTCATAATATTTTCTGGCCTACTTTCTAAAAAGCTGTGGTTTGCTTGCTCAACTGGACAAAAATGATAACATGAAGGAACCAAAGGTACAGCTGGGTTTTTGACCTGGGCCTTTGGAAGAACCTCACCTTGCAGAACTTGGTCCAGGGAATGAGACCTTCGGGGTTCCCGGCTGCCTCCCGACCTGAGATTTAAGGCAAGGCGACCCAATCAGTGAGCAGAAGGCCGGTGGTGTCATCAGTGCGGACTTTCCATGAAAAATACAACATTGTGCGAATCCATCCATTTTCCAGACACTCTGTAGGAAAGACTCCAATTCCCAGACTCACCCAGGAGTTTGTCACCCAGCATGCTCAGCTGCTCGGAGTGGAGCCCACGTTTGGTGACCGAGGAGAACTGCCAGCTGAGTACTTCGGAGAGTTGGCTCCAGCAGGCCTGGGGGGGACTCAGGAAGAATGACAGGTTCTGTCATAAACGAGAGGGGGCCGGGATGGGGAGGAGAGACACAAAGAAAGGAAGTGCATTAAGGAGCGTTTCACATTTGACGTTTGTCTGGCTTCCTCTGCTGATGGCATGATGGCTCCCATTAGCACACTGGGTAATGACACAGCTGGCACCTACCCTGGGCTCACTGCTGAGCATGTTGTACCAGAGGATGGAGGCCCAGCCCATTGGCAGCTGGCTCACGTTGGAGATCACCACAATGGGCAGGGAGCTGATCTGTGACATGGAGAAGAGCACGTCAGCAGGGGGCAGCAGAGGTCCGCTGGCTGTCACGGCGCCCGTCTCAGCGGGACGTCACCATCTGCCCGAGCGACTCACCTCCAGGTCGATGACAAATCCAGGCTGACAGAGCTGCGTCTCAAAGCTGATGGAGTGCAGCTCCTCGGTGACAATGAGCGGGCCCTAGAATGAGTCCCCCCAGGCCCTCAGTCAGCGTCAGAATGCTTTCTCCCTATTCTCCTCGGTTCAGATGCATTTCGCTCATTTTGGTCCACCCCAAATCCAGAGCATACAGCTCAGAGAGCTCTGCTTGGGCCTGTGTCTTCAAGTTCCTCTTTGTCTAGTTTCTCTGCTTTGAGAAAGTGCTACACTATGCGTGGGTCTAGCTCTATTCTCCAGACTGTGCTTATGCCAGAGACTGACAGAGACTTTCTTTTACTTAAGCATGAACATGGAGTCTAGACATGTCTAAACAAACAAGATGAGAGCACAAAAACTGATAAACAGAATTTAAATAGACATAGAAATTAAAATTACAATGTGTAAATAAGAAATAAGATTTATGAATGAATGTAGACATAAAAATGAATGGAGGACCATCAAAAGCAGTATATGTTCTTACTGAACGTCTCCATAAAATTCCAATGCTCATTTTAAATCAAAACTTGCTCACCTCATTGGTCCTGTTGCCCCCAGCTTTCTGTTCTCTGAGTTGCTATCATAAGAACAGAATAATATAAGGATTTGCAAAAAAAATAAAACCTGCTGTAGATTAGAAATATTCAAACACACTCAATGTCCCATGAGCCCTGAAAACTGCACACACAGTACTTACTGAGCAGTTCATATTTAATATAGAAAAATTACATTCTTACCAAATGACGGAACTCAGCTGCTAAACTTCCATTGGACTCCTCCATGTTCATGACCTTTGTGTTTGTTCCCAGGATGTTGAACTTTCGGAACCTGAGGATAGTTACCATGGTTACTACAGAGCACGCAGATCCGCTCAGATTGATGGGATCCTATGATGGGTCCTTACCCTTTCAAAGTATTCTTCTCGGTGACGTCCCTGAAAAGAGAAGGAAAGCCCTTCAGTGTTCCAGAGATCCCAGAGGGGTATGGCCATGGTCAGGGTTAGCAGTACCACCCATTACAAGCGACTGGACTCTAACTTACTTGTCAAAAGAAGCTTTGACCTTAAGCTGGTAATTAAATTCCTGGAGTTTCACCAGCAGTCTGCAAAGGAAAAGGCAAACAATAAATTACATTACAATTAAACAAGCGTTACACTTTTTACAATTTATAAAATTTTGCTGAGATCTAGCTATATAAAGATATCATATATCAAATAACAGTTTTATTTATATAGTGTCTTTCTAATACTCAAGGATGCTTTCCAGAAAAAACACACATATATACCTATAAATACTATGCAAAAGTCCTAGTCGAAGATGTTATTTGTTTATTGACATTTATTTTTATTTTTATATTTGTGTATATCGGTATTCTGTACGGCACTTTAGCTGATACGTGGTGTCAAACATGCTTTTTAAATAAAGTTATTGATTGACTGACTGATTGGCTCAGCCAAAAAGTCACTGATATCTAGTTGTATGGCTAGATGAACTTGGCTTCAGTTCCCAAACCTCTCCTCAGGGGCACCTCAGCCATTCCATGTGCTTGTTGAATTTCACTACCAGCACAGTTAATTTATTAATTTAATTAGTTAAATAAGTCAATGAAGTATTTATTAGCCGAACGTGGGATGTTTTTGGTCGTATCAAAAAATACATGGGTGATGCACTTTAACAGACATAATATCACAGTTTTGCACCAACATGAAGATCACAAACATCATTTTCTTTGACTGCCTAAGACTTCTGCACAGTCCTGTATACATATACAGGCGAGTGTATAACTACACTTAACACTAATAAGTGACATCATCAACACTAAACAAACTTGGAAAAATTAAGCACAGAGTGCAGATCATCAACCTGACATTTGTTGACAGAACTGGAAGCTGCCATTGATTAGCGAAAGGCTACCTGAGCTTAACAGTGAACTGCACTCCCGTTTTCAGGACGAGGGGCCTCTGTGGATGCGTGGGCATGCAGGGCTGTCTCTCCACCACCAAGGAGCTGAAAAACAGGGGGGCACAGAGGCCTCAGCTTCCGCCACGCAGGCTTCTCAGCTTCGGCACACAGGTCTTTGACACCTTCACCAGTCCGGCGAGACCTTCAAAAGTCATTTCCACTTTTGGATTTTCTCTTGCTTTTAGGGCTAAACATGCAGAACGCTCATGCGTTCACTTACTTCAAGATGAGGGTGCGGAAGAGCGAAAGGGCTCTCTCCTGCAGGAAGTGCTTCTGCTGGGTGATGGGGTCGTTGTCATACGTGTACTTCTGCTCCAGCTCCTGCAGCTTGTTGATCTGCTGCCGGACCTGCTGTAGGCATTCGGCCACCGCTGTGAACCTGCCGGACACACAGGAACCTTCCTCATCAATGTTTGAGTGTCAGCGGATGCTAGGATCTCGGGCAACTGCCACAGGGGCATTAGGTTGAGGCCCAGGACAGACCCAAACTGACATGTGGTAGCAAGTATCAGAATGGAGGATATGTAAAGCTGCCCCCTGCTGGGCATTACCAGGTTTGGAGCTGGTCTAGGCAGGCGTTGGGTGGACCCCCAATGCAGGCGATCTGCTGGCGCCGCTTCCACTCCTGCAGCTCCTTTGTGATCAGTATGTACTGTATCTGTTCCGCCATATTGAGGGCGTCCACCATCTGCCGCACCACTTCCTTCCAGGTCATGTGACATGGGACATTAGTGCTTGTCACTTAAGGACACTACCACTTAATGCCACAGATAGCGCCCACCTACACCACTGTTTGACCTTGTTTTATGCTGCCTTTCATAAATATACTAGAGAAAAACTGTAGAAAACTACAGATTTATGATTATGAGTACACAGTATGTAAATGTATTATGAATCACTCTTGGTAAATTTGCCTGCTAAATTTAAACCTATAATTAAAACAAGGGACATTTATACATTAACAAGAAAAAAAGAACAGCTACAACCTGCAATTCTCCATGACAGACCCTCAGTAGCCCAAGCACCCACCTCTCTTTTCATGTTCAGGTTCAGGAACATCCCCTGGATCACCATCTTCTCATGCTCAATCTCTTTCTGGGTGGTCCCGTTGACCTCATGCTCTACAGGAAGAAACAAGGACAAATAGCACCCAGGACACACCATCCTCCCAGGGAAACCCTGTTACTCGCCAGCTGTGAGACTAATTCCTAGTCCACATGGTCGCATCTTGACCCCTTGGCTTGAGAGGAGGAAAGATCTAACTGAGCCACGGCATCTTTGCCTTTTGGAGGAAAATGGTTCTTTTTGCAATGCAGGCCAGGTCTCACCACACTGGGCTATCAGTTCATGTTCACAGGCTCTTACCTCGGTTGTGCAGGGTTTTGTACTTGAAGTCATGTTCGTCTTGAAGGTCCTCCAATGATTTAATCTTTTGCTCTGTATCCTTGAAACAGTAAAATACACTCCATTTCAATACAGTGCAGGTTGCCAAGATTCAACAGTAATATTAACCCAACCCAATGAAACAAACATTCCTGATGAATCCCTTTCAAGGTCCCTGTCTGAGAAATACCTGTAGAAATACCTGTAGGTTATGTTGTGTAACATACCTGGACTTTGTTTTTAATGTCCTTGACTTTGTTGTCAAGCTCCTTCTGCTTCTCAACCACCATGTTGCTGTGTGTGTTTGCACCATTGTCCTGGTAACAACGAAAGGGTCTGTCACAAAACTTTATTGGTAATTGTCAAGGATCAGGCTGTGTATTGGTTAGTCATTGTTTATTTGCAGTAGTTATTAATCAATGCATTATTTCATTTGTTTGCTAGTATTTATTTTATTTATTTACTAACACATTTGAATGCATAAGTTTCTGGATAAACACATTTAGGTTCTTTTTGCAGTATTGTTTATTTAATACACATTAAGATATGGTTTATTTTGTTTCAGTTACCATTTGTTTACCTTTTGTCTGGGAAGGGCCTAGTTTAGGAGGTAAAATGTGGCTGCAGGGTAAACTACCGAGTCTCCCCAGTAACAGGAAGCTGGACTGCTCCACACTAGTATTATGTTGTGGGGGTAGTGGAGTTTTAACTATTTTCCTTAATGTTTCGGTTATTTTTTGATTTACAGTGATAGTGATTTGGATGAGTATTGGTGATATATTTTGTTGACATTTGGTTTATGGATTGTCTTGTGATTTAATTATTTGGTTTATTGTTAAATGTCTTTTCCCCTATATTTTAATAGTTTCGCCAAGCCTTTGTGTATATATACCTGTGTCATTTTGTGAAGAGTCAGTTGCTAGTTGTTTGAGTTCTTGTGCTCTCTTAAGCTTATTTTTGATGGTTAGTTTGTTCGAACTTAAGTTTACTTTTGTTGTGTTATTTTAGTAAATGTTTGTAATAAAAACATCCTTTCCTTTAAAAAAAACCTTCCTGTGTCCTCGAGCCTGGCCTGCTTGGGTCCTTACAACTAGTTATACAAATCCTTCCTCCATAACTGCTTTTACAGCAGAGAGTGGGCTCCATCTCTAAGCTGCCCTCTCCATAAGTTTCTTCCTCACGACCCTGTACTGGAAATGTGGTTGGAAACTGGATAAACAGCTATACAATGCACACTGATAAAGCACCTCCTTCTTAGCAGCTATGGCCAGGATCTTCTGCTCTTCTTTCAGACTGCCGCAGATGATCATGGCCATGTGCAGAGGGTCGCCCTGGAAGTTGTCCTGTAGATATAACCCAAACACCAGCTCTGTTGGCATTCATCCTGACACACATAAAGCCACCCTACATCATGCTAAGGATCACACAACATAGACAAGCATAAAGAGACCTTACATCACGATATAGATCAGTGTTTCTCAACCCGGTCCTTGGGGAACTTCAGACGGTCCACGTTCTTGCTCCCTCCCAGCTCCCTGCCAGACAGTCCACAGAAAGCAAAGACGTGGACTGTCTAGGGGACCCCGAAGACCGGTTTGAGAAATACTGATATAAATCACACAACATAAGCAGGGGGAAAAACACCCTATATAATGAAATAAATCGCACAACATGCACTAGAGTAAAGGGGGTTGCTAGAGGTAAAAAAAAGCTGAACATTAGGAAAAATTATTTTTCTTTAACCACACATTCTATGACCCATTTTTGAGTCGTGACTCAGCAGTTGAGAAATAGTGGACTACACCACATGAACAGGAATAAAGACACCCTATATTGTGATATAGATTTCACGACATAAAGACACCCTACGCCGTAATAACTACGTCAACAACAGCTTTAGAAGCTGACGGTTTATCATCAACACAGGTGAGACCCTGTGATAACACCCGAATGGAGGACAGCAACCGCAGCCGTACCTGCAGGTTGCGTTTGATCTTGCGGATGTTGTGCTGCAGCAGGAAGTTGTTCTCCAGTGTGAAGCGGCTGTACTGGTCATCCAGCTGGGCCAGGAGGTCGTGGAAGCGAACTATCGCCAGCGAGTCATTGGAAGCCACCTGCTCCCTGCAGAAGGTCAGCGATGGTATGACAATAAACGCCTGGATACACAAATTAAAACGGCAGGCCGCAGTGTATCAGGACAAAGTCGCCCCGGGAAAACAAAATAAATGCCACCTTTCATTATATCCCATCTTCAGCCATCTATCCACCACAGCCTGTGAAGATTCTTAAAAACACAAGCCAAACAAACCTGAAAAACACTTCACTTCACTGAATTCCACATGGGGCACTATGGTGGCACAATGGGACCAGGATTTGAGTCTCTGCCGTGGCTCAGTGTGCATGGAGTTGGCATGTTCTCCCCGTGTCATTGTGGGGTCCCCCCCCCCCACAGTCAAAAAAACATACTAAGCTGAAATGTTACTACATTACCCATAAATTACCCTACCCTGTGTCTGTAGCTTCCGGTAGGGATGGGCAATAAAACGATCATTTTTGTAATGTAATTTTCCTTGATAACAATATACCAAATGCTCCATGAAAGTTCGACATAACTTAAGACCAAACATGCCGATTGTGACATGCTTTGCATCACAAAATGACGCCACTTTCTCTGTGACTACTTATCAGGACCAGCAGTGGAGCACAAGTGCAAACACAATGCAGTGATTTATTATGTGATTTATTGAACAAATAAGAGAATGCAATAGCAGGCAAATGACAGAAAAATGACATCAAGACAACAGGGCAACTCACCGGCAGAGCAGACCAGAGAGAATTAAGAAAGGATAATAAGAATGCCAGCAGCGGCATTTTTTCGGCGCTGACTAATGCTGGGTTCCATTTGAACGCATAACTTGTAAATTCTGAGTCCCTAGTCAGAAATTTCAACTGAAACACCATCTCAAGTCAGAATTGGAATTGACAGAACCTCGAGCTCAGAATTCAACATGACTGCACCCTTTATCAACAGAAGTTAAAGCTAAAGCTAATGTAGTTTTATACTGTTTATTAGCACTAATTTCTTATTTGTGGCTCAGTAAATCGGTCGTAGACACAGTACTGTCCAACCACTATCAGGGGATGTGTTGCTACGGTGTTTTTATGCGCAAAATACTGCATAATGTGTTGTTATCCACTGATATTGCAAACAATGGCTAGCAATTAAACAGGCTAGAACTGGAGACAGTTTCAGTAAGCAGGACTTTTGTTGAATTTAAGGTAGTCTGGGCTAAATGTAAGTGAACGAAGTTAATGAGAGTGAACGAAGTTAATGAGAGTGAACGAAGTTAATGAGAGTGAACGAAGTTAATGAGAGTGAACGAAGTTAATGAGAGTGAAGGCCATTTAAACTGGGGTAAATTAAATCCAACAAGTTAGCTGGGTAAGCAAAAAATCTTGCTTTTTGAAACGGGTCTCTGGTATTGTTAAATGGCTTTCCAACTTGCTGTACTGGTATGCTATTAACTTGTGTATGACATCATTCCCAGTTCTGAGTTCCGACCTCCTAAGTAAATGGAATGCAGCATAAAATAAACTTTTCATCTTCCATCTCAGACTTGTGAAATGCGAAATGCTGTTTGGTAGTGATGGCCAAAATGGCGCTTCATGAACCATTTGAAGTGTCTTTTGAGCCCGCGTGCCACTTTGGGAATTCCTTTATGCTTTCAGCCCCCTTTTGAACAGAGAGCTCCATCTAGTGGGGCCAGAAAATTGAGCACGGGGTTCCAGAAGCGTCATTTTGGCCATTACTACTGTTTGACAAGTGTTTGTCACGTTCTGACGATAAAGCATAGTATATAACTACAATTAACCTTCTGGTTTCCTCAATTTTAACTCAGGAGTAAAAGTCTGCCTTTAAAGTGGAAAGAAACAATGGTTTGGCAGTTATAGTGATAATTATTGATAATGACTGACATGAACATTTATATCACAATGACATTTTTGGTCATATCGACCAGCTCTGACTTCCAGGATATGCTCCAGTCCCCCCGTGAACCTGAACAGGACAAGCAGACGAGGATGCATGAATTCCACACAACACTTAGGCTAAGCCTGGAACTCATCCCCCAGTCCATCACTGGGCACACACACCCAGACCATTTTGACAAGTTAGACACACCAAGTCACCTAACTGTATGCAGGAAACCAGAGAACTCAAAAGAACCCAAATTAATCTCTCCACTTTCAGCATTCGCAACATAAATCAATGTTAACATTCTACTAGAATTATTCTGATATTTAAAAAATCAGAAAGAAGTGAAACAAATCTAAATAAAAAGGAGCAGAGATTGTTTTTTTAATTTCTAGGGTTAGAAAATTCTCCAACAACATCAATTTTTATTTAAAGAACAACGATCAATTTCTAACCAGTGATTAATCATTTTAATTATTTATTTTTGTGCACATACAGCTGTGACACTTGAGTGTTGTTAGAATAAAATACATCATTTAATCCTAATGTGACTTGACATAGTTTAAACTGCCAGTAAAAACAGCAGACGTGTACAAACACCCAACCATAAACATGTTCTATTTTAAGGAGTTAATCTTCCCCAAATAAGGGAGTTTGTCATGTTGGCCTTGATCTGACAGGAAATATCAGCCTTACAACATCACCACACTAAATTACAAGAATGCGTTCAATATGACAACAACCCTGCTTCTTTATGTTTCTTTAAAGGTAACAACACTCAGATCTTAGGTCAGGCCTTGCATTGCACAGCTAAATATCAACATGCCGCACGGTATACGGACCACTATCTCCGAACTCACAATGTCAGAGCTGCCCGCAAACAGCAGCTAATTTCAGTGCTAGCAGCTATTCGCGTCTAATTCTGGTCAGTGATTCTTGGCAGGCTCAGTGCTTTTCCTACCGACGTGGCCCTACCCCCAGACCCTAACACATGAAGTAATCCCAGTAGTCACCTACCAGTCATGGCTTTCGATCCACTGGCTGAGGTACTGGCGGACCTCCATGGGGAAGTTGTCATCATACAGCTGGTCCACCTGCTCCAGGTATTTGGAGTCCAGCTGCTGGAGCTGATACCACTGGGACATCTGGAAGGCGGGGGGGGGGGCACAGAGGTGGGGCTGAATTCTGACGTTATCACGGCTGGAGCAGCTCGATCAGGACGGGGACCCGCAACGACAGGCGGTTAAACCGTAAACTGTGTCACTGACCGCCAGAAAAAGAAATTCTACAACTATCTACGGCAGGGGTCTCAAACTGCAGTGCTGGGGGGCCAGAGCCCTGTGCTTAGTTCTTTCCCTGTTCCACCACAAATGATTCAGCTCAAGAGATATTTGGTAGTTTAGCACGTGGAGGTGCAAGAAGCTGAATCAGGTGTGTTAAATGAGGCGACACCCAAAACAAGTTTGACACCCCTGGTGTACAGCATGCATGTAGGGGCGGACTGGTAGGCGGGGCAGTCTGGCCACAACGAGGCCCCCCTCCAACTGTATGCGAAGGATGTGTGAGGATTAAGGTGCTGATGTCATGCAAATTATACACATTCCTGACATGCTACTTTTATATTTCTCATCTTTATGCATACAATCACATTATGAGAAAAAATATTTGGTACAATACCTAAAACAATTTTGAAATGTAACAGTTTGTCATTTTTTGCAGTCAAACTATGTTATTGAGGCGTGTATTTCATGAAAAAGGCATGTCTGGACTGCAGTGTATGATGGGTAAGATTGGGAAACTACTTAAATTTCTGCAAAATCATCTGCAACTGCTGAAACGGGCAGAGGCAAGCACTAGGTGTACATTTGTAAGGTGGGGGGGGGGGGGGGGGGTTGGGGTATGGCCCATTTTTGCCCCAGGACTGAGTGTTCCGCCACTGAATGCACGTGTATTAGTGATGTTAAGATTCACCAATTCGCAAATGCATAAAAGATCAGGACGTGACTAACCCAATTAAAAAAGTGCGCACCAGATACAATTTGGGATGAACTCAGGATGCATCGTTTCTAACATCCATACATTAGGAAATATCTGATTTATTAATGCATTAATTATTAGTAGACGGTCGATGCTTTTATTATATAGAAATGTGACCAGAAATTTTAGACAGTTATATTTTTAGATGATACTCCCTCGTTTCTGTGAATCGGAATCATATTGTGTCACATTAGTAGTTGCTTCGTAGGTATTTTTACTTTATTAAATGCAATGCATCGAGATATGTACTGCATCGGCCACAGTGATGGATGTGATCTTATGAAATACATAAGAGAACTTAAGAAATGATCCCTTTTGCACAAGTACAAATACAAATACTACGCACATCGTATTTGTATTTCTCTTCGCATATCCCATTTTCCGCTCCAAGAAACTCACAAATACATAGGCCTATACAGGTGAGAGCAAGCTTGGGGGGGGGGGGGGGGGGTCACAGCGCAGGGTCATCCACCGTTCAGTGTCCCTGGAGCCGGGGGTCAAACAGGCAATCGAACACGTACTTGTTACCCGATTAGAAGTGTTATGAATTAAGAATCTATTCTCCAACTGCATGGAACCTACCCCACACAGCACAACACACAAGGCTGGGATACTAAGCAGAAGGGATGCCAGTCCATCACAGGGCAGCTACACACAGTCATACGCTACAGGCGATATAGAGATGTCAATTAGCCTAAGTACGTGGAGTAGTTAGAGAAAAGCTGTATGACAAGAGGAGAACTACCTACATACACAAAGACCAGAGGTGGGATTCAAACCCCCAGCCATACCTGTCAAGTTTTGGATTTGAAAATAAGGGAAATTTTCGGCACCCACTGCAAGCCACCCCAACACCCCAACCAAGCTCCAGTATCCCTTACATTTTAAGACATGTGTACAAGAAAACTAAAATAACCGCTGTCATTTACATTTTATTTTCATTACACATTTTCTTTTAATTTCTCATGTTCACTCATGTGACTGTCTGGCATTCACTAATGACTTATTATACAGATTTGTTGCAGAATTTGTATGCTTGTTGAAGTCATCACAGAAGGTGAAAGTAACGTTGTTTTTGGCACACAGTATTGCCATTTTAACCTCCGCATTTATGACCTGGCTAATGTTGTAAATGACCTGCAGACTACTGCAGGTGGCAGTTCTCGCGAGGCTACTGACAGTTCAGTTTGGAGAGGCAGAGGAATATTTTTTTTAATGATATTATAATACAGGAGATTTACGGGAAAATACTAATACGGGAGGACGGCGGGAATGAGGGGTAAAATACGGTAGACTTGACAGCTATGCCCCCAGCCCTAGAGGACAGCACTGAAATTTTTAATTTTTTTTAATCCAAGCAGGTCCGTGATTTGAATATAGCCTACTTATAGATCTATAATTACATTCATTAAATTCATAGGGGACAGAGTATTCATCTTTAAGCTCTTTTGCAGCCTTCCGTCGATTCGCATACAAACGAATAGTTCGCATTTACCTATCAAATTCGCTCATGTAGCTATTATCTGCAAGTTTCGACAAAACCCCACTAAGTGTGCTGACGGAGAAGTTTGCTGACTGTGGCTCCATTACACAGGTTTTGACATAAATCGGTAGCATTATATAAACAGTCCCTATAACCACGCACAAAAAAATGCATGCAGGTGAAACCCCACTCACAATAAAAAATATTCTGCTGAAAGTACAACATTCAATACAATACGCAATAATGTTTCTTTCCTTTCTCGAGTCTCAGATATTACGTGCTGCTGCGCGAATAACGTCTGACACCGAAAAGCTTACCTTTTATACTGAACGCAATGTATCTGCTCTTATTACAGATACAAAGTAATCTTCCGTAGCTCCGTTTAATTACTTCCTCTTCTTATCACCACTTTATGAAACTATACACAACACGCACGGTACAGCTTTAAGTGAGAGGACGTCTCTAGAAATATTGATTAACAGGCCCGTCGTCCAATCAGATGCTGAAAACGGACACGCACAATGAACAGAAACAGTCCCCGCCCCGTTATTACAGTATCGTGACGGAGAGCTAAAGGCGTCGCTGTTCTCAGGAGCTGGTTTCCTCCCCACTTAACTGAGAAATTGAAACCATTTTGATATAGGTGTGTAAACAGAAACTTAACCTAGTATATCCAAGTTTATTTATTTGCACTCTATACATTCTCTTGGTACTTAATTTAGTATATGGATTCTGCATCACACTATTATCAACATAATGGTGTAGAGGCATTTAACAAAGCTTAAGGGATCATCCTGAAATTGGTAAAAAAAAATCTGAAACGATAATGCGGAACTGAATAGTAATAGTGATTTCATTTGTGGGAGTGTGTGGTTGTTAACATTACTTGTAAATCCATCTATCTGTCGTCAAACCGTTTGGATATTGTGCCCATGCCGTGAGCTGCAGCATTTCGCTAGACACGCATTTCCTCCTTATACGACACTTCAGAAGCGAGGAGGGAGGCTGACGTCGGCGCTGTAAGGGGCGCCTCAGAAACACGTGGTTTCCCAGAAATCAGGGCAGTTATGTCTGATAGAAACGAAAGTAGAAAGAAGCGAAACCTGCACTTTTACTTATTTCTACGCTTCCACCGTTGCTCATGGGCTGCACATGGTGGGTATATCCGGTTGTGAACATGGAGAAAAAAAAACACATGTGGTGTTTGTATATGCAAATTATTGTATCCACAATTTTAGTAAAACCTTATAGATTTGCTTGAACATGAACATGAAGTGTACTTATTTTTACATGATAAAAGTGGAGAAGGACTACGAGTGCAGTTACATTCATGTAGAATATATAGCCACGAGTAATATTTTGGTGTTTACCATTTTGCTTGCTCCTGTATGATGCATATCCTTGCCATGAGAGCTCCCTCATGAAATCTCCTTATGCCACTTTAATTTTAAGTTTTTCATATCATGTTTAGACTCATAGTTTATAAAGTACCTTTTTTTTGTTTTCGTGTAACCATTTTTATGTATTTTACCAAACAACATGGAGTACCTGTGGCCTGTATCACAAAGCAGGTTTTTCTTGCTTAGCCGGATAACTTGTTGGATTTAAGGTAGTCTGGGTTAAATGTAAATGGAAAAAATAAAAAAGTTAAATTGTGGTGCTTTAATCCGACCAGCTATCCGACTAAGCCAGAAATCCTGTTTTGTGGTATAGGCCCCTGCTTGAGTAATCAATCTTCTATCGCTGGTTCCACTTCCTTTTGTATAAATTCCATTTGAGTAAGTTCTACAGGAAGTACGCTCCAACTTCTGGAATCATACTGTATTAGTGACATTTCTTAGTCAGCTGGGGAATCCTTGGCTAGCAAGTGCTTTCTTATGAGAAAAAGAATCAAAAAGAAAGTCACAAAAATATCACTGGATATCTCTGCAGGAACAACAAAGGGCCAACAGCTGTAAGATGCACAATCTGGCATCGGTGTAAAAATGGCATCATTTAAGAAAAATCCAGCTCTCAATACTGGGTTGTATGTTCATACCTACCTAATCACCGATACAATCCATGTCAGGGAATATGGCTTAGCTAAATAGGTCAGCTTTTTTTGCGCTTTGGATTGTTTCCTTGATTGAAAGACTCGTTCAGCTGTTTCACATTAACATTAGTGACACATGCATGATAATAGGAGACTGACCAATCAGCACACAGCAAGTGAAATCCAGGTCCTTTTAATTAAAGTGGTAGTTTACAGATCCCGTCCTAGCTCAAAGGTTCATCCCTGACATGGAATATTTGGTCACCCTAAAACAAGGGTGGCCAATCTTATCCGCAAAGGGCCGGTGTGTATGCAGATTTTTGGGATAACCTGTAGGTCAGCTGTTCAAACCAAGGTGTGAGGACTCTTCAGCCAATCAGTCCTCTAATTAGTAATCTAATTAGGGAGTTACAGCAAAAACCCACATACACACCGGCCCTTTGTGGATAAGATTGGCCACACCTGCCCTAAAATTATTAAAAGTTCAATTTAGTTTAATTTTAGGTTTTTGTGTTGCTTCATTGATGAGCTGGATGCTTAGCAGATAAAATGTGTTAATGTTGTTATTCCCTTTGAGCTCAACCCAGCCCTCGGGGACCACTAGTCGGTCCACGTTTTTGCTCTCTCCCAATTCCCTGGCAGTTGCATCCAGATATCCAGATAGGGTACATCAAAGGCTGGACACTCTGCGGACGTGTGTCCATTGTTGACCTATACTGGTTTTTATACATGTTTCATCTCTCTTATCTAGATATCCATCACAGGGGGCATCCCAAGCATCCTGTTTCCAGGTCCATATGCTACCATTGTGTTTCTCCTTACAGGGTTCAGGTATTCCACTCCCCTGTGTGTCTCCACCATTATTTCTTGTCTTTTGGGGACCAATTACTTGCGCTATATGGTAGGGCTGCCAGTCATCTAATTTGTTGGTCGAACTTTCTGGAAAATATAACTGAGGCAATACAGTCCCCTTACAATGTTCTTCATATAGTTATGGCAAGAAACCCAGAACCGTCCACGGACACTACAGTGGGAAAGCAAAACTGTTCAATAAGAAACAGTAGCAAGTTTTGGCAGTTTCAGCCGCCAACGTGGTGCTTAACCACAGAGCTGATTATATTCTTGGCCTTAAATACAGTGATAGGTTGCATAGTTAACTAAACACAATTGTTTTGGTTACATTGTGCAGCAGTAATTATTCTGCATTCTCTAAGGGTTACAAGGTCATACTTTCTATGGGTTACATTAGCAACTTCTGCTTCCATCTTCTTAGGGTGTTTTCACATATAGTCCTCTTTAAGGGAACCAAACTCAGACCTCTAGAAGTGGTCCCAAAAGTGGACCAACAGAAAGGGGGCTCAGTTCTCTTTCTGGTTTACTTAAGCTCAGATGGGGCCTCAGTCCTTTTTCTGTTCATACTATTATTTTTGCTTGTTTCCCGGAACTGTACCACGTGATCTGCCTACGGCAAAGCTAAAGGGTAAAAATTGTCGAAGCAAGCCAGGACCGCTTTGTGTTCATAACAAAGCCAGGACCGCTTTGTGTTCATAACGAAGCCAGGACCGCTTTGTGTTCATAACGAAGCCAGGACCGCTTTGTGTTCATAATGCACAAGGTAAACGAACCGGGACACGGACTAAAAGCATTGCAGACTGAGACTACCTCCTGATGTCGTCTCAGTTCTGTTCATTTCGAAGGGCTCTGAGTTCATTTGGCATGTTCACATATACGCAAAAATTGCTGACTAATTGATCTGAGTTCTCTTTAAAGGATGAAACGGACCAAGTGTGAAAACACCCTTAATATTCTAAAGATTACATTCTCTACGTGTTATTCAGTGCTGCATAATATTCCATAGTGCCCCATGAATTTTAAATCATTTCTGGACAGTTGTTAAATATTATTAAATGACTGATTACACATGTTTATTACTTCTTGATTATGGTATTAACTAACAATGGCACAAAGAGACATTTGATAAAAAGATTTCAATGTAAACATGATATACTGAGGAGGTGTGTTTTCAATTCTGAACTCTCCATTTGAAAAAGGCTGAGAGGATTAATTCCCAGTAAAGTCTGCAGCATCTTCCCAAGTTTCAGCATTCAAAAGGGCTCCAAGTTCTGCGAACGGGCTGCAGGGCGAGTTACACATCCAGGGGAATGCGTTGCCTGGGGCTGGAACAGCGTAAGGCCTGCAACAACAAGACCCACGAGCGATCAGGAAACGAAAACCAGGCCTGACAATGATCAGAAAGCAAAAGCAACAGCAGACGTGGCGGACACTCACTGCCATGTGGAGATAGGGACAAAGTGAATAGATATATATGGCAATGCTGCAGAACAAAAAAGAAACACAGAAGAGTTATGTTATTTCATCAAATAAGATGCTGGGTGGAATAATTATGGCGAGAAGTTTTCATTCATTTTCTATCCCACTTTGTCCTATAGAAGCTCACAGGGATATCATGGAAGCAACTGGCTCAAGCACAGTACCAACACGGTTTAGTAACTTTAGTTCACTTTGGCATAATTTTAGGCTGTGGGGGAAACACCACAATGACATGGGGAGGACATACTAACTCCATGCATGTAGAGCCATGGCAGGGAGTTGATCCCTGGTCTCCAGAAGTGCAAGTGCTAACCAGCAGGCCACACACCGGAGTAGCTTATCCCCATGAAAGTGCATTGAACTCTGTGAAGTGGCGAGCAGGTCTTGCCTTTTTTCTGTAGATGGATGTAATGGTTCCCAAAAGCTTCATCTCTGGGGATGTCTGGGTAGAGGAACTTCAGTGGGTTTTCAGGAATAGCCCCATCAGCGACCAGCTTGTAGTCATGGATGATGTCAGCAAAAGGTCGCATGCTTAGGATACTCTTAGTAAAAGGCTCAATTGAATTCAGTTTTGCTTCACCTGTGTAGGCCAAGAATTAAAAACAATTTCCCTGTTGGGATCAATCAAATAAACCTTATTTACTGTATATATAACACATAGGCTTACAATGAGTTCTTTATTGACCTCCCCGGGGAATTCCTGTTGCTGAGCAACATAACAAAACTAAATAACTACCAAAAAAGAATAACAAGAAAGTGTATAGAATTGTGCAGACGGGTCATGTGAGGTAGAAATGTGCTTGTAAACATGGCAGTTACATACTTTGGTGCAGAAGTAATTTTTTTTTGTTTCATTTGATGCTAAAGACCCACAGTTTCCCTTCCAGTTTGAGTTCAGTGGCTCTTCAGGCAGTTACTGTTTGGGCAGCCAATCAGCACTCACCATTCTGGCCTGGCTCCACCCATGTGAAGGTGATCCCACCCAGGTGGCTCTCGCTGAAGCGCAGCAGGAAGGTGCCTGGCTCCTTGTCCTTCAGCAGGGCCAACTCACGGTCCTTGCTCACAAATCCCATAATGCACCTGTCATTTTCAGCATGAAATTCCAGCTGAGATCAATTATCCTGATTTGAGGCTGGTGATTCAGTTGACTACAGCATAGCTCTCGCCACGTCTGAATAGCTAACATCAATATCGAGTAAGATGACAATAACCAATCAAGGACCCCTTTACTAGGCTTCATGCACCACACATTTGTTACCTTAAACATACAATCTGTCATTCTTATCAACCCCTATTAATAAACACAGTACCCTAGCAAAAGAAAATTAAATCCACAATTTAAATTGTGTTTAGGTTTGTGTAATGCTATGATTTTTTTTGTATTTGGTGTTTTTTACCTCTGCACAACCAGGTATTTTCAGCACACCTTGTTTGGCTAATTAACTAAGGAATGATTAATTTAACACAGTGTTTCCCGCCCTGTTCCTCGCGGACCCCCAGATGGTCCACTGGCCAGGCAGTCAAGATTTTTGCTCCCTACCAGCTCCCAGTAGGGAGCAAAAATGTCGACTGTCTGGGGTTCCCCAAGGACCGGGTTGGGAAACCCTAATTTAACAAACACATGGGATGGCTGGGGTGCCTCATGGAGAGGTTTGGGAGCCAAAAGCAGTGACCTGCAGCCTACCAACAAGATACAGTGGATATAAAAAGTGTACAAACCCCGGTTAAAATGCCAGGTTTTTGTGATGTAAAAAAAATGAGACCACGATAAATCATTTCAAAACTTTTCCCACCTTTAATGTGACCTACAGTATAACCTGTACAATTCAACTGAGAAACAAACAAACCTGTTAGGGGGGAAAAATATATATTAAAAAATGTACAATAAGCTGGTTGCATAAATGTGCACAGCCTTAAACTGATACAGTGGTACCTCAGTTCTCGAACTCATTAGAACTCAAATTTCTTAAAAGTTGAACCAACCAGTTCGAAAAAAAATTACCTAGAATGTGATCTGAATCTCATAAGTCGAACCGTGAACGCCAACCTAAGATAACTTGTACGCGCGAGGGAATGAGTCACGCGGCACGTCTCTCAGCGGAAACAAAGGGTAACGCTTCAGTCTCAGCCTCGCATTCGCTGTGATAGCATCATGCATTTTATATATTCTATATTTTCCCCCCTAACAGATTTGTTTGTTTTTCAGTTGAATTGTACAGGTTATAGGTAACATTAAAGGTGGATAAATGTTTGAAATGATTTATCATGGTTTCAGTTTTTACATCACAAAAACCTGGCATTTTAACAGGGGTGTGTATACTTTTTATATCCATTGTAAAGGTAACTATTCGGAGAACAGAAGTTATTTTTATTGCAATAACACTTAATTGTATACATTCTGAACAAATATACTGCCCAGATAAATGGCTTTAAATACAGTACTGCAGATTGGTCAACTTATTATAAAGCACATTTATTCTGAGGCATCAGATCTAATTGCATATTTCAGTCTCACATATGAAGGTACCACAATACAAACAGCTACTGACTGTACACATGTAGGAGTCTCACCCATCAATCCAAATGGCATGCAAGTATTTCTTAATGAGCTCCACGATGGAGTCCAGCCATTCCCAGAAGCTGAAGGACTTCCCAGGGAGGTTATCCTAGCAGAAACAGAGAGGGCAGGAGGACCAGAACAGAGCGTCTGCAAAACATCTACATAATGTCCCAGCTGCTGTCAAACTGTAACATTGATTCAACACTGCAGCCCAGCGATAGCAAGCAGCTGGATGTTCCTGCCATCCTGAGAACAACAGGAAACTGTCCATGGACTGAGTTTGGGAGGCTCCCAGAAAGTCAAAGAAAGGCCAGGTGTAAAAATAATAAAGTGATATGTTCTGTGAAATTGAACGTAATTATAATGAAAGCATAGGCTGTGTTATATTTTCAAGGTGCACAGGCATCATATTGAGAAATAGAATCAGTCCATCCATCCGTCTCTCCATCCATCCATTTTCTGTACCCGCTTGTCCTATGCAGGGTTGTGGGGGTCCAAAGCCTATCCTGAAAGCTATGGGTGCAAGGTACAGAATAACCCAGGATGGGACACCAACCCATCATAGGGAACAGACACATTCACACCTACGGACAATTTGGCAACTCCACCTTGGTATGTTTTTGAACTGTGGGGGGAAACTGGAGAACCTGAGGAAACCCAATGATGATACAAGGAGAGCAGGCAAAATGTGTTCTTGCACAGTGTTCTTGCACGCCTACCTTGTGGAACATGGACCAGGACACTTGGCAATCACCATGGAGGGCATGAGGGCCTGGGATGAATATTCAAGGAAGTTAGGAATGCACTTTCATGGCATACTTTACATAGTTCTGCTCTACAGTCCAGAAGGATGTTTTCAGGTGGGTTTTGGAGGGTTAATATAAAATGGAATACATGATTTGCCGGTAAGTAAAATCTGAATTAGCAGTAGCCAATCAGAGAGGTTTACTGGTTTCAGCTGGGACTTCTACTTTACTGAATATATGAAGGTTCCTGTTCACTGGTCAAGAAAGTAACCAAAAAAATTGAGAGAAGCATGGGAAACACAATTCAAACAAATCATGAACAAATTTCTATACATATATCATTTTGTCTTCAAGTCGGGCAGTTCATGTACAAAATAGTTTGCTTTGTTTTTAGCACCACCTTCTGGCCAATCTTTGTAATTCTGATAACAATGGAATAAAATAACTTGTGACACAGTATACACCAACATGATGAAATCGGAGTGTAGCACTCCATTTAAACACCTTACCTTCTGTAAAAAGTCAGCTTAGATTTAGAGATGAATCATTTTTTAGGAACGAGGAGAACAGGAAACATGTTAAATCTCTTTACCCAGAAGCTTGTCATGCAGCATATCCAGCTGCTCCACACTGAGGCTGCGGCCTGTGTTGGTGTTCAGCTGCCAGTTCAGGGCTTCAGATAGCTGGCACCAGCTGGCACATGGCGGGTCACTGAAGAACCCCAGCTTCTGGACAAGGATGGAGAGACAGTGGAGCCAAAACAGAGGTCGATGGAACGGGAGGAAAAGAGGAGCAGATATGACACCAACCAGAGGTGATGAACCTGCCCCCAAATAAAGGTTAGATAGTAGGATAGAAATGTATTAAGTCGAGGGGTCAGCTGGACACCAAGTTTCAGGGAGAATTACATTGAACAGATGATTTTATCAAAACATTTCTGAGAAAGCATGGTCAGGCTGCCTCTGGAGCTACCGAGGGTTAACAGGCGAATTCAAGGGCTAAACCATGACATCACTCTGCTAACCATGGAATTCAAACCAATAACCGTCTGATCACAGGTACAGTGTCCTAACCCACTGAGCCACATGTCACTTCCCACCAGCTAACTTAGAAGAAACCTTTTTAAAAAGGTGGAGGGTGTACCAATACTCCTAGAAATACAAGGTTAAGTAAAAATGACAGAATATTAAACAATTACAAGGGTGACTTCACTGGGATCTTGGCCTGTTTTAATCAGATGACTATACTAACTAAATCTTTCAGCAATTCTGTTCTTTGCCAGTCACTGTCACACTTTATCGGAAACAGGAACCCCAAATGCTACAATCTGAGCAGCCGGTAGCTCTGCTATGGGAATGTGTTTACTGTGCATGCAAGAAACTTGGAAGTATCATCATTCTATTACCCGGACAGAAAACAGAATCGTCTGGAAAATAAAGGAGAAGTTACCCTCTGCTCGTCTGTCAGCAGGTTGTACCACATGACCGAGGCCCAGCCACTGGGTAACTGGCAGCTGTTGGAGATCACCACCAAGGGCAAGGAGCAGGTCTATGGAGGAGTTTGATAATGCCGAGTTAAACCGGGTGCCGGATGAGCGCAAGGTAATGGGCAGGAAGGTGCTACCTTCTCCTTAGAGACTGACCTCCAGGTTGATGCTGAGGCCCTGCAGACAGAGCTGGGCCTCAAAGCTGAGGGTATGGAGCTCCTCGGTCACTGGGATGGAGCCCTAGGTAAATACGTGCACATGAAAACAGTCATGACTGAAACACTTGCCTATTATCAATTGGTGGGTGGAAGGGTTTCATATTTATTTAATTTGTGGGGGTGGGGGGGGGCGTGGCAAGGGTGCCTCTGCACCTGCCCCATTTGCCAAAACGTTCAAAATTGCCCCACGTTTGACTTTCTGAGTGCTGTTGTTGTTGTGTATTTGTAAGGTAGCATCAAATCAGACAACATGAAAGCTGTGCACCTTCTCACCTCAGCATTCCTGGCTCCGTGGGTACTGGGGTCTGTAAGTTGCTGCAGGAGACAGTGAGCAGTACGTCACTTCACACAGTGAGCAGTATGTGACTTCATACAGCAGGAGACAGTGAGCAGTATGTCACTTCACACAGTGAGCAGTATGTCACTTCACACAGCAGGAGACAGTGAGCAGTATGTCACTTCACACAGCAGGAGACAGTGAGCAGTATGTCACTTCACACAGTGAGCAGTATGTCACTTCATACAGCAGGAGACAGTGAACAGTATGTCACTTCACACAGTGAGCAGTATGTCACTTCATACAGCAGGAGACAGTGAACAGTATGTCACTTCACACAGCAGGAGACAGTGAGCAGTATGTCACTTCACACAGTGAGCAGTATGTCACTTCATACAGCAGGAGACAGTGAGCAGTATGTCACTTCACACAGCAGGAGACAGTGAGCAGTATGTCACTTCACACAGTGAGCAGTATGTGACTTCATACAGCAGGAGACAGTGAGCAGTATGTCACTTCACACAGTGAGCAGTATGTCACTTCACACAGCAGGAGACAGTGAGCAGTATGTCACTTCACACAGCAGGAGACAGTGAGCAGTATGTCACTTCACACAGTGAGCAGTATGTGACTTCATACAGCAGGAGACAGTGAGCAGTATGTCACTTCACACAGTGAGCAGTATGTCACTTCACACAGCAGGAGACAGTGAGCAGTATGTCACTTCACACAGCAGGAGACAGTGAGCAGTATGTCACTTCACACAGTGAGCAGTATGTCACTTCATACAGCAGGAGACAGTGAACAGTATGTCACTTCACACAGTGAGCAGTATGTCACTTCATACAGCAGGAGACAGTGAACAGTATGTCACTTCACACAGTGAGCAGTATGTCACTTCACACAGCAGGAGACAGTGAGCAGTATGTCACTTCACACAGTGAGCAGTATGTGACTTCATACAGCAGGAGACAGTGAGCAGTATGTCACTTCACACAGTGAGCAGTATGTCACTTCACACAGCAGGAGACAGTGAGCAGTATCTCACTTCACACAGTGAGCAGTATGTCACTTCATACAGCAGGAGACAGTGAGCAGTATGTCACTTCACACAGTGAGCAGTATGTCACTTCACACAGCAGGAGACAGTGAGCAGTATGTCACTTCACACAGCAGGAGACAGTGAGCAGTATGTCACTTCACACAGTGAGCAGTATGTCGCTTCATACAGCAGGAGACAGTGAGCAGTATGTCACTTCACACAGTGAGCAGTATGTCACTTCACACAGCAGGAGACAGTGAGCAGTATGTCACTTCACACAGCAGGAGACAGTGAGCAGTATGTCACTTCACACAGTGAGCAGTATGTCGCTTCATACAGCAGGAGACAGTGAGCAGTATGTCACTTCATACAGCAGGAGACAGTGAGCAGTATGTCACTTCACGCAGCAGGAGACAGTGAGCAGTATGTCACCCTGATTACCATGTGCCTGAAGTCCACGGCAAGGCAGCCATTCACAGGCTCCACATCCATCACCTTGGGTTTGTTTGTTATAACGAACCGCCGATTCCTGGGGGAACAGAGATATGTGCCGTGTGAACCTGGAACCAGCACACATTCTCCAAAGAGCTGCATGTGGCGTGTTTGCAAGAGAAAATTACTTTTCTCTGTTTCCAACTAATATCATAACAAATATCTCATGACAAAATCCAACAAAATTTGTTTCTTTGCTAGTACAATCAATATGTTTGATCTGTGTGTGAAAAAGAACTCAAGGAGACCCAAGTGTCCACAAATATATATATATATATATACACACACACACACACACACACACACATTCATACTCACAGCATATCTTCAGGGATGTCTCTAAAGAAAGTAAAAGAAAATTAAACATAAAGCATTAATTAACAGGAGAATCTAGTAACAGAACTGGTCATTAGGCTTCACAGCATTAAAATTAAGAACAAGATTAACTCTGGAATTCTATGCCCTGTACGTTTGCTATAAGAGACCATTATCAACCATTACCATTGCTTGTGGCGCAGGGATGTGTCATTTAAATGGGAACTGCACCTGCTCTATAGCACACTGAGGAAGGCAGCACAGCAAAATGTGTCCTTGTTGTGTGCAGACTAACGATAAAATCATATTGAAGCAAAGTGCCACCTCTTTTTGTTAAACTTATAAGAGATTTACAATACATTAGCAAATGTCCAGCCAGATCATTTTTGGCTTTTAAAATTAACTAGGGCATTTATAAGACAGGAATTATCACTGGTGAAATGTGTCCATTTTAATTAACTTACTTGTCAAACGTTGTTTTAACTTTTAGCTGATAGTCCACTTCTGGTAGCCTAAGCAGAAACCTAACCAGGGAGAAGTGACTGTCATATTGCTGCCATATGGGTCAAAACTCAAGATGAGCATTAGCATGAGTGTGACCTCTATGCAGACAGACGCTGGCTCTGAGCCCTGCTGCATGTCGCGGGCGAGCCGCGGCGGCCATCTCACCTGACCTTGGCGGCAAAGTGAACCCCAACCTTTATGACCAGAGGCTTCTGGGGCTGGGAGTGCATGCAGGGCTGATTCTCCACCACGAAGGAGCTGCAGAGGAGTGACACAGCATCTACACAGGTCACCTGGCCCGAATACCCTGCCATCGACAATGGGTGCTCCTGGAAACACTCCATTTAGATAATCATCCAAATTCTGCATTTCCTTATCTGTCTGTCTGTATATGCATACATGTATGTACAACTATGGAATAAACTGAGACCAGAGTAAAATTTTTGGTTTCACTCATTTCTCAATTCAAGGGTATGCATGCACCTATGTAGAATGTACTAATATTTCTTTGCAAACTCCAGCCTGGCTCTTCCCTGCTCATCACTGATGAAGGGTTTCTTCCTTGCTTTATGGGACTTCTGTCCTAGCAGTGCACTTTACACCTGCACTTAATGTTTCCCATTGTTTTTGAAGGTCACTTGAGGACATCCTCTGATTCACGAGTCACTGTCAGGTAAGTTTAATTTATGGCTATGCACCTGTGTAAAATATACATGTTTTGCAAACTCTCCTCTGCTTCTCATTGATGAAGGGCTTGTTCCTTGCTTTTTGGGAGCCTGATACAAACTGTCCTATCAGTGCACTTCACAGCACTTAATGTTCCCCATTGTTTTTGAAGGTCACATGATTTCATCTCCACAGCAGCCCGGTGAGGAGAGACCTCCGGTGGGTTTGCTGCCTTTACCTTTTGATGAGGCTGCAGATCAGCTGCTTGACCTGCTCGTCCAGCTGGGGTTTCTGATGAGGGATGGGGTCGTTCCCATAGGTCACTTTCTGGATCAGCTGCTCCAGTCTGTCCAGCTGCCGCTTGAGGAGAAACAGGCTCTGCAGCGTAAACGTGAACCTGGCGAGACAGAGGAATCCCTATGGGGCTTTGTGGTTACCCCCCGGTCCGGTTGCATGAACACGCAGCAGCGGTGAGGTAGTACCAGCACTGCAGTCGCTCCTCCCCGGTCAGCTGCGGCCCACCGAGGCAGGCGAGCTGCTGTCTGCGCTTCCAGGCCGCAAGCTCAGGGGCCAACTGGGAGGTCATCAGCGTCCCGATCTCCATGACGGCACTTGTCACCCTGGACATGATCTCCTGCAGCAGAGAGCGACATTAACAATCTGACTTGCGAGGCGGTGACTTCCTGTCCTGCCCATGCACTTCCTGAGAACCATGGCCTTGTACTGCATGGGACGTTATGGAAAACCGATGATTATTTCTTTAAGGGTTTTTTTGGCAGCTCGCTAATATACTTCCCCTTTATGTCGGCACGATGCAGGGAGGATGTGATATGTCACACCGAGAAGATGAGAACGTGCTGTGGTGTGACTGTGAGCGATACACACCTTTCTTTTCTCGTCGAGTACACTGAGCGCATATTGAAGCATATCGACTTCCCACTTCTCCACTCCTGCTTTACCTTGTTCTGCAACTGGAATTGCAGATGAAAAAGAAAAGGTTTGGGATAAATCTCTGCATTGGGCGTCATTGTGTAACACAGTAAAGTCCCATCTGTTTTAGACTGCTAAGGCATGCAATCAATCCATCTATTCCTTCTGTCAAAGCATGGGTGCTAGACTTTATGTCTATTTAAAAAAATGAAAACAGAGCAATACACATTCAGTGACCACTTTATCAGGTACGTATTCCCACCTCGAGACTTTATCATTTTATATCGATATTCAAAGTCTTCCTGCATGTTCTGCAGTTGCTTCACAACCTGATCGATCTCCTGTTGGAGATAAAAGGGAGAAGAGGAGCTAAGTTTAGAAAGGACAATAAAGATTGGCCAGGTAATTTGGGGGCGGGGCCTCTCACCTGTACTGCAGTACTGATGGCCACCACTTTGCAGTCTATGTCTTTCTGCCTTTCGGAGATGACCATGTTCTCGACGGGCTCCTCAGCTGGCACCTGCTGGGCAACACCACCCAAATGGTGACGTCTGCATTGCTCATTATTAATCCATAGCACGAGCTTCAAAGATCAGCTAGTCTGTAGGGGAGCATGCTGGGTAAGGATACAGGTTTGTAATCAATAGGCCTAAGTTCCTGGGCAGTCTTTACTGTTATAAATTTGAGAGTGAGTCCTTTTCAAAGATAAACAACCTGCTATGTGCATTATAAGATGCTGTGGATAAAAACATTAGCAAACAATGATAATACGATGAGGGCCCAACCTGCGGTGACATGTTAGCAGCGCAGAGGATCCGCCTCTCCTCTCTGAGGCAGCAGGTGATCATGTTGACCATATGCAATGGACTGGCCTGGAATTTCCCCTGAGGACAAGAGCTGAACAGTAACCAAGACCATTCCTGTCCCAGAACTGCAATGGTTTCACGCAGGACGACCAAACACGCGGGTTCCCGATGGCTTCGCCAACCTTACGGTCTTCAGTATCTTAGAGAACACAGTAGGCAAGGCCATGGCAACAAAAACCAACATTTAAAACATTTGGTTAGTGCATGGAACTTTTGAGATGGAGATTTGCGCATCATACACCTGTTTCTGGAGAAACAAACATTTGACAGTGGAGGACTGTGGAAGAATTAAGGAGAATGTTCATGACTGTAAATACACCTTTCACCCTCTGTGTTGTCCTTAAAATTTTAAGCCATTAACTGATGATGATGATGATGCCACTGACCTCAATTAAAGTTAATTAAGAATCGCCTTTAAGATAGTGGACTAAACTACAAGCATAATCATACACTGCAGATCAAATTGGAAGGTTAGACAAAAGTCTGAAAACCTCATGCAACATCAGGTTCCATAAAGACAATTGTATAGTGTGATTACACTGAAATGTAATTATCTCAAGTCAATCACATAGAATGCATGGAATGCATTATTATGTTCACCTGCTCACATTTAATTGAAATGCCTGTTTTATTAATCATTACTGCATTTATGGATCCTTCTTTACTGTGGGATGAACACCTTTGACAGGCTGTGGGGTAGTACTTCTAATAAAAGGCCTTTAAGCCTGTGAGAAAATGACAATGGCTCCATTACTTTTGCTAAACAATGAATGTTACATACATATACAGTGGTACCTTAGAACTTGAATTTAATCCGTTCAGAACTCCGGATCGAATCCTAAAAAGTTTGAGTTGTGATCGAATTTTCCCCATAAGAAATCATGGAAAACCAATAAATTGGTTCCCAGCCCCCCAAAAAATTACACCTAAATATGTTTTTTTTTAGCATTTAAACACAAAATTAACCGGATAAAACAAGAAGAGCATATACTGTACTAAACACATCTAAGCACATTTATCAAAACATTTACCTAGTAAGAAAATAAATGTATCCAAACAATGTGTAAAAGTTAAAAAAAAAAACAATGTGTCCTGCCCCGATCGTCCGCTCCTTCCGCGTGCCACACCCCCTCGTTAACCTCGTTGGCTGTTGTCATTAGTCCTCTGTATTTAGTCCGCGTTTCAGTTTGTTTCCCCAGTTCAGTCATTGTATTGTCCGCCTGCGTTTTGCCTGCCTTACCTGTAATTAAACCCCGTATTCCCCGATACCCTGACGTCTGCGCCTTTGTCTCCATTCAGTCCCGCTTCCCATGACAATATTATTATAATTAAATTTTATTATTTAATATTAATATTAAAATAATTAATAAGAAATCTTTATTTTTAAATGTAATTTATTATATAATAATAATTACTGTTACTGTCTATCATTGTCTAAATATTTTTACAGTCTAAATATTTGTATTCAGCTAGTGTAAACATGCACAATGCTATCACAGGGAATGAGAAGCTGAGACTGAAGCTTTACCCTTTGTTTTCGCTGAGAGATGTGCTGCGTGACTCATTTCCCCGCGCATACAAGTTATCTTAGGTCAGCGTTCACGGTTTGACTTCTGAGATTCAGATCGAGTTCTAGGTAGTTCTGGCTGGTTCGACTTTTAAGAAATTCGAGTTTTAATGACTTTGAGAACTGAGGTACCACTGTACACTATAAGGACAAAAGTGTTGGGACACCTGACCTTTACAATTTATGCTGTTCTCACGGTGTGTACCAATTACAGAGCAAGATTAGGCGACAACAGGGTTGCTACAGGAGACACACGGTCAGTATACCACTTACTTCCTTATTCAAACTGAAATCTCGCGAAAATACCGTGGGAATACCACCACTAGGGGGAGCCAAATACAAACAAGCACTCATGTGGATAGGCAGAATACACTTACAGTAACTTGACATCCTGCTCTAAATCCATAGGCATCAGTATGGAGTTGGTCTCCCCTTTGCAGCTGTAACAGCTGCCACTCTTCTGGAAAGGCTTTCCACAAGAGTTTGGAGTGTGTCTGTGGGAATTTTTGCCCATTCATACATTTTTGAGGTCAGGCACTGATGTTGGATGTGAAGGCCTGGCTCGCAATTTCCATTCTAGTTCATCCCAAAGGTGTTTGATGGGGTTGGAGTCATAGCTTTGTGCAGGCCAGTCAAGCACTGGGACACAGTCATGCTGGAATAGAAAAGGGCTTTTCTCAAACTGTTCCCATAAAGTTGGAAGCATAGAATTTGTCCAAAATGTCTTGGTTGTCAGGGTCAGCTCCCGGTTTCATTTTTGTATTTAAGTCCCTGATCCTGTTCTGTTCTTCCTGGAGTCATTGATGTTTGTTTGAAGCTTTATGCAGTGTTCTTTGTTACCTGCCTGCCCGCCCCTTGTTGTAATCAGTCTTTGTTTACCCCTGTTTACTTTTGACTGTTTCTTGTGTTTTTCTCTTTGTCAATAATCCCCATTTGTCCTCTAAGCCACCAGTGGGTTGACCACATCCTCTGTTCCTCGCCTGCACGATGCTGCGTCCTCACGCCCGAGCTGCCCTGTTTCATGACATTGGTATGCTGAAGCATTAAGAGTTCCCTTCACTGGAACTAAGGGTCCCAGCCCAAACCCTGAAACACAACCCCATACCATTATCCCTCCTCCACCAAACTTCACAGTTGGCACTATGCAGGCAAGCAGGTAACGTTCTTCTGGTATCCGCCAAACCCAGATTCGTCCATCGGACTGCCAGACAGAGAAACGTGATTCTTCACCCCACAGAACATGTTTCCACTGCTCTAGAGTCCAGTGATGGTGTGCTTTACACCACTGCATCTGACGCTTTGTATTGCATTTGGTAATGTGAGGCTTTGATGCAGCTGCTCGGCCATGGAAGCCCATTCCATGAAGCTCCCGGCGCACAGTTTGTGTGCTGCGGTAAATGCCAGAGGAACTCTGCTGTTATTGAGTCAACAGGGCATTAGTGACTTTTATTCACTATTAGCCGCAGCACTCGGCAAACCCGCTCTGTTACTTTACATCGTCTGGCCCTTGATGGCTAAGTTTCTGTTGTTCCTAAACACTTCCACTTTCCAATAATACTTACACCTGACTGTGGAATATCTAGCAGGGAAGACATTTCATGAAGTGACTTATGGGAAAGGTAGCATCCAAATGTGCCACAGAGCTCTTCAGAATGACCCGTTCTTTCATAAATGTTTGTAAACCTGACTGCATGGCTAGGTGCTTGATTTTATAAACCAAAGGGTCTGAATGAAACACCTGAATTCAATGATTAAGAGGTGTGTCCCAATACCTTTGTCCATATAGTGTAGGTGTCAGTGAGTCACACAACCAATTGCATCCACAGACCAGTTAATTCAAAGCATAAAACATCTCCTTGACCCTCGACATACAGAAATCTATACTTGGGGATAGAAGAACAGTGGTAAATTGTAGGAAATCTATCCACTGATCAGGGGGATTAGGAGACACCAAGCAGGTGCAGAGCCCTGAACAAGCCAACCTGCATCTGCTGCAGGATCCGCTTGAAGTTGTGTCTCTGTAAGAAGTCCTGCTCTTGAGAACAGAGCTGCTCCACCTGGGCCAGAAGGAAGCTGAGTAGGGTGGCTGCCACCGATTCCTGGGTCAAGGCTACATCCCTGAGGGAAGCAGAACAGTCCAGAGAGCACAGACATATCACTGATGGGGAGCACAGAGAGAGCACAGACATATCACTGATGGGGAGCACAGAGAGAGCACAGACATATCACTAATGGGGTTAATCCGCAAGTGAAGAGCACTGCTAGGGGACCCTACCACAAATGTGTGACCATATAAGTAACAATGGATAAAAGATCTAAGGGCTTTAATTCTTATTTTTTCACAATCATAGTGAGTATCAACTTCATTCACCATATACAGCCCGAGTACAAGGAATTTATTTTGGTGTAATTGGTGACATTAAAGTAAAATAAAGTAAATTGCAAATATAACATAACAAAGTAATAATTAAACACTAGTAAGCAAAATGGGACAAACCACCCAGACAAACCAGGTCAGAAAATATACTACAGATACAAATCATTAACTGACGGCAGAGGGATGAGAAGAAATATTACAGCTAGAGACATCAGTTTAAAAATAAATAAATAATTATCATTTAAAATTTCCAGGAAGGGATTCCCCTTTAGCGTTTTGCTTGAATCAGATGATAATGATGATAATTTTGTGAATAGGCAAAACATCTCTGCAGAACCCTGACAGAAGTTACAGGAATCTGCCGAGAAATCGGAGTTGACTGATTTGACGGTACACAACGCTTCAGGTACCAGACCTAGAAAACTGTTACTCTTTCTCTTTGGGACAACAGATTAAGGAAAACCACAATCACGATTACGTCTTTGCCTCTTTAATACATTTTACGTCATTAAACAACAACAGTACAGCCAGGTTTTAAACTTGGAAAGAGCTTTGATTGCCTTTGTTATTGAATTATGTAATTCCGTTTTTAAGAACGGGTTGTATCCATTATCATTATATATATACGAACCCAAACTTACCAGTCTTGTTCTTCAATCCAGGCAGCCAGCGCTTGGCGAATCTCCATAGGAAAGCTGTCATTATACAAGCTGCTGACCTGCTCTTGCCAGCTTCCTTGTAGCTGGTAGACCTGCTGCCACTGACTCATTCTGCACACGTTCATGTAGGACAATAACAAACAGAGAAATGGACAGAATAATATCAGAAACTTATTTTACGGAAATGTAGTAGGCTTAGACCTACGTTTTGCTTTTTTGTGTTATTCGGTACAATTCGTGTTTTTTTCGATGTATTTCATGTTTATCTAATTTATCTTAGCTGTAAAAATAATTGTAAATGCACTTTCCAAGTACAACGTACCATATTTTATAGACCCTGATTGTACTATGTGATCGACAGACCTGTAACCAGTAAATCATAATCCGAACATAACGAAAGTGTAATATGTTGAAAACGAAAAATTCTGGGTTATGTTTCTGTATCTGACATAAGATTAAAAGGATATACCTTATGTCAGTGTGATTCCACTATAAACACATACATCATACCTAACGCAATAAATAAAAACACTGATTTGATTATAAGTACAGTACTTACTTGATCGAGGTCCTTAACCGCTGGTAACAGGTAGCCTCTCTACTTCTACGCCTCCCTTCTTCTATCTTTCATCATTACGTGGGCAGTACGAGGCTCCGTGAGCAAACAAACACAAACACATCCGTCTTAAAAGAGGCAGCAGATGTAGAGACAAGTCAGCGATGTTTATATCACAAATGCTTATTATTATTGTTATTATTGTTGTTGTTGTTTTAATAACCCCAATTTAAGAATTCAGTTGCAAAGAAGCCGACATACAAGTCATAAGCGAATTTACTTGTTTATGTAAAGCTCTAGAAGAAATTAAGAGACTGTCTGTATTTTTTAAAAATCTGCATTTTTAAATCCGGTGGCCTGTACTACGAAGCGGGGTTACTGGCTTATCGGGGTAACTTGTTGGATTTAAGGTAGTCTGGGCAAAATGTAAGTGAGCGAATATGAAGTCCATTTAAACTGTGGTACCTTAAATCCGACAAGTTACCCCGATAAGCCAGTAACCCCGCTTCGTAGTACAGGCCACTGGTTTGTTCCTAATTCTGCTGTCAGAAGGCTACACTGCAGGCTGCTGCCAAGTTCAAAGTTTCTGAGACAGCAGTACGCAAGAACAAGGTGAAGTAGAAGACACTGGAAATGACCAAAAACCAGCCAGGTAGAGGGCAGAAGTAACTTTCTAATCCCGGAGATGACCGTCAATTTATCCGGCAGTGTCACATAAATTGGGGGACGAAATCAAGTCAAAAGCAATGGGAAACATTAAGTGCTGTGAAGTGCACTTCTAGGACAGTTTGTATCAGGTTCCCAAAAAGCAAGGAAGAAGCCCTTCATCATTGAGAAGCAGAGAACAGTTTGCAAAAAATGTATATTTTACACAGCCATAAAATATGAAGAGTGAAACTGAAAGGTTTGCTGTGGTCTCTTAGTTTTTTCCAGAGCTGTGTGTTACTCTGTTCTACAATTTCTACAATTCTGAAAGTAATTAGCTACATTTCCTATATGAATAATTTATTTTAAAACAAACCAACCAAGCAAAATACATACGAAACACTTTTTAGAAATACAGAATAATATCAAATGACACCATTCACAGGGTGTGTGTTTTTCTAGGAATGTGTTTTTCAAATAAAACAGAAATACTTCCTGCTACAGGGAAAGGGGACAACTGGAAACAATTAGAGTCGATTAGGTCAAGAGAAGAGCAGTTATCAGGCATCGCATTACAAACCAGGAAGAAATAAATACAGCATTTTGTCACCCGCTTTGCATAATTCTATTGTACCTGCAGTGATGATATGGATATTACAATGTGTTCCTGTTTTTTTCTGTTCTCTGACTCATCATGTTTTTGTCCTTTGATTCATAACATTCCAGCACGGCAGAGGAACATACCTTTGCATAATGCAAGACTAAAATAGAAGGATAAAGAAGGATAAATATCCTGGCCTTAATTTTACAATGACACCTCGTCGCATCTTCAGAATTACATTTAAAAATGTTATTTAAATTACTGACAAAATGAACCTTTATTCAATGTCTTGGCAGCTAGTTGCAAGGATCTAGAAGGAATATTAATACAAAGTGACCACCTTATAGAAATGATCTATACTCTCAGGAGACTGGAGTTCATGATGATGTGTAAAGTGGTCTCAGCTGAGAAGTACAGTATAATGGCAACTGTAAGCTCCTCTGTATTCCTGAAGTTAACAATAATCAGGGCTGTGCAGAGACATTTTGAAGGGCAGAGACCCCTTCTGGGTTGGAGATGAGTTACTGCCTCAAGTGGAGGAGTGATGGAAGAATGGCGCGGGAGATCAACAGGCAGAACGGTGGAGCAGGCGCTGTACCAGTCTGTCATGGTGAAGAGAGAGTTGAACCAGAAGTTATCAGTTTACCGGTAGATCTACATTCCTACCCTCACCTATGGTCACGAAAGAATGAGACCGCAGATACAAGAGCTTCCCTGGTATTGTGTCTTAACTCAGCCTTAGGGCACTTTTCCATTGCCACCCGAACCGTAACACGAATTGGTAGACTGTAATGAATCTATTGCTTCTCGCAGTGACAAAGCAGTGGTGTAAAGAATTGTATCATCAGCATATAAGTGTATTTTTGCTGGTTCTAACCCTAAGCTAATATTGTTTATATAAATAGAGAATAAAAAGGTCCTAAAATAGAACCTTGAGGCACACCAGTTTTTACTATTTGTGAGGTAGAGTTACAGTTATCTATAGCTACACACTGTGTTCTCCCAGTCACGTAATTGGAGAAACAATTCAATACAGTGTCACTAAATCCTATACTCTGTAATCTTTGCAGAAGACGAGCATGATCAACAGTGTGAAATGCTTTTGTTAGATCTATAAAAAAGAGCAGTGCATGATTTTTTTGTTATCCAGAGCAGTAATTATATTATTTGTAACAGAAGTTATTGCAGTTATGGTACTGTGGCCCTGTCTAAAACCAAACTGAGTATGACATAAAATATTATTATCAGATAAAAATGCTTGGCATTAACAAAAGATTCAAATAATTTGGCTGTGACCGATAATCTGGAAATGGGGTGATAATTATTCAAATAGGAGGGATCACCACCTTTTAATAGTGGAAGGACAAAGGCTGACTTCCAGGAGCTAGGGATTAACCCACTACAGAGACCACAATTAAAAACAGAAGCAATAGGATCAGCAATCAGATCTGCCATTATCTTTAAAAAATAAGGCTCAGTCTCATCTAGACCAGCAGCCTTTTTGCAATCCAGGTGTAATAAGGCATTGCAAACTTGGGAGGCAGGAATCGTAGAAAAGTATTATTTCAGTAATTCAATTCAAAACGTGAAACCCATATATTATATAGATTTATTACACACAGAATGATATATTTCAAGCGTTTATTTCCTTTCTTTTAATTATAACGATGGGTAGGTGGGGGTTATAATAAGGGTTAGGGTTAAGGTATCAGATGATAACAGGCCCCTTGTTATAAACCCCTCCCACATTGCCCCTCCTACTCGACGTTGCCCCTCCTACTCGACATTCGGCTCATGGCTGCAGCGATATCCTCCTCGAGCTGTCTTTCCAGCGCTGCCATATATGTATTATACTTCAAACTAATATATAGCCGTACTCTAAGCTGCTTTTATATTATCACTCTTTCCCCATCTCCAGGCGTAACACCTGTTTATCACTATAAAGAAAAAAACACTGTAGTGAGTGGATAATCAATGGAGGCAATTACGGCATTTGCATTTAAACTTATAACAGCAACACACGCATGCAAATCCAAATAAACTTACACACAGAAACACTTGTTTACTGACATTTGAAGATAGTCAATCAATATATAGCATTAATACATATTACTTCAGTAATTTGTAGCCTGTTATTTTTACCTTTCTCTCCAGGATGTTGTAACACACATCCAGTAATTTTACAGTATTTTGCCTTCTTTCTAAAATATTTAAATTCACCAAGTAAGTAAGTAATTAACACATTAATCTCAACATCTGGCTAGCCCCCTACCCATTCCTGAAAAAACCCCAAACTAATACTCCCTGTGTCTGGCACTGGTCACTTTAAAATTATTATTTATGTATTAATTGCCAGTCAACTGGCTTTATTGCACCCTATATACTGCTGTATTTATTTACTATTGTTTACATATACATTGCATTATGTGAGCTATATGAACCCATGTGTCTGGCCCCGCTGTTCAGCACTGCCCTGTGTTTTTTGTACTGTGAAGTCCTCCCCGCACCGTGATTCTGGGGTAACGTTTTACCACTGTCTACCTGTACAGGGATAGCGTGGCAATAAAGCGCACTTGACTTGACAACAGCTACGCTGAAGGTGGGCCGGCAGGTGGCGGCAGTGAGTACATGTCCACAGGCGGGTGGAGGACAGGAAGTACACGTGGGCAGAGGGAGTCAGAGGTGAAGTCGGGGGAATCATGGAGGCACCGGCCGAAATCCGCGTGGTACGCTGCGGCGGGAGCAGGATCACCTTCAGGAAAGCTGTTTTCACCTTAGACTCCAAGTAAGAATGCTTAGGAAGTGGTCTGCATTACGGCGTGTTTGCTGATTTTATGTCGGCTCAGTAAAAAAGGCGAATTTAACTAAAACCTCCTAACCACTACAAACGCTATGCTACACGTTTAGCCCGTTATAAAGACACGCTAGATATCTGGTATCAATTCTATTTGATTCGTGATCTCTTTGATTTAACTGTATTTAGGTTAATATTGTTAGATAATAGACACGTGTGTTTGGTAACACGTGGTTGGTAACGCGTACAGTTACCTCGCTGTCCTGATGCGCGACTTAAATATAAATGATATTCACGTGTGACAGTAAGTGTTTCAGTATACCCAAACTCTTTTACTTTTTATCGGCTGTTAAATGAAACAGATGTATTGTATATATCTCTCTTTAACGCTGCATACAGCCCCCAGTTTAAGTGACTTCCCGACTCTTCCAGATTCCTGCTGTGCCCGTCAGGGGATGCGATCAAAGTGTTCAGCAGCAGCACGGAGGAGTGCGTCCATGTCCTGCAGGGCCACGCCAACCTGGTCACGGGCATCGTCCTTAATCCCTCTAACCATTTGCAGGTCAGCAGCGGCCACGTCGCCCCCCGCTTCGTTTAGAAATTCTTACATTTTAGACGCTTTCGTAATGGGCCTTTTTTAGATAGTGTTGGGAGACCTGGTCAAAGCTTTTTGTGAAAAAGGAACTCAGAGTCATTATGAAGCGTCAGTGTCATAAACATGCGTGATGATGTTTTGACTGTCAGAGAGGCTCTGCTTTTGTGGGACCTGGCTGGTCCTGTTCACGGTACATCTTTTTTTTATATAATGATTCCCATTAATCAGTTAATTGCCGATTTTTTACATAAGCCTTACAAGCTGAACTGCTGAATGCTATTTAATGGTATTTAAACTGGAGACCTGCATTGAACCTTTAATCCAAAACGCATGCAATTTTAACACTCACCTGTAGTTGGCGATTTGTTTTGCACCTTATAGATGTCAGCTATGAAAAATTCATGTTTTTATATTTATGATTTTTACACTCTGGCAAAGCATTTCATACGGAAATCAGGTTTGACTTGAAGGACGGTGGCTTGTAATTAGGTTACTTAATCCATGTTGGTCTAGTCACTATTTTCAGCAGGGTTGATTGTATTCATTACATGTGAATTGGGTGTAACCAATGAAAAGGGAATGCACGGTAATCACACAAAATATAAGTTTCTTTAGATTGAAGCTTTGTCTGATAAATAGATGCATATTTATTTAGTTTGTTCCAGTTGAGGATTTTGGAAAAAATGCCCCAAAATTATCATTAATGACTGGTAAATTTATGTATTTTGTACACTGATTATTAACTTCAAGCTGGTCAAAAATTAATCTAAAGATGATTTTATGTGGCATTTAATTACTTTTCTCCAAGCATAACGTTTCAATCTGAGGCTCATCCTAGACACAATCTGTGACTTTCTGATGACTTTATACTAAAACCCAGGTTTCTGTGTGTATTATGAATTTGAGTGTTTGAGTGTTGATTCGCTCCCTTTCTCCTGCAGGTATACTCCTGCTCACTAGATGGCACTGTTAAACTATGGGATTTCACAGACGGCATCCTCATTAAGGTATGGACGCCACCACAGTACCGTTGCTCCCTGCTTTCTTCTGCCTGGCTCTGACGTCTTTCTCCGCCTTGCGTTGTAGACGTACGTCGTCGGGCCCAGCATCTTCTCCATCCACGTCTCTAAGAAGCACGATGGCGTCGTTTTCCTCGTCGTGCCTATGGCCAGCAACAAGAGCCAGGGTAAGAGAGTGTGCAGCATTTATATATGAACTGTGACCGTTTCTGTAACACCTTCCACTCTTTTACCTTCCTTGGTTGGGTTTTAGTGTATCTGTAGTAGGATTAGCTAGTCGCCCATGTGTCCATGAGCTGGTGACGCAGTGGAGGGTTCTCACGGTGCTTCATCTTTCTGCCAGTGTCCACAATCTCAGGGGAAGCAGAGGTTGTGGTCATGTGGTTTGAAACACTTGGAAATGCAACCCAATCTGTGTTAATACGTCATTTTATTTATATAGTACTGTTAAAAACAACCAGTGGTTTACCAAAGTACTTCATAACAATAAAAAACAATATACATAACATTTAAATATACAAAAGAAACATAAATAAAATCGAGCAAGATATAAAATATAACAAAACAGATATAACTACAACAATTCTAATAGAACATACAGCACATTTGTCTATAATGCCTCAGCATTATTGCCTTTATAAGCTTTTAGCCTTGACTATGAAATGAAAGTTGTACATTTAATTTCTTTGAACTGGGCACTGAAACAGAGACTGACAGGAACTAGTAGCAACTAGGAACAACTTTCTTTTCAACTGCTGTCTGCCTTATACAGAGGTGTACCAGCTGGTGGCGCTACACCTACCCAGATCCCCCGGGCAGGAGGTGGAGGCCAAGGAGATGTCTGCAGTGATCTGTGACATCAGCCCGCTCCCCAGGGCTATTTCCTTTGGGAGAGAGGTATGGGCAGCATGGCCCTGATTTGGTCAAACTGCAGCAGGTTGTGGTGCCCTGATTTGGTCCAACACCGCAGCATGGCACTTGTAAATGTCCTCGGGGTTGGCGATTGGGCCACAGTACGCCCCTTGTAAATGTCCTCGGGGTTGGCGATTGGGCCACAGTACGCCCCTTGTAAATGTCCTCGGGGTTGGCGATTGGGCCACAGTACGCCCCTTGCAAATGTCCCCGGGGTTGGCGATTGGGCCACAGTACGCCCCTTGTAAATGTCCTCGGGGTTGGCGATTGGGCCACAGTACGCCCCTTGTAAATGTCCTCGGGGTTGGCGATTGGGCCACAGTACGCCCCTTGTAAATGTCCCCGGGGTTGGCGATTGGGCCACAGTACGCCCCTTGTAAATGTCCTCGGGGTTGGTGATTGGGCCACAGTACGCCCCTTGTAAATGTCCTCGGGGTTGGCGATTGGGCCACAGTACGCCCCTTGTAAATGTCCTCGGGGTTGGCGATTGGGCCACAGTACGCCCCTTGTAAATGTCCTCGGGGTTGGCGATTGGGCCACAGTACGCCCCTTGTAAATGTCCTCGGGGTTGGCGATTGGGCCACAGTACGCCCCTTGTAAATGTCCCCGGGGTTGGCGATTGGGCCACAGTACGCCCCTTGTAAATGTCCTCGGGGTTGGCGATTGGGCCACAGTACGCCCCTTGTAAATGTCCCCGGGGTTGGCGATTGGGCCACAGTACGCCCCTTGTAAATGTCCTCGGGGTTGGCGATTGGGCCACAGTACGCCCCTTGTAAATGTCCTCGGGGTTGGCGATTGGGCCACAGTACGCCCCTTGTAAATGTCCTCGGGGTTGGCGATTGGGCTGCAGGGGATGGCCTCGCGCTCGCTCTTCTTGTGTGGTTTCCATAACAGATGTTACTGAAATTGCTGTTGTCTTGCTTGCCTGCCATTACAGGGGGAGTATATCGCCTCTGCTAAAGGTGTCCAGCTCTCTGTGTACTTCTTCCGGAAGCAGAAGGAATACAGGTAAGTTGTGAATGAGTCCCCTTCAAAATTTCACACAGAAATGCTGTACCTTCCCAGCTCCTGGTGATATTTAGGAGTCTAACTGGGTTTTACAGGTCATCAGTGTTAATTAGTGGTGTAACGATTCCATGGTTCAGTTTAGACCTTGTTTCTTGAGCCATGGTTTGATTCGTACAGTTTTTTTTTTTTTTTTGGTAAAGAAATAAGGGGCAAGAAAACGGGGTAAAAATTCTCAAAAATTGCCAACAGTTTGGAATACTTATGAGGGTTATGGTTCATCTTGAGCTAATGAAACCAGCCTTTTACTACAGGCATGATCAGTCAATTATGATTGGACCAAGACAGTCATGTTTTAACATTTATAAAATATACAGCTTGCCATCATCTTAGAGTAATCATTTAGTAATTAACATTTGTTATAGTGTTAATTGTGAATTGTAAAATGAATCACATTAGTAGGTATCATTAGTGATGCAATGAGATGGTCCTTCAGGGGTGGGAGTGCGAGGGATTGTTAATTACAAGTGGCCCCCAGCTGGTTGGTATGATCGTGACATGAGATCGGGAAGGTTCGTGTCGGGTTTTAAATCTCGTTTTCAGGACTGCTCCACCATTAGTGTGACTGGTTGTTGATGTTCTTCATGTTGCCTTTCTGGTCACTGAGTAGTATTATTAGGTTCTTGGTTTATCTGGAAGATTTTGTGTAGCTCCTGCTCCAGTGCTGCTTACACTGTGCCTGGTGTTACAGCCTGTGCTGTTTTGTATGCTGCATGTCCGTGGCTCGTCACACTGGCCATTCATAGGGAGCTCAGCCTAGCTGCACTTCCGTCTTGTCGATTCTTTGACAGTTACATTTGTGTTGTGCTATTTATCTCATTGGTATGTCAGTTTGGGGAATAATGTCTGCTGAATACAGTAAATGTAAAGTGGTGTAGGCATCCTTTGCAGATCCGTCTTATTTTTCGAAACTTGGTTATTTGCTTTTGTGGATGGTTTGGATTTGGTTACGATTAAGCGTTTGGTAGCTGAAATCCCTCCTGCCCCTTCAAGGTTTTCCTTAAAAGCCACCGACAAGAAGGGAGCCAAGAACTCGTTCACCTGCGTGTCCTGCCACCCCGAGGACGACTGCATCGCCACAGGCCACGCTGACGGAAAGATCCGGCTCTGGTAAGCACCCCCGCCTGTCTGTGCTGCCTGCCCGCCTGTCTGTGCTGCCTGCCCGCCTGTCTGTGCTGCCTGCCCGCCTGTCTGTGCTGCCTGCCCGCCTGTCTGTGCTGCCTGCCCGCCTGTCTGTGCTGCCTGCCCGCCTGTCTGTGCTTCCTGCCCGCCTGTCTGTCTGTGCTGCCTGCCCGCCTGTCTGTGCTGCCCGCCTGTCTGTGCTTCCTGCCCGCCTGTCTGTGCTTCCTGCCCGCCTGTCTGTGCTGCCCGCTTGTCTGTCTGTGCTGCCCGCCTGCCTGCCTGTCTGTGCTGCCCGCCTGTCTGTGCTGCCCGCCCGCCTGTCTGTGCTGCCTGTCTGTCTCTGTGCTGCCTGCCTGCCTGCCTGCCTGCCTGTCTGTGCTGCCTGTCTGTCTCTGTGCTGCCTGCCTGCCTGCCTGCCTGCCTGCCTGCCTGTCTGTGCTGCCCGCCCGCCTGTCTGTGCTGCCCGCCCGCCTGTCTGTCTGTCTGTGCTGCCCGCCCGCCTGTCTGTCTGTCTCTGTGCTGCCTGCCTGCCTGTCTGTGCTGCCTGCCTGCCTGCCTGTCTGTGCTGCCCGCCCGCCTGTCTGTCTGTCTGTGCTGCCCGCCCGCCTGTCTGTCTGTCTCTGTGCTGCCTGCCTGCCTGTCTGTGCTGCCCGTTTCCCCGTCCTGAGCACAAATCGCCTTTTCAGGAGAAACTTCAACCAGAAGAAGGAGTACACATATTCCACAGAGCAGTGGCACCACAGCGCGGTGGCAGCCCTGACCTTCAGCCCGCAAGGTGAGCAGCGTGAACAGACTCGTAGGTTGCACTGTGTTTCCGCGCCTTGCCTCGCTTCGGATGGATGGATGGATAAATTCCGGAAATCCCACACCTCTGTCCCAGGAACGAAACTGCTGAGTGGAGGAACTGAGTCAGTTCTAGTCCAGTGGCATTATGGGGCGGTGACCAAGAAGGACTTCCTACCTCGGTTGGGCAGCGCTATCGAGCACATCTCCGTGTCACCAGATGGGGCGCTCTACTGCACTTCGCACAGAGACAACAGTATGGAGCCATCGTCCTTTTACCATAAAACCACCTTGTCCAACACAATCAACTTCTTACTGCTAATTGATAATCATGGAACTAATTAGTCATGATTTTAGCTGTGGCACTGGTGCCCTCTGGAAGCATCTGCAAGGAAAGTCACTATTTTATTCAGGGTAATTGAGGTATTTGGATCTGTTCGCCCCCCACAGAGGTCATAGTGATCCAGAGCAGCCTGAAAGTCTCTGCCATCATCCAAGGGCTCGTCACAGGTACGTCCCGCCCTCCTGTCCGCATGTGCGTGTGTCAGCACTAACCAAAGCAAGCCTGACAGCCTCCCGTCTCCTAGGTGACGACGTCCAGACCGAGCTGCTGATCGACCCGCGAACCAAAGCACTGGTGCTGAATGGAAAGCCAGGACATCTACAGTTCTACTCCCTGCACCGGGACAAGCAGCTGTACAATGTAAGCAGGACCATGCCCGGCTGTTAGACCAATGTTCTGGGTGACTGGGAGGTGACGTCAGGGTGCATGGTGCACTGGCTAGGCGTGTGTGTTTGCGTGTGTGTGTGTGTTTGCGTGTGAGTGAGAGAGAGAGTTTAATGGCCTCCTGCCATTCGAGGCTCCAGCCATCCGTTTCCCGGTTCCATGCTTGCTGATCGCTCCCTGTGGGCCGCCTTCCTCCAGCTGGACATCGTGCAGCAGGAGTACATCCACGAGTCGGGCCTGCGGCAGTACGGGGTGGTGCAGGCGGCCTTTGACAGCGACGGCACCTGGCTGGCCACCGTGGAGGAGCGGGCGGAGGAGGACGGGGGCGTGGATGTCAGCCTGAAGCTGTGGGCTTTCAGCGAGGCGGCACACAGGTCCGTTCGGCCTTCACACCAGGCTGCTGCTGTTACTGCTGTCATTCTCATTACCAGCATCGCCCATCATGCCTCGGGTTTATTTAACCCGGTTAGTCCTACTGAGACCTAAAAGCTCTTTTTTTAAGAGACTCCTGATCAAGTTAGGTGGCAATAAAAGCTCGTTTAGACACAACACTATTAATAATAATAAGCTAATCACTGCAAAAGCGATAATATCCATATTATTAGAAGTACATGTCTCACTCAGTGGATCAACCTAGGGTTCGACGGCACGCCCCCCCCTGCTGGTTAACCTGTGTATTTCAGGCAGGGTGTGTTTCCGCCTGCTGAAATAATATTAATGTGATGTTTTTCCATGACGCCTGTTAGGAAACGACCTTGTGGTTTTATTTTTCTACCAAGAAAAGCTGCCTTCAGGTGCTGTATTAATCGTTGCCGCCCCTCCGTCCATCCCGTAGTTTCCAGCTGAACACCACCATCTACATGCCTCACGAGGGCCACATCTGCTCCATGTGTTTCCGCGACGGCGGTGAGACCACCACGCTCGTGACCACAGGGCGGGATGGCCACTTCAAGGCCTGGGTGCTGGCGGAAGACACTGACACACAAGGTACGGCGGATTGTAAACCGTTGTCCAGGCAACGCTGGTACTGCTTGTGGCAAACCCCCTCAGACCCCCCGCCCGTCCCATTTGTGCCCACCCCAGGCATAAGCTCACACTGGTCCTGCGAGTTCGTGGGAGACTACCACCTCCTCACACCCTCCGCCTGCTGCTTCTCGGCTGACGGATCCCTGCTGGCCGTTAGCTTCCGGGAGGTCGTCACCGTGTGGCGCCCCGGCACCTGGGAACTACTCGCCACCTTCAGCCAGCCCCCCGGGGACATCCGGTAGGACTACCCCCCCCCACCCCGCCGACCGCAGACCCCGAATGGCCAGTGTAGCCGACCGCACGGGCAGTTTCTGAATGTTCAGGCCTAGGAATAGAAACTGCGGCATGTTTGGCGCCCGCCAGACACCAGCTGGCCTGTCCTTTTTTTGAAAAATGAATCGAAGCCTTGTTTGCCGTTTCTGCAAGTACTAATATATTATAAAGTGTTAGCTTTCGCATATTCCATCATGCTCTCCTGTTAGACATGCGCACACTCAAAGGTGAGGGAGAAATGTGGGTTCTGAGCCCAGGGTTGCCTGTCATTTTAGGGGTTAGAGAGTCTTGTTCAAGCACCCAAAGGGAAGGTGGCATTTTCTGTCATGGATGGTGTTTCGATCACAGCTGCAGAGGCCTTGTCTGCTGAGCTCAAGCCTAATTACCAAAAATTTGGGGCTAACTTAAGTAATAGCTACAGTTTGAAATGAAACTGTAACAAAAGTTCTTTGTTTTTGTACTACTTAAAGGAGAGCAAGACTCACTTTTCTTGTTTAGCTCGCGGAGTTCCACAGTATTATTTTTCTGGTGTTGTTGCAACATGCCTCCCTTCGGGGCTATCTGAAATGAACTTTTGAAGGACTGTTTTACTAACATTAAGTGCACTTATGCTTTGGGCTGGTTCTCGCTCGATGCCTTTTGTGAGCCTGTCCGCATTTCCACCAATTTCAGAAAAGACCGGAACAGAAATGTTACGTAGGCGAAAGTGAAAGTAAAGGTTAATCTGTGTTTCGTTTTTTGTCTCCTTAAAGGCTCCCCATCTGAATGTGTGAGTCAGTTTATTCTCGCTTGCTGTTTATCACTGTCCTTTTAAGGATCGCGCAATAAAAGTCTGCTAAAAACTAAACTTTGCAGTCCGCCCCATGATCTCTTTGCCGCTCGAATGCCACAATATTTTATTTATTCAACCTGAGACATATTTATTCTTTATTATTAAATCTGGCCCGCAGATCAATCTCTCGTTTTTCACGGCATAAATAAAACGATGTAACATTATTACGCTAATAAGCTGGCAAGTTGTTTCACTGCTGCCACCGGTGATATCAGACAAAAACTATCTGCTATGGATTGAATTTTCATGCTGTGCAGAAGGTATGGAGGCAGTAGCCTGTCCCACTTTGCTGATGTTACGGTTTCAAATTCTGAGCCCAGCTTTTCTGTGGCGCTGCGCTCAAGCCGTTTCTTCTGGCCCAGGGCCATTTTTTTGCTGTGGAAATTAATGGAACCAGTGCTGCATTGGTGGAAACGCGGCGTTGAGGATTGGGGCTGAATCTTTAGAACATTACCTACACTTGCTTAAACATCTTGGGTGTTTATGTATGGCAGTCACAGGAGAGGGTTAGGTTATGCCACTTAAGTTCCTGGAATTTCGTGCACAGATCAGGTCCCCTGTACTAATCCTGCAAGATATGTCGCAAACACATGAAAACGTCTCCCTCAATCTCATAGGGACCTTTGCTTCGGAAGACTTGGCTGTTCAAAGTTCCTGCTCGGAACCACCACTGAAGGTGTCCTTTGCTGCTGGAACCTCCTCACCTGCTCTGGTAGGACCCCCCCCCCCCCTTTCCTGGCTCTGGCTGCTCAGCGGGGCTTGTGCAGACCCCTGTCCAGAAGGGCTGTCTCACATCAGTCCACCCGTTCTATTTCACAGTGGAGTGGAGCACCGCTCTAGACGTGATCCTTCTACAGTCTGACCCGCTGTCTGACAACATGGCTGCCTTCTCTGCCGCAGCAGGGAGCACAGACCGTGAGTCGGGGGGGTGGGGTCTTCTGCTTCTGCTTCTGCTTGCCTGGACGTCCAACACAGACCAGGATTCAGTTACCCTATTGGAATCGGCTGATTAAAACTCAAGATGTCGGCATCGGTCCGATGTGTCGATCTTGCTCAATAGTGCTGGCTGATATTTGAACTAGTTAATATTCAGCACCAGTTAACAGCACCAGAGCTGACGACATAACTGCTGAAATACTTGGGAAGCCTGCATTGGACGATCAGCCGGTTTCCGTAGCGGAGGATGGGGGATTCGCTCATTCCCCATCTAGAACCTCGCTACCGTCTCCCAAGTCGGCACTGCTTTGCTGATGAATAACTGACTGTGTTACATGATGTGGTCGCGACACACATGCATGAGATCCTGAGGAGTATATTTACTTTAATTTAACGAATTACGTTGTTTAAAAGCACTTTTACCAAAAGTAACAGAGTTGAGAGAGCAGGGTGAGATTGGGGGTTAAGGGCCTTGCTCCCGGACCCCTGCTCTGCCAACTCTGTTACTTCCATGTATGACCCGCTGCCTGCCTTCTGGTTGCCTGGTGATTGGAGGGAGCATTGGCACCGGCTTGTCATCTCCCCCCTGCTCCCCGTTTGTGTCTGAAATTTTACTGTATTTGACTCTCCCTGCCGGCCCCTGGAGGATGGGCTCCCCCTTTTGAGTCTGGTCCCTCCCAAGGTTTCTTCCTTCTGGGGAGTTTTTCCTTGCCACTGTCGCCTATGGCTTACTCACTGGGGGCTTTGGGTGGGGATGCTGTAAAGCGCTTTGAGACGATGTAATGTTGTGATAATGCGCTATACAAAAATAAATTTGTTGTTTGTAGCAGTGAAATCAGTCTGCCGACACTGGGATTTGAAACGGTGACCTTCCGATTACAGGCATAGGGTCCTGCCCTGCCCCACTCAGTAATGTCACCAGCATCTGTTTCACTGCAGATTTGTGGAGCTCAGAGGCCGACTGGGTGTCGGTATCTTTTCTTATTGGTTCCTCAACACATTGTATGTTTGTTTGTCCTACATGTGGTGTGTGAACCTTGATCGTTAATCGTTTAACCCCCCCCTCCCCCCAAACAGTGTTTGTGTTCAAGCCCAGCGAGCCACGCCCCCTGTATTCCCAGAAGGCCGTGAGCTCGGGGGTGGTGCGCCGCGCCGTCTTTGCCCCCCGCCAGGAGGCGCTGCAGAGCTGCGAGGAGAGTGCCCAGTGGCTGAACCGTTCAAGGCTGTACTTTCTCTCAGATAACATGGTGAGTCCGGATCGGGCCGGATCGGGCCGGGCTCGTGCTGCTCACACGTGCCCGATAATTGGTGTGGAACCGCAGAGGGAGCCTCTTCCGAAGAGGAACCGATGATTCCTCATTGTTTGTCACCAGGAGGGTAGTAACAGTTTCTTTTCTTCTATTTTAGGATCTGATGACATTCAGCATCAAGTCAGAGGAGGACAGAATCCTGGCATCAAGTAAACAGGTATCGCAAGTGCCTTTTCGCAGAAATGTCTTAAATAAAATGTTAATAATGACGATGCAATGCAGTTCAACTATAGCCTACTCCAGCCCAGTCCTTGCAGTCCTCAGACAGTCCATGTTTTTGCTCCCCCTCCTCTTCCTACCAGACGGGTCCTAACCTGGTCCTTAGAGACCTCCAGACAGTCTGAAAGGGTCTCCAAGGACTGGCTTAGGAAACACTGACCTACTCAACGCAAACATGCACAGCTTGCATATGAAAAAACTGGCTTTATTAATTTTTTATTCAAGTCTTTGCACTGCCGCCTGTCACTTCACCGCATATCGCACTCTGTTCATGGATATTTATGATTATGGTTCAATGTTTGTCATACCACGGCAGTGTTGTCTCTGATCTAATTGGTCAGAAGACCAATATCATCAGCCGTGCGTTTTAAAAACTTATGATGCACAGCTTGTTGTGCATTAACCTTTACTTGTTTGTTTTATCTCTCTATGCTTATGATTCCATTCCGCAGTCTTGAAGCTAGGCAACCAAGCATTTCACTGCACAGAGTATAGCTGTTTGACAAAACATTGATTGATTAATTGATTGATTGTGACCATCGGTGTTTGTTTGAGAGTGTGCTGATTAAACTTTTGGGTTTTCTCCATGTTCACTACCTACCCTGTTGCCCCTTACCATCTCCAGCTCGTCGTCGACGATAGCGTTGCCCTGACGCCCTTCTGCCTGTTGCTGGGGAAACACAGACAGGCACAGCGAAACGAGCAGGACCCCCTTTGCGAGCAGGTGGCAGCGAGGACCCAGCTGCCTCAGAGGTCGACGGCTGTCCGAGAGGTGCCTGTTTTATTTATTTATTTATTTTTTTTATCGTGACGTTGATGTTTTAAGCTTGTTTTAGGGGTCAGGCTGGGTTGCTGAGGCCACACTCTCTATCCTTTCAGCTCCTGCACACTCCTGCCCATGTCCTGCCGCCTGCCTCCCATCTCTGCACCATGTTTGTGAATTCCCTTCTCATTTCGAAACCCGGGGTCAGGTAAGCAACGGACGCCCATGTGGAATCGGCAGGGTGACAGCGTGTGCGGCCTCGATATCACATGCCTGGCCGCAACTCGTGCCCCGCCAGGCCACGTCCCTCAGCATGCTCCCTCAGCGTGTTCCGTACCAAAATATTTCTCACGGTCGTGTTGTTTGTCAGGGGGGCCCAGGAGTCCGAAGAAGAGGATATGGAGAGTGAGAAAGAGGAAGAGATGGGGGAGTCGGAGGAAGAGATGGAGTCGCGTGACGCTGCAGGTCGCCCCGCGATCCAGAACGAGGCGGCCGACGGGACGGCATCACTGTCCAAGAGCCAGGAGCGGGAGCTGCGGCAGATACGGAAAGCGGACTTTAGCTGGGTCAGCGCTGCACTGGACTGCTGAAAGTCAGGGGGGTGGAGGGGGGGTGTCTGTGTGTGTGTCTGTGTTTTTTATTGATTAGTGCCATGTAATAAAATATAACCTTCAGTTTTTTCCCCATCTGTTGTTGAATTCTCTGGACAGGGAATAACTGTGTCACCGCCAAAGATGCTTTCTCATTAACGTGATGATTTAAAAAGTATTTCACAGACTTTGCAGGCATGTTATATGGGGGAATATCTGGAACTGATCAAACTTTGGGACAAATTGCACCAATATGGAAGCAGTGCTGCCTTGTGATAGCACAGACAAGGCCAGTTTTGACTCCTGGTAGCACAGTAACTCAAAGTAATTGAAGGATCTTTTTCATTCTGTGCAGACGTACTCTATTGGCGACAAACTGCAAATTATCAAATTTTGGGATGAATTGCATCAAAATAGAAGCAGCATCACATAGTGATGGCAAAGAAAAGTGTCTCCTCGGACATTTATCCCGTTAGCGTGATAATTATTTGGGATCTGATGACATTCAGCATCAAGTCAAAGAAGCGCAATATCCTGGTGTCGAGTAAACGGGCATTTCCCTCATTACGAGTGCCGTTTCGCAAATGTCTTAAAATGTTAATCATGCGAGTCAAATCCTTAATGTGGACTTTCTAGGACTTGTGTGTGATCAGTGTTCCACTTCAGTGTTCCCCAGCCTGGCCGTTGGAAGCCCTTGTGGAGACTGTCAGTATTAATCAGATGTTTTCCAAGCTTAATACAGCTTCACAAATAAACATCACATGGATGATGAGCTACACCTGATTTTAAGGTCATCCTCTCCCCCAGCGTGACTGATGCCAGAGTTTCACCATTGAACATTGCATCAGGGGAAAAAACTGAAAAACAATCTTACATTTTGGGTGTAGGTTGGGGTACCATCTCTGGTATATTTGTACACTGCAGATTTTGTGATGTTTTTTTGCTGGGGGGATGGGGAGGGGGGGTGAAACAGGAAGCTGGTTTGTGTTGGTTCTCTCGCTGTGAAGCTGTTGGGAATCTGCAGCATGACTCAGCAGCATGACTCGGCATCCTTTTAAAGTGGGGATTTGATCTCTGCAGGACAGTAAATATTTTAACGTGGGAAGCAGCTTCCTGAAATCCTACCTTTATGTGTTCAAAATTTTATCTCGTGGAAGTTAGTCTTGGTGACCTGCATTTTGATAGGCTGATATTACACCCTCAGCTTGTAAGACTAGGTTCTGAAATGCTAGCCCTGTAATTATTACTTACAGGAAACAAATGGACAGGCCTTGGCTGGTCAATAGAGCTTAAGGGATTAATTAAATTCAATTCAGTTTGTTTTTATATTGCACCTTTCACAACACAGTAGCCCCAAGGCATTTGGCAAGAGTGTGTGGCAATACATTACTACACCATTTATGCAAAATGATGCACGTTAGTATTGAAATGAAAGTGCTCTTCTGTGATTTTCTTACATATTTTTTTTCAGTTTTAAGATTTAATGTTTGCTATACCAACATTGTGTGCCTGTGCATGCAAATCTTTTCAAAATTGACAGGAATGTCACTGGTATGTCAGCCTTAGACTTATCTGTCAGGCATGTAGAGCTGCCTCTGTTTTAGTGTGTCAAAGGTCACTCGACTGTGATTGGTCAGGGTGGCTCTCAGGCCTGGCTGCTGTTCGTTTAACCCCTAAATTGCAGGTGAGCCTGAAGCAGCCATTTCAGAGCTGAGCAACTTCAGCTAAATTATTTTTCGCATTAATTCAAAACCTTTAGGCTAGTGATCCCCAATTCAGTCCTCGGGGACCATGTTTTTGCTCCCTGCGAGCCACCTGGCAGATGGTCCATATTTTTGCTCCTTCCCAGCTCCCTACAGTGGCCTGTCTGTGGGTCCCCAAGGACTGGATTGGGAAATACAGCATTTATGGACTGAAACTAGCTTTTCAGTCTGATAAAGGTGAGTAATAAATCCCTATAAAAGATGGTAGGGTTTAAAAAGCCAAGTTTGTTTAGCTGTTCATTTACATTTTATTTAACAGATGCTTCTGCCCAAAGTGACCTACTTTTTTTTTTTTTTTTTTTAGAAAGCAGGGTCAAGGCAGTTTGTGGGGAAACTGGGGGTTAAGGGCCTTACCCAGGAGCCCAAAGATGGAATCTCACTGCTGACTACAGGACTTGAACTACTGACCTTCTGATCACAGGCCCGGCATCCTAACCCGCTGATCTGCATGCCTCCCCCCGGGGGAGTGGTCATGGTGGTTTGCATTACGCTATGTAACGGTCTGCCCCACCCGAATGGTTTGATGCATTTAATGTGATTCTCATATCCAACAGTAGCAGTATGAACCAAGTAACTAAAGCAAGGTTTTCCCCAATTCAGATCTATATGCATCAATCCAGTTGGCACAGAAGCCTCTAGTGGACCCATGTGGGTTGAAATGGACCAGGCACACGTACGCCTGGTGTGTGACAGCAGTCCTCTTTTTGCGCCCCTTTCCGGGTGTCTGGGTGGTTTTTCAAAAACCAACGGCTTGGCCTGGTTTAGCACTGCAACCTGTATGACCCAGTGTTGCAAGTTACAGTGAAGGAGCAGGCACCAGTTTTCAATATACAGCAGCCAGTCAATATCATTACAGCGTTTGCAAGGCTTGGGCACATGTTTACATGATATGCACAGCCCTATGTGTCACGCTGCTCACAAACTTCCGGAGATCGGCACATTGATACTTTATTTTTGTTTTCGTGCGAACGGTGAATCACGCCGTTTGCTTGAAGTTAAACAAACTTTAGCTTAACGTTTTGCAACTTTTGTTAAAAATGGCTTGTATACACATATATTGTGTCATCTGTATGTAGATTGCAAAGCAAGAATTAACTGAAGGGTTACCATTCGTCCAGGTTTCCCCGGACGTGAATTTTCATTTTACAGGGTGGTTAGGAAAAATGTATTAATATTAAGAGAAGTGCTATCTGATTGGTCAGTGAACAAAAAAACTCATTAATATTCTTATCCCTGAATACATTCTCTTTTTCATCTCACCAAATATGGGAACCCTAAGGGTGACCTGTTTATATAAAGGGTTATCCCACCACGCAGGGCTTAAGGTATAGGCTGTCCTAGGTTAAAGCCCTGGACCCCTAGAAAAAATCAGGGCCCCGCCACTGGAAGAATGAGAAAGTTATTAAAGGGGCTGCAGATTTATCTAATGGCACCCCATCGTTGCGTTGTTTTTTTAGCCTTTTTTGTTTCTCTTTTGGCTCATAAAATAGCTCCAGTGGCCCCTGGGTTAGTTAAATCGGCAACACCTGAGTGTCCATGCTGATATCAGTGTCAGCCTAGGGCCCTCGGATAAGCTCACCCACCCCTGCCACTGGGAGACGGTGTTGTGTACAGCAGTGGACCCGAACCTGGGACGTAAACCTAGGACCATCTGGTACCCACTGACAGAAACAGAACTTAACAGAACTTCTGCCACAACCGTTATAGCAGTTTATATCTTTATTACTTCACATAGAAAAAAAACATAGAAAAAAACATGCAGTAACTGTATATTCCCCAGTTCCTGTGGAGTGCTGGCAATCGTATATTGCAAAACATCATCAGTTACAATATAATGTTGTTACTATATAACGAACATTATATCCACCGGAACATAATTGCAGTTTTTCCTTACAGCTTTTTTTAAGATCATCATTGGCTTTTGGGTTTCAGACATTTATACTTACCAGTTTTACGAACACCACAAAACTAAACATGATGCTTTGAAATGAGAAACATATTTTAAGTTTTCAGCAATACAATTCCAATATATAAAAAGTTGTTCAAAATACAAATGTTTTCCTTAATCCTAAAACAAAAACTGATACCCACAGTTTTAGCACATTTACAGGTATAGTAAATTGTATTCGCTGGCTGAGTTTTGCTGGATTTAATGCATTATAAAAAAACACAGAGTGTCTCAATTAAAAGTGAGCTTGTCCCTGAACCACTCCAAGTGGAAAATTTTTGCATTCTGAAACCTTCTCTGGAGAATTTGCTTACTTTAATGCTGGTGTTTAACCATGACACACATTTCTGTGGGATCTGGATGAGGAATCTGAGGCATCAGCACAATTGCAAAGGGCAACCTGTTTAAATCCACGATCCAATGTAAACCCAACAGACTGGCAACCAGCTGTGAAGAAAAATATCACCTCTTGGCAATAAGACCTTCACATGCACTGTGAGTTGAGGCCAATACTAATAATGCTCTAACAAAATGCCACACACTGTGGGCCATGTCTCTCTAGCAGATGGGATGCCGAGGCCGCATTTTAAAGAGGACGTGTGTGTTTGTCGTAAGACCTTTGCTGGCCACAGCATGATGCACCTGAGCGCAGGCTGATGGGCTAAGTGCGTGTAGGTAGCTGTGAAAACCTCTAGCCTCATCCATTTTCTTTGGGGGGGGGAGCAGCCTTTTTCAGTGCAAAAATGGCTTTCTGCTTAACACAGTGCTGTGTGCGCATTTGGTGAATTTTGAATATGCACGGACCTAGAGTTGAAGCAGACAGTTAGCGACTACTAGCGCATATGCTGCGTATGCCTCAAGGTGACCCGCAATAGGGTACAACCACCTAAAGTGCTAGCTGAACAATCACAGGAGATTCACGAGCATTCTTGGAAGCACTGAACATCTGAGGAGTACGTCGAGACATATAACATTGCTTCTCACACACAGACTTCTGGAATGAATGCTTAGACAACATGTTGCTGGCTATTTTACAGAGGAATCCCACTTTGGTAACATAAAGAGCCTCTTGCATAGCTTTTCTGACAAATGTTTTTAACATGTACTTACTATAGAGCTAGACGATACAGGGACAATACTGATTATGAGTTCACAGCACATGTAGACACCTACAGATACATTTTTGTATATTTGCGTATAAACCCTAACAGCAGCTTATAAAAACGAGAACTTCTACTATGCTTATCTAGCGCAAACAAGTCTTGTAATGACACTAAAGCTTGTACTGAGACAGCTAAATAGCAAATAACCCAACGAGCTTCATAAACTGTTGCTACACGAATGACATAGTGGCTTGGGAAATGTCCTGTGGGGGCTCTTTGAAAAGCAGCTGATCTGATGAACATGGTGATGTGGTGTGAGTGGTAGTGAATTGCAGTGTTTCAGCTCCGAGCACCTTGACTAAGATCAACAGAAACGTCTGAGGGGGGTACAGAGCCGATCTGTGCACACCTGAGACTCCTCCATTTTTGTTTCGCGAGTTATGTGTCCATCCTCACGCCTGATACCGGCACACACACAATAGTAAGTGATAAAAGGCCAAGTGATTCATGAAGCGCCTATATTAAATGTACTCAGAGTAGCGAAGGCATCACTAAGAGCAGGTTTGGTAGGCTTGCTACACATCCTACGTCCGAGGCGCACCGTCAACTTGCCGGGCTACACCACAGAGGAAAGCGAAGGAATGTCTGCCTCTTTTTTCTGCTCCGCAGAGCACCGGAGGAAGAGCTGAGGGCCCAGGTTCTTGTAGGCAAACCAGAAGTACATCATGTGGCCCATGGCGACGAAGGAGAAGGAGATGATGACCAACAGGCCGAAAGCTTCTGGGTTCGGCGCCAGGATGACCATGATGAAGTGCAGCAGGTCGAGGAGGTAGTTCATGGAGTTCTGCACCCCGTTGATGATTCCTCGTTCGGACTCAATCACGTTTTCTTGGATCAGCTGGGTCACAGTTAGGTCAAAAGCCCAAAGACCTAAGGAAGGAGAATTAATGAGAAATTGTCCGTGATTCTTTTCAGCAGAAAGAATGCTTAGCTTCAACCATCTCGGCCATTAGTGGGAAAGACTTTTATTAGTGCCCCCCTAGAATTAATATAAAGATATCTCAAGTAACATTGATGAAACATATTTACACATGCTTCCCAAAATCTGTGCAAGCTATTACCTATTTTAAAGCTGCAATTGTTGAAACTTATCAAAATGCTTACCAACTCTAGCAGCAATGACCCCAGCAAAGAGAAGGCTGACAGACAAGTAGGACTCCACCTGCACCATCTCCTCCATTTCATGGACTGTGGTGGAGCCATTAGTCAGGCTCTGCATGCTGGTGGAGAGCATGGCCAGCGGGGTGGGGTTAGCCTCAGGCAAGGCACCCCCGTCCCCCATGAGTTGGCGGACCATCTCCTGGAATGGTGAGACGGTCAGGTCGAGGGGGCTTCCCGGCACGAACACAGAGACCACGCAGAGCAGGAGGCAGGAGAGCTGGGCCAAGCCTGAGAAGAAGCCTGTGCGGATCAGGCCGCACCACTTCCGGATCCAGGTGAAGGCCACCGTGCCGAAGATCCCGGAGATGGCAGATGCTCCCATCAGCAGGCTGAGTATGGCGCCATTGAGCCCCTGGGTGTAGGCATAGCCGGTAGTGATGCAGTCGAAGCCCAGGACAGTCATGTAGAGGAACGCCAGGGACATGCCAGCGAAGAAGATGGACTGGTTGTAGTAGGCCACCCAGCCATCCCGGAAAGTGCGGAAGGGCTCTGATATTTGGTATAAGCAGCCAGTTTTCTTTGTGGGATCCTTCTCAACCGCAGCTGTTTCAGTCATCAGCTGCGAGTCCTCAGACGGCTTCTGCCCACTGAGAGGATCTGTGAAAAGAAGAGGCCACTGTGAGCTCATAAACTGTATAAACACTCAATGCTCTACTGCATGTCGGCTGCTCAATGGCTGGGGAGTTCAGCCTGTAGGGGTCCTAAATTGACTTGAACTTATTTGTTCAACAAGCATCGTAGATTACAGAACTTTTCTGGCATGCCGTCTCTGGTTTCCTCGCCTTGCAAAGGAACGTATTTGGCGAGAGAGGTTGGGGTACCTTGCTGGTCCTGAAGGTGTTTAAGTTCCTGAGCCTCTTCTTTATGTCCCCCCTTCACAGCCAGCGCTGGGGTCTTCTGATAGACCTTCCAGAGCACAGTGTATTCAAGGCACATGGAGCAGAGGTTCCAACCAGAGATGAACCCGCAGCCGATGAAGTGGGACCCAAACGCCATGATCTGTCCCACAACCATGGGGGCCAGGATGTTGGTCAGTTGGTCGATGATCCTCACTGTGGCATTCATGTCTGAAAAAGGGAACCGTTCCATTTAAATGACATCCTCATTTTTGCAAACAAAAAAAGTATTTAATCAAGTAGAGGTTACTGTGCTCCACTCATATTAATAAACTGCTATTTGGTTTCTGGTTTGTGCTTATTTTTAGTAAATTTCACAGTGAAAATGCTCAGCTTCTCAACATTTTTGAGAGGCTCTATGTTTAACACAGTATTTGACCTCCAGGGTCAGAGGTGAATCCCCTGTGGGGTCAAATTCCCTCTCAGCTGAATATGGAAAGAAAAAATGGAAAGAGGCCAGAAACTGTCACTGCTCAGCTTTGCATATTTATTTACTTGTTTGCTTGTTGGTTTATTTTACATTTTCTGGGTAAGATTCCACACTTTCAAGGCAGATTATAAAATTTAAATCCTGTCAGTACCTTGAAGTATTACTGGAGATTATGACGGTTTAAATGGTTACCCTCAGAATTTACAAGTGTACATCTACAAATGTACTCTACTAGTTTACAGATGTAAACCTTTTCTTGCCCACTAGATCCCCATATCAGCCTACGGGCCCCCAGAGAAATTAATCCATCCTTGACAACACAAGAGAAATGATGGACGCTTACCTGCCAGTCTGCTCCGGTCCTCACCGGCCACCACCACCACCCAGTCTCTCTGGATCGTGATGGACATGGCCGTGCTAGCCAGGTTAGCTATATTGGCAATGGTGATGACCATGATATAGCACATTGTCTGTAAACATAGGTAAAGTGGGTTAAAAAGTGCATGTGCAACATTTAAAACATTATTTTGGATATCTGTGTATTTAAACATAATTTATTACCAATAACCCTTGGTATTGGCGGTTATCTGGAAAAACCACGACCACTTTCGAGCAACCACCTCTTAGTGAACTGTGACACATTTTACTTAGAAGCAGAACTACATCCCCCTCACTCACGTGACGGCCAGCGGCCGCGAATCTCGCTGACTTTGCGGATAAATACATCACTGAGGCTCACTCCTCGGTGTCCAAGGGAAAAACAAACTTTCACTAAAAGCTTCAGTGCAAGCTTGTGTTTTTTTTTCCCAAAACCCCTTTCTGCTGCTTGCTGATAATCACGTGTAGCGCGCAGCATGCAAACTAACGTCCGCGTGTGCTGGAAAGACTTTGTAACACTCCAGCACCTATACACATCAATCTGCGACAACACGTAGATTTCCATGGTGAAAAGATACAATTAAAAAAAAAAAAAAAACTTACAAGCAGCCAGCCATGGTACATTTGTCTGAGATCTTCTTTAAACTGGAACACCACCATCAAGAGAATGCCGCACAGAATTACGGAAGAGTTCTGGACGATAAGAGAAGTCTGGGCAACTGTCGGGAATTAAGAGAAATTTAACACGGATTAGCCAATTATCATACGCAATAGAACGCATATTAGAATATAGCTGCAAATATTAAGTTTATACAAACAGCGAGCCCATGAAGTGCGGCTATACAGTAACGGACCTTTGAGTCTGGGGTTCTTGTCCACCCAGTCACCGATAATGGCTCCGAGCAGCAATACGGATCCAGCCACAACCAGGCCGTAGACGGCCGTGAGAAGCAGGCTGTTACCGTACAGCTCAACCAAGAAGACAGCCACAGCAAAGTTCCACATACGGTCCCCCTAAAAGACAATAAGACCACCTTAAATATGATGCACATGATATTCTTTATTCAATATTTACTTATACTGTCATAGCCAGTTTTTGAAAAGATGTTACTCGGTATATGAGCTGCCTGTAGCATAATGGATATTACTAATTTTCCCCTCCAAATAATACAGCAGCAGCAGACAAATGCACAATGTGCGGAAATGGTGTGATAAAACGATAACGCGCATTTATCCAAACAAATTACACTTTGATTTGTCATTGTTTCATTGGGGCGTGTTAACATTGGTAGAAACCAAATCAACCCCGAGCCCACCGCCCCCGTAAACATACACGGTATTAACACGGCAATAAAAGCTGAAACCACATTTAAAGGTACAGTGTAGATAAACAATCCCAATCCCCCGCTAATACTGAACCGACAAAATTGTTAACACGGCGCATTCGACACAGTTTTACTGCATTCACACACAAGGTATATTCATGCAATTTCCATGCAATTACCGTTTCGAAAGATCCTACAGCTATACAGACAATGACAGCTCCTCCCTCCAATATTGATCGCAATAAAAATGCCAAAGCCATTAAGTCCGTTCTCAATACCCATTTGAAAAAGGTGAATAAAATGTATATTTTTATTTTATATCGAATTAAATGTTCGTTTACATTGTATCTACTTACCCATGTGGAAAGAGCGTGTCCGAGGTATATAAGAAACTTCGCCGAAGTAAAGAATTTGGCAGCTGATTCTGCCAAAGGCAAACACACCGATGAGACACTTCAAAAGAAAGATTTTAGATATTATTTATTAAAAAGACAACATCGTGTTTGTCTATAAGGTCATGCTTACCATAACTGCGTTTCTTTGATCCAGCGTTTTCCATATTTTTAAAATAATAACCTTAAGAATATTGTTTCTTTTTTTTTTTATCTGACGGCGGTTTTTCCCAGCGGACGTGCAAGCACTGATAATGTTTTCTGCAAATAAAAAACTAAAAAGACCTTCTCCTCCTTTCCAAACTTAGCTATCACTGTAGCTGAAGTTGGAAAGCAATATTTATTGAAAAAGGACTTTTTAGTCTTAATGCAAAGCAATAAAAATCCTGCTTGCGCAGGTCTACGCTCCCCGGCCCGACTACACTGTCGGCGGTATTTACGCCTTGTGGGGGTTTAGAGAGCTTCGGGAGGGGTTTTGGGTCACATGACTACGAATATTATAAGCATAGTGCATGTTTAACAAAGCCTTATTCCCAGTTAATATCGAGAATTGTACTACAAAAAAACACATTACGTCACATCTAAGTTTTGAAAAGGTGACCAGGATTACATTTGCAAGTGTGAACAGACGTATGATAGTAGTAAAATGTACGGTAAATAACAATGGAATCCAGTCTCCCTCATACTGTAATTACATAAAATGTAGCGCTTATATGGATTTGCATATGACACTGACTATTGAAAGACACAATTCATGAAATTATGTATAGTTTTAGTTACAACAGCAATCCCTTATAAATGAGTGAAATCGCCATTTATTACCCTATAATTAAGTATAATTCACTTAACATAATCCAGCAGCTGCTGTCCAGGAGATTTGAGTGATATAGTACTCATCATTTATAATCTTAAACACAGGTGGATCGGAGTTTACTTATTTTCAAGTCTCGTGAAGCCGCAGTAATGGTCCCGGAAGGCGGTGTTTAAATGAAACGAAGATTTTTTTTTTGCTGAGTAATGCAGTTGATGGTGCCACAGCAAACTTGTTAAATGATTCGTGCATGTAATTTTTCCTTTTGGGGTCCAAAAAATACACTGAATACACATATCCAATGTGTACTTTATACAGTGAAGTATGATTTTAGTACTGGTACCTAAGTTTCTCAATTTATTCTTTTAACTACGGCAAAAAATCTTTATCTTTTTTTCCCGCAAGTATCAAGGAAGGGACAAGAAGTTATTACTCGTACTAATTAAATGTGATGGATGGTAACACCAGTATCGTTCAGATAATAGCAAATGCACAATAAAGAACCAATATGTTAAAATAAGAAAAAAAAATAAAATAAATAAAATAAATAAATAAATAAATAAAGTCCGTGGACCTATAGGCGGGGTAAAATGGATTTCTTACATATCAATATGTTTGGCCGTCTGCTTTATAAACATTTCCACGAACGACCATGTGTCCATTCGTACATCCAGCTTTCAACCGCCTATCCTGATCAGAATCACGTGAATGACCACAAGTGTCTCTGGCAAATGTATAATGACAATAGGGTCACGGTTTATAAATATATCATAATTGTTGACATCCGTTTTGAAGTAGATGCGGTCAATCACAGCTACTATAATACATACTTTCTCTCAGGCAATCGTGATAGATCGATCTGTATGATGCAACAAAAGGTAGCCTAATGTTTAAGAAAATGAAAAAAAATTCACATTATTATTCTGACTGCTGAGATTGGGCTGGAGGGGTCTCTTTTGGCAGCTGCGGGTTTCTGAATCCCCCACGGGTCTCCGGGTTACTTTGAAAGAATTTCTTTTTTTTTCAGACATGAATGACTGTCGTTCGGGAGGAGGACAGCTCCCAGAATTTGTGGGCCAGTATCCAGCGATAGCATCCACCCCCATTCTTCTCCGTCGTTTATTGATTTTGCACTTGAAACAGCCAGGGGCAGCTTATCTGCAGTAGCGAAAACGGCAAGTGCATCGAAGCCAAAGAGCAGCTGCCCCAGACTCTTGGTTCACTGCAAGAATCCCGTTTGGCTTCAGAAACAGTGCAAATTCATTCAAATACAAGTGCAAATTCATTCAGACCTGGCGTAAAGCTCATTCATGATTTTTTTCTTCTCAAAATGAAGTTAAAAATAAAATATGCTTCAATAAAATCTCAGTTTCTGAAACACCAAACACTAGCCGAACCCAATATATTTTTTTTACGTTTTTACGTCTTTTAGCATCTCTTCTGCTTTTATTCTGTTGTATTGACCTTGTATTGATTTGTATTGATAGTCTGATCCCTTTGCCAAGCAGGAAACAGACCAGGCTATACCTCGGGAATCTGCGGCCACTTTTCCTTCTCTCCAAGCTCGCAAAGCCGGTGTGGCTGAGGCAGTTATCTCGGTGTAATCATCAGCGGTGTCTCACACCGGTCAATAACGCACAAAACACACGGTGTTTTGTGAAGCCTTGAGTAACAGCCGCATCCTGGCTGTTTTCTGTCAACACGCTTAAGTCATCCTATAATTAAAGGACTGTACTGATTTGTTTGGCTTGCTACTGTATTTTCACCAGATTAAGTATCATAACATGGATTTGTACATGCTTTTTTTCTGTGTTGGGTTTCGTACATAAAAGGCGCATTGTAAAGAAATACATCATTGATTACAATAGAATATAACATCTTTATTGTCGTTGCACAAGTACAACGAGATTCAGTTTGCAGCTTCCATACTCGATGCTATTAAAGACAATCAATTAAATAAAAAATAACAAAATAAGGCAAAATATCAGTAAAGTAGTAAATGATAAAACACAGCACCAGAACCAGTACAGTAGTGAAAATAGGAATTAAATAGAGTCTGAACGGTATGCACAGTACAAACAATATAAACAGTAAATAACAGAAGAACAGTGTAATGTACAGTATCACATGCAGTACTGAATGGTGCAAACAACATGTAAAGAAAGTATTAGTCCTTGTGCACTGAGGTTATTAGTTGCAGCAGTTGTCTGTCAGGCAGATTATGTGGGGAGCTCGGTGAGCTGATTCATGGCCTTTATAGGTCTCGGGAAAAAGTTATTCCTCAGTCTGGTGGTGCAGTTTAAAAAGTCTTTTAATGCCTGCCAGATGAAGGAGGTTGGAACAAATGATAGCAAAGGTGCGTGGAGACTTTACAGATGCTAAAAGCTTTCTTGAGGCATTGTGAGTTGTAGATGTCATCCAGGTCTCCCAATGGTCACCTGTGTGCTGGAGATGACCTGCTGAAGAGCATTCCTATCAGGTGCTGTGCAGTTATGGTACCACACAGAGATGCAGTTAGGATGTTCTCTGTGGAGCATCGGTAGAAAGTCACCAGTATCTGTCAAGGCAAACCAGCTTTCTTAAGTGTCCTCAGCAAAAACAACCATTACTGTGGTTTCTTGAGTGAAGTGGACTTAGTGAGGTCCTCCGAAATGTACTCGTCCTCCCGTGATCTTCCGAAGTTAATGATTAGCCCCTTGGTCTTTGCTGTGTTAAGGGACAGGTTGTTCTCTGAGCACCGGGTTCTGCACCTTTACTCTGCAGGCTGTTGGAGATCAGCCCTATCACCATTCTGTCATCTGCAAAATTAAGTTGCTGTTATTGGCAAATGCAGGGACACAATCGTGTGTGAAGAGGGAGCAGGAGGCTCAGTACATATCCTTGTGGTGTGCCAGTGCTTGGGGGGCAGTCTCACTACCTGAAGATGCTTTGACAGGAAGCTCAGGATCCAGTTGCACAGTGGTGAGCTGAGGCCTAACTGGTGCAGTGTGAAGGTGAGCTTGATGGGCATGACTATTAAAAACAGAGCCGTAGTCTAGAAATAGTATACCCACATTTGTGCCCTGTTTCCAGGTGAGTCAGGACAGTGTGAAGAGCCAGAGAGATGACATCCTCTGTGCAACTGTTAGCTCTGTTAGCAAACTGGTGTGAGTCCAGTGAGGCAGGGATGATGAGGAACGATCTTTCAAAGCACTTCATTATCGTTGGTGTGAGGACAACTGCACAACAGACATTCAGATTGCCAGTGGTAGTTGTTTTGGGCACTGGCCCTGTGATGGCTGACTTCAGGTCCTTGAGGACTGTTTCTAGAGATAGAGACAGGCTGAAGATCTTCGTAAATAGCTGTTCAGCACGATATTTAAGAAACCATCCTTTAACTAAGTACGGGCCTACAGGTTTGCCTTTTGTTCAGGGCGCGCTGTACATCCTGTGTGAGAACCGGCTCATCCTCTGTGGCTGGGATTCTTGCGCTCATCACTTAATCACATTGTTGTCCATCTGATTTAACAGAATACACACATTCAGATGGAGGATTTGAATCAGAAAATAATAAATCAATGCAGATTTATACGCCCTGATAAAATTAGGGAAATTGCATTAATTTCTAGTATCCTAGTAATTTGTAGTATAATTTTCTAATCACATTCACATTAAAGTGTATGTATTGTTTTTTTAACAAAAGATGTTTTGTTATTTTCCATTCTAAAAGTATTATAAAATAAGTGTATATTTTGAACTTCAAACTGATGTCTGCATAAAGTTTTGATTGTTTCTTTTTTGTTGTTTTTCTCTCCAGTTCTGTTAAAGCACTTTTGCCTCATTCTGCTTAGTCATTGAATTAAAGTATGTTGCTGAAATCAAGCTACATTTAAATCAGATATTAAGGCTCATCACTAACACAAAATTCCCAAACACAGGTAACAGACTGCGCTGTCATAGTCTGAAATAAATCATGCTGCTATTGTATGTGGTGAGTAATTCATCACAGCAAAAGGCTACTCATGTTTTAATCTCACAGGAGATACCTTTAAAAAAGTTTATGGAGTTCTGCATGTTACAATATAACACATAAAGTGCTCTGACTACTGGTCTTCATTTCTCTGTTATGTTGGCCTGAACTTGCTGGTTGTAATGGCATCACCTGCAGATGAACTTTAACTCATAACCACTTCGAGGATGAGTAACAAACGGTCTGTTGTCCTTGTCATAAATAAATTAATTGTTACTTAGGGAACAAATGCTGCCTTTTGCAGTCCTGAGTTCATGCTGTTGACACATTCTGTCTATGTCGAGGGCATATTATGCAAGAATATGGAGTGTGTGAACTGAAATCCCAAATCACGCGCCGATGAAATCCGTTCTTTAATAGATAGTAATCATTTTCACTATAAAATAACTTCCACCCATAATTAATTACGTCGGTAATATGCAAGCTGCCTCATCTGTCATATAGGTAGCTGTTTTTAATATCATAATGTTATGCTTGCTTGTTTTAGTCATTGCAATGCACTAAACAGAAAATAAAAGCACTTTGTGCAGCCCTTTGTAAAGCAGTAAGTTTGACTTTCTATTTATGCATGATTATTCATTGCTCTTTTGTACTGTGGTTCGGCTCTCTATTTTTATCCTATTTGTGGAAAATGGCAGCTACACTGTTGAGGGCCTTAGTATAATCCCTAGGTTACAGGAGCCGTAAAAACAGACTAGCAGCAGCTATTAGCGGCCTGTTTTTATCCAGATGGGGCTGCGTGTTCTAAGTCATGTGATTATGCCGGTGTCATATTTCTGCTGTGTCATGCATGCAGTCAGCTAACCAGTATTGAGGCCGCTTCCCCAGTAAGCTCCACTTACTTATATCTACATTAACCTCAAAATAATATGATATCATTTTCATAGCAGAAGTAGTCTTTCTATTCTACAACCTACCCTAATAATATAAAATACTACGCCTAATAATTTAATCACCATTCTTCACCTCATAAAGGACCAACTCTTTTATTCTGTGTGGGCAAAAAACAGTGAACTGTTTCAATAACGATAAATAATTTTCATTGCAATAATAAAAAAATGCCAGTTATTATCCTCCAGATTTGCATAGCTTCATAGCCGGTGCTAAGTACCAGTCAGCAGGGGTAAACAAGTGCCATGTGACAGTGGATTATCTTTTGAGGGACCGAGACAAACCGCAGGTGTGTTAAAGTCAATATGGACCCCTTGCACAGCTGAACTACAGTAAACACAGCTGGCTTGGAGCTGCTCCCAGGCCAGGTGAAGGACACAGCATCGGGCTGCATTGACCAGGAGCCACGTCTGAGCACTACGGACAGGAAGTACAGATATGGGGGGGTCATTCCTGCTGCACGCTGCATTTTCCTGTCCCCCATCAAACAGCTCAGCCTTGGTGTCCATTTACTGGATTTGTATTTTTCTTGATAAAAGAAAACTAATTTGGTTTCCAATTCTTAGAATTTAAGAATTTTACATTTTGCCAACATATTAAGACAGGAAACAGTCCAACATAGTAGGAAAGACCAGATGCAAGCTATACTGGGTAACAAGAGTCTCCATGTACGGTAAAAATTGTATCACAGTGGCATATATACAAAGGATTCCTTATTATGTGCAAGTTTTGCACTCAGTCAGGTGATTATACTTTTCCATTTTTTTTGGCAAGTAGAAGGGAAAAATCAACATTTGAAACAGTAGTTTAAGTGCCAAAGTCCCTGTATGTTGTAACTGTATAAACTACTGCCTTCAGGGCACCGGCATTTTGGTCGCACCTGTGCAAATGCAAAGCAGAACTTTTCACAGCAATGAAATGACCTTTATGAAACATCCACTGTTTGCAAGCAAGGTGCAGCCTAGAAGAACAGGCCCTGGTGATTAAGAGGCCTTCTGGAATTACAGGTGCTTGTGGTGCAGATCTTTCCTGCAGACATCACTGTCAGTGCAGTTGTAGCAGTTTTTAATCCCTGATAAGGCTGTAAACTGCTCTAGAAACAGTTCATTGCAATTGTTCCATCGAGGAATCTGGCTCAATTAATAATTTTGAAAATACTAAAAAGAAAGTCATGACAGAAGTTGAATTAAATGTTTCTTTAAAAGTTAAACTAAATAAATAAATAGTAATAAACTTTACCAGACTGTTGGGAAAGTTTATTACTATTTATTTATTTAGTTTAAATAAATCTGTACCCTAACTCTCAACTGATATTTGGAAAGAAATGTTCTGTTTGAAAACAATGAATGTTGGTTTTGTGGGTAGCTGTGGGTAAAATGACCTTCCGTGAGCAGAAATGTTTGACCATTAGCTGCTTTGAAACAACTGGCATGTAAATAATGGACCATCAGCAGAACAGTTCAGGTTTTGTTGTGCATTTTGGGAAAAATTAAACCGAGAGAGATGAACCCGAGGCTGGGATGTAAATACTCAAACCCCGCCCCCCCCCCCCCCACACACACAAACACTCAGCCCAAAGTTATGCCCCAAGGTTATAGTTGCTCTGTTTTCCCGCCACAAATCTGACATTTTTACATGCTTACATGCACAGTATATTTACACTATGCACAGTATATTTATTTATTCATTATTATCATGTGCATTTCACTAGTCATATTATGTGTAAGACTCTTTTTGGAGTCTCAGAAAAACATTATTTTGTTTCATTGTATGCCTGCATGTTTTGAAATGAAAATAAAGTTTGATTTGTCTTGACATGTTATTTTGGATCATATACTCAAAACATCATTAGTATGCTATACGTCATCCTGGTTATAGGAGGTCAGCAAAGAGTTCATTACTGTCACTTAAAATGGCTTCATGAACAAATAACAATATGGTTATTGACAATTGCATGTTTGTTTCTTTGAATTCCATTTGTTTGTAATTTTATTTTTTTTACTCTATGACAAAAGAAGTGATTTTTAAATATTATATATTACAGTTTCTTTAAATTTCTAAACAAAATGTAATTATCTAGTTGGAAAAAGTGTTTTATCTCTGAAGTGGTATTCAGTAGAACTAGTTTTACTAAGTGACTATTTAAAAACAATGGAGGCTACAGTATACATAAGGGTTAAACTTTATCTTTTCTGGTGGCTATGGATGGCTACAGGTAATCCATGATGTACGTAAACTGCCCTGTCAAACTTTGCATAAATCAAAATTTGCATAAACAGCAGAGCCCTGTTTTACAGTGCTCTGGATCCCCACGTGGTGGTCTGCTGCTGTGACGTCTGTTTGACCACGACAGACCACACCGTTCTGGAGAGGCCATGACACTTCGGATGGGACCATGACTGACGGAGCAGCCGGCTTGCTGAGCACCAGCCCCTCACAGCATTTCTTACTGCTTCTGTTTGGAAAATGAGTGCGACCCACACATGGAAGAAGCTGAAAGAGCAGAAAAAGCACCACCTTATAAGACAGCTGTGGAAAAATGACATGAAGAGATTTACCTCCAGCTTCATATCTCAAGCAGGCTGGTGCAAGAATACCCAATGAATACTGAATAAATACTGAATAATACCAAATGAATACCGAATGAATACCAAATGATATGTGGTCACCTGGTTGGTGAGTTTTATGCTTCATGCATTGACAATACAACTTGAGTCGCAATGGCTATGGTATAATGATTCTATGCTTGTAAATGTTCCTAAATAGTGTGACTAAACAACTGTATTTTTAATAAAAATTTAACAGAGTAGCATTATTTATTGCTATGAAGACCTCTATATCATATTGTATGTTAGTAATGTGATACTGAAACATGCAATGTCATTCCAACTGAATGAATATTTTATATTCCTTAATGTAGTTAACCTCCACGATTACAATTTTTTAAAATTCCCTTTGTATGCTCAAACAGAATCAGCATTAACTGTGACACACTTCAGTTTAATGGTGCCCTAAAGGGAGTGGAATATAATCTCAATCACCCTTATTCCAGCCAGTGATTTCAGGACTTTTCTGTTGTGCAGAGGGATTGTCATTTAAGCAGGCCGGCATGTCATGGACGCTCTCCTGCTTGTCATGTAGACAATAATGCTCAGTGACAGATGTATTGTACGTCGTTTGTACATAGAAGTAACTTTGGGCAGCGGAGGAGGGGCACTAGGAACTGTGTCGGATAGGAGTGAAGAGGTTTGTTGTGCCCCAGAGATCTGACTAAGGTCTAAGTAATGTAGTTCAACAGGCTGATGATGCTACAACTAGTTACAGCTGGTTAAATGGTGGGGCGGACACCATCTTGCTTTAAGTAATTCACTCATACATCTCACATACCTGAAACACTCCATACACCGGTGGTGATGGCTCTGCACGGCACTGTGAAATACAGCCACTTTCAGATGAAAGGAGAGTTTGTTCTATTTTCACTCCATCCAATGGTTGTAAACCAACTTTATTTATTTCTATTAGTTTCCCTTTGATGCTCTGCAAATGGTTTAGGAAGTTAGTAGCTTTAATGTTAAAGACTAAAATGGGTCATTTGCAGACTGCAGGAAGGATTTGGGGTAACACTAATAATCAGCTGTTATGCCCCATTCCCCATATTTTATGATTACTGGGCAAGAATTACATTTGTAGGAATGTGACAGATTACATAATATTACTTAACAATGACAGTGATAACTATTGGTGGTATAGAGACGATGACATTTATTTTAAATTTTAGACATATCATTGTGTCCAAGAACTGATGCAAAGTGCTGCCCTTTGCCTGCACAGGGTAAACGTTTGCTGATTGATTTTGTACAGTCTCATTTTCAGATACCTCCTATCTAGATGAACAAAACTGTGGGTCTTTGCCAGATGCTCATGACCAGCTCTACACTACTCTCTAGGAATGACGATCGGTTCTGCTCACCCCATTTCTTGTGAGCTATTCTGAGCCATATCTTGTTTTTGCCTTTCTTATTATTTATACTTCTTCTGTTATATTAGTGTTTACTCTCTTAAAGTATTCATACTTTTGAAGCTGGAGTTTTTCTATTTTCAATTTCTGTCAACCTAAAGCAGTATGTCAGCTTATAGATAGAGGGCATTGTCTGCACTTATCGTTTTCATTTAATTTCATTTCATTTTCATACCATGACGCCATCTAGTGGCAAAATGTAGTAAACTTATTTCTCCTATCAAAATCAGTATATCAAAATTACATTAAAATATTGCGAACACTTTTAAATTTCAGTGGCTATTCCAAAAACGTTTATATGGGGTTTCATACCGTACACCTGGCACTTCATAATAACGGCTTAATCGATTGATGCATATCTAGATTATACAAATATTCGCATTATTTCGAATAGCCGAGAGATGCAGGAAGTACGTCATCGGCAGGCGACAATTTGTTCAATTTGTTCACATTCAAACTGAACTGGCGTCTTTTATGTTTTTCCCAGGAGAAAATGTCTGCGAATCAACAAGAGAAAGATCTTTCTGCAAAGGGAGACTTAAAAGACGAACTTAATAAAAAGGTAAAATAGTACTGTGTTTAACATACCGAGACAAATTAAAACATACAAGGAAATGAATTTATGTTGTCATGCAAAGGACATTTCCTAACGTGTTTTCACTATCAGCACTGACGGAGTTATTATTTTTCACGATGTGTGCGAAGGAACTTGGCAAATCATGTTTTCTTTTTAGATTAAGGAACAGAAGGTCGTGGTTGATGAACTCTGCAATCTGAAGAAAAACAGGGTAATGATCACATTTTAGTTGTCTTTTTACTTAAAAACACTTATAAAAAGTAATTATGTTATTCGCAGATGAATCATTTGAAAGCGAAGTAAACTGCAGCAATGACGTTTATATGTTGTGTACGGTTATATAGGTGGGTATCGGGAGCCATAATGATTTGTTGTTCTTATGGTTCATAGAGGGTTTATGTACAGCAGCCCAACAGTAACATCTTCTTTTTGGCTGACAAAGCGGAGACACTAAGTACTTGCAGAAGTAAGTGAGACTGTTAAGTCTTAAAGCTGTTTTAACATTGCATCTTGTTAACATTTTTTAAACTTATTTTTTGTAGTTACATTTCAGCATTTAAATCAGTTTCGGTTTCCATTTATTGATGTAAACACTGCATGTTTTCCCTTTCCAGAAACACTGGACAATATGAAGAAAGAGTTCCAGGATTTATAAAAACATACAAAGTGGACCAAGACTAGTTAAGAGGAATGTAACGAATTTTAAAATGTGTGGTATTTGCTGTGCCGTGAACTTTTCCTCCTCTCATGTGTTAGAATCGAGACTGCTTCAGAATTTGACAAAGAGAGGGCCTCACTCAAGTAAGGAAGTAAGGAAAAGAGTGGGAGATGTGAGCTGTGAGTGCCTTTTCTCTGCTCATGTTCTTCACATGAGAGGCAAACTGACTCCTCAACCACTGGAAGATACAGACGGAAATGTCTTTCTCTGGAACGGAGAGGTGTTTGGTGGTCTGGACTTGGGATTTGAAGACAACGACACCGAATGTCTCTTCCATCATCTCTCCAGCTGTTCCAGCCCTGGAGATATTTTGTCTCTTCTGTCTAATGTACGAGGGCCATGGGCTTTTATTTACTACCAGGCAGCTAAACACTGCCTCTGGTTTGGCAGAGACTACTTTGGCCGGCGGAGTCTGCTTTGGCGATTTGGTCCGCGGGAGAAATTTGTGATTATAACATCTGTTGCGGCTTCTCTCAATGGGGCCAGTGATTCGCCGTGGCAGGAGGTTCCAGCATTTGGGGTTTACAAACTTGATTTAGGTGAAAATTCTCAACTGAGTTCTTTGAGGTTAGAGTTGTATCCGTGGATTTACCCAGGTGAAAAAACACCTTCAGTTGATGAGCTTAACTGGGAGAGTCTTGACAACTGTGTGTCTTTAGTGATGAATGATTCTGGGCTTTGTCTTGCTTCCCCCATAAGTCCAATGAACATGTCTGTGAGTCAGACCATCAGTGCTAATACGAACACCTTTGGCTCTCAGCCAACCATTGAAGACCTGGATGCATTCTTGACATGTGATCAGATGAAGAAGGTGGCTAGCCAGCTCATAGATGTTTTGAGCCGAGCTGTACAGTGGCGTGTGCAGTATCTTCCTTACGAAGATCCAGCTACATTGATGCCCAACGACAAAGCTGACGTCGCTATCCTCTTTTCCGGTGGAATCGACTCCATGATTCTGGCTTTGTTAGCCCATCGCCATGTCCCAAGTGGAAAACCAATCGATCTTTTGAATGTGGCTTTCAGACTCCAGGAGCCAAAGAGACAGAAAGGACCAACCAAGAAAATGAAGAACAAGAAGATGACACCGGATCAGGCCAATGATCTCGGCGAGCCCCTTCCGTCTGCGAGGTTCGACGTGCCTGACAGAATCACCGGCAGAGCTGGCCTGCAGGAGCTGTGTGCCCTAAGCTCAGACCGGAAGTGGAACTTTGTAGAAATCAATGTAACCCAGGAAGAGCTTCAAGACATGCGACAGAAACACATCTGTCACTTGGTGCATCCTTTGGAGACAGTGCTGGATGACAGCATTGGCTGCGCAGTGTGGTTTGCAGCCAGGGGGATTGGCTTCGTAAAGGACGGGATAGAGTACAGACCATTCACCTCCTCTGCAAAGGTATGTCATGGTGTCCACATATCTTGGTTCCTCTTTATTGTAGACCGATGTATAGTCGCAACATTTTGATACCGGTACATTGTGCCCACCAGTGTTCATACTCCTCTTAAGGATGCTATAAAACTGCTCTCCACTAGGTGGTTCTGACTGGTATCGGAGCAGACGAACAGCTGGCAGGGTACTCGCGACACCGGGTCCGATACAAGGCTGCTGGGCTTGAGGGCCTGGTCCAAGAGCTAGCTATGGAGCTTGGCAGAATATCATCCCGGAACCTTGGCAGGGACGACAGGATCATCGGGGACCACGGAAAGGAGGCCAGGTGAGTGCAAATGAAAGAAATAACATTGCTGCAATCAGGCACAATGCTTGTTGGAAAATAACATCATAAAACACTGTCTAGCCAGTTTGAATGTATTTGTCTTTTTGTCTCCTGTCACATGTTATTCTGTTATTCACAGAAAATAACATTTGCACACAATAGAGCCATATCTTCTGCTTTAGCAATTTCTTCTATTTTTTAATTATCCCATAAATACGTACCTCTGCAATTCCTAGTCATGTCTGCTTTGCTGTTCATGAGTGCATTTGTCTTTGTGTTGCCTTATTCTGTTAGGGGTTATATGTTGTTGACTGGACAGTGTGAATAAGAGATCCTATGTCAGTATTTGAACTGTTCTGCCAGGGCCCCCCTAGGTCCAGTGTATTTGTCCTGATACCCCCACACCAACGCAAACACACATACACACACAGACCTGGTGATTGTTGATTTTAGTTAAATTATTTTAATTTATTAGAGTTATATATTGTATGCAGGAATATAATATATTTTTAATATCTCTAAAGGTAGCAATTTCAAAATAGGTACTGGGGGGTACCTTCTCACCCCACTGGGAGGGAACCACACCCCACAGACATTTGAATCCTGTGTTGAGGGTGGTGAATGTCCTTTGGTTTCAGGTTCCCCTATCTGGATGAGGAGGTGGTCTCCTTCCTGAATGGCCTACCAGTGTGGGAGAAGGCAGAGCTCTCGCTCCCCCGGGGGCTGGGGGAGAAGCTGCTGCTGAGGCTGGCAGCCCGGCAGCTGGGGCTGTGTGCCTCAGCCATGCTGCCCAAGAGGGCCATGCAGTTCGGCTCCCGCATCGCCAAGCTAGAGAACAGCCACGAGAAGGCGTCCGACAAATGCAGTAGACTCTGTGCTACATGAGTCATTCCCTGGATACTTCACATTCAGAAACCTTTCATCATCAAATCGGTACCTATATTTTACTGATACGAGGGGGGGAAATGTTTTATGCTCGATTACTTTCCATTCATTATACCATTATGAATTTTCCTTTTGTTTCATCGATCATTAAAATAATTTTAAAATCGTGTACAATCATTTAAAGAAACGCAGCACGAACAGTTCAGCATCGCCACTTTGTAGGTTAGTGTAAAAGAGGCACAGAGTCTGTCCATCTTGCTGAACTGCGAAGCCTGTAGTGATCTGTGTACTACCTCAGTATCACGCCTGCTCTATGTGACGGCACTACTTCATGTATGACTTAACGTGAGAAAGCTTCTCTCTGAAAAAGGTGTCGCACTCCATGTAGGATGACAAGTTTCCCACGTCGAAGCGGCCAGATATATGATGGACCAAGACGGGTTTCCTGGAAAGATATGGGAGATCAAACTGTCAGGCAGGAAAAAGTTCCGCTGTAATAAGGAGTGTCATATTACAAAGTGCACACCTTAATAATAGCCATGACAGAAAGTTCCCCGGGGCGTCTTTTTCTTCAATAGGTGCCATCTGGTGAGCGAAACTGAGAATTACACTCCGTAACAAAGAGGGTAACATATCTGTAGTTGATAGACGTTTTAACACAGTTCACCTCCTTTTCGTGAAGGAACACGTCCAAAAGGGGAATGCTGGTCTTCGAGAACAAATAGAAGCAGGGACACTGCAGGGACAGTAAGGACAGTGTGGTTAAAAATACAATCACAAATGCATGCAGTATGTTGCTGTATCGAAGCATTACCACAGAAGCCCTGGTTTATAGCAGAAGTCTACACCAGGCTAAAGCCAGGGGATGTGGGCTTCAGGGCAGGTGCCCTTGTGGCCCTAAGGACAGCTAGATCTGCTCCGGGACAGACCGTCAGAACCACTGAAAGTGTTCTCTCTCACACACACACACAAAAATACATCCGTTTCCATGACAGTAAAAACAGTGTATGCCAAGACATACAGGCCCTTACAAATTACTGCCTATCTCACATACCACAGAGTGTAATACATCGCTCCTTGACAGGCTCAAGCAGGTCTTCGCCCAGTCTTATCTGTCAACAAGTCAGAGAAGACCACCTCTCCCAGCAGTGAACAAGCACTCCACCTGTCCACAGCATAAGTGAGGAACACTGTAAAGTGAACCCAGGTAAGGCTGCTGGTCCTGATAATATTCCAGGGTGGGATTTCAGGAACTCTGATCATGAGCTTGCAGTAACCAGAAAGAGCTCAACAAAGACCTCCCTGAATAATGGCATCTCAGTAGCGGTAACCATAAAAGATTACACTGATCCAAGGCATGTCAATTGCATCCACAATGTGAACTCAATACACATTTAGCATAGACCACAAATAACATTACAGGGAGGGGCAAATTCCAAAAGAATTTAAGACAAGTTCTTACTTATTAATCAGGCTTGTAAAGACAGTATTCAAAGGAAAAAACACTACACAGAATTACAAGAAAATATACAACAGTATAAAAGGAGTGGCAAAAAGATACACTTAGAGCTAATTTTTCACCAACAACCAACTTGCAAACAAACAACCAATTAAGGATCACTTTAAAATAATAATAAATACTACTGCCACATGCAGAAATACTCTGATGATACAGCTATTGTGGCATGTATCAAAAGTGGACAGGAGCAGGAATACAGGGACCTTGTGGAGGCCTTCAGGAACTGGTGCAGTAGAAGCTGCCTCCAGCTTAACACCAAAACCAAGGAGATGGTGGTGGATTTTAGAAGATCTAGGCCACCTCATCAGCCAGTTTCCATACAGGGGCAGGACATCGAGGTGGTGACCTCCTACAAATACCTGGGGGTCATATTGGACGATAAACTGGAATGGTCCCTAAATACAGATTTCCTTTACAAGAAGGGGCAGAGCTGCTGCTTCTTTCTGCGGAAGCTGAGGTCCTTTGACGTGTGTGATGACATGTTGCACATGTTTTATCACTCAATGGTAGCCACTGCCCTCCTTTATGCTGCTACATGTTGGGGGTAAAGACTGACAGATAAAAACACCAAGAGGCTGAACAAGCTGGTGAACAATGCCGGCTCAGTGCTGGGCAGGAGGCTGGACTCACTTAGAACAGTGGAAGAAAGGGCCACATTGAACAGATTGAAAGGTATAATGGACAACAGTGGACACCCCCTTCACAGCCTCATGGTTGGGCAGAGGAGCAGCAGTGGTAGTCGGCTCCTCTCACTGCGCTACAGAACTGAGCGGTTTAGGAGGTCCTTTGTCCCCATTGCAATTAGACTTTTTAATAGTGCTCTCTGACCTCATCCTCCCATTCCACCCCCTGTCGTTTATCTATTATAACTGTATTGTAACTAAAAGACTGTGTTATGTGTAATATGGATGTATTTTAGTATGTACTTTTTTTATTATTTTTGGAGGGGCTACTGGACATGTACATTTCCCCCTTGGGGATAAATAAAGTTTCTTTCTGTCTGTCTGTCTGTCTATCTATCTACCAGACAGCCAATAGGGCCCCCCTATCACTTTGGGCCCCCAGGATTCTGCCTAGGCATGTCTGTTCATTAATCCCATCCTGATTATGTTAATATATCTCAATACTTATATTTGGGTCATTCTGGTTTCATTGAACAAAAAGTTAAAAAATGTAACAGTAAAAAAATTATAGATCATAAGAAAATACTAGCATTTTTGCTATCCAGGGTGTTGAAATGGCACTATATATCAAAAAGGATTTTTTAAATAAAAACATTTCTGAGTTATGGTGAAATGCGTAATTTAGGTTCCAAATTTCATCAAAATCAAAAATGGTGATGCAAAAACTTTTCTGGAAATGTGTTGAATTATTATTGAATTATTGCTTTCTCGTTTGCATCATGACTGAAGAAAACAACCTTTCACCTCAGTGTATCACCCTGTGTATCTTATATCTGATGCTGACAAAAACATATTTTGGATTTGATAATTCATGTGGGAGACCTTACAGTCTATTTCTCAGCCGTTCACATTGGCCATGGACAAACCCATGATCAGCACTATGTGCCAAAATTTTATGTGGGAGAGACTTACGGCTCTGCGCGACTTAGTCTGGGACGGGAGCGGCTTCTCCTTCATATGACAAACCCGCTGGTCTCCATCCAGCTCCAGAATGCCATATTTGGTGGTTTCTGAGGGAAACAGGGCACCCTTTCTTACCAGGTATCTAAATTTAGTGTTAGTTATACACAACTATAAACTTGCATAAGCATTTACTGCTGCACTGACAATACAGTACCGATAAAATCACTGGTTGGCTGTACAAAGCATATCCAAAGTATAAAAATGTTTTACCAATGGTGGATGTCTTCAATCATCTGCTTTCCATATGCTAAATATGAACTGGAACTGAAATTACTAGCAAACCCTGTGATCCTGACCAAGTTCAAGGTTTTATTTGTTACCATGTTATTCGACCAGGATAAGCAATGTGAAATGACTTCTGATTGATCTGAAGTCATATTTTCCCGTTTTACTGCTCACCATCGTCTCTGCATGGATATGAAAGCACCAGATTACTGTCACTGCATCTCGCCTTCAGCCTTTTAAACTTGGTAGTGACCTCTAAAAGACTGAAGTCCTCCTTGAACAAAGTGTCCCTTAAAAAAAGAGAAAGACAGTCTTATGCATCACAAACGTATCTAACATCTAACAATTTCCGTCAAACAAAGTAACTTTTCATTAGCGTAAATACAAACCCTCCTATAACTAAAACGTCGTCTTCTATTTTGAAATGCTTGATCGCGAGTTGAAGGCAGGAAACGGCGCCAAGACGTTCCTGAAAAAGTCCAATATAAGGAGTAAAAATAACATAAGTCAACTGAAATGATTGTACTATACCCACAAATTATGCCGGCACGCACGTTTATGACTCCCATACAAGACTGACCTCGTTGTTTTCAGTCCCATCACTGAGGATCTTGACATTTGGAAAATTCCCTCTCCAGTCCTCAAATGTGTTATAGTAAAGGCTGTTAGTCTGTTGGAGTGAAGTGTGAAATATCCCCGTCAAAACGTGCATGCATTTTCCATGAATAAAATTTAAATGAAATGAAAACATCCATGCACGTCAACATTCTGCCATTGCAATGACACCACTGCTGGTGACTTAAACTGGAAACTAACGGGAAGACTTAATGCGTGGTGAAATGTATTCGGGGAACTTAATTTCTTATGAAATTCTTGGTGGGGGAGGGATAAGACAAACTACCATTCAATACTGGATATGTGCAATGTAAGAATAAAAATACGTGATAGGCTAAATCGTGAACAAGTAGTACAATATGGGAATGAAGTAGTTTTGTCGGACATTAGAATAAAAACAGTACAGTATGAAATATTGTAAAAGTGTAGGAAGTACATTGACTAGTAACGCGGATAGTAAAAGAGACTCACAACGACCACGATGGCGTCCACACAGCCAGACTCATTTAAAGCTTTAATCCAGTGTGATATTAAAGCAGCGTGTCCGATTGGAAGCAGAGGCTTGGGGATGCCAATGAGATGCTGGAACTTCCCAGTTGTATCATTTTCAATGTCTCTCTGTAGCCTTGTCCCGTACCCTGCAGCCAGGATAACAGCCTTCATACTAGCATTACAAAGAATGGCATCAACTCCACAGCAGATCATTAAAATATCTTCTAAAATATTCAATAAACAAAATACTCGTACAGGGAACTATACCCCGACTGCATTTCCTAACAATCGGGAAAGAATACACCCTCTATACTCTCTATAAACAAGGACTTTGGATACGTTATCTTTTTACGCATGCGCTATACTGCAAGCCCGAGACGTGACCAATTCGATGCAATGCCGCCACCTTATGTGTTGAACATGTGAAACGTCGGGGTGGAAGAATACTGATCTGAGATAAATATTCTGGTATATCATAAATTAGTAATATTTCTAAAGTGGGACATTTCGCGTACATTTGCATGAAAAAAACAGTAGTGTTCATTTAACATTCGCTTCACAGACTTTATATGACATGCTTTGGTCTTGTTGACTTGTCTGTTACACATAAACAACGCCCCAAATAAACTGGTAAACCTAAAACTAGTTCCGAATAGATTTCATAAATACGGGAAGGCTACTTGGTGTGTCTTTTATCTTAATCAGAATGCATATTATCGAGAATACATATAATTGTTATCATATTACTTTTACTAAATGTAGCGTAAGAAGAAAACGAGGGCAGAACTATCTGTATAATCGTTTGTTCATGCCGGAACTTCCTAATCGACGGAACCGAGTTGATGGCTTGGGAGTCGGATTCGGTTTAAGTAATTTCTGAGTAATATTTTCCCTCATCGTTAGTCTCAAGATTCCGTTATTTACCGTGTATGTAATGAACGACGTTGTTTGTTGGTCGTTTGTATAAATATAAAATTTACGTTTTACATTTCAAAGAACCGATAGTTTCCCATCTCGGTGTGATACCTGCTGGTAGTATTTTAATCGGTTAGTAACGTTCTTGTAAAGATCTGGGTTGCACTTTGTTACAGTTAAGCACGCGATTTTAAATTCCGTATTTTCCTCAGAATTGCTTTTTGAAACTTTGGAAAAGTCAGATCGGAATTTTATTATTGTTTTTTAAATTTGATTCACTTTAATGGAACCACAGTGCAAACGTAGAAAGGCAACGCAGGATGAACCCGTGTCTTGGGAAGTTTTGCCAGTCCTTTCAGACGAGCAGTCCCAGGATACGCAGTTGTTGGATGCTTACGCTGCGCCCATCATTAACAAGAGAGAAACATCTCGCCTCGTTAAGGAGCTGGCCACGATTTATCCCTTGACTGGTCTTCAGCACATCAAACGAGTGAGAGCATGTAAAGACAGTAGCACCCCACACCCTTTGGAGATTATTGTCTGTTTGGTAAGTGACTTACAAGAAAGCCACGGAGAGGTATCCATTTCAGATTTATCTTCTGGCAAATTTGATAGAAATGGTTTGGGGGAGCTGTTCTTGGTGAAAATACCAGCATGTCCTCCACTTACACGGCCTCAGTTTGAACTGGCCAGCAAACACTGGCCGACTTCCTTCCATGAAGATAAGCAAGTCACTGTGGCTCTTAAGGGACAGCTGTTTACTGCTGACCAAAAAGCAAAAATGCAGGAGTACATGCTAACTGCTATCACGGCAGCGAAAGCAGGACAGGCAGCAGGGATGGATTCTGTCGGCGCCGTCATTGTTGATCCACAAATGGACAGAGTTCTAGCTGTGGGACATGACTGCAGAGGAGGATCGCACCCCTTGCATCACGCTGTGATGGTCTGCATTGATCTTGTGGCTCGTGGCCAGGGGGGTGGAGCTTATGAGTACCAGTACCCCACCTGTCAGTTTTCTGCACCCAGTTCTTCACCCGGCTTGAGCATCAGGTGCCCCGTTGGCCTGGAGGTTAAAGATGAGGTGGATGAAGCAAAACAAAGTGGACTTCCCTATATCTGCACAGGGTATGAAGTGTATGTCACCCGAGAGCCCTGTGTGATGTGCGCCATGGCGCTGGTGCACTCCAGGATAAGCAGGGTGTTTTACGGAAGTGCTTCTGCCGATGGGGCTTTAGGAACCAGATACAAGATCCACACGCAGAAGGATCTGAACCACCATTTTGAAGTTTTTAAAGGCGTTCTGCAACAGGAGTGTGACGATCTCAACGGTATAGCATTTTAAATGGACTAGTTTTTTTTAATATTCAGATTTTAAAAAACATGTTTTATATGTCTTGATGGTTCTCCCCATCTATATGTTATTTTTAAAATGCTTTGCAGCCATATCTGTGCAGGTACTTTGAATTTCAGGGTTAAGTATAAACATGAAAAATATCTTAACAGTGATTGATGGAATTGGGTGCTAATTGGGATGCAACTGTGGAAAAGAGAACAAAAACATGACCAAATTTCAACAATAAATTGTAACCATTCCTAAAAACATAAATCATTTGTTTTAATGAAACACCAAATGAGATCTGGATATTTTCTTCTCAATTTCAATTGGTCTAGAAACAAAGTATGAGACAAATGCTACTGAAAATGGTGTCCGAGAAGCAGGTTGGTATTTACCCTCCAACCACAGCCTGATCAGACTGACCTGACTGTTGTTACGTAATGCTCACTCTGTCAGACCCTATAAATACATTGCACAAAGAGGAAAAAACATCTTTGCCTATGTTTTTAGTGAATATAATTATATTACACCAGTGTTTCTCAACCCAGTTTTTGCAGACCCACAGCGGTCCACATTTTTGCTCCCTCCCAGCTCCCAGTAGGAGAAATAACATAGACTGTCTGGGGGTCCTGGAGAGCTGGTTTCAGAAACACCACGTTAAACCACAAATTCATAGGCAGAGTGAAATCAACAGTTCAGATTAACTGGTACAAAATGAGATCAGAATTATTAAAAAAAAAAAAACTGAATTTGCTGTGCATCTTAATTGGTTAAGCCAAATAATATGGGTTTTAATTCAGTTAATGACTGGTAAATTAAAAACCTGCCAGCATGCAAAGCAAGATAGCTGTAAATGGTTGTCAGCTTCATTGAATAGAGAGAATATAAATAATTTAAAAAGATGGAAGTAGGTCTTAGGGACACAGCATGTTTTATTACGTCAGGCACATTAGGGGCTATTGGGGGAATTCCAATAACTAATCAAGGGGCAGAGGCTGTCACAAGGAGCTTATGTTAAAGGAAGTACTATCGGAAAATCAGGAACGTCGACTATGTTAATAAGCATCTATAATCAGTCACTGTGCTTCTTTCATTGAGCGCTCTTTTAACATGAATATTGCACATCTATATACACCAAAATGAGGTGGACTCTCAGAAATAAGTCCTTATTAACTGAAAAACAAATAACTCCTATCCCAAGGGCATGATCTGAAGTAATACTTTGCATTACCCACAGGACTTTTTCAGAAACCAGTAAATTAACATCCACCGATCAATGTAAAAATAATACATGCATGAGTTTGAGCGACAGGCCCTTGTTCTTAATAATCATACATCTGATAGCTTTTCTGACATTTTAAGGGGAATGGAGTACAAAGGATGATTCACTACAACAGAGAAACCTCAACTGAAAATATTCAAAAAGTTATTTTAAAAGTAGCTTTAAGTTAAAGACCCGGGCCTGCCCAGTCCAATGAGATTGAAAAAACAAAAAAACAAAATTAAATAGTTACATAAGTTAGCACTACACAGTTTCTTACAAAAACTCTCTGTGTCTCACAATGAAAGTGACAATTACCTATTGTTTACAAAAACTGCTTAGCAAACATTACTGCCGTACAAAGTTCAGCTATTTATCAGTTCATCTCGCCATGCACAACGTGACCAGTGATCTGGAATGCTGACTTGCAGAGGATCCCGGCTCCAGGTTCAATACTTATTAATCCCAAAGATGCGGACTCCGTGTAGCTGCGGTAACTTGGGGATGAGCACACTCAGCAGAGAAGAAGTGTTGATCACGAAGTGCACTGTGTCATACTTTGTGTAGAAACTGGCAAGGAAATATCTGGAGGGAATTTGAAAAAAGTTTCAATTAAAAATTGAAATGTTACACTTGACAACCATTTAGTCATTTTTCCTAATGCAACGAATGTTTTTATGTTTGTAATGTGCTATTTGCCTCATTTGTATGTCCCTTTGGGCAAAAGCATCTGCTAAGTAAAAATATATGTAAATAATTATAAAAGTAAACAAAGATTCCTCAAATTAACAAAGGCACAGCCATTTCTTGTGGCTCAATGATATTTATTTTTCGGCTTTTAAGATTATTTTTTCTTCTGTTAGACAGAAAATAAAAATCTTACAGGATTATTGGTGAGATGGTAAAGAACTTTCTGGAAGAGGTAAACTGCACACCGTAATCCAGCTGCTCCCAGTGCGTGAGCAGCCGTGCCTTTCCCTGGTCGGGAGTTTCAAAGGGAGTTCCTTTTACCGCATGCAGGAACAAGTACATTCCCTGTCAACGACGGATGAAGAGACGTCGATTATGCTCAAGCAGTTTCAATTTTAAAGTCACAGAATAAAGACTACCCATAAAGTAGTTCTTCCAGAGAACGTTTTCCATACTAAGCAAAGGTAAAGTAAGGTTTAAGATCTAAGCAACATAAAATGCGTTGTTCCTATTCCTAAAATGAATTAAATTGCAAAATTAGAAACATTTAAAATATACACCCACATTTACTGTAAATATCACAGTGCAGGAATTGTTTGCAAAGAGAGAGCACAGGGAAAAACCATGTGTAAATGCAACAAGCCTGATAAGACTATTATGAAATGTTTGTTTTAAAAAGCCGACTACCTCTTTCAGTATTTTTTAAAGGTTCAATCGCAAATTACGAATTTTACATACTGGAACATAATGTAAGCTGTTGAAAAAGACTCGTTTTTTGTATGTCACTGTAAAGAGAAAAACAATCGGAAAACCAGGCTGGCATTGTGCAGCAGGTTATGAAGTCCATCTTTTATAGCACACTTTGTGACTGATGTCATTGCGCTGACCTTGTTATTTACTCTAAGGAATACCGTCAACAATGAGATGGTAAAGTGCTGAGGAAACACCAATTGTTTCAGCGCCATCTGGTTTAAAGGTCTAAGTTTCTAAAGATATAAACAATGAGCGATCTGGGGCGCCAAAAAAAAATGGAATTTCAGTGTAAATATTAAGGTTTTCTATATAATCAAGAAATTGCCTTAATTATGATAATCTGCAGGAGCAGCTATATCTCAGAAACAAAACACTGTCCGTGGAGTGCCACTTACCAGATTGTGTATAACATTAGTGAGGGTCCAGACAACGGGAACAGTGAAGAAAGGGATACTGAGCAGGACTATGTGAAGCAAGCCGACTCCCAGCGCGTATGTAAGCCAGATGCCCCGGCTGTTCATGACGCGAGTATTGGGGTTCACCTCGCTGTGCGCTACGCCGACATTCATGATCAGGTCTAAAAGGAACAGGCATTTAAGCAAAATAAGCAAACCATTATTTATCTGCTAGAAATGCCCCTGCAATTTATTAGCAATGCAAGGCATAATTTAAAATGTCTTTCGTTCTTGTCCTTATATTGTAATGTATTGTATATCTTATTGCCCAATTGTCCCTCCAAGCACCTGCCCCCTCTCTTGCAAGTGCAGCATAAGAAATTCACCGTGTTCTTCCGAACACAAGTAATAATAAAACTTGAAACTTTTACACTGCGGGTTGTACTTGTGTCGAATTGCATGGTGCGGCTTCATGTGTCAGTATAAAGAGGTATCAGTTTAAAGACGCATAAATGTTAGTATAATGTCAGTAACATTTATGAATCGCCCTTTCCAGAAATTGCCAAAGGCGGTAAACAGAGACACCGTATTAGTTTCTAGGACGGTATTTACATAAAAAAAATAGTTCTGCCAAACTTTCAGCTGTGTGCTTATTATATTCTCAGTAATTAAACTTCAGGTGTTCTGACATCATCGATCGGGAATCTAAGGTGTAAAGTTGCATAATACTTTCTTAGATGTGGATAGCGCAAGAAATTACGCGCCGAAACATTTTATCATTCATGAATGAATGCGTTCAGGCATTACATTGCAGGTCCTTTCCCGGAATGTTTTCACTCTATTTTTAAAACATCACATACAATAAAAGTGGGAATTAAAATAATAACCACGTCTTATTGATTCATTATGCGAAGACCACTGCATTATTTGTACTTCAGGAAGAGGACGCTGCACGGCAGTGCTGAGTTACACTGAAAACATGTTTTTTGTGTTGTTTTCAAAAGCTAGTGTTAACGTACGCACTGACGCGTACAGACATACCGACCTTTCCTACCGCAGGCATTATCAGGGCTAATGCGTGTTTTACGAGGCTTTGACAGTTTGATAATATGAAGAATCGGTTCAAATATATTAACAATAAAGGGATCAGCTCGTCAAAGCGCAACATTGTCTTTTAGAGATATATCTAGGTCATCATCAAAATATTTATTAGCCAGTTAACAGGTAGTATTCTAATAGCATATTATTATAAGGATAAAAGTCTGCTTGTATAGTACCTTGATTAATATTGCGCAAACATGTAGCTGTTACTCCAGCGCTATCGGTGGCCCGACCGCCTCGTCCGCAGATGCGATTCTGTTGTTGATCAACTACTTTCTTCCCTCGAAGAATTCACGCTTGTCGGAAGTCGAGTGAGTGACGGGCGTGACTGATGTGCCGCTTAGCCAATCGGCGGGCGGAATAGCCTCGGACATTTCTCTGCTTCCGGAGTGCATGCCGTGGACATCCACGAACAATTCAGGGACTGTGTTGTTTGTAGTCCTTTTTGGAAATAGGGTAAATTTTAGACACCCAGTCGAGTTGCCTGTTTGTAAGGTGCACTAATTAAAAAAATAATCATATTAGACGCAATTATATCCAGCTGCAGCTACAGTTTGAAATGCAATATGCAAAGGATACAATATTAATAATTAATTCATAATTTTCATGCTAAATCTGTCTAGGTCATAGACAGCTTAACATAGAAGTGACCTAAATTGCTACAGAGTGATGTTGGGAAATCTAATAAACACATCTTCACAAGCTTCCATTGATCAGTTTGCCCCAATGAGGAGCAGCACCATTTAAATCTCATTGTATGTTGTTCAATGACTATAAAGGCTCATTCTGCTCTTGTTCTTCTTCTGTTATCTAAATAACAATGACTGATTCACTGTTGATTCACTGCTGCTTTGGAATGAGCCCAAAAGTACTTGAACCCGGATATTAGAAGAATCTGCCTGGTGAGGGACTGGAGTCTTGTCCAGAATTCTCCCCTTCACAAGGTGAATAACATGAAATTTTATTAACTTATTTAGGAAGTTGTTTGGTATATATAAACCCCAGACGTGATGGCAATAATAAGATTTAAGGACATTCAAGCTTTATGGTGGATCCTTTTTCTGGGGGAACAGGCTGCATCCACTGGCCTGGAGACCTTAACAATGTATGTAGTGGGGCAGTGGGTACTTTACATGATCTCCCCATCATAATCAGAAAAACTTTAATGATTCCTGGAGGGAAATCATTTTTGCTGAAGTTGTGCAACAATTCCACACTTACGACTGTGTAACCACACTCAGCTCAAATTCCTTCGTGAAATTTGCTGATGACATAGTAGTGTTTGACCTCATCTCCAACAATGTCGAGTCGGCCTACTTGAAGGAAGTGGAGAACCTGGAAAGGTGCTGCCAGCATAACAGTCTCCAGCTGAACATGAGTAAAATGAAGGAACTGATTGTGGACTACAGGAGGCAGCAGGGCTCCTACACATCTGTCAACATCAATGGAGCTACGGTGGAGAGGGTGAGCACCTTCAAATACCTCGGCATCCACCTACAGGAGGACCTCACCTGGTCCATACACGCACGTGCTCTGGTCAGCAAGGCGAGGCAGCGGCTCTACCATCTGAGGCAGCTGAGGAGGTTTAAGGTCTCTCCTGCTGTCCTTAAGGCCTTCTACTCGGCTGCCATAGAGAGCATCCTGACCATGAGCATCACATCGTAGTTCGGGAACTGTTCTGTTCAGGACCGAAAAGTCCTGCAGAGGGTGGTTAGAGTAGCTGAGCGCTGCACCAGACCTGCCTTGCCCTCCCTACAAGACATCTACACCAGCCACTGTAGAACTGTATAGTTCAATGGCCACTGGGAGGAAGGATCTCCAGTGGCGTTCAGTAATACACTAAATCGTTCCGAGTCTCTGGCTGAAGGCGCTCTTGTGTTGTTTGGGCAAAGAGCGGCAGATGTTGTCCAAGATGGAGAGGGATTTGGACAATGTCCTGCTCTCTGTCACCATCTGGAAAGAGTCAAACTCCACTCCCAAGACAGCTCCAGGCTTCTGAGTCTGCTGGCATCTGCCACCCTTAGGCTCTTTCCCCAAGAGAGCGTAGAAGATGGTGCTGGCTGCCACAGACTCATAAAACATCTTCAGCATAGTGCCACAGATGTTGAAGAATCAAAGCTTCCGCAGGAAGTAGAGTCTACTCTGGGTCTTCTTGTAAATGGCAGCAGAAGTTTTAGTACAGTCCAGTTTATTGTCCAGGTGGACACCCAGGTCTTAATATTCCTGAACTTGTTCCTTGGATGGAAAGGGGAGTACCAGGATTTCAGATCTCCTGAAGTCCACCAAGAGCCCCTTTGTTTTGCTGGTGTTGAGCTGTAAACATGCAGTGATATTTCTCACCACAAGGTGGGCACATTCCCTAGCTAAAAGTATTAAACGAACTCTGCTATGCTGTACTGTGCAACAACTCATATTTTATACATCAAGTCCTTTTCTCCTGTGATGTCACTACAATTTTTCATACAACTTATGGATTTTCTCTGTATGGGTTTTACTTGTTTTCCCAGAGTCACCTAAATTCATGTCTGTTGTTTTAATCATTTCTTAATTGTCGCTTACATCTACACTTCAATGATGACTGGCGTTAAAGTTTGTTATTAGGATTATAATGCAACAGCACTTCAAAAAGCATGCACGTCTAGTGGAACTGGTCAGTTTTAAACGTCAAATGCAATTTTGAAATAGACTTTCAGAGCCTTTTGGGTTAGTCTCTTCTTGACACTGCTGTAACTGGTTTCCAATGACTGGTCACTGATTGATTTTCACACACGTGATCTCCCTGCATACATCTGCGTGGATGTTTTAAGGTGCACATGCTACTGACCACGCGACACACCTACAGGTCATTTGCACTATCCTGCAGACAATTTGTACCCATCTGGGAGCATGACTCAGTGATTAGTTTAGTGTTTTTGCCTCTGATGCCAGCCACATGCAAAAGTGGAAAAAAGTTTGGAAGTAAGACAGGGAATGTGTCCTTTTCATTTAATTCATATGGAAATCTCCATGGGGGCAGCATTCCCCCCCACCCCCCACCCAATACATGCCATCAGCTCTCAGGGCTGTATCCTGTATCACGAACTTTGCATTTTGGCCTGTGTCAAGTTTCATAGCTTTTCCAAAAGCTGTTTACTCAAGTGCTCCTTACAGTGTCACAAAATTTGCCCGTTTTATTGCGGAGATGTTTGGCAGTTGGCGTCCCGTCAGAAATCAACACCCTGGATATATATCTGAGAGCCGGGCTGTCAGCGGTAGGCGTGGCCACAGGCGTGAAAATAGGTAGCCGCATTTTGCAGGAACGAGGGTTCCCGTACGTTAACAGGCTGTGCACTCTGGTGCACTCTAATTCATTCCTCATAGATATCATTATGGGTAAAATTTATATTATTATGTTATTCATTTAATCCGCTTCAATCCACCTCTCTGTCTTCAGTAACTGCTTATCTAGTTATGGTCCCTGCCACTCAGAGTCAATTCTGAGTAGCACGTGGCATAAGGCATGGTGTGGTCCATTCAGGATTGGTACAGGCCTTGCAGTCATGCCAGCTCACCTGGTGCCCTGAAGGAGACTCCTGCAAACATGCGAAGAACGCCTGACTCGAACCTCAGGCATGATGCAACGGCACAGCCTTTCCAGAGCAAAGTTAGCATGGGGCTCCGTGGCTGAGCTATTAGGTCATCAAGGACCCCTGATGCAGGGCTAAGGTTGCTCGTGTATGTGGCCCCTGGTGTTAAGAGCTTCGACAATGGGGAAGTCGGAAGTTTATTCCATTCCAGAGTTTGTTTGTCGGGAAGTTCCGGTGCTCTGCTCACAAACAGGTGAACTGAGGTCTGGTGCGAACCGGCGATGGTGTGACTGATTTTACTTCAGAGAATTTTTCCCAGCGAGTGGTGAGGACTTATCGACACGGAGGCATCTGCCCCCCCTCACCACCGCATGCAATCACACAGATGACTCTTATTTAACGGATTTTATTTTGGGACCGGAGGAACAAACTCGAACCCTTTAGCCATGTTGTTTCAGGCCATGTCCTGGCAGAGGGCCAGGGTGTCAGATCGCAGAGGGGCCCGGCGGCCCCCGAGTCCAGCTCTCTCTCTGGGGTGGGGGGGTCAGCGGAAGGCCACATTCTATAACTGCCAGATTAATTCCCATTCAGCACATTTACTTTTGGAATATCCCTTGTAAATCACTACGTCGCCCCCCTCAGGGCTACTCCGGATGTGTGGTTCCCAGTAGGCAATGAGTGAGGAGCTGAACATAGTGGCTGGGCCAGGAAATGCCAGGATACCATGTGTGCCTGGCGGTAGGGGCGCTATAAAGGAGGGGAGGTTAGGACAGTTTCAAAAGCCTCTGAGTGACAGGGGCCCTTTATAATTGGAACATAATTGGTTTTTCAGGTTGGGGGCCCAATATGAGATGCTTTAATGGGTCCCAAAATCTCTAGCGGTGCCTTTGCCAGTCCATCATCATCCACAGCAAGTGATGGTTCAAGGGTTTCTCTGGTGGTTTTAATCTTTGCTGCAGGGCTCAGTGACTGTGCCTCGCCACAGGGATCATTCATGGACATCTTTATCGATTTCTGTCTCGATTTCTGGCACAATTCCAGACGTGGCTTTTAAATTCTGTCTATTTGCTATGTTTTTTCAGAATGAAGCCGACGAACCCAAATAAACCAAACGGATGTCAGACAGTCAGGGTGATCGATTAGGGCTGTTTATGGCAGTCGTCTTCTGGAACCTTCCTCGCTCTCGTTTGTGTCACATGACTTGGGGATGGCCTTATCATGTCTCTTTCCACTCTCGCCGCATCACTGCCCTAACGGGGCCTGGCCCAACTGGCGTAAATCACGTCACAGCGATATTTGCCCTTTGCTACCCTTAGCACCCCGTCACACATCCTCCATCCTTTTGCTAAAGCTTAGCCATCACCGAATGCGGTCTGAGGAAAAATCCCAGCAGGGGAGGTCAATAAAAACAATGAGTATCATTTTAAGAGCTTCATTGGGGTTTGGTGTATCAATTAGATGCTTTGAGTTAAGTGATACGAAGAACGATCACATGACATCATCCATCTCCCTTGACCAATTGCCTGCAGCGACTGCCAAAACAAGAAACACAGAAACGAGGATCATGTCTGTGATTTCGGTCAGCTGAACAAACATCTCCAACAAATAAGTGCACCCTATACTAAATTCTGCAAATCCTAGATGCTGATATTTCTGTCTTTGGTTGATCCCAACAGCTTTAGCACAACAGAATGGCCCCATGAGATACATCTACACAGCATAATATTCCATTAGGTACCCTAAAATGACATTCTATCACATTTTTAAGGATACCTTAAACAGGGCCTGCTGTGGCAGCCTCATTCAGCCTGTTTCAGGGCTATATAATTGCACTTCATTGCGTTATAATTGCACTTCTTTCCACTGGTACTCTCGGAGGAGACCTGGGTCAGTTTTACAAGGGGTGAAATTGTGAAAAGATGTTGGCCTACTTTTTCTGTTACGTGAGCAGTAATATTGTGGCACGCTGCTGCCCAAGCGTCTCCAACACTTTGGCACGGAACAGCCTAGAATAACGGTCTATTCAGCGTCGCGTAATCCGGGACAAGATTCATTCGGGCTGCCGTAATTCGAAACAGCTCTGCCTACCATAAAATATATGTGACGTAAACGGCTAATGTGCTGTTTACAGTTCCAGAAACTGTAGAGTTCGTTGAGATCAACCAATTAAAATGTCCGGTAGCTTACCAGCTGCAAAGCTTGTTCGTTTAAAATCGCATGTCTCCAGCACACAATCCCAAGTGATCTGTGAAGTAATTTGGACCTGTTAGCCTCTCACTTGTGTTTACGAGGTGCTGCCAACAGAGACGGTCGTCACGACAGCATCGTTAGGAGATGACAAAGCCATTCTGATTGTGCACTGAAGATTTAATCACTCGCCAAAATGAGAATGCAGTGCGTGTTGTGTTTGCTTTCAATCCCACGTAAAGAGTTTCTCCTCTCTGGTGTGAACATAGGCGGTCCTGTTCAGCTCCCACAACATGAACATAATGTGCAATTAACCTGTTTGCCACACAGCCATTCCCCTCTCAGAAATGCACGAGATGCGTTAAAGAACAACAACTCGTAACAACAAATTGCTTTGTACATATTTGCAATTATTATTCTCCCAGATAGACAAGTAAAGTCTCTCACTTGGTTTCATTGCTTTACAAAGTTATGTACAAAAAACTCTTCATTCTAATTAAGTCAATCACTTCTCACAAATAAAATAATCATAACTCTGTAAATCCCCATACCACACTGAAATCAACTAACTTGACAAGTAAACACATGGACACACAAAAAAATCACAAAAGCTATTCCTTCTTTTTGCAGAGTTTGGTATTGTGCAAAAAGTAAAACCAAATCTATCCAAGATTTCATCCTTCAATACTGCCCTCCCCAAGCCCGAATCCCTGTCCAGACTTATAAAACACTTCATTACCCATAATCCCTACTTGATCGATTAAAGTTTGCCTTTTCAATTTTTCAGCACTTAACATTAAAAATCTACATGACAGCAAAAGAAAATGCAGAAATCCAGAAGACTTTCAGGTTTGAGCGACTCACCCAATAATGAGTTTAGCCATAGGGCACCTTGGGTCCTGGCATTCATGTGGATGTTACTTTGACATGTACCACCTACTTAAACATTGTTGCAGACCAAGTACACTCCTTCATGGCAATGGTATTCTCCAGTGGCCTCTATCAGCAGGATATTTTGCCCTGCCATGCTGCAAAAATTGTTCAGGAATGATTTGAGGAACATGAAAAAGGGTTGAATGTGTTGACTTGGCCTCAGAATTCCCCAGATCTCAATCCAATTAAGCATCTGTGGGATGTGCTGGACAAGCAAGTCCAATCCGTGGAGGTCCCAACTTGCAACTTACAGGACGTAAAAGATTTCCTGCTAACGTCTTGGTGCCACATATCATGGGACACCTTTAGAGGTCTTGTGGAGCCCATGCCTCAATGTGTCAGAGCAGTTTTGGCAGCAAAAGCCACAATATTAGGCAGGTGGGGTTAATGTTATGGCTGATCAGTGTATAAACTCTGTGCTCTTCAGCCTCTTTAAGTAGCCTGCCCTGTCTTAGACAGTACTTTGCTTGAATTACTTAATTTACTGTCGATGATTTCTGTGAAAATCACTATTAAAATGAAGGCTAGGGACTAGGGGCTTGCTTACCCACAGCATCTTTCATAATACGGTACATAATAACTATTAAGTATTAATTATTTTCATGAACATATTTTGTGTGTTAGGGCTGAACGATACTAGAAAAAGTTCATATTGCGATATGTAAAAATTTCAAATATAAATCCCCTGTTCATTGGACTTCAGTGTGCCTGACCTTGCTTCTGTGTCCCATGCTCACTCACCCCACACACGCACGTGACAAGCGTAGTGTTGTGGGTGGCACAGTGGCACGGTGGCACAGTATCTAGCACTGCCACTGCACAACGCCGCTATATGTGTGTGGAACATGCATTGCCTGATTTCCTCCTGCAGTCTCAAAACATGCTACTTAAGTGAACAGAAGTGCCTAAGCTGGTGTCCCATCCAGGGCTGGTTCCTACCTTGTGCCCATAGCTTCCGGCATGGGCTCTGGACCCTTGTGACCCTTAATGGGACAAGTGTGTACAGGAAATGGACAGATGGATGGGTATTATATGTACATATCGTATTTAAATGATTACTCGATTAATTGTCCAATTAATAAGTGAACTACTTGATTATTAAAATAATCAATAGTAACTGCCCAAGTAAGCACCATAAGATTGTGTAGCATGTCATGTTTAATATGTGTTATGTATGCACCCATAACTAATAATCTAAAGCAGGGGGGGGGGGGAATCTTATCCACAAAGGGCTGGTGTGTATGCAGGTTTTTGGGATAACCTTTAGGTCAGCTGTTCAAACCCAGGTGTGAGGACTCTTCAGCCAATCAGTCCTCTAATTAGTAATCTAATTAGGGAGTTGCAGGAAAAACCCGAATACACAGCGGCCCTTTCTGGATAAGATTGGCCACCCCTGTACTAATATACAATCTGCAATTACACAGTTTAGGGTTTGAGAAATGAGCTTAAAATGATTTGTTAAATTGCTGTTTTATTAGCAGAAAGCATGTGTGGAACAGGCCCCTCTACTGCAGGATCCTTCCCTCTCTGTCCTCCTCTCATCTGCTGATCTGACTCTTGCACCTGGGAAAACCCGAGGATTATTTGAGGACAAGTGGCTGTTTATTTATCTTACCTTGGCCAACAATGTTTCAGCCATGATGGTGGGGCTGAGAACACGAAGGCTGGGGGTGCTGGTGGGCATTCCACTGGGGGGGGGGGGGGTGGAGATTTATTAACTGTGTCCTGGGTTGAAGTAACTCTCACTTCTTTGTTAATGTTATTGTTTAGCAGTAGCAGTGTCTCTGTGACGTAGATTTTGCCAGATGTAGACTTGTATGCGTCTTGGGAAGTGTTGGTTTCATACATATATTTTCCACACCCCATGTCCTACGTAGGGGGGGGGGGGGGGACTGGAGCCTATTGTGGGGTTCTGAAGCAAGGCAGGGGGTAACCCTTGATGGGGCGCCAACCCATCGCAGGGGACACACACCATATTCCTCTGTGGGCAATTCGGTACTCCAATTATCTTTAGCATGTTTTTAGATTGGGGGGGGGGTAGGGTTTGTAGAACCTAGAGGATACTCCAGATGCCATGAGAAGAACACGCAAACTTTACATACGAAGAGCTGGGGCAAAGAATTTAATTCTGGGTTCCAGAAGTGTGATGCTACAGTGCTAACCACTGTGCCACAGTTCTGCCCCCACAGCCGTTTTCAGGGCGCCCCTTAGCGAATCTCTACGCTGTGTTGCTTAATGGGCACCTGGGCTCCACGCATGTTTTCATGTTCAGATAGAAGGCCGGTTAACAGCAGATGCCTGTCTGTTTGTAATGTCCCTCCCTGGATGCGAAGATGGAAAACCCTGGTCGAAGAACTTTCCAGATTTCACCCTCCATGACCATAATTTCCATGGGGTGTGATTACTTGGGCAGTAAAGGGGGGAACCTGCCACCTGTTCACATAAAATATGGGCTGGAAAATAGCTGTAGATATGAGCTATGTACTTTCCACACAAGTGCACCTGATTAGGTAACATGGGCAATATTTTCTGCTCTTAAAGGCTATTGTGCTTTGTGAACGGGTCCTGCTTCTTTGAATGTGCATCCTGGCTTGGAGCGTTGTCCTCATATGATGTTAGTTTTCTTAACACATTAACCGAATATGAATGTATAAATGATGCCGGTCTTGTTTATTAAGTGGGAAATGTGCATGAAAAAGCTATGTGTCTAGCAAGCCATGCTAACTGACTGCAGCTGTGACATGAAACAACATTGAGTCGATAGCCAGCACTTGGTTTTGTCACCATATTTTACAGCAATGTGTCGTAACCCTGATCAGTTGTGGAGTTACGAGCCTTCAGTCAATTGGTGACTTGAAACCTTATTGACGATATTTCGCTCGCATTTGTTGCCCATGGCAACATAAGGGCTTGACTCACTTTCTGATGCAGTGCTGACGCCTGTCTTGAGCTCCAAAGTCCTGACGACTAGCTGAAGGTTACCTTAGGTGGTTCATATGCGTGTGATGTCCTTATCAATGACACACACGAAGTGTAACACATGCAGATTCCACCAGGTTACCATGTTAATTGCTATAGTGTAGATTATTCATTGGATTATCCTTCAATTTTCACTTATAAGCATAGGAATATCCCCCATCCTGGTAGCTGGTGGTTTCTCTGTTTCTGTTGTTCTTGTTTTATTGTCTCTTGGAATCCGCTTGGTTTCACCACAGACATTTGAATGTAGTGTCTATTTCAGCAGTTATCTCTGCTTACCTGCTTCCACAATCCATTATTCATTGGAGGCCTAAAATAACTGAGTCTGAGTGAATGTCTAAGATCCAGTCTTCAATGTTTATGGACGTTTATGGCAGTTAGGATCTACGCAAATATTCTGTTACCTTAGAATTCACTCAGATGGGCTGCTGCACTGGCCAGAACCAATTACTAAACTTACGTGTTAAGGGAAATGAGTATTTTTGGATAACCGTGTCTCTTCGGAGTTGACGAGAAGGTACAAATATTCCATATCACATGGGGTTCCTGTATGACCTAGTTCTCTCAGCCCTGGCTTGTCACAAGCACGTTCCACATACCAGGTATGCCAGGCTCAGGTTCTGACTCTGAGCACAAATAACTGGACGTCGACCTGCTTGTGTGCTCATGTATGTCCCAACTCTGCATGCCTTTGGAACAAAGTGCTTTTCCATAAACAAAGTACCACAATTGGCTTCAAACGTATCGCACATTTACTGGATCATCCAAAGTCATGCTGGTTATAGCTTGCTGAATTAGCTCTTAATACTTGCGACTTGCTCGTCATGAAAATGAATGGTTTATGGAAGGTTGCTGCATCAGAATTCTGTAGACGTCCCAATAACACAGCTGGAAGCTCAGTTTTGGGGGTTTTTGTGAGGGACCTTAGTCCAGGTTTGCCTGAACCCAAATGCTCTCCCAGTTTTAACATTGCACGTTTTCCCTCTCTGCTTGGTGTGGACATGCCATTTGTAGCTTTTGTTATTTTCAGATTATTTTCATGCTATTTAAAATCTCTGGGACCATCTGATTCAATTTAACAAGGGTTGGATTCTATGTTATTAATGTCATAGCGGGCGGAAATTTAGAAATGTCAAACATCAGGGCCTAAAACAAAAGAATTAGGGTTAATTATTTCCGACAAAGTTGCTGTGTCAGTATTGAATGAGTAGCATATGAAAAAACAATTCGTCTAAGAAATTCCTAAGAAAGGTACTGGTCATATCGAATATTTTTATAAGTTAATCTTACAGTAAATTACACTATTGGCAGTATTAAAGAAAAGTGCATCCGGCTTAAGTTAAGCTCTGATGGTTGTTGTTCTGTCACCACTAAATATCACGTTTTACAACAAGCACTGATACATACATACAGATATATAAACATACATATGTATTATATAAACTATATTACGTGATGGAGGATTTGAAAGGCTTGCGTTAATTGACTTGAGGTGCATAATTCAGCGTTTGAATGTTTGGAAGCGCAAGTACAGCTCCCAGCTGCATAAGATAGAGGCTTTATCCTGTGCCATTGTTTTCCAGTGTTTTCCGGACAGAAGGAGGGGTTAGTAGATCTATTTTTTAGAAGAGCTTCCCTCTGAAGTTTCTTATGCTTGCCTCTGGCCAGTGATAATAAACATTTAGTGACATTTGCTCCATGGCCTCAGTTGACGTGTCCTTATTTTTCCTCTTTGCAATGTGGGCCGTAGCCTCCAGTGCCACCCCAGTGCAGGCTGGGAATTGCGGTGGTGCAGGTGTGAGTGGGTTTGATGGGGTTTTTTTGGCTCGCAGTTTGTACCTGGCGAGGCAGGAGTATGGTGATCAGTAAAATGGCGGCCCTTTGGGAAAGAGGCATTTGTGAAAGTAAATCTGTACCTTGGGCAAAATGAACCTGACTTCATGAGGAGCCTCTGTGATGGTTTTGCTAAATATCTGCAAGGACATGAATTTAAATTTTTCAGAATTTTAGCAACTGTAGTTTTGTTCGGGTATAACGGACATGCAGAAAAAGCATTGGATATAGCGGACTCACATATAACGGAATTTCGCTTATAACGGACAAACAATTTGGTCCCCAAGGCCTCTTTTAGGTGTAGTTTTGTTTGGCTATAACCGACACGCAGAAAAAGCATCGGATATAACGGACTATCATATAACGGAATTTCGCTTATAACGGACAAACAATTTGGTCCCCAGGGCCGCTTTTAGGTGTAGTTTTTTTTGGCTATAACCGACATGCAGAAAAATCATCAGATATAACGGACTAGCATATAACGGAATTTCGCTTATAACGGACAAACAATTTGGTCCCCAGGGCCACTTTTAGCTGTAGTTTTGTTCAGCTATAACGGACATGCAGCTCTGCCTACAAGGCGTGTGGCATGCCAGTGATATTCAGTGCAGATACGTAGTCGGGATTATTAATAGTCACGCATCTGGTCAGGTAAATTAAGTTGGATTACTACATGTACAATATAATAATCTATACCACAAGTGTCTCTGCTGGGGTGTGGCATGAGTAAATGGTGTCCTGTATATTGTGTTCTGGCCATACAGCAACTCTGGATATAACGGACTCTGGATATAACGGACTGTTTTGCCAGGTCCCTTGAAGTCCGTTATAACTGGATTTTACTGTATTGGGAGTATAGTTGTTTTTGGCAGCCTGTCTTAATTTTAGTTTTAGTCTAGTCTTTGTGTCAAGCTGTCATTTTAGTTATTATTAGTCTTAGTCACGTCCATACTCCTTTTAATCTAGGCAAGTTTCAGTTGACTAAAAGTCTGAGCATTTTAGTCATATTTTAGTCAGAATTATCCATGACTATTTTAGTCTAGTTTTAGTCAACAAAAACTGATGACATTTTAGTCTAGTTTTAGTCAATGAAATGTGTATTTTAGTCTCTTTATTTTAGTGATGCAATTCTATTTTACCTAGTCAATATAGTACAAGTACCTAGTAGAATAGACAAAAACAAAATTTTCTTTTAGTCAAACACATTTCACAATTAAAACAAGGTTCTTATTATTATATTATTGTTACCTTATAGACTCAAGAATACTCTGCATCCATTCCAGACACGGATGACGCTCTGATTTGAATTTATAACATATATTTTGCCAACCAAACATGTTTGAACTTAGAAGTACACACAAATTTAAATAAAATAAATAAATAAAATAATGTCCATCTTCTTGCGTGGGACTTGCTTCACTGAAGCTGTTTCTGGAATCTAGAACAGGAATAGATACAATGTCAGGACAGATGCAGCCTCTGGAAAATCTAACTGTTGTAAATATTAAGTAGCATAAATCCTTGCTATTAGGCCTATTTTGCCCTCAATGACTGAATTAAACTATTGGTTGTAATTTGGCTGTTTATTTTCAGCTACAATTGTTTAACAAAAAAAATAGGCCTCACAAGACCATAAGGGTTGCCAGTCAAAATGCATCATGCTCTGAATCATTCACGAACATCCTTTCCACAAGAACATTATTTCACAATTAGCAGGTATTTACATGAGCTGTAGCCAGAGCCTACCTCGACGTGGATGGTAACTAGCCTGGCAAGCCAGACCCGCGCACGATGTTCCGAAAAATGCTCTTTCAAGGTTTCAAACACTACCCCTTTCGACATATATCTAGTCACGCAGTAATGAAAGCTTGAAAGTTTAGATCGCCAGGATTCAAGACAACTGAGCTGTCGTTCTCAGTTTGCTACTTAGCTTTAGCTTGCTAAAATGCCTACATAGCTTCAAAGTGTTCCCTTTACCCACGTATTCTTATCAAACATCTTATCAGAAAGATGTTTTGTACAGATCGCCAAGTGTCCATGCTTATGAAATATAATATAATATAATTATTACTGCATAATAATAATAGCGCGATTAAACGAGAGAAAATAACATCTCGTCTCGTTTTCGTCAACGAAAATGAAGAAACATTTTAGTAGGCTATAGTTTTTATTTTGCAAACCAAATTTAGTCTCGTTTTTACTCGTTAACAATATTACACGATATATTTTGTTATAGTCATCGTCACATGACCAGCATTTGCAGCAGTTGCATCTTGTCTCGTCTCGTCTCCGTCACTTCAAAAAGGTCCGTTGACGAAGATATTTCGTCAAAAATTTCGTTGACTAAAACAACACTAAAATTTGGGAGCCGGACATGAACTACGGAATGATCAATCCGCCACTTCAAATTTCGGTTTGGGCACCGAATAGCCTACGTATCAGCATCGGGATATCAACCACGGTTTTTACTTGGTATCGGATCGAAAAGGATATCGATGGTAGCCTATCGCCCATGTCTAACAGCAGCTCCCTTTGGGAAAAATTTAAAACATAGATCCATTTATAGGTGATTGAGAAAATCCTTATAAAACCTAGTCTATATGTAGCGTAAACGCACCACATCATGTTATTTTAAATCATCCAGAATTATAAAGGTTTATAAGGTAGACGATTTGTTATGTCAGGATTTGTGTGTGCTAATGTTAGCGCTTCTTGGATACCTAACATATTAACAAATGTGAAAACTCCAGTGCTTACTCACTGGGACGATAACAGTGTTGTTTGAAATAACACAGGATAAAAAATATTTTGGTTATTTTGGCTGCAGAAACAATATCCTTCTCATGTTTTCCCCCGCTTGTTAAATACCCGATCGTGCAGCGTGTCGCCTTTTACGAAGTGCTCCGGGAATGTCGCTGCCTCCGACGTGATTTTGGACCTGCTGAGATGGCTCTGAGTGCCTGAGCGCATGCCAGCGATCTTCTCACGCCCCATCATTCCCGTGGGACACAACTTGAGTTGGCTGGTGAGAGGCTGAGCCGAAGGCTTTGTGATGAAAGGCGAGATGTGTGCTTTGAACGGCCTGGAGCTGTGGATGTGATATGTGCTGCCTCAGAACATGTGCCTCGCTTATGGGGTGATCACAGGAGGCCAGGCAACTAGCCCCTGACCAAAGCAAATCAAAGGAAAAAACCTAAGAATACCGAACTCTGCATTTGATTAGTTTTAAAGCACCATAAGTCTTATTGTCCTCCTATTCCTGTTTAACTGATTAACTGATGCTAGATTGCTGTAACTCTGTTCCATTACTGGATGGTAAGCGTCTGGCCTCACCACTCCAGGGATGGAAGTCTGATTCCTTTCTCTGCTCTGTGTGTGTTGATTTTGTTTGTTCTCGTGTCCTGCTGGGTACCCTGGTTTTCTCCCAAAGGCCAAATTTTCATGTGCATGTGCCCTGGAATGGACTGTCCGGGGGTGCATCCCTGCTTGGTGCTCTGGGCTGTCTTGGATAGGTTCCAGGCCATCTTGAGATCCTGACTAGAGGTAACTGTTTGAAAGTTAGATTTAGTGGTCTTTAAAAATGTACCCTGTGCTTATGCTACAATTAAACGTGTGTCATGTACAGGGTTGCTAACTTTGGTCAGCTGACTGGAGTGAGATTTTCAGTTCTAGACAAGTCTGCGCACACGCACATGCATTTACATGTATGTCACAGTTTTATTACCTTGTAAATAGTCTGTAGGGTTTGCAAACTACCCCAACGCTTTTGATGTAGCAAAGTTTAGGTTTAAAATAGAATAATATAGATTTGTAATAAATTTCTTCAGTGAGCATGAGAGTCTGAGTGTTATGCCAGATGCGTGATAGTTAGCAATCCTTTGTGTATCCAAGCTGTTACTACTGTAACTAGACTAGTGATTATACTCAATTATGGTTGTCAAATTGTCTTAGAGAAGATAGCTATGTCTTCAATGTAGGGCTGCGGCGATTAGTATGCGACGTTGTGAACGCTCAAAATTCGTCGACATCAATATTTTAAATCGACAAGTCGTTTTTTTATTATAATAAAATTAACTATATGATTTCTACAACTCTTCAATTCGTTATTACAAATGTTTTCCTATAATATCTCTGCATAATTATGGGAGTACTTCAAATGATCACAAAACAAAACGGTGGTTTTACGCTGTGAAAAGTACGAAGGCATCCCACTGCGCACTAGTTCTATGCACGAGCGCCCGAAGAGGAAACGCACCGGTGCAATTCTGGATGATAGCCAGACCATTGGAGTAGGCAAAACCACCCTAAGTGCTGTCTATTCATATTTATTAAATTTTCATTAGAACGGAGGGGGGAAATGGATGGATGGATGGATAGAACGGAGGGCTTTTTAGTATCTTTTGTCTTTGTAGCTGCTAAATACACTCATTATTAAAGCCATAAAGTTTCATACCTGCTACATTTGAATCTTCATTGTATAAGTGTTTGTGAAAAATTTTAGGCTAAAATCTGGGTTTATTCTACGTTGACTGATGGTGCCAGAGTGCAAGTTTGTGCACGTTGGACTTGCTGGGACCAGTGTTGGTATCGTAAACTAAAATTGAAGTGAAAATGGACAGAAAATAATTCATGAAATAAAGATGGAAACCATATTTACAAGAAAAAAAAAAAATCATGTTGGATTTTAATCAGCAGAAAGTGCTGCCACACAACCAACATCTTTTACCTTGTTTAACCACAGCATCTCCTCTTTTACAAGATGTGATATAAAAGTGCTAATTGCTTGTGTTGTACAGTATGTGGAGTGCTCCGCTACCCGAATTTATTAAGCTTTTGGGCATCATGATGTTTAGGCATACTACTAATCTGTTTATGGAATTGTAGGCGAAAATAAAGAAATAATGTGCGTATAGTGCTGAAAAGCAATGTCTAAATTATCTAAAGCCCTGCAATGACATAGCTTGTTGTTGTAAACTTAAATTAAATGGTCAAGATGATTTTCTTGAGGAAAATTAATCATTTAGATTAATCGACAAATCAATAAAATAGTCGACAGATTAATCTATAGAAAAATAGTTGCTAGTGGCAGCCCTACTTCAGTGTATGACTGTAAGCTGTCATCTGAACTTGGGTTTGTTCCTGAGGTTTGAAACTGTGTGGAAGGCAGTACAAGCAAGTGAGGATGAGATATGGCAAAAGAGCGATGCAGTGCAGTGCAGCAGTTTACAGTGTAGTGCAGCAGTTTACAGTGTAGTGCAGCAGTTTACAGTGTAGTGCAGCAGTTTGCTTATGCTGAAGCCCGGGGCTGTGAGGTGTTGAATCTGGCCTTCAACAGCCGCTGTCAAACTTGGAAGTAAAACCTAATATCGATCTCTGAACAGGAGCAGTTGAATCCCTGCAACTGCAGTTACTTATAGTTAGTTCAGTTACATTCCGTGTGGTTTTCCCATCAGTGAAATGGGAATGAAGGAAAAGCTGGCACTGAACTCAGGATGTTACATGTTACAACATCAGTTTTTGGTGAAATGCCTTTGTTTCAGAGTGGACCTAATTGCTGTATTTCACACTTTCATCATCAAACAAACAAATCTGTGGTTCCACTACCCCCCCCCCCCCCACATACACACACACATACACATTAGGTGTCAATATCTTTGTGGGGTTGTCCATTCATTTACAATCGCAGCTATGACATCCTTAACCCCTATACCCAGCCATAACCTTAACCATAAGTAACCAAACAAAATACAAGACATTTTATTTTTTTGATTAGAGTCACAGATTTTTATAAAATTGAGGACTGAAAAAAATTTCCCCACATGGTCAAAATAACAGGTGTTTATCACATTCTGGGGACATTTAGTCCCCACAATGTTATATATACATGACCACACATACTGTGACCCATGAATCGGTCTGCACAGCTATAGCTTAAGATCCAATCTGCTTTTTGTATATAATCAGTAGTTTGAAAATGTGACTGGGAGTTTTAAGGTATTTAGGCGGCTGCAGTCACACACTGTTTAGCTAGCAGTTTGTAGCCTTTTGTGCCAGTGAATGGCATCACTGCTGGCTTATGGAAAAGGGGCCTGAGAGTCCTGCCTTAATTATGGGTGAGTTGCTCAGCCGCCAACCACCCCACCGCCCAGTAGGGAGACCCCCCCCCCCCCCCCATCTTGGCACATGGTTCAGGTACTGACTTGCAGAGTTTTCTTATGTGGCTTTCGATCATGTCAGGTGTCAGATGCCATCGCGAAATGCATGCGGCAGGCCGAGTGCTTGAACCCAAGCCTAATAGGGGTTATAAATATAAGGCGATTGAGTGATGGGGCCGCTGGGGTCCTCGGGGCCCCGAGGCATTAGTGTACATGGGACAGCCTCGCCAGTGGAGCTTCCCGTGCTGGAGGCCAGGGACAGCGGACTTTTCGGGACCTTCTTTACGGTGGGCACCTGCAGGGCATATATGGCTGTGCAGGTTGTACGTTTCTTGTTTTCTTTTTTTGGGAAGTGTTCTGCCTCCACTCCTGAGTCAGTGATTGGGGGTGGGGGGGGCAGGGTAGGTGCCATTTGCATGCCAACCCAGACACCATCACCAACGCCACCAGGGCACTGATATCCCCTGAGTTTCTTTTGATGATTCTGTCAGTGCGCTGTGTGATGTCACTGGTCACGGGGATGATTGATGCCGTTGGAAAGGGGCGGGGCCCTATGTGTTGCCATGGTAAATGCCCATGGCAACACATCTCCCAATGTAAACAGCCGGGTTTCCCGTTTTTCCCCTTTTTCCCCACATGTATCTTTCTTTACGGCATCAAAAATAGCAGGAAGGTGAAGAGTATAACACTCATGACATTTCATTTTGATGAAGCTGTGAGCTGAGTAAAGTTACATGCTAGAATGTCTACGGTTTCTGCAAGAGACTGGAAGACCGTAATGTTGAATATACTGTATAAGTAGAAGATAAATTTTTTTTAAGGAAAATGTATAATAAAAATGCCAACATTAAAAAAAATGACCTTTTGCGTTTTCCCCCAGAGAAATTACAGAGTAGGTATTCTGAAGTGTGCATCCATAGTGAACCCAGTGTGGAGGATACATAACACATAATGAGTAAGTGACAGCATGAAGTGCAATCGCACGAGTCACAATCTGCTTACAGTAGATGTTAGATTGGATCCTCCAGAATGACCTCTGGCTGTGTATCTGTTGGTACCAAAGCCAGACCCGGCGCCGAACCCCGAGCCTCAATGCCGATGTAGCAGTCACGTGTCAGCGGGGGGGGGGCACACCTGAGCCCCGGGGACGATGCCGGGTGGGCATTGACGTTGGCAGTTCAGCATGTAGAGGGCTGTAAAATACAAACCCTCCTGGGTGATTTGAATGGCAGATGGTAAAATAAATCCGGGCTGACCTTTTTAACTGGCCGGTCACATGTTCAAAGACGATCGTGTGCTAATCCCCACTAATCATCTCGCCGTGTCGGCCGTGGCCATGCTGCCAGGAGCGTTGGCCTCTGTGGGCAGTGAACAGCCATGGCGCTTCGCCGGCGAGGTGATCCTGAGTGTGGGATGGATGGCCCCTGTAGGCTGGGGGCCCCGTACGGGATCTGAGGGGCCACGCCCACTGCCGTTCCTGTCACGGGGCGGGGGGCGTGAAAACCAAGCTGTGAGCAGTGGGATGACCTTTCCCTGCTCTAACTATAATATTATCATAAGATGATGTATTGAGTTGCAGCCTTCCTGACGGATTCACAGGAGGCTTGCACATTTAATTGGGGGGGGGGAGGGGTTCTAGGTATGAAACTGCACACATAGGAAATCAAATAAGGGTAGCTGGGACCCTGAGACCTCTATCGGTAGAGCATCAAACTGAGCATCAAATGAGGGTCTATGGTTCAAGTCCCGGTGTGGGTGTGGCTCTTTCATGAATTTCTCCTGGGATTGACAAAGTTCAATGTTGGTGGGGTTGTTGTTGAGCACTGTGCTGTGTTTTTATTGGTTTCACCATTACGCACTTAGTGTTCAGTGCGCGCTTAACACTGTGACTTTCCTCAGCGTGTTAACGCCCTCCCATAAACCGCAGGCCATCTGACGCAGTACATATCCGGGATTCCGGTGCGTGTTCCGACCCTCGCTCTCCGTGCTGCGCTGCCACGGGAGGGGGGTCCCGAAAACCACCTGTCAGCAGAGCCGCGTCGAGAATGGGGGCAGCAGCTGGCAGGGGCCGAAGGCACGAGAACGAGGGGGCGGCTGACGGTGCTCCTCCGTCATCCGGGTGGGAACGGATCCGCTTACACCCGTGCTGCTTCGCCTGGGATGAGATAGGAATCCAGCCACCCTAATGGGGGGAGGAAGATCTGCCCTGTGCCAGAAAAGGAAAGTGTTTGTGGGCAAAGCGGGCTAGTTTCATCTGGGAGCGTCAGGCCTGGTGCGATAGGGCGTCCTAAGCGATCCGTCACCTTTAAGATGCATGGGACAAACACTGAGATGAAATTTTGATCTTGTTGGTCATAATGCAATAAATAGTAACAAATAGAATATAGATGTATATAAGGCAGTCAAATATATTAAGACATGGACAAAAGACAAAAAGACACCGTTAAAAAGTACAGTTATGCAAATGAGCAATCAGTCATAGACACACATCGTTTCTCTACTGGATATGAATCTGTGGTATTATGCAATGGCACATTTTTAGAAGGCTTTCTCCAGTGAAAGCAAAACGTACCGCTCTGCGTGGTGAGACCTTGTGGCTTATTTCCGCAGGAAGACTCACTGTGCCAGAACATGAGGAATTAGGTCAGCTTCAGCGTCGCCGCTTGAGTCCGACATCCCTTTGCCCAGCCGTCATTCCCCCCCGCCCGCCTCGGAGCCAACTGCAGCTCTGTAGAAATTCAGACTTTTACAGTATATCTAGGATATATGTGTGTCCCTCTTCCAGCTGATTATTCTGGTCAGGATTATGGAGCGGGGAGCCTCTCCCAGGCATCATAGACAGGCGTACAACCTGGGCAGGATGCCTCATCACAGGGGAACATACACACACAAAATCATACACTATGGGCTGTTTAGAGATTAGTCTCACAATATGCCTCTGTACTGCAGAAGAATTTGCATATAATGAAGGATTTAAACCCCCAGCCATAGAGGCAACAGTGCTATCTACTGTCTATAGTGTGCGTGTAATATATACACTGCAAAGACAGTAGCATCAGCTTGGATGCCACCGAACCAGTTTTGGTTGAGATTACAGTAAATTTGTTTCAATTAGCAATACGCTGTTTATTGATTTACATTACATTGTCTTTTAAGTTTATATAAACCATTATTTCAATCTCAATTTATAATACATTTCTGAATATGTTAGTGGACTAACATTAGGTTTGTTGGGGGTGTTTGGGTAAGTGAGATGTAGTGTTTCTCTTCCAAAAGAAGCAGGATTCACCATCAACGCCTGAAAAGTGTCTAACTGTTGAGTCATCATTCTTTTCCAAATCATGAGAAGATCTTTTAAAATATTACTTAAAGGAGTTTTTAACCTCCCCACCCCACCATGATATTGGTATGGCCTGACCATATCATTGCTGTTGTGATGACATGAGGAAGCGGGAGGTTTCAGCAGTGCCAAACAACACAGCCTTTCCCAGTTCCCTTTGAGGAGCAGCTGACCTCCGTCAGTGTCGGCAGAAGTGCTCTGAGGACATGGGGGTTGTTGCCCTGACATGTGATCATTCCCACACCCTACCTTCCCCATGCTTGTTTCACAGTGTTCGTGTTTCTTTGTGACATTCACCTCGGTGAAAACTGGTAAAGTTGATAGCAGTCTGACAGTTTGAACAGAATGATGACATTCTGCTCTATTCAGGTCAGGGGTGACTTCCTCCACTCATGTTCACCCATTGAGAGATTACTGCATGCTCTTGCTAACTGTTGGCCTTTTCTTCATGATTGATGGGGTGTATCTCTTTCAATGAAGATCATCTTGGCATTGTGGACAAGGAGGAGTTGTATTCTATCCTTGAAAATCCAGCCTGGCCCGTCACTCAGGTAGTCACATGCTCCTTCCTGATTTCCCTGGGAATTTCTCCCCATCCGAATGTCCGGATACCACAGATATGGCAGCTCTGGAATCCACAACGGTGATAAATGCACATGGACTGGATCCCAACCACATCATCACCATTCCCATCATTCCATGGGAAATTCCGCAGAGACTTGTAGGGAACAAACATGTGCTTACTTTTGCAAGCTAGAATAAAATAATGTTTTTCCAGTCATAAATGCTTAAACTTCTCATGTGGCATAATTCAAGTTGCTTTTCTCAAGATGCCACTTGTCATCTGACTTGGTGCTATGTATAGGAATAAGAATTATGAGCTAGCTGTTTTGAGTGTTTTTCTTTCAAGGAACAGAATACGGTGAAGAACAGGCACACCTGGTTGATATGGCAGCCATCCAGCTCACAGCAAGAAAGGAACTGGCAATGACTAAGTACTTCTGCTGCCCTCTACTGGAGCCCTGAGGCACAGTCAGATACTCGCATCGATTTCTCTGCTTTCCAAACGATTAACTTTAAACTTCTTTTGAGGTCCAAGCCCATAAATCAGGCTAAATATAACATATCGATGATTTCCTTCCTAAAAGCTTCTATAATTTCAGTTAATTGCCTTATGAGGCATGGTTTTAAATAATCTGAGATTTCACATAAATGCTTGTCTGTTGCTCTTTTGCAGGCCCTATCTTCCATACTGTGATAGTCAGCTTAAGGATGTTGTAATGTCAGTATAATTTAAACAAGCACTTAAAGACTGAAATTTAATTCGGCTTCACATTGACACAACTTGTGGGATAAATAATAAAGTTAACCATAAAAGCAGGCACCTTTATTCATATAACATTTGTTATTATACAGAATTTTTTAGAACTATTTTTATTCTTATACATTTACCAGCAGTGGCTAAAAAAGGAGGCTAACAGAAAAAAAAACCCACACAGACAAAACGAAATAGCAAACGTATCAAAATCAGTTTTTACAACTTTTGTAGCAACCAATTCTCTCTATTGGTCTGCCATAGTGCAAACTGTATCGTTAAAAATACCCAGTCTGAACGTGCTTATAACAGTCATCGTCCTCCAGCGTCTCTTCCTGTATTGACGTGCTTCAATAGTGCCTCTGCGAGCTCTGCTGTCCAGTAACTCTGATTTACCAGAAAGTTTTCGGGTGAGCAGATAAAGCTATGGTTTGCAGGTGAGTTAGGGCGTCTCGTGTGCATGTTAATAGTTGGTGGCTTTCAGTTCGAGATCAAGCAGCCCCTTGGTTCACAGTTGCCGTGCTCTGAGCGAATGTAATGGGTCATCTCATTGGCTATTGTGTTCATAAGATGATGCATAAACAGATAAGCTATCAAAGCTGTTTTATGCTGGGGGGTGGAAACAAGCAAGAGTGTCCATGTTTGAGTAGGAGTGTGGGTTTGTCAGAAGGAACGGATCAGAGGTGTGACAGGAAGTGACACTGCCTTCCTGCCTTTTCCGCTCCCCTTAAACAGAGCTGCCCCTCCCCATATCATCTGGTTGGTCACTTTCTGCTCTGCGGCTGGGGGTCTGTCACTGCTACGCTGCTTCTATTGCACAGTGTGATCTTTGGGGGGGGAGGGTTAATTTAGGAAGCGCGCTGATAGGGGAAGTTGTTCAGGAGGCCTCGGGAGTCCGTGCCGGCGAAAGAGTGTCCCGGCTGCCAGTGCTCACGAGCAGCCGCAGCGGTCCACCACCATGGAGGGGATCTTGCCATAGATGATCTGCTCCTTCCTGTTGAAGTAGAGCATGTTGATGGGCGACATCTTGGTGGGGGTGCAGCAGGGGCCGGCGGTGCCGCGCGGGTTGGCCTTGTTCACCAGGTGCGTGTGCGGGTACTTCTGCAGGTGCATGTACTCGCACTCTCCAGAGCAGTAGTTGGCCTTGTATCGCTTGGGGGCGATGATCCAGTCCCAGCCGAAGTCCTCGAAGTCCACGGTGAGCGGGTAGCGGCAGCAGCGCGACTCCAGCGAGTTCTCATCGCACTCGAGGCCTGAGTCCCTCCTCGAACGCCGCGGGTTGTCGGAGATTTTTACCTCCATGAAAGGTTGCTAGGTGGGGGGGTGGATCACAAACATGGTATTACACACCGATACATCCTTAGTAAAGGTTTAAAGACTATGATTTAGCAATTTCTGCAGCTTGCGTCAACAAGTAAACGAAGATGTCCAATTTTTTACAGAGACCTATGCTAAGGGAAATTCAGTGTCTGTTTTGCACTCAGAGCATTTATATAATACTGTACAATTATATAAAAGCTATTAGTGTTAGTAGCACTTATAATGAGCACTTTCTGATTAACACTGCTAGTGTTTCACTGTTCTTTGTTGGTTTTTAATGGGAGGTATCGTTACAGTCAAAACGGGAAGGACACAAAAAAGTGTGCAGGATACGAGTACTGCTTCTAATTATCACAGCTGAAAACATCTGACTGGTATTAAAAACAAAATAGTGACCGCGACCTAACAGCAAAACAAAATCCGCGGGCCATTATGTACATATTGTGACGCAGAACCTTACCTGGAGAACAGCCGGTGCGGGTCAGGCTGTATGACGTTTGATTAAGCAAAGACATACGTCACAATAACTCATTCTGTAAGGCTTTCCAGTAACGGAGTGTACTGTAAGGGTCTTTCAAACATGGTAGCAGATATTAGGCGATTAGGGGAATTAAACATTAAAGAATCACTCACCAGTCCCTCTTCCCCAGATTCTGCAGATGTCACCGCTAAATCATTTCCCTTGGCGTCATATGCGTTTATTTCAATCCCCCAGTTAGTCTCCGGCTGCCTCAGCCACACTTGAAGAAGCTGCTTCACATCGATACTCTGCCAGGAGCTGGTCCCTGCGCTCACATCCACCTTCAGGGAACGGATCCGTATGTGCCTGCTGCCGTCCGCAAGCGGCTTCAGCCGCGATATTTGCAGGAACACGGTGGTTTCTTCATCTGCAGGTCGGAGGTGAACCCAGAGCTGCGCCTTCACGATGCGGTTTGGCTGAATCTTCGGACTGAAGGAGAAAAAGCAGCACTTCGGTTTGCGGTCCACCTGGACGGTGGGGTCGGCTGGAGGGGAAAAGTGATGTCAAATTACTGACGCGACTACGATTGTATCACCTGTAGATACAACACAGCCTCAATTTCTGTATAGCATAAGCTATACTGACCCTCCTTTCCAAAAAATATATTTCATGACTTGATAAAAAAAAAATTTGATTGTGCCAACCCAAGATGTAGGCTAATACACGAAACGCATTCTCTCATTATTAAGATTTAACGTTATAAATTTTGTTAAAGTAAACGACATTTTCATGTCGAGCTTACAAAAAAATATTTATTCCACAGCTGATTTCACAACAATTCGTGATATATATTACGCTTCATAGCAGCAAACATACGAACGTTTTCTGCGAGTAAAACATCCGCCACGGCTTATGCGTAACGTTGCCAAGTGGATGAAAGTCGGAATGTCATTAGATAGGCTACGCATTGTCGCTTTATATTAAATAAATTTTGGTTTTAGAAAAAAAAATGCATGACCAACGCTCAAAAGTACAGGTTCGTGATAATAATTTTCCAGAAACCATCCCACGGCACGAGGTATTACTTAATGGTGACTTTGGGGTGCCCAGAAATGGGTTTCGCAGAAGCCCCCAAACGAAGCAAATAGGTCAATGAAGGTATCGGGAATGCTTACGCTCCGTGGCCATCGCCATGATTGTCTCTGTGATGGCATGGTCATCATCGTCCTCTTCCATAATCTCATCTTTATTATCATCCCCAACCATGTCGTACTGGTCTAGGAGCTGCTGCAAAGGGGGTGCCTTTGGTAGGAGCTGTTTTACCACGTCCCGACTGATATTGGGAGCCTGTTTAAGGCGAAGCTTGCTCAGAATTTGGGACTTGATGGCATGTAGTCGCATGAGCTTACTGTGCTGCCTAAATTCACACGTTGAGCACTGCTCGATGTCATCCGAAGGCTGGTGCGCTGTGATATCCCCCTGACCCACCGGACCAAGCGCAAACAAGAAACTCAGGTAAAACAAAACCTGAGTCAGCTGCATGTCTCCAAAGCCGTCGCTAAAGGCTGTCCAGTGGATGTGTTTTTGGCGTTAAGACGCGCTGCTAAATTTATCTGGACTTTAAATCATGTGCCGCAGTAATAGGTATCATACAGTTATTCACCGGGGCTTTTTATACCACAACTTTGCCTTCTCTATTGTGTCGTCAAAATTCTATGATTGGCTGGGCTGGCAACAATGAATTTAGCAGTCAGACGTAAGATTCATTTCTGTGTCAAACCTTAAAGAGCTATGGCTTCGAAAAAAAAGTATTTTATGAGCCAACTGTGAAGCATAAATCAAATTAAAGACATCAGGGCGCTGATTATAATTTCCCGATTACTCGAACTATATTGATATCTTGATTAATTAAGCCAACAAGGATTGCTACAGTCAAAAAAGTTTAAATGTATGCCCTGAGTTTGCCACCAGACCGAGAATGTGTTTCTGAGACTAATTCCTGCGTTAAGAAATCAGTTACTGTGTTATGTCAATTTTATTTGTAAGTGGTTCAGAAAAATATGGGTTTTTTGCAAATTACTACTTACATATAGAATTATTTATACAATGTATTTTTTTTTACTTAAATCCTATTTAAGTATATACAACTTAAGTAAACAAAAGTAGCTTACAATTAACAGCATGACCTTTGTATATGATAATTTAGAAAAACAAATTTAACAAACGAATACCTGCCTGTTAACACAGTTTCTTTTATTCAGAAATGTGTTTAATAATAGCAGAGGAATGTTTTCCAGAGAAAAGCTGAATCCTGCCACCTGCCGATCACTTTTGAAATTGTAATTGCTTAAAAATACGTGAGGACGGGTGAAGTGATTTCACGGGTGAAAGCTATTCAACTATGTGAATTTAGTGTGCATCACACATGTTCAATAACAGTGCATACTTTGTTGAAATGAACGTGCTATTCACAGCTGGTCGGGCTTTTTCAGGAAGTACCATACACATTTGCTTTTAAACAGCTTAACAACTAAAAAAAAAGGCGATTTAAGCTTCATAGTAGTAGATACAGTGCGCGAACCTGGAAACCATTTTAACCAGCCATTGCAGATCGCATAACTCTTGGTTTTGGAACGTCCGCGAAACTCTTAACCATGTATACCAACTTGAAGTTATAAATAAACGCTCCTCTGAATTTTCTAACGCTAGGCTGTTCTTCTCAACTGGGACTTATAATTATTTGAACGAAGGAACTTTTATTATTGGTGGCCAAACAGTATTGAATGGTTTTATAACACTGAAAGAGAGTTTTTACTGCGCAAACAAATGTTTTCCGACTAGAGTACATGCACTACTATTTAATTATTCTGAAAATACCAAACATATTGTAATATGATTAATTGCCCGCTTATGTATTTCAAAATATAGTTATCAAAAAGCAATAAGGTTTTTGTTTTCTGAAAGTTTTATTTAGTACATAGGCCTATTTTAGCATGTTGGTAATGTGCTGACTGTATGTCAACTATCCGGGACTAAAATCCCCACAAGGAGCGGCTCAAAAATTACCACTGCAAAAGGAATGAGACTCATTCTTTGGCCGCTCCTAAATCTTGATAAACAAAAAAAATAAATTCCAGCACATGTGCTGGTACAAAGATTATTGCGTTAAGAAAACATTGTGTATAATTGTTTTATCGTGTAACAGTATAAACTACGTGAGAGAAAATATCCGTCAGTTCCTTCATTCACCCATTTATCCTCAACCTCTTGTGTAGCACGGTGTTGCGGAGGAGAGAATAACAATTTATTTATATAACACGTATACACAAAAAAGAGACTTTGTCGCCCTCCACTGACACGTTGATATACACAGGACTTGGGCCTCTGCTTACAAATCAACCAGTTACTTCTATTGAAGAGCTGTTGGACACGCGAACTGACACAGGCCCTGTACGTTCTGCATGTGTCTTTTTCTTATTTTGGTGTGTGTTGCTATACTGTATGTAAGCTTTTACCTAAGCTATCAAATGAATTCTGAGTCTACAAAAATGCAATTGTGCTGTCTCTGAAATATATTATTGTTGGTTTACTATTGATAAAACCCCAAGTCTTTGTTTACTTAATAAACTGGTAAATTAGCATTAATTAAACTGCAGTTGTATAGAAAACCTGTAGACATGCATTTTGGCATTTAATACAGTACTCCGAGTGATTACTCTGACTCTGAATTCAGTCGTCTAATTTACGTAAAAGTATTAGGAACAAAATAAAATACCTATGCAAGGGCATAATTTTGGGTTGAGCATTGCGGGGGGCACTAATTTAAGTGGGTCCAAAGGATTTTACTTAACCCATAGGCGCGTGGCCATAAATTTTCTGGGATTAGGCTAGTAACTATCGCTTCTTGGTTCAGACGTGAGCGCTTATCATCTAGGTTGACATTACATATTCCTGGCGCTAGAGGGGGGCATTGTGCAGGTGTATTGTACTTTATGGACGAATATAAGCGACACACACAGAAATGCAATGCCTTCATTATACCGTAGTTTGCCCAGTGCATATTTAAGCGGTCTTCAGTGTCTACAGCTCTTCAGTATTTAAAAAAAATACATGCCAGAAAAGCTGCGTGGATGATCGTAAAATAGATGATGCGTATACTATTATACTAATATAAGGATTTAACGCGGTATAATGAAAAAAGCATAGCCCTGACGTGATTCATGATTTTTGAGTTTTATTCAGATTTCACCATGTTGACTGGATCTCGAGCAACGTGGAGTCACCAGGGCTGTTCTGGATCCGGAGACTGAATGTCATTGGTCATGTAACAGTTTTTTGGGAATCTACCTTACACGAAAATTGTGTACTACTTTGACAGTGCAGGTAAGTTTCATCTGTATTCTTAAAATTATGCCTGTAAACGGGCTGTCAAGAGGACGTCTTTGCGGAGCACTTACCGCCCTGTGAACGCCCGGTACATGCAGGTAAGATCAGGGCGAAGGGGTTGTGCCTGGGTTCTTTTCAGCGTTTAGTAATGCCTGAACCCTTCATGGGATCCGGGGAAACATCGGAAAGGCTTTAATTTAAATGATCAAATGTGAAGTTGGGAGTCCTCCTTCAAAGTGAGTGGGTGTTTCATCATAACTACTGCTCTGTGAAACTCAAGAGAACGTATTTTACTTGGGCGTAACAATTAACTTTGGCGGATGTTTATTGAGAAGAGAGAAATTGCCACTAACGTTACAAGTTCACTTGGACAATTTATTCCCTATATGGACAAGACGGTAACGGCGCAAATAATTAGAATAAGCAGCATTTATTAATATCCGCGACATTATCGCTGATCGCTTTTTCGCTCACTGACCTTGAGTTTTTGCTTAAGGGTAACCAGCGTTTTATGCATTTCTTCTTCACGCACAAAAACAGTCGATCCTGATGGTCATTTTCGTGCTCTTTCCTCACGCAATAAATTGATATTTAATTCCTGAAGCTTACCCAGGCTTTGGCATGTTAGATGCATCTGATAAAATGACTCGGTGTAAATTTACAATGTATTTTAAGTGGCTTACATTATCCGATCCATAGCCGGTGATGTTGCGACAAGAAATGATCATATTGCAGTTGCCCGGCCATAACGGGATGTTAGTGGGAGTAGATCGCTGAAATGAACAAACAGCCACAGAAATCCACGCTAATGCATTTGGGCGTTTTTTTAATTGCTGATCACGGACGCATCTCATAATAATTAATCGCATATACTTTAACTCCATGCGCGCAGTACAATGTACAACACGACACTTCGGAAGGCTACAAAACAGCGTGAAGTACGTGGTGAGTCATTACCTAAAAGTTGATTTTGATAATGCTTATGAATAAACCCCCGCATTAATTTCAACGCATTATCGTGGCCACCGGCATAATCGCTTTGCAAAAATAGCAGTTCAAATGTATAAATCATGCCTGGTTTTAATTACAAGATGCTGGTGACGGACAAACAGAAAACGCACATAAACGGCTTTTTCGTCATCCGATACGTGGTACCAACATTAGCTGGGGAGGCAACTTCAGACTGAGCCGGATGTCCCTGTCATCTGCCTTGCCTTGTTAAAACACTCTGAACAGTTAGACAGGGGTAATGGGGATACTGAGAAATTGTCCAGAATCATAATACTGTTACTGAGGTGCCTGTACTGAACGTAAAGACCTGAGAACATTTGGACATCGGGTCTCTTGGGTAGGTCAGTCCTGGGTGCACCTGTTTCACCTTCAGAGGCAGGCGTGAGTCAACAGTAGGTGGTAAATGCCTTCATAATCCTCTGAATTAAAATTCAGAGTAGATCAAGGCAGCATGCACATGTCGCAGAACGGGAGCAGTGTGGACAGAGACATTGTTTATATATGTAGAGTTTACACATGATAGTGTAACCAGGAAGAAAAACCCTTTCTTTACTGGAGAGGCGGTTCATTCGGAAGATTCAGAGATTCAAGGAAAATGGGATTATGTATTCTCTCCAGTCAGCACCGGATCCAGTCCCGATTATGTCAGTTCTGGTGAATGCATCGATGTGCCAAGTGAGCCAGTAATGGGAGACGAGAGGCACGTTCCGTCCAAAGAGCTTGTATTTGGAGGAGGAACGCTGACACCCTGTCCTTGCTGTTTCTTCAGGCTGTGAGCAGATCCCGGAAACAGGCCCCCCGTCCAGCCAGGCGCTGTGGGAGCGGGAAGCGGCTACACGCCCAGCCCAGAGGAAGAGACTCTCTGCTGACTCTTCCGTTCGACTCTCGCCCTCTGGCCGCCGTCCCCCCGGCTGCCCGGCCCAGGCTGCGCCCTCCTTGCCACTGCCTGGGCCCCCTCCCCATCATCCTCCATCCAATGCAACATCATTTGCATTATGGGATGTGTCAAGTCGAAGCGCGCCAGTCAGACTTCCGGTGCCAACTCGGCGGCGAAGGCGGATGGCCGGCCGGAGAGCCAGGGCGGCGAGAAGGCAGTGCTGGTGAGTGCCGAAGTGGGACCGGGCCAGGACTCCCCGCGGGTCACCGCCGTCCTGCTGGACTACGCCGAGCGCCTGTCCGAGGACATCGTGTCACGTGCCATGCAGCAGTGGGCGGAACTGGACAGCCGCTACAGCGACATCCCCTACATCGAGTGTGACGTGCCATGAGACCAGGTGCCCTCCTGGTCACCCCCCCCCCCAAAAAAGCATCTACGAGGACCCTGGGAGGGGGGGGGGGGTCTGTTTCTCAAGTTAGCGTAATACACCAAGGTTTGCTCCATTGGGTTGCCTTCTGAGACCGTTTCGGTCCAGCTAGTTAGCATCATTAGCCCCGTGCCGATACCGGTGCTCTGGGTTATTGTCATACCCATTGTGTTTTCACTTGGTGTTCCACTACTCATTCCATGAAATTGGGGTTTGTCAAAAGGGAACCTTATGGCAGATAGCCTTCATGGGGTGGGGGAGGTCATCTGTGATAATGAATCCCTTTATAATTTATCATACCGGGTTATGGCCTGTACCAGTGCAGCCAGTGTGTGATGGGGAGGGTCTTTTCCTATGCTGGTCGTTCAGCACTGATGTGGGGGCGCCGGGGTCCAAGGGGGGGGTGCTCTTTCAGTAATGTGAATCTGCACTCATATGCCAGCATCCTGGTACCCAAAACCAGGCCCTTCCACAAGAGATATAAATAGCCATCTTCTGTCTGCTTGTCCGGGACAGGAGCGCCACCCCCCCACCCCACCTCACCGCACCCCCGCTGCTTCATCAGCCGGCCCAGACACGATGCTCCAGCCTCAAGGTAAACGGCCATGATTAATGGGCATCGCAGCGGACTAATAAGGTCCTTCTTCTCCCTGCTTATGCTGCCTATCTCCCGAGAGGCTCAGGTGACCAGCTGGAATCCCACGGCAACGCGGGATGTGAAAGCGATCGATCACTCGGCCCGGAAGCTCCTAATGAGCTGTGAGTTAAGGGTTTCGGTGGCAGACATGCTGTAACTCTGCCAGACGATAGTCTGTGCCAGTGCATACAAAGGTGGGGGATGGCGGGGGTTACTACGCTATGCCATGTTACTGGTATTACTGGGGGAATCAGTCTCCTCTCACTAAGTCAAAGCCAGTTATTGAAGTTTTTTATGTTCTTTTTGTCCCGTCTAGATTTATCCATAAAAAACCAAAATATTCTTTACTGCCATATCTTGGTTATAATCTGTAGCACAAAATACAATTCCCAAAGGTCTATGCGAGTGCCGGTGAGGGACTTTGGTTGCCTTGAAGGAGCTACTGTAGTTGCTTGTTAATTAAACTGCAGATTAGGGAGAATGTGCACAAGTGCAGATGTTCTGTAGAGCGTCCACGGTCTTGTGGTGAATTTCTCAAACTCTAGCACAAGCACGGTAACTTTCCTGCTTGGATCGTTTTGTACGGTGAGTGTGAACCTCAACACGGGCCGTTCTGAATTCATTTCAAAGGGGATTTTAGCATTGAAAAGATTTCGCCTTCTGTTTTGTTTATGATCTCGAGCCGTAGCACGGTACACCAGCCAATGCTTCAGCTGGGATGCATTTGATGCTGTGAGGCCTCCAGAGAGAGGTGCCATTAGCCAGCAGCAACGGTACGAAATGGCAGGTGTACATTCCAGCAGCATTTTGGAGGATGCTGTGATACTCTACTTTGCTTTCCTTTGAGTTGAACAGGATACGTTGTATGTCTCATAGGGTACATGCCATTCATTTTATTTGCTCTTAAGCAACAATGTATGTGTTGAATTGCATTGTCAACATTCAGCTCTTTTTCCCGCCAAACTGTTGACGTTACTGTTTCGAGGCCTTTGTGTACATATGGGGAGGGGCTACCTCGCAATACTGTGCTTTAACAAAATACTGACCAACTAAAAATATTCCTTAGCACGGAAAACAAGAAAAAAAGAACTGAATCAGCTTAATCCATGCTGATGGATAGATATTACAGAAAATAACTCACATAAACCAGGCTGTTTTTGGACCTACAAACATTTACAAACAGGGTTAATATATTACTATGACTTGAGACTTAAGTGATGTAATCATGACTCCTTTAACAAACACAGGATGATTTATTCTGTGTGATTACAGAGTACCATTGAAGAAGAGCCTGTGATTTTCCTTCCATGCTTTGAATTTCAGGTGTGCACTAAATATAAAGACTGACTGAATCCCTTTACAAAAAAACTGCTCTGAGAAATTATCCTCAGTGTGGATGTCACATTGAAGCCAATACTCTGATTCTTGAGAGCTCTGTTATTTTTATTATTATTATTAGGTTTAAATGATGATGTCAGGAAATAATGTGTTTACATTTCAGGATTAAAATTTTTTGTTGAATTTTTTAGACGTTTCTCACAATAATTCAGCTTCTGTTGTCATTGTCCAGTCAAAACAATAGTCACCCACAAAAAGGGGAAAAATGCTTCATCAATAAATACTAAATTATTTCCTTTCTTGTGTTTTTGTCAGTTCATTCATCCCGTTTCACGCTTATCTTCTGACGGATACAGATGAGGGAGACCTTTGGCCTGCTCTGCTATCTACACCAGGGGGTCGGGTTCTGCACCTGTTAGATCTTGGTGCTTTTTTTTTTTTTTTTATCAAAGTTGCAAGTCTGGCCAAGTTTAAATTACAGCAATTTTATGGGTGCTGAGTTTGCATTTTGACAAGGGCCAACTAGGAAGAAGGTTGGATCTACAAAAAAATTGCAGTCGATAACTTTATTACCACTGTGAATGAAGCTGTACTGAGAGAATAGAGGCGCGAACTGCTAAAATGTTAGCTGTATAAATCCATCCCATCCATCCATCTTCTGAAACCACTTGTCCTGTTCAGGGTTGTGGGGGTCTGGAGCCTACCCCAGACGCAATGGACGCAAGGCAGGGAACAACCCAGGATGGGGTGTCAACCCATCGCAGGGCACACTCACACACCATTCACTCACACACACACACACACCTATTAGCAATGTGGCAACTCCAGTTAGCCTCAGCATGTTTTTGGACCGGAGAGGGGGAAACTGGAGTTCCCAGAGGAAACCCCACAGCGACACAGGGAGAATAGCTGTATAAATCTATGTCATTAAAGAGCTTGGCTCTGCATATAAAATTGATTGGATCAAGAGAGCACAAAGGCTGAGGTCCTGAACAGTCAATTATAATTAATTTCCTTACCAGATTAATGTGGTTGCTGGTTACATGGTTGTTACAGAAAAACATACAGGGACAGGTGTTCCTTGGTGGAACAAAATGTCCCGAGATTATCAACAGAAGGCCCTTAAATGGTACCTCCTGTTAAATTGGAGCTTTTTTGAGAAGATAAATCATCTATCCATTTTCTGTAACCACTTCTCCTATTCAGGGTCTGGAGGCTATCCCGGAGCCTATCCCAGAGGCTACGAGCGCAAGGCAGGGAACAAACCAGGATCAGGTGCCAACCCATCACAGGCCACACACACACCATTCACTCACACACGCATACCTACGGCCAATTTGGTAACTCCAATTAGCCTCAGCATGTTTTTGGATGGACAGTGGGGGGGTGGGACCCCATGGCGACACGGGGAGAACATGCAAACTCCACACAGAGGGAGCCACAAACCCTGGTCCTAGAGGTCTGAGACAAAAATTCTAACCACTGCACCACTGTTCCATCCTCAGAGACGGTAAACAATACGCATGATATGTTTGGCTGGAGACAGCATGACCAGCAGTCTGCTCGTCTGCTCACTTGTTGGGCCTTCTGCACATGCTCTAGTGCCAACTTCCTATCCTAGTGTTTTACCGGCATCGAGAGCACTGTTGGGCCTGAAAAAATCTGGGACTTAGTCCCGGGTCTCAAACTGAGAGCACGGTTGTTGAAACATCTGAGCTAAACAAATCATACAGGGCTTCACGAAAGGAGACTGCACAATCTGGGGTCAGAGGATGCCTGTTTGATTGTAGGAATCATTCACAGGGTAGCAAACGCATGTAATTACACCTAGGAGAAACATGTCAATGGTCATGTTGTGAGGAGGGAATTCTGGGGGAAAGTGCATCTTCTCCATTTTTCATTATTCTGGTGACTGCAGCTGTCAGGCCAGATTTGTAGAGCCAGGTTTACCTGCCCGATTAAATTCCTAGCAGTCGACTGAGTGTGTAACCTGCTTTGCTGCATCGGAATGGCTTACAGAGGAATACAGTGGGAGCCTGACCTCAAGGAAGGCCACCTGAAGTCAAAGTGGGGGAGGCTGGAGGGATTTTTATGGGTGGTTAGGGTCGTCTTTTACTACTCAGCATTCTAACACTAACTGAGGGGGACCTGCTGTTTCAAAGTGGCGTTCTTATGGAAAAGGTTCACCTTGAACATACCAGCAACTTATGGAAGGAATTCACTAGTCCATCAGTGGGTTGGGAGACGAGGCGGCAGATCTGAGGATCTGATTAAAGCAGCGAGTCAACTCTGAGAACCCAGCTGTTTGGGAAGAGGGCAGACCAGGGCACGCATGCAAATGGCAGAGTGAGTGGGACAGGGGCAGGAATTGGGGCTTCCTTCGCTGCGGCACTCGGCACGGACCGGAACCAAAGCCGACCCACGCCACGAAATTAAATTAACACTGAGAGGTGCCTCACAGCACTCTGCAATCATAATAACGTGATAACCAATACATCGGGTGCATATTAAGAATGCACATCACGTAACTGTAAATTGTAAACTACCGATGTGTCTTTATTTAAATGTCAAAATAACACCTCTGAGATGGGAGACCAGCTTGGTCACATAAACTTCAGCTTTCAGTAACTGTTTACTGTACCTGACAAACGACTCATTACACTAAACCTTTCCATATGGGTTTGTGAGAATGTGACTGTTTATGCAAGTGTAATGAACGCTCGTCTCATTTGATTTGAGGGTGCTGGTATTTTTTTATTATTTAGCAGGGATTTCCAGCAAGTAACAACTAGTGAGAGAGAATAAGAAAGGGGGTGTGTGGCTCTATCCCGGTGATCTGAAGATTACCGGTTCAAATCACATGGCCAGCAGAGAATCATATCTTCTTTACCCCGAACTGCTCCTGTTAAGCTGTCTGATGCTCACTTTTACGTCGCATTGGACAAAAGTGTCGACTAAATAAATGTAATGGGGATACAATACTAAATAAAAATTATCTGTAGCTAAGGATCAATTTGTTTTAGCTTTGCAACACGTGTCCTTATTGAAAGAGGTACATGATAAGCCAGTAAAACCTTATAACCAATGCGATGATGCACCACACGATGTCCACACGCATGACACATAGTGCCACTGTTAATGAACATAAAAGTACACATTAGAAAAAGATGCGTCAATTAAGGGTTCTACAGTGTGACAAACAAATGACTACATCAAGTGATCATGTGATGGTATCTTTTTTTTTGTTTCCTGATAATATTCACAGCCACTGTTTACGTCCCAGCCTGGCTTGTTAAACGTGTTTATCAAAGCCTCCTCTCTGAGCTCAATACTGATCACTTCAGGATGCCTCTCACTGTATACCAGCAAGGTGCAATATGAGCACATTAATAAGGATCTATTTTCAGGACCAGCTCGACAATAAGACGCAGCAAACGTGTAGCTCAACAAAGAAATTTCAGTGATTTATAGAGAAGGACCAGTGACCACCAGGGATTTCCATGAGTTTAGAAATCTAGCCGTTGCTTAAAAAGGGTGTGAGTTTGTAAGCCGTATTTTTCCATCTAGACCTGATCGATATTCCCAGCTGTGCTCATTAAGCTGGACTCGACTTTTTGGCTTCTCAATGGCCATGTGACCCCGGGCCCAAAATAACTCGAACGACGGACGGACCTGATCCAGTCAGTTTAACGTAAACACGCCCCCAGATGTGAGAACTTACTAAGTAGTTGCATTCCTCCTCGGCTTTTAAAAGGCTGTTCTTACACTCAGGACTGTCTGTATACCACCAGTTAAAGACGTTCCCATTTTTTCAGCCTGGAAAATGTTCGGTGTTAATAGCAGGTTCTTTGACGCGTAGCAGACACAGCAGACTAGCGGTAATGAGCACACAGATATCAAACAGGAACCACGTGTGACACTCTGAAGGTTCTAGTGTTTATTTAGTCATGACTACACCGATCAATCACACACTTTCTGCAGATTTGTCTGTCTGTTTACTGCCTGTAGCAAACAATGCAGACACACACAGACCAACAACCGTCTACAATGTATATGGAAAAAGAACATCAATGGTAATACACTATGTTGGAACAACAGTGAACCCTCTCTGAACAGAGCCATACATATGTTATTTTAAAAAGCAAATTTACAATCTATCCATCCCTCTTCCCACATGCTAAGCTGCTTAATATTGAACTGGGTGCCTGCTGCCCCAGATACATAGATCTGGCATCTGCTCTGAACATTTTACATGCTAGAGCAGCAACAGAGGAGGACCGAGGGGGGCAGGGCCAATGAGGCCATAAAGGGGCGGGGCCGATGAGGCCATAAAGGGGTGGGGCCAATGAGGCCATAAAGGGGTGGGTCAAGAGAACTGAAGGGGCACACCTGGGGAGGACTGAAGGGGCATGGTCATTGAGGAGTGAAAGTTTGAGGCCGATGAGGTCACGAAGGGGTTGGTCAAGATGACTGAAGGGGCAGGACCCCCCTCCATAGCAAAACTGCTCAGAGCCTGAGGTCATGTTCCCCCAGAGGCGCGAAGCAGCCTTCCAGGAACTGCTCCGTGACGCCCTCCAGTGAGGCCGGCTGCCATCTGGGACTCTGGTCCCTGTCGACGAGCACTGCAGGGCACAGGGGTAGCGGAAGTGGGTTGTGACGGACATGTGCATGCCTTGTATCACCAGGGTCACACCAGGGCAGGGCGATTGGTCACGGGGACACAACCAGTCCATCCAAAACACCCACATAACCTTCAGCAGTCTTTCAAAAGGATCATTGTTTTTTTAAAACAGCCATTTAAAAGGACAGTTCATCAGTCTCTTACTTTTCTAATGTCTCAACATGAGATTAGTTTTTAATGGGTGAGTACCCAGATTATATTGCAGCTCAAGCCTTTAAGGGGGAATTTGTGCATCCAAACTTGTTAAAGTCAGTCGGAGAGCTACAAAGCTTACCCGCCCTCACTCCCTCGTAGAAGTCATTCCCTTTCTGGGGAAAAAAAAAACACACACACACACACACACACACCTTTAATCTCCGTGACAGCTAAACAGGTGAGTGTGTCTGTATGTGCTAAATTTAAACAATGGGACGGAGGAGCCCGAGCAGTTGTGCCCAGCGTGGTGACAGGAGCGGCGTTCTGTCACCTACCATGCAGGCCTGGCTCAGCCGGTACTCCATAACCAGCACCTCCTGCAGGCTCAGCGCTGCCCCTGTCTGCAGCTGCCGGAAGGTGATCTTCAGCGATGTCGGCGACATCTTACACAGCGTCTGTGGGATTGGGAGATGTTACGGGCCATGAGTATGCCAGCGTTCCGGCTGTCCGGACTCCGCGTCACGTTAACAGGCATCCGGAGTGAAGCAGAACAGGGAACTTCATGTTTTATTTGTCACAGCCACAAACATAAACTGTACCTCTGTGTAGTGAAATGCTTTTTCCACCTGCTGGATTGTGCTCAAAAGGAAATTCGCATTATATTATAAAAAAAGAGAAATAAACATAAGGTTAAAATAACAATAATAAAAATAGAAATAAAATTTTAAAATATAACTAAAATTAAAAATTTTATTATATCAGTAAGTATTTTATGTAGTTGCGTAAGTTTTAGCAGGAAGATGATAATTGGGAGTTGAGGAGTAGTGACTTCCATGAAAACAGAGGAAAATGACTGAGCTAAACACATTTAAAGCTGCCTTTCACACCCCTGACACCCACACTTAAGTAATTAAATAAAGGTCCCGGCTTCACTGGCTCCACTGAGAACGGGTCAGAACCAGGAGGCGACTGAGATTGACTTCAAAGTGAGTCTCATCTGCTCCGGTCCGGAGTGACCCCGGGAAACCCTCGGAAAGAACCGGTGTCGGTACATCTGGGCCCGTTTAGGCCTGGGGAAATGAGGCAGAAATGCCAATGGCCTGGAACAGGTCGATTTCAGCACCGCAACAGAAATTAGGAGAGCGGAAGGGTCGACCTCCCGAGTTTCCATTTCAGTTATGTTTTAGGTGACATTGTTGCTGTGTTTTTACTGCACCTGCGGGATCTTGAGAAGAATCAGAATGGATTGAGCTGAAAAGGGTGGGTGGGGCTAGAAAGAGAGTGAATGGGACCGTACCAAAGATGACAGCTTCCGACCTGGTGATGGAGGAAGCCATTGGAAGCAGGGAGGGAGGAGCGATCTGCCCGTGATCTACGGAAAGATGGGGTAGAGGCAGACCCACCACTGAATGGGAAGTGCAGTGGTACCTCAGAACTTGAATTTAATCCGTTCAGAACTCCGGATAGAATTCTAAAAAATTCGAGTTGTGATCGAATTTTCCCCATAAGAAATAATGTAAAACCAATTAATTGGTTCCCGGCCCCAAAAAAATTATACCTAAATATTTTTTTTTTAAACATCTAAACACAAAATGAACCAGATAAAACAAGAAGAGCATATACTGTACTAAACATATCTAAGCACATTTATCAAAACAGTAATTTTTAAAGTAAGAAAATAAATGTATCCAAACAATGTGTTCTGCCCCGATCGTCCACTCCTTCCGTGTGCCACACCCCCTCGTTAACCCCGTGTGGAATCCCCGTGTGATCAGCTGTTTCTGGTTGTTGTCATTAGTCCTCTGTATTTCATCCACGTTTCAGTTTGCTTCCCCAGTCCGGTCATTGTATTGTCCGTCTGCGTTTTGCCTGCCTTACCTGTAATTAAACCCCGTATTCCCTGATACCCTGATGTCTGCGCCTTTGTCTCCGTTCCGTCCCTGCTGGGCATGACAATATTATTATAATTAAATGTATTAATGGTTTATTATTAATATTAAAATAACGAATAAGAAATCTATTTTAAAATGTATTTTATTATATAATAATAATTACTGTTACTGTCTATTATTGTCTAAATGTATTTTTACTGTCTAAATATATGTATTCAGCTATTGTAAACATGCACGATGCTATCACAGCGAATGCGAGGCTGAGACTGAAGCGTTACGCTTTGTTTCCACTGAGAGACATGCCTTGAGATTCATTTCCTTGTACGTACAAGATATCTTAGGTCGGCGTTCACGGTTTGACTTCTGAGATTCAGATCGAGCTCTAGGTAATTTTTTTTCAAACTGGTTGGTTCGACTTTTAAGAAATTCGAGTTCTAATGAGTTTGAGAACTGAGGTACCACTGTATTTATGCTGATAATGTCTGCCTTCACACAACCGAGTGGGAGGGCAGGCAAGTGAGAAAACAACCAGGCCAAAGGCCAGTACAGCTTTATTAAGGAGTCACGTGACAGTTTCAGCCAATCAATATGCTTTCAGTTTGTCTTTCACGTGGCCGGGCTGCTTGTATGAGAGTATACAGGAAAATCAGCGAATATGGGAACATTTGGAATAACAACGAAAACCAATACAGGCAGAATACAAGAAGAAATACAAGACGAAAAGGTTTTCCCATAAGAAGGGTCATAACATACAAAGCAGCCATTCTCTCAGGGAGGTACAAATCATATCTGTCCTTAAAAACCACCCACCCACTTTCTCAGGATAAAATAAACAATGATAAAACCACACCAAGCCCACTTCTGGATAAGCAAAGTAATCGGAATTAGCGATATAAACAGAGATACACACTATCATTAGCTACAAATAATCTACAGGGACCGATCGTGCAGACCCATTACATCGTAATCAGCAGAGACTCTCCACTCCATGCTGACCATGTTTATACATGCCTCGCTTTGGGTGTGTGACATAAGCACCTTTGAACGGGCAAATATTTGGAGGGACCCATCTCAGCGCTGAAATTCTGTCCTATTCTGAAGTTAAACGCGGTGAATTAAGTTCAATAAGGTCTAATTCCATGGGAAAAACTCAAACCGTCATCCTGGAAATCCTGCAGCACTCTAACACACCAGAGCTTAAGCAAATCCACTACGGCCTTGCGGCAAAGCTGGTGAAGGTTTAACTGCGGTGCATTCCTGCCACAACAGCTGCCACAGCAAGCAGCAGGAACAAATGAACTAACAAATAAACAATCAAACAAACGGACGAACGGGCAAACAAACTAAAGAAAGGAATAAACAAACAAACGAACGAACAAAGAAATGAATGCACCCCCTCAGCGTGTCCCATTAAGCGGGAAGCGTCTGAATCATAGTCAGATATACAGAGTGGAGGTGAAGGGTCACAAAGGTGCGACTATGCCTGTAATTAGCAGGATTGATCCACCGATTATAACAAAGGAACCCATGGTTGGCAGAGTGATGTCACCCCCACCTGCTCCAGACAGCCTGGCTGACCCCACTCTCTGATCCTTACTTGTAGGTGACAGATAAATAAGTAGAACTTAATAATAATAATGTTAATAATATGTTAATAACAACATTGCAGAACTTGGAAAATCCCTGAGTCCATCCCAACAGAAGACAGATTGCCTGAAGTGTCCACTTCTGAGAATAAGGACATTCTCCGTGAAAAGCTGACTGACTTTTGGTGAGGTAGTGTTTACTTATTTTTCCATTAATATTTATTAGAGTTTAAACACTTATACTTCAACAGATCGATTACCAAAGGGCTGTCTTCCTCTGAAGTGGAGATGATCTAATTAACCTTTGCCCAAAACAAACAATTTTTTACAGATGACTCAAAGATACAAATGTGCCCGGCTTTTTAATATGGTGTCGCCTTTGTGATTATACCTCAGTTATGCTAGTTTGGTACTCTTATCTATGCACATTCAAATGGAAATTAATTTAATTTAGCTAAATGAATTTTGCTAAATGGCATTTGGTACAGCTGAGCTCACTATTGTAAACATTATTCTTTTATCCTTTAAGAAGAAACCCATAACATAATGTTGAAATTGTTTTAAAGTGTCTAGTAAGTATAGAATGCTAATTTCATTCTACTGTACATTATTCTTTTTGAGTTTGAATTATGAAAGCTCCTCCATGGATGCCTCAGGCTTTGCTCATACAGTAGCCCAAAATGTTGCAAATTGGCCAAAAGCTACTAAAAATGTGGGATTTGACATGGGTGTTAAATATTGGGATCATGGGGAGAGACTGGAGCAGGAGTCTGAGTGAAAAGATGAACTACAATCACCACTATAGACAAGCTATTTTTAATCGTCGCAGTGATGCACTTGTCAAGCCCTTGAAATTAAATTGGTCCAGTGTTTATACTTTGCTCTGCAACATACTCTACAGTCAACAAATGGCCATCAAAATTACATTCAATTACATATGCTATATTTGTATGTTATTTATTAAACATATGGGGAAAACACCTTAGTACTATGGCAACCAAGCAGCATCCAGTCACAGCAGGTCGGCTGATCCCTTGTCGCAGGTGAAAATGCCCCGAAATGCCGCAAGTTAACTGTCAGGTAGCACCACGCTACACGTGCAATTTAACAGCAAAAAATCACACCAGAAAGTGTGTCAAACATCTTGTTATTTCCGCTGCATTTTAGCTCGTCATCTTGCTGCCACAGAGCTCTACGACAACAGCGCAGGAGAAAGCAGACACCTGTACCCCAGAGCTGGAGATGAGGGCAGTCTGGCTAAAACAGGTAGCGGCACCCTGTGTGATCTTACACTTCAGTGGTAGAACACAGACCAGATCGCTGTCAATGCGCCCAATCAGACCACAGTGTTCTTAAAACCACCATCAATTTGGACATAATTACATCTTTTTCCACAGTCTGGTAACTGAGAAATCAATACTAAATCATTATTGTATGGATGGCTTTCAAGTCTCAAAATCAGGACTTTAAACTTGAATCTGGATTCTCAGTGTCTACTGTATTCTTGTAGGCTTTCATAATATAGTTTTTTGGCAGCTGCTTTTATCCAAAGTGACACGCAGCTGAGAAGGGGGTCAGACAGTCCCTGGGGCAGCTGTGGGTTCAGGGCCTTTGCTCAACGTAAAGTCACTCTGCAGGCCAGGGGATTTGAATCAGCGACATTCCCATCACAGGCACAGTGACCGAAAATGCTGAGCCACACATGCTGCACATTTTTTCCTGGCTAAATGAAAACACAGTCATGTGACCCATGTGAGCCCAGCCCTGACACACTGCCACCTGTGCTCTGATTACAGGAGCCCGGCATTAGCTAGGAGGGGGGTTTAGGCTCAGCCTGGGCAGAGGATACGAGGTCACTGGGGGTTCTCTGATTACCAAAGCGGTTCATTCCTTCTCAGTGGTGTGTGTGTGGGGGGGCGGTGGGGGGTTGGACAGGCCCCCCATTAAACAGACCCTGCCTCTCACCTCTGCCTGCTTCTGTGCAAATGCAGAGCCGTCCCGTCGCAGATTCTCCAGGATCCCCTCCACACTGCTGGCCTCGAACAGCCTGCAAACGTGACCAGTGGTGCTCCCGTGAGGACAATAGTTAAGGTGCACAGTGTTTTCAGTTGACAATTCGAATATGGACTGGGTTAGCAAATTAAAAACATGGGAGAAGTCAAGGAGAGAATGGAGGTTTCATCTGGCATGACAAAGGGGATAAAGAATGACTGACCTAGCATTTGGACAGGGAACGGACTGAATCAGAATCAATATAATAAATATTTGTTGTAAATCAGGCCGATTGCTTTCGGAATTACTTTCCTTCCTGAAGTCTGCTTCCTGGCAGAAGTCCCCTTCTTGTTTTAGGTCCCCTTCCTGTTATAGGTCCCTTTCCTTTATGAAGTCCACTTCCTGTGTGAGGTCCCCTTCCTTTCTGAGGTCCCTTTCCTTTATGAAGTCCACTTCCTGTCTGAGGTCCCCTTCCTTTCTGAGGTCCCTTTCCTTTATGAAGTCCACTTCCTGCCTGAGGTCCCCTTCCTTTCTGAGGTCCCTTTCCTTTATGAAGTCCACTTCCTGTCTGAGGTCCCTTTCCTTGTTGATGTCCCCTTCCATTTTGAAGTCCCCTTCCTGTCTGTGGTCCCCTTCCTTTCTGAAGTCCCCTTCCTGTCTGAGGTCCCCTTTCCTTCCTGAAGTCCACTTCCTGTCTGAAGTCCACTTCCTTTCTGATGTCCCCTTTCCTTCCTGAAGTTCACTTCCTGTCTGAAGTCCACTTCCTGTCTGAGGTCCCCTTCCTTTCTGAGGTCCCTTTCCTTCCTGAAGTCTGCTTCCTGGCAGAGGTCCCCTTCTTGTCTGAAGTTCCCTTTCCTGTCTGAAGCTCATCTCAGCCCAGGAGGTCACCATTCATATGCAAATTCACTCAGAGCAGCGATACACAGGACCTTCCTGAGGAGGCCATAAGTGATACGAAGGGTGGTAAGGAAACTGCCTTTCAATGCCCAGTGTAAGTCTGCACTGTACTGCAGTAATCAGTTTGCTGCTCAACAAATCCTCATTTTGATTAAATTTATATATAGTGAGAGACTGCAAGTGGACTCCTTACTCCTGTCCATATACAGAACCAAGGCTGCTAAGAGTCTACAGTGGATATTCAGGTTTCTCATTCTTCGAATCGGCCTAACAACACTGTAATTCAGCATTCTGGATGTCAAGTAACGTCAACATATAGATCACAAGAATTACAGTATATACATATACATACACACATGCACACACACACGATATACAACTGCACCACTACTATAAACACTGGCCCTTTGAAATACTGCACCCAGGATTGTATTTTACAGACATTCTCTAATACATCTTAAGATATTTTCAAACACTTCATAAACATTTCAGACTAAGCGTTCAGGACAGAGAAACAAAAATTTTACATTTGATTTATTTTGATATTTAGTAGCAATTTAATACTGCTAGATGTAATAAAATAATATATAAAATAATAATAAATAAAAACTGTTCAGAATCTGTTACCCTGAGGCTGCCTAAATGTAGTAAAACTGTGCAGTGGAAACCGATTCTGTGCCTCCTGAAGGTTCATTTTAAAATGTCTGTCCAGTTCTAGTAGAATCTTCTTATGGACATTCTCTGGCTCTGAAGAGATTCGAGTTTTGAAAGATGCACGTGTGGGATCCTGATGGCGATTGGCCTGAAGCTGTGCACGGGGTAAGTCCCTCGTGAGGCCACACCAGCTTTGCTAAATGACTAACACTCCTCCAGCTCAGTGGCAGAGCAGCCGGGGGCTGGCATCTTGATCCCAGCAGCGGGATCAATTCTATCGTCGTCGGCAGGGAGAGCGCGGGAGACGCAGGGGGGCGGAGCTGCCCGTGGCCCGTCGGTGTTTATTAGAGGCGGCAGGATGGGGGTGCTGGCGAGCACGCTTACGGTGTGAGGGCAGAGGGCCTGGCGTGCAAGCCGCGGTGACTCTGCAGTCTGCCTGTGGACGCTCCGCCACCGTCGCCACGCCCATCTCGTTATAGGAGATCTCTATGGACGCCCGTGTCTGTGTGCCGACTGTTCTCCAGACCACGACCTTCAGTGCAATCAGCCTGCTGGTCACATCTCCACAATTAAACAAAGCAAAGGGGATGCCGGCTTGACAGAGGCTGCTGCAAGCAGGGGGACGGGGGGGGGGGGGAGGGGATGGGTGTTGCTGGTGAGTCCAGATTCATTTCTAGGAAATGAGCGTCAGTTCCCGGGTACCTGGGCCTCATCACTTATCCCTCGCGTGCGTGCAAAGAAATAACCGATCGCCGATTTGCCTCTCCAATTTTGGGACTCGGTCCTAAATCGAGATTCTGCTTCCCTCGCAGATGCATCTCTCTCCCCATGCTCTCCCTGCACTGTACGTTTGGGTAAAACAAGCCCAGGGTCCAATCAATAGGGGCCTGAAACCTCTCAAATTCTGCTGATTAACCAGCTGCCCCTGGCTGGCGGACGCGGTGGGACCATGAGGCGAGGACAAGGGGTTCCAGAAGGGGGCACACTTACCTGTTGATGGCATCCAAGTGCTGAGTCAGGGAGAAGGGCTTGTCTCGGTCCAGACTGCTCTGTAGAGACATGGCACAGACCCTCAGCACAAACGTAGTCCACAGGCCGCCACCCACGTGCATAAAAAACTACTCTCCGCCACGGCCAACTGGAACAGAGAGCTAGCATATGGCTGCTCTTACCGAAGCTGACCTCCTGACTTCTGCAGCAGAGCTTGCTTTCTGTCGAGGCAGGTGAGCTGCAGGTAGGGTATTACCATCCCCCCACCCCTGTTATTAGTGATGACTGATGATAGCCGAGGCTAGTGTGCATCATTAAACCCCAACGGTATCTCAGCGCAACAAAAAAATCCACAGAGCCTCCCTTCTGGCCCGGCAGTTGCCCTGAACGCTCACTACTTGTCTGGGTCCAGGACCGGAGACTGTTCCAATGCTGTTCTACCCCGGCCTTGATGCGGCCCACTGGGGGTGGCATGTGGGCCAATAAGGACAATGAAAAAAACACACGGGGGTTGCACAATGTCAGGTCGTCGAGGAACCCATCGGACCCATGACAAAGATCTGCACTCTGGCGCCCCCTGTCTTTGCACTGAAATTTACGGGCTGCTAATGGTCAGCTATGGGTAGAGCCTAGGGTGGGGGTGGGGAGGCTGCCATAAAAGCTGTATTACAAAACGTGGAGCGTAAAGGAAAGCTGCAACCCTTTTACCATGCATATCTATTGGCTGCACACTGAACACAAGACCTTTTACCCAATAACATGTAATGGTTAAAGGCTCAGGGAATGTCGAGGAGCTTTCTCTTTCCAGGCCAGGGGCAGCATGGAGGCCTACCTGCTTCTGATAAGTGTCCAACATTGAACCAACGGCGTCAAAGGTTGGAGACTTCAGGTTCACAAGGTCTTTCTCCAGAGCTGCAAGCTATGGGAGGAACGTCAGATGTTATTCATCATTTAATGTCAGTTTCTATCATGGTGGCCCTGCCCTAGTGGCCTGTACCGCCTGGGATAGGCTCCAGGCCACAGCTGCAACCCTATACTGGATAAATGCTTGGGACATGGATGGATGGATGGATCGATCGATCTATGTATGAACTTCCTCAACTGAAGACCTAATAAGACCTAATTCTTAAAATTACTGTGAAATATAATCCATAATACATAAATTAATTGTGCTAATTAATACATTTACTTTCTTTTAAATTCCGTCTCATCTGCCAGAATTATTCAAAGGCCCCCCCCAATCACAGTAACAAACAGGGCTGTGCACCCTCCTCTATGATGTCAGTGGCCCAGATTTCCTCTAGGAAACAAAGAGCTTGAAATCAAGCATGTGATCAGAGCCTCAGCACTCAGGGGGAGCATCTGGTGTGGACCTGAGCCACTGCCAAACTGGACTATATAAAGTCAGCCTGCGATTATACACGCATCTTCATTATATACGCATCATCCTGATAAGTCACATGACACACTCTGCTATCACCCGATTAATGGATTCCCCCTCATTTAATAAGCATCCGGGTAATGTTTTGGTAGGTAGGTCATACCTGGTTTCCTGGTATTTGACAGTCACATCCACGCTGATTGGCCGCTTCATCCAGAATTTTATTACGAATGCAGATAGAGAGAGGCAACAACTGCCCCTATATCAGAGTCAAGGGGACACCGTACAGGTCTCCCATCCCAAAAATCCAGGGGTCTCCAGTTTCATGGCCACATGGAAGCAGCTCTCGATGCATCCTGTGAGGTCTACAGTGAACTACAGTGCCAAGTTCCCTGTCTATCAGCAAGGTGCCCCCCATCATGGGCTGAAATGTCACTGAGTTGCATCAGTTTCTGGCGCCTTCTATCCCGGCCTGGTTTGCACAAAGACGCAGCACTGGAGACTAAACGCCATCTAAGATCTACGTTTTCAAGGACTCATTCTCTGGCTGACTCCCGGGACAAGCTGGCACTTGGCCGGCGGTTTGACTTGTGACGGTGGGTGGGACCAGACCCAAGTGAACCAGCTGACCCTGAAAGCTGTGGATGCTATGGTGGCAGAGGGCGATTGGCGACACTGGAGTCCGGGGACAGGTAGTGTTGCCAGGCACCTGCAGACATGCTCGTTCACGGGGCCGGCGATGCGCTGACTCAGCCGTGTTCTCTCTGCTGCTGGCACACGCAAGCATGCGCTCCGGCTCCCCGCCCCCGTGCCCGCCCCCGTCCCCATGCCCGCCCCTACCTTCTGGGACTCCACGAAATGCGTGGCCACGCCTGCCCTCTGCACATCCCGCCCCTTGAGTCGAAAGCCAGTGAGGGCCAGGAAGAGGCCCAGCTTGCCCTGCAGCCTGGGTAGGAAGTAGCCACCGCCGACATCAGGAAACAGGCCTGCAGAGAGGAGGAGAGAGTGCGTGGTCGTCAACAGGGTCACATGATCAAAACACCTCCGCAGGAACCAATTGCGAGGTAAGGAGTTTGCTTTGAATGAAATGGTCTCGCGAGGCAGAACGTTAAACTAAGCCATTATATCACATGACCGACCAAGTGAAGGACCTGGTTAGTTATGTTTCATGGGAAATCACTGTGCTCTGGCTTTACAGGGTAGAGAGGCAAAGACCAAACTAAGAGAGTACAAACGCACCCGGACACATGGCAGGATGTGGCATAATGCCCTTTTAAAGGGGTGTTCTCCATTCTGCCCATGGCAAGGTGTCATGGCTGGTTCTTAAAACACTGAAGATTAAATAAGGTACGAGTTCAGAGCAGAGCAGAGCAGAAGGAATATTTAAATGACATTGTGCAAACCGGCATCAAAATCCATTTACAAAACCCAAATGTCAACCATTCATTGTTTTACAGCTTTTATGACGTCCTCGGTGTGACCACAGCAAAGGGGATCTTCACTGATTCAGGTAATCTCTCTTCTGTCATCATCTGGTCAACAAGTTCTGACTGATCCTTCAGAAAATTCAAGTACCTTTGATGGGATTTCATTTAAAATGCCTCACAAACATCACAATATGGAAGGCACTGCAGCCATTTTCTAGTGTGTAGGTTGCTTTTACCAAACTTGGGAGAATATACATTTTAGTGACAGTTTCAGACGCATACAGAGAATAATTTGAGAAGGACTGGAATGGATACAGCATTTAGCTAAATTAAAAATGACCACCAAACTCTGTCATTAGTCACATCCTTTTTATGCATCGCACCCAAGGTTTATTTAAAGGCCCATGAATGTAGGTCTCAGGCTAATGTATTAACGTTTGGAGCAGAAGAGTGGATTTTTATTAACTTGGATGCTCCCTGGTTATATATGTCATAAAACACTTCCCTTTGACCATTATAAAGGGTGTGTACTGATAAGACCAACTGGCTGAAATTAAGCAAGTCCAGAAGGCTATAGTGTGACATATTATGATCATGTTTTTCTCCAAATTTATACTGTTTAACACAGCAACTCACTATGTGTATCCCCATGGCAGCAGAGGTTTAACACTTAGAAATGTTGATACACAATGAGGTGGACTTGACAGCTTTACTTACAGGAAAATGATGGAAAAACACTGACCATGAACGAGGACAGGCTGCACTGTGGGACTTTAAAAGGCTGGAAGATGACCAGCGCTACCTCTGCAGCATGCCAAGCTATGTGGGTCTGTTAGGAGACACTGAATGTGTGGGCAAAAGCCATTATACAGCTCTGGAAAAAATTAAGAGACTATTCTATGTTTAAAAAAAATAGCATTTTTAAATCCGGGTTTAATCCTGGTTCTGCTGTCAGAAGGCTACACTGTGCGGCAGGCTGCTTCCAGGCTCTAAGTTTCTATGACAGCAGGACACAAGAACAACGTGAAGTAGGAGGCAATGGGATTGACCAGAGAACAGCCAGGTAGAGGGCGGAAGTGACTTTCTAATGCCAGTGATGACCGTTAACTTAACCGACAGTGAATCGTAGGATGACATCAGGTGACCTTCAAAAACAATGGGAAGCATTAAGTGCAGGTTTGAAGTGCACTGCTAGGACAATTTGTATCAGGATTCTAGAAGCAGGACTGAACTCCCATAAAGCTAGGAAGAAGCCCTTCATTAATGAGAAACAGAGAAGAACCAGGCTGCAGTTTGCAAAATATATATTATATAATATAAACAGAGAAATAAATGAAACAAAAAATTGTGCTGTTTTTTTCCAGAGCTGTATGTCATTTATATTAGTAATGTTCAGAAATGTTTAAACACAAATTATTTGGGACATTCTTCCAAATTAATTCACCTTAAAACCTCTTTCATGTTTTACTACATATGGGCCAACAGGGGGGTGACTCTCCCAAGACGGCTCCTCATGAAGCATAGCCCTGAAACCCAGACTACATGCAGCAAGGATTAAAGCTTGTGACCCCAATTCCAAACTCAAATGATAATACCATAAATGCAGATTGTGACCACAGATCAACCCACAGGCTTAATTCAGCAGTATGTGGTTTGATAGGCAAAAAAATCTCTTAATCCACGTGTCGAGGGTGGTCCAGGTCACCGAGGGAAGCTTTCCAGCTAAACAGACGGATCTGATAGATTTTAAGATGTAGTAAAGAAGACCTAAGACTTGATGAATCCGCTTTACTCAGCACACCAGCAATCTCTAGCACCGTCAATCCACTTGTCTACATGTGGCTCCACCTCCTCTTCTTTTAAAGAGTATATATTACCTTCACGGCAGTGTTCATATCTTCTGGAACCTTAAGTCCCATCTGCAATGCATAGTCAACTTAATAAATCGCTTGAAGTGGAGCATGTTCCATGCTGACCTTTAGTTTAGTTCACTACTGCATCGGTTAAGTAGCATCAGTTAAGCCTGGATGAAGGACCACTACTAGCTTAGACCAACTAGTTTCAGATGGAAAAGTAATTTAATTCAAGATGGACAAGAAAGACTCTCAAGCTCTATTTAGTTGAGATAACCGTCTCCCTCAAGCCCTTTCACACATTCTTCGTCTACAAAGACAAGGACTTTTGACTTGTTGAGGATCAACACAGATGCAAAGTGCAAGGTCCAGGTGGGAAACTAGGTAGATAGTTCACTTGTGCCCTTCCTCATGTTGTGCTTCTGTGGGCCTCTGTGCTGGAAACTACCCAGCTGCCAAGCTAAGCCCTTCTTGGGCAGAACCAGAGCCAAAGCAGGCAGGGAGCTCTGAAGGCCAATCATTGGTGTCACGCTGAGGATACAGGGAGGACTGCTATTCCTGGATGGTGTGAAGGATGTTGTCACCAACCCCATCTTTCCTGGGCTGATGAGCCACTAAGAGGGGGCTGACAGCACAGTGAGATTTAATTCTTGTTATTATTGGGTAAATGAAATAGAAATAAGCAAACTCAAAAGTAAACTTGCATGTGTTTCGGTAAGCACAATATTAATCACACGCTTGTACTTTTTATGTTGGATAACACAAGGATAGCATTCATTCACATGAAAAGTTTTGTGCAAAAGCACAGTGGGTCACAATAAAGGCACAATGAAGCTTTAAGAAATTACTTGCTAAAGCCCCAAGCTACAGGCCCAACCCTAATAACAAAAGCATTAGCAATGATAGCACAACAATAACAAAAAGCTCTCTCAGTGCTCGATTAGCAATGATAGCACGCCAATAACAAAAAGCTCTCTCAGTGCTCGATTAGCAATGATAGCACACCAATAACAAAAAGCTCTCTCAGTGCTGGATTAGCAATGATAGCACAACAATAACAAAAAGCTCTCTCAGTGCTGGATTAGCAATGATAGCACACCAATAACAAAAAGCTCTCTCAGTGCTCGATTAGCAATGATAGCACACCAATGACAAAAAGCTCTCTCAGTGCTGGATTAGCAATGATAGCACACCAATAACAAAAAGCTCTCTCAGTGCTCGATTAGCAATGATAGCACACCAATGACAAAAAGCTCTCTCAGTGCTTGATTAGCAATGATAGCACACCAATAACAAAAGCTCTCTCAGTGCTCGATTAGCAATGATAGCACGCCAATAACAAAAGCTCTCTCAGTGCTCGATTAGCAATGATAGCACACCAATGACAAAAAGCTCTCTCAGTGCTTGATTAGCAATGATAGCACACCAATAACAAAAGCTCTCTCAGTGCTCGATTAGCAATAGCACTCCAATGACAAAAAGCTCTCTCAGTGCTGGATTAGCAATGATAGCACACCAATGACAAAAAGCTCTCTCAGTGCTCGATTAGCAATGATAGCACACCAATAACAAAAGCTCTCTCAGTGCTCGATTAGCAATGATAGCACACCAATAACAAAACTTACCTTCATGCTAGAATAACATCAGTAGAACGATAACAAAAAGTACCTCTATGCTAGATTAACAGTGACAGCAGACCAAAAACAAAAGTTACTTCTGTGCTATAATTCCACATTAGCCCAATGCATCTGTATCACGTGTGATATACTCTAAATTTTTTTTTACAAACTGTGTTTTTTCACAGTTTTAATTAATGTACTTTTTTCCCCAATCTATATATATGGAAGTAGATTCAATATAAACAAACATAAACAATGCAAAACGTCTCCTGTGCTTATATACAGTACAATAATATGGCTTTATTATGGAAGCACTTTTGCACCATGAAGCTACGTTCTCCCTGCACACAGGATGTCTCAGTAAACAAGGGCAACGGACCAAAGGTGAGGCATGACCTTATGAGAGCAGACAGGAAGTGAGTACAGGCCCGATGAGCGTAAAGGACGGGCAGCTCAGCTGGATGGCTCCCAGGCTCCAGGTCAGCCGCTGCTGGCACGTAGCCAGCATTCCTTCCCGAGATTCCCGTCGCGCCCCTGGAACTCCTTCCAAATGGACGGCGTTTCGCTACCCGCAACACGCCTCTCTGATGTGCTTCCCTGCCGCTGGATGCGCTAACGCAAGTAACCGTGGTTTCACATTAATCAAGAAGAAGAGTGTGTTTTTGCCCACGTCCCCCCCCGGTGCTCGCTGGAAGGCAGAGGTGCTACTCCGGGTTGGTTGGGAAGCACAGGATCACACGTCAGATACCCGTGAACAAACATTCAGCTGAACTAAACTGGATTTATTTTTATTCTAAGGCTGGTGGCTGCAGGCTCACAGCTGCTAGCAGACGTTTGCTGAGACAGTGATGACCCTCAAAATGACTGAGGTTGGCTAGAACTTTCAGTTAAGCTGAGTAAACACTTTTTTAATGCCAAGTCTTCACATTAACAACAATTATTAATAAGTGATACGTGCAAACACAAAGACATATGCATGAACTGGCTAATGTCAGAACTGTGCCAAAAAGACATGGTCACCTGATCATATAAGACAAAGGTATTTTTTTTTTGCATGTCACTAGCTGTGAGTCAGTGGGATGGTGTCGGCTTTGCTTACCAATAGCAGTTTCCGGCATGGCAAATAGGGTCTTTTCTGTGGCCACCCGAAAGCGTCCGTGGACGGAGAGGCCAACACCCTGCAGCGGGAACATGTCATCAGTGTCGATCAATGGGCTGCATATAACAGATACTCAATACCGAACTTATTTATCAAGCCAGTAATGCTTTTACATTAGCAGGGCCTCAAAATACAATGTAAACAACAGAAAGATATAAAGTGGTACCTCAGAACTCGAATTTAATCCGTTCAGAACTCCGGATTGAATCCTAAAAAGTTCGAGTTGTGATCGAATTTTCCCCATAAGAAATAATGGAAAACCAATTAATTAATTGGTTCCCGGCCCCAAAAAATTACACCTAAATGTGTTTTTTTTTTTTTTAGCATTTAAACATAAAATGAACCGGATAAAACAAGAAGAGCATATACTGTACTAAACACATCGAAGCACATTTATCAAAACAGTAATTTGTAAAGTAAGAAAATAAATGTATCCCTGCAATGTGTAAAGTTAAAAAAAAACAATGTGTCCTGCCCCGATCGTCCACTCCTTCCGCGTGCCACGCCCCCTCGTTAACCCCATGTGGAATTAGTCCTCTGTATTTAGTCCGCGTTTCAGTTTGTTTCCCCAGCCCGGTTATTGTATTGTCCGTTCCCGTTTTGCCTGCCTTACCTGTAATTAAACCCCGTATTCCTCGATACCCTGACGTCTGCGCCTTTGTCTCCGTTCCGTCTCCGCTCGGCACAACAATATTATTATAATTAAATGTATGAATGGTTTATTATTAATATTACAATAATTAATAAGAAATCTTTATTTTTAAATGTATTTTATTATATAATAATTACTGTTACTGTCTGTCATTGTCTAAATGTATTTTTACTGTCTAAATATATGTATTCAGCGAGTGTAAAAATGCACGATGCTATCACAGCGAATGCGAGGCTGAGACTGAAACTTTACCCTTTGTTTCCGCTGAGAGACGTGCCGCGTGACTCATTTCCCCACGCATACAAGTTATCTTAGGTCGGAGTTTATGGTCCTCTTCTGAGATTCAGATCGAGCTCTAGGTAAAATTTTTTCGAACTGGTTGGTTCGACTTTTAAGAAATTCGAGTTCTAATGAGGTTGAGGACCGAAATACCACTGTACATATATCTGTTGACAGAATATGTTGCATTTTGCTTTTTCTTGCAATTATAGTAAAAAAAAAAAAAACACACAGGAGAAAAGACGTTTAAGGACTGTTGGACTGGTTCTAGTCCCATAGCTTGGATACTGTCCTGTTGCAGGTATAAGTAGGAACAGACCAAATAAAAACCACCAAGAATACTAAACAAGGATTCCCGGCCCTTCCTAAGATACAAGTATTAGCCACAGCACAACTGGTGAAACATGCTCTCTGCAGAGCCAAAACTTCCCTTAGCAACACAGGGTTAACTTCATACACAGGGTAGCATCACAGGGGAGTTTACAGCCGATCAGAGCCTTCCACAAAGGCCCAGTCCAGTGTAGTAGGGAGTTAAATGTAACCAAATATAACCAGTTATAGTACCAGGGAAACTTCAGTGAAACGCTTAAAGCAAACGACAGAGAGGCCAATAAATAAGGAGAACGTGAAGGTCACCCTTGATGGAAACCACTGCAATGAAGGAAGAAAAAAGCTGCTAGGCAGAGGATTGTGGGGAGAATCTCCATTCCTGAAGGAGAGCGCACGAATAATACCTTTGTAGCTGCGCCAGGCATGTAGGACACATGCTAAAGATTAATCTCTGCTTTCCAAGCAGGGATGCAGGAACGGATCACGGATGGAACGACTTAATTAAGACGAGTGACATCAGACACTTTAGGTGCCAGCCTGCTGAAAAACAGTAAGGAAGGTCAGAGGTGCCTGGATGATTTCCAAGCTGGGATGTGAGAAGACCTGAGTATGGATCCATCGTTAGCATTATAAAACATCTATACTACTGTCACGTCAAACCAATGCTTTACATTAACTGCAATGTCATAATGCATTCATTATGCATTCAGAGAACATTCATAAGAAGCATTTAAGTATGCCTTAATTAATATCCTAACATACCTTGACAGGTTAGGTATAATCATTTATGATTATATGATTAAAATGTTTGTTATTAATGTGTTCCGCGGCTGTTAAAGTATGTTAGGATGTTAAGGTATACTTACATGCTGCTTATGAATGTTCTATGAATGTATTATGAAAGCGTACTGCATATTCTATGAATGAATTATAAATACATTATGAAGGTGCAGTTCATGTAAAGTGCTACCAACCAATGATTATGTCGATACATGTAAAGGTCAATGTACTTCAGAAAAAAGGACGTTTTTCCCTTGTAGCGACGAACAAAGATTTCCTGCCATGACGCTTCTCTCTTTCCCTGACCAGCTCTGGTATCAGGGTTAAGTGGCGGGGGCCAAACTCCGCTCACTCCTTTGCAGCCCTGGGAGTGTTCTCTGAGGTCACCTTGGGGATATCCCACCACATCATTTCAAACACGGATACGGGATAACACAGACATGAGCGTCGACTGCACCCACTCTTAAACAGTGGATGACAGACATATTTCAGTTCTGATCTTCAATTTACATAATAATATAATAAGAAAATACATTACTTTTTGGTAGCTAGTACAGTGAAAGCCAAACCAAAGCCAGCAAAAGGTTAAAGGTCGCTTCAAGAGATCTTCCTTGGCTTTGACACTATATTACAAAGACATAGCAGGAGTGACAGAAGAGCCACATGCTCAGTTTGTCTTCAGACACCATGAAGAGGAGAAGGGTGGAGAAGACGTGTGTACACCGAAGAACTGAACACCAGATTCAGCAGGATGTCAGACGTATGCCAAGCACAGCGGTTCACTTAATAGTCACTGTTTAATCCACGGAGAAGTTCCTTAGTCTAATTTAGGGAAACATTTTAATGAGTCCCAATAAAATTCTTCATGTTGCACAATCTGGTTAAAGCTATGAAAACTCTGCAAGATATTTAGTAACCTGTAAAGATTTTCCTGCATGGAAAATAAGATGCCTGAAGCGTGAGCTCGTCTAAAGCAGAATATTGGACACCGTGACATGCCAAGGACCCATCCAAGAGACGCAAGCGGAAAAGGGAATTCCAGGCTGAGGGATGGAGGATACTTATCGGAAAGTAAAGGACAGGCCATATTTCACTGCCCATTCGTTATCGCTGGAGTTACATAAGAAGAACAGCAGGGAGCACGGCTGTGTTTGTCAATCACTAACATTAAGGTATGATAATCACTGGAAATACATGTGTACATTTATAATAAGCGGTGGAGATCCAGTGCCTTGGAGACATGAAGGGGAAAATTTTAGCAACAGAAAAACACAAAACTCAAATTTTCAACATTCATCCCCACTGGGACGCCCCTTCAGCACAAACCAGGGCATGGAATGAAACACAAATAATCATAAAATATTCCTAAAAATAAAATCATAACACACTTGTTATTCTGTAAAAAAAAAATGCGACTCATGTCAAGTTTTAAATACCAATTACCCCACAAAACATACAAACACACAATCAGTTGCAAGGTGAATTTTAAACAATACTGACATGGGTATGACAGGATTAGTGCAATGACTGAACTACAAGCTATTCTGTTCTCTGTGGCTATGCCTTAAGTAATAAGTAAACCCTTAATTTTACCAGATGACTCGTCACCACTTATTTTTAAACTAGCTGTTCAGTCTGGGAAGCTGCAACTCAAATCAGGGCAGAGTGTAAAGTCACCAAGTCACTTACAGCTTTTACTTTGACCTTGGCTCCCTGCCCTCTTGTCTGATAACCGCAGAACACTTGGATAACCTTGTTATTAATGGGGGGGAATGTCCTTCATGTCATCGTCTCCCAAAGATATTTATCACCATAGAATGGCTGCGTTGAAGCTGCCTGATCCTCATGTATCCTGTGGGTTGTATCATGGGTGATGTTCGGCTCAGCTGTATCTGTAATCGGAAGGTCACTGGTTCAAATCCCAGGGTTGGTGAGTGTTTCTACCGTAGTACCTATCGCGCAAGGCCCTTAACCCCCAACTACTCTAGGGACTGTCTGACCCAGCCTTCTCCATTTTATGCCATATTAAATGTATCTGAACCTTTCCTATACAGAGCCAGCCTGCTTCTCCACCCTGTCCATCGTCTCTGTTCATCTGGAGCCCTGATGTGACTCCTGAAGCAGGCAGGTGTCAAGCACGCTTACGGGGCCTTACGAGGAAATGACCATCTCTCCGAGGAAACGAATGCCAAGGGCCAGCAGCTGGGCCAGATTCCCGAAAGCGTGTTAGAATCTATTCCACCGAAAGCAGATCAGGCCCGGCATTTATGCTAACTGCACTACAAGGCACATTCATCTCACGGCCAGCACGATAAATGTAGCATCTGGCTTCGGGAAGATCTTCCAAATTATCAACAGTCGAATGTGGATTGTGGTTCCAATGTTTCCTCAGATGCTTCCTGTGAAGTGCTCTGGAACAATCGTACCATCACTGACCTCCATTAGGATCTTAGGAGATGTTACTAAGGACCTTCTACATGTTTATGTCATAAGCTTCGTCATTAATCACTGATTGCTATCTCAAATGAGCAACGGGTGGTTTTGTGGTTAAGGAAATTATACTCAAAACCCAGATGGGGCTGAAATACCATTCAAATGCATCTCTTAATCATCTCCTGCCATTTGTAAATGCATATCAAATATCAAGCAAGACGTACGTGCAAGCTCTCTTTAGCAAAGATCGAAAGCAAATTCATCTGAAACAAATTCCAGATACATGCGTTTAAGTCAGCTCAATCTTCAGACGGTTTTAATGTTTTTACAGGTAACTGTAAATGATTCACAGTCAACTCTTAAAAAAAGTCAGCTAAATATTAAGCCTGAATTGCCTCCATAAATATCAAGCTTTTTAAATGGGAAGGCCTGTATTTTTAAGCCACAAGTGCATTTGGATTAAAGAGTCCATCAGACTGAAACAAATTGAAGGAGATTTATTTGAGGCTCTGTGTAATCTAAGGGAAATGTGAGGCTGGAGCCAAAATATGTTGAAGCACCAGCAACGGCTCTGCTACCCTCACAGCTTCTGTCTTTGAATAGTGATTGATGAATTTTGCCCATGCAGGTTCACCCCTTTTTCCAGCACCGGAAAAAATGAACCTTACGATAAAATTTGTGTACAAGTGTGTGTGTGTGTGTGTGTTGGGGGGGCAGCTCTCTAACTTTAACCAAATACATTTATTTAGCACTTTTGTCCAAAGTGATGTGCGATTGAGAAGACAGGATCAGCCAGTCCCCAGAGCAACTGGGGGTTGAAGGACTTGCTTAAGGACCTAACAGTGACATCACTCTGCTGAACCTGAGATTCGAAACTGGTGACCTTCTAATCACAGACACAGCATCCTAACCCACTGAGCCATACACCACCCCTCACACAGATTCATCCTTACCAGTGATGGAAACATTGTATGGAGTGGTGGTCAGCAAGACATGAACAATTAAGCGATAATTAAGGTTTAGAGGATCTAGGAATCAAAGTCCCCCCCATAACCCAGCAGGGCTGGGTCTGACCTGACACAGGTATTCATCTGGCAGCCAGAATTACATTTAAGCACTCGGGGTGGGGGGTGGGGCTCACCATACTCTCCCTGCGGCAGAACACCCTCGTCTTGAACCCTTGTTTAGCAAACAAGTCAGTGGTAATTATCTTCTCCCATGAATTATGTATAAACCCGCCATTAAGCAAAGCACTGCTCGGCCTCGCACGCTTATCATCTGAAGGACGGGGCCAGCGGCCAGGCTCACGACGAGGGCCTCGGCCTAACAAAGATAGAGGGAAAGGCTGAGAAAGACACGGGGATGCGGGGGAAAGATACGGAAGGAGCCCACAGGACGTGTGAGGATCGGGCCGCTCGCAGACCCAGGGGAGGCCACGCTCCACAAAGGCTCTCTCCCAAAAAGCAGCACAGACCAGCAAAGTTAAGCAAGAAATCGCCAGCCTCGCCAGCTTGTCAGAAAACGTCATTCCCGCTTCAACAGACCCGGGCGGGCACACGGGGCACTGACGTAAGACACACCGCACGGGCCCAGCTCTCTACTATCTAGGAATGTTATCCACAGCAGGTGCGATAACGGCTTCCAAAGTCCAATCAGCTTTAGCTAGATGCCGGGGACATGGCGTTGGGCGGGTCGGCACCAGGACACGTCATGTATCACACGGGCTGGCCTGGACCAGCATTCAGGGGGATCTTCTCAGGCTACCCCTTTTTTTGGGCATCCCACCCCAACTCTGCGGATGGACAGAAGGCCAGATGACCATGGACGACACAGCCTGGGCGCTGAGCCACCTGGCCATCCCACATTTACCGGCCACGTCCTGCTGCTGTTTTACTGTATATTCTAACACCTGACCGCACCACGAGTGATCATGTGACATTTTCTTGTCTAAGAGCATGATTAGTATGATTAATAACTGACAGAACTGCAGTAACACTACAGTACAATCACTGTGTTACACTGTGTCACCACCACTCATTTACTACTTGTTTTGTGATTTCATGCCTTGTGTCATTTGTGTTATTTATTGGTTTGTGTTATTTATTGTCCATATGATTTGTCTCTGTTATCCTTATTGTCTGTGGCTGCTCTACACTGAAATTCATAAATGTACTATTAACTGACAGCTTGCAGGGGAAATGTAAGTATCTTCATGTAAAGTGCATGTAACAATAAACTTGATACTTGAGAACTGTTACCTCAAAAAACATGCAAGAAAATTCTATATACTGTTTGAGACTTCCCCTTTATCTGACCGCCCCTGGCAAATGACAACAAAAAACCAAAAAAACAGTGATGTCAGCATGTTTTGCTCATGTCATTGTATCAACTAACCAATAAAAAGCCATCTTGGATATTAATTCACAAATGGAACGAAAGCCAATAATGCAAAGCTCGATGCTGCCATCTGCTGGAAATCTGGAAAAATGCAATAAATAAAGTGTTTGAAAAGGCCTCAGGCATATCTAGTGGTTGAATCGGTCCGTTACAGCATTAGACCTACAACTTAACACCCAGCATAACCCAAAATTTGACTGGACTATTCCAGCTCAAAAACTAATCGCAGGAAACCACCGTTTTATGGCATCAATGGCAAAAAGCTAAAAATTCACATATAAAAGGCATCAACATTTGAGCTTAAGATTCAAAATTAACGTTCCAGAAAGGATTATGTAAACTGCAAAGATACTTACACCTCCCATTGTTATCCCATCAATCAAGGCAACATATGGTTTCTGGTATGTTCCTTTAAAGGGAAAAAATATGGATTAATTCAAAATAAATTATTAGTTCTTCCCAACATCAAATTGCAGACTTTAAAGTTACGTCTCAGCCAGTACAGTAGTCCTACTCCTTAAAAAACCCCTTCTGGCAGTGTTTATATACTGCCTTAAATCAGTGATTCTCGACCCGGTCCTCAGGGATCAGACAGTCCATGCTTTTGCTTCTGGTAGGGAGCAAAAGTGTGCTCTGTCTGGCAGGGAGCTGGGCGGGATGCAAAAATGATAACTGATTTTGAAAAATTAATTCAAGTAATTCAGACTGCCGGATAAAACTAGCTACAACGAGACTTCTACAACAATCATTTTCAGTCCATTTCAACAAGTCATACGTGAGCTGGTTGATGTTCTGGGGGCCCCCGAGGACCGGGTTGGGATACATGGAGCTAAAGGATAAATGGGAGCAGTATGGATGAGAGGATCCAACAACAAGCAGCATAAAGTGAAATGGATCACCACCCACCGATAGTGTTGTTTAATATGTATTCCTCACGGAAGAAGTCCTGGGCAAGACTGTCTCCAGATTTGCCTGCTTCAGTGACCGCTGGTGGGGGGGACACAATCAGCCCACTTTATTACACTGAGGACAACATCTATCAGGACACAAAAATTTATTTAAAAAGTAACATATAGGACCTGCACCGATAAGCCAACACAACTTGTCTTGATAAACTCCAAGTGAAATTTTACCTCTGATGTCTCCACCAGCACAAAAGGCTTTTTCTCCAGCCCCTTTAATAACCACGAGGTCGGTTTCCGAGTCCTTCTCCCAATTCTGTGCAGAAACAAACCAGAAAAGCTCAATCAGGAAGGCAGATGAGACGGACAGCCGATCGGAGGAGGAACCTGCTGGACCAGGGCCGGGTCTCCTGGCTCACCTTCAGCTGTGGGTATAGGTGCCTGATCATGGACAGGTTGAGGGCGTTCAGGGCCTTGGACCTGTTCAGGGTTATCACGCCGGCGGAGCCGACTCGCTCGAAGAGGACCTCGGATCCGGCCTGACTGGACATCTATGATGATCATGGGGGCAGCATGAGCCAATGGGTCATGAGGAACCATTTACACCACAGTTAGACATTGACAGTTTTCATCGCTCATAAAATAAACCAGCAGATGACAGCCATTTGAAGTTTAATGTCACAGGTGACAAAGGTAAGCCAGCTATCATATTACTGAAATCTATTCAAGTATGACGATGACACTGCATACTGCAAACAGCACAAAAGCTCCTGCCAACCTCTTCAATATTCCTCTAGAAGCATAGTTAGAATAACTGAATTACTTTGCTTTACACATGGCTGTACTATCAACTACTACGTTGAAGGCTAAACAAATTCACACCTTGTTACAACCCCAGTCCCAAAAATTATATTAAAGTAATACAAAAGAGAGCCTAAGCTTCGTCTGAAAACGTAAAGAGGAGCAAACTGCATTTGAACCAGTATCTGCATCCGCTTTATGTTGGAAGGGGTCTTACCAGATGATGCTGTAACGTTCGCAATCTGAACACTGATCTTAATCTAGAAAAGAGTTGTCAATAAATAAAAATAACCGAACAACAGACATGAAATACTGTATGTCATTATAAAATAACGGAAATCAATAATATATAAATGAGAAAGCGCATTTAGTGAAATTCACAAATATCCACTTAACGTCATATCAACTGGACATGCATGATGTGCATTGCAAAAATCTCAGACGCGATGTTTCAACACATGCTGAGACACTGTTCATGCAGAAATAGAATAGACATAACTAATTTTGCATGCTGCCTCCCTGAGCAGAAGAAATGCATAACAGTATTTTAAAAGAATCACTCTGCTTACGACGTGACACGTAGGTCATTCTTAAGTATCGATAGTAGAGCTTCACTGAGACTACACACCTACCTGCTACACTTCAGAATCGTTACTGACATTGTGATGGTACTTCGAGTTTATTTAGCGATTTCTTTATTTAGTAATGAACTTTCATTTGAACAGCACAAATTAGACTGCGCCGCCGGCCGCTCTCAGTACGTCAGGGGGCGTGTATGAGCGTCATTACGCACACGTGTATATGTCAGGACGCACACGGGATTGCGTCACAGAGATTGGAGAGTTCGCCATCTACTGGACAAAATGAGATGTCCGTGGTGTGGTGATTTTTGGAAGAACAGAAAAACAGTTCAAAACCCTGCTATTCACAATTTAGTATTTAATGGTGGAACAAAAGGTGGAAGATGATTCTCTTTGTATATGACATTCTTTGGAAAAGAAGGTCGTACTGTGAAAAAAGTTGGAGATTCCTGGTTTGGAACTACAAAATGGTATAGCGTACAAAAACAGACATGAAAGCTCATTTATTTGTTTCATATATTAGGGGGTTATTGTAAATGAAGTAGAGGTTCCATGGTGAATCGTTGTAGCCTCTTACCTTCAGACTTGGGAACAGAGGTGAAGCGACAGGACAAGAAATCGGTCTGTCAGTCACGTGTCTGCACTGTGACAAGCCCCCATTCGCCATTTTGAGTGTATCGCGGATGTAAACACATTTGGTTAACAAACTTAATATTTCATATTCGGTGTTTTTTCCACAAAAATGTAATATTTTATGCAACCAGTAATAAATAATTTTCACTACCAAAACACACTAGTAATTTAGGTGTTTAAGAAAGGAAATGAGTCAAGAACACCACAAAAATGTCGTTGCATGGACATATATTTTATTTTAAATATGACCAATAAAGTTACGTGACTAGCAGAATACAGGCTGAGATCCTCCCAGACATCATGTGAAACGTTAGAAACCGCACTTGCAAATGTTTCTAAATTTAAACTATAGTTGGGCATTGGTTTGTCAGGGCACAGCACACAGTGACAACCTTATCCAGCATTGTGGCTTATAATCCATGCGCGCGAATATACACATACGTGCACTAACAATGCAAACGGTACCGTTAACCTACGCTAGCAATAGCGTAGGTTAACGGTAATTTGTTTAAGTAATATTACTGAATATGCATTTTTTTGTCTTCTAAAGTTGGTATTTTCACATTGGTTAACCGTTAACCAATGTGAAAATACCAACTTTAGAAGACAAAAAATGCATATTCAGTAATATTACTTAAACAAATTACTTGCCTTTATGAAAATGCTGAGAGCAAACAGGCATGAACAGAGATATCGTGTTGAAAGTGATCTCCTTTCGTCTCACCGCTGCAACCCAGGCCACCCGACGCCTCTTCGTTACCTCTTCTGCCTGCTGTCCATATCCTCTTTTCCAAGTGGGAAACCGAAAAAATCTCATGTTGTTGTCCACCTTTCTGCCATTTCTACCATGTGATTTAGTATGACAGCTTTTCATACAGCACAAGTGTCCCATCGTACCAAAGATAATGCTGCACGCAAATACTCGCTCTTGAGTTGCATACACCCAAAATGGCGATTCCACCTCCAATACACTACGGCTATAGCGAGTGTGACGTCAGCTGACAAAGACCGATTGTCTGGGGTCCCCGAGGGCGGTGATTGCAACAACAATTGTGTGTATTGTATACTTTTTTGTGTATTGTTTTTCCACAAAAATGAAAAGAAAGGACTTATGTTTATTAAATTCTCTTTGTTGATAATTTTTTCATTTAGTTTCAGGGTCAGCACATACTGCAGCATATATATACATTCTTCTTGCCTAAGATACTGACAGCAATGCACTATGCACCGCTCCCTAGCCCTACTGGAACTTTTCTTCCACATTTGTACCCTCACCTGTTCCTGTATCTAGTACTGTGTAATTAGTAATGACCCACATCTGTCCCTTGTCATGTTATTTTTTTTATATTTTTCTCATTCTGTTCCTCAGTCAGTCATTGTGTTTGTTCCTGTATGTATTACTTGCTAGTGTTTCTGTACTTATTGAACATTCTTGAATAGTAACATAACAAGCTAAGAAACATGTAAGGTTACTAAAATACTAAGTCTAAATGCGAAGAACACACGCAATGCATATAAGTGTACTGCTGTAGGCTGTCATAATTTTAGCTGTCATCAAACATTGGGGTCTATGGTGTGTCTGAGACATGCTTTATTGTATACTTTCAATAATTGAATGAAAATTAATTTTCTTTCAAAATCTCTTTATTTTGTCAAAAAAGAACCATAAAGCTTTTGTTTGAGGAAAACACATTAAGCAAATAAAGCTGAGATAAGTTTTCATTTTTGTCTTCACAACAGAAACCCTGATGTCCATTAAATGATGTTTAGCTGTTAATAACTGTAATGCCCTGATCACAATATGGTAGCAGCCCCATAAATCACTATAAGTAAGAGGTTCAGTGGATCAGCCTGATACCAGTTTGACAACCACTGCAATAACACAGTTGCCTGTAAAAGACAAACGACAGAACAGTAAAATTCACTTCTAGGTTCAGTAAGAGGCTTTGTAATAAATCAAAGAGGTTAGAAGTATTAAAAGCAGAAGAGTTTCTGTGGATGGTCCCTGAGTTCAGCAGCCCCATCTGTTCTCTTGAGTTCCTCTTATGGTCTAGTCTGAGTCGCTGCCACTTCCGCAGTGCTACAGAAAAACACATCACATGACACATCACACACTGCCAGGGCTACTGCTGTTGCATTATAATCCCTGTACGGTCGAATTCCTGATGTACCTTGCCATGTTTCTTATGACCATGACCGTGACTGTGACCGTGACCATGACCATGACCATGACCGTGACCGTGACCGTGGCCGTGGCCGTGACCGTGATCATGGCCATGACCGTGATGGTGCCCATGTTCCCCTGGAGGAGGAGGGCCACAGGGGCCACCACCTGGATGGCATGAGGCAGGAGGACCACCTGTTGGGACACCCGGATAGCCGCCTGGTGAGAAACCTGAACATCCGCCTGGTGGGCCACCTGGATAGCCACCTGGTGGGGCACCTGGATAGCCACCTGGTGGGGCACCTGGATAGCCACCTGGTGGGCCACCTGGATAGCCACCTGGTGGGGCACCTGGACAGCCACCTGGTGGGGCACCTGGATAGCCACCTGGTGGGGCACCTGGATAGCCACCTGGTGGGGCACCTGGAAAGCCACCTGCAGGATTGCAAAACAAGGTCAGTGGCAAGGAAGTGAAACAGGCCTGATTTCTAAACTTTCAAAAAAAATTAAAACACTATAATAACTGACTGCAATTAAGAAATACCTTGATTATGACCAGACATGTTCAGATATGAAAGCTGAAAAGGGGAGAGAGAGAGAGCAGTCATTACCTCACAAACATGACGGGCTTCTTAGAGCACACAGGATCGTAACAGTGCGTGACAGATGGTAACCACTGCTAACCCTAGCCACTGTTTTTTCCTTCTTCCCTGTTTCCTCCATTATAATCCTTTGTACACATATTTTTAATAATGATGATAATCAATCGAAAATTGGTTTCTGTCAAGTTTAATAATAAGCAACAGTTATCAGTGTTGAGTCCTACGTGTATGACAGGAACAGCTGGGGTTTGTTTGAAAACTGCAAGTCCACCGCAAACACGTCCCACCCTAAAGTGTACCTTATGAGTGCTGCCCTCTTGTGGTTGAAACAGAACACCAGCGTGGTCAAACCAGTTTGGCCTGTTCACTGCTTTTAAAAACATTATTGTGAGCTTACGCTGACTCAGAATTGAAACCACTGCACCAATTCTGTAGATAGTAAAATACAGTAAATCTGAATTCCATTTTTTATTAAATAAATTTCCCAAAGGCCAAAGAGTAGTTTTACTCAAAGTGACCACAGAAAAGCAATCTTTAAACACTACACTGTACTCAACATACATTGAGTGAAACATAACAGCCAAGCCAGGTGCACAGTGATGCAAATCAGCTCACATTAGAAATGATTATTAAAAATGGTGGTTTCTCCTTTAAAGCCGGCAGCACTTTGAGCTCTGGGTAGATACACAGTGATACAGCAGAGACGGTGTACTTACAGCCTGCTAGCAGAGTGTGTCCACAGTGTTCCCCGCGGACAGAGCCTCTCTGGTGTTTATGAGCGTGGTGCCACTCCTGGCCACCCCCACATTCCTCCTGCGTGAAAGGTGGGGTTGCCACGAACATTCCGTGTTTCCATGACTACAGGCATTTTTGTCATTTACTATTGGTACGTTATCAATATAATTATCATTGTGTGGGTTTTCTGTTCTTCTTGTTATTGCTATTTGTCTGTTTAGTAGATGCTTTTATCGGAAGGGTGATGTTTCTTTAAACAAATGCAAATTCACTAACTTCACTAAAATTTGCAAATGATCGAGCCTCTGATTTAAATCTTCTCCTGGCACCCTCAACAACTTCTTGTTTTATCAGGCAGAACATGAATAACTGGATGTGATCACAGTTAACAAGTTTTACTAATGATGGTGCATAACAGCGACAGACCTCTGTCATAATCTGTTTTTCCTCCTCTACCCAATATCCCAGCAACGTTACATTCCAGAGCCATTATCGCCACCTATTGGTGTATGCAAAGAACACAACACATTCCCCCCGTACTTAAAAATATTACCACCCATGGAAATGACAGTATGCAACAGCACATGGTATAGTATAAATTGAAATGGCAGCAGAAATACTGTGAAAAGGTTAATACTTCCAAAATATCAACAACAATTCTCAGAATAACAATGTCAAAGCAGCAAGTGATTATTCCAACTGGCTGAAAATATAATTAAACTGTTAGAGCAAATAACCTGCAGGACTGTGTCATGTAGTCATTAAGCCAGCCCGGACGCCATTTCTTTTTTTGACACTTTTTAATTAAAATTCTTTTTACGCCTCCCTCAACTTGCTCTTTGTAGAGCAATATTATTAAAAAGTATAAAGTTCATGGACTATAGCCATGGGGTCAGAGTGCTGGATGTGAATGCAACAATTCGTGCCATGTTGTCTGGATGAATCTGAGTAAGGACACCACCTAGACCACAATCAGAAGCATCGCTTGAGACCACAGTCTCTGGGTTGAGCGATGCCATATCTGGACTGTCCACTAGTACATTTTTTACCTTTTGGAAACTGCGCTGTGTTGCCTCTGACCATTTGAACTCAGTGTCTTAGTGAATGCAAGTCCGCAGTGGCTCCACAACTGTAGCAAATTTAAGAGTGAATTTGTTATACCACAATAAAAAGGCCTAAATTTTTTAACTTGGCTGCATCAGTTGGAGCTGGGGCATGTAAGACGGCAGCAGTGTGATCCTCGTCAGGATGGATCCCATTCTCTGTCACTGTATGTCCAAGAAAGCGCAAGCTGGACCTGTTAAAGTGACATTTGGATATATTCAGCTGAATCCCTGCCTCTCATTGTAGAACAGCTTCTTGTGTCCAGTCTCATCATGTCGTGTGTCCCCAAATTATGACATTGTCCAGCAACATTCAGCAGACCCTTTAGAATTGTGGACAGCATCTTCTGGATTGTGGATGGAGTAGAGGCAAGTCCATATGGGACACAGCAAAATCTGAACAGTCCATCGTGAGTGATAAAAGCTGTCAGATTGCGACTTTGAACTAGAAGTAAGTGTTATCCAGATCAATGGTTCAGGACACTCTCGCTCCCAACAGCAGAGAGAGCATCTCATCAATGTGAGGCAGTGGAAAGCTGTCCATCCTCATACAGGTCCACACACATACGGATGGCCATCGACTGCTATAGGGAGACCCATGGGGAGGCATTGACTCTCTCAAGTATGCCCACTGTAACAAGACACTGAATCTCTGCAATCACAGCACTTCGAACAGACAGAGCTAAGCGGTGTGACTACTGGCGGACCGGTGGAACATCTGAGAGATTTTAACTTTATGGACAAACCCTTTTAACGCAGCCTAGAGCAGGCGGAACCAGCAGATCAGCAGACAGCACGGATGCACAGGTCACTGTGGCAGCTGGGCAGAACCGGATTCAACCATGAAGAGCAAAGTGGGGCACGTAGTGGCATTCCAGGACGCCGTGAGCGGTAAGCAGCCAAACACAGGGGTAGGAGCACAGGAGTATGTCACGTGTTTCACTGTGGGAGGCTGTAGGTGTTCTCCATTGAAGTGTCGGTTATAGAGGCATTTTAGTAGAACAGACACAGAGGAGTCTGAATTCTCAGTGCTGGTGCTGAGGCTGTTGCAGAATTAATATTAACTGTGCACTGGATTTTGTCAGATGCTGTATGTTCATGCAAGTAAAGAATTTGCACTTCAGGCAAGTCAAGTGCAGGTGCTGCCGATACAGCGTGCACAGGCTTTGCTCATTAGCTGCTTCGATCTGAGTAGCGATCGTAATGGTTCTGTTCAAAGTTAAATCTGGTTCCAGTAGTAGGAGCTCTCATATGTGCTGGTTAGCCACATTTTCCACCAATTGATCTTGAAGCATTTCATCTAGATTGGATACAAACTCATACATAGCCGCTAGATCTGTTATAGTGGAAACGTACTGCAGCACTGATTAACTGGAAGTTTGAGCGTGCTGTCAGAAAGCATGGCGCTCAGCCCCTACATTCCGACGCGGGGTGGAGTGAGCTGTTACAGCCGTAATAGCTGCTTCCATATATCAAAGTATAAAAGAGTCTCTGACCTTCCGTCTGTAGGCAATGTAGAAGAAGAGCAAGCTTCCATATATCTGGCCATTCCGCCGTAGACGTCACAATAACCAGCGAGTAGTTCTGGGACTTTTTCAGCCATGTATCTAAAAGCGGGGATGGCTCAAAAGGACATGGCAAAAATGTACTGCGAAACGGAGTTGAAGCGGCCATCATCCTTCGTTAGTGGGTAACAACCTCGTCATCAATTTTGTTGTATCAGGCCGAACTTGAATAACTGGACATGATCACGGTTAACAAGTTTTAATAAAGACGGTGCATGACAGTGACAGACCTCTGTTGTGATCCCTTTCTCCGCCTCTACCCCCGTATTCCAGTAACGTCACATTCCAGAACCATTACCGCCACCTTCTGCTGTATGCATTGATCACAACACTTCTCTAGAAAAAAAATACTATGGCAGAAATACATTATAAATCACTACGACCAAGTACTGGGTAAGCAGTTAAGAAAGATGGAGGGATAGTTTTGGGCCGACTAAGATGAATTGGGAGGAGAGAGAATATTAGGAAAAGTGTCTGATCTGTTTGATCGAACAAACATACACTCACCTAAAGGATTATTAGGAACACCTGTTCAATTTCTCATTAATGCAATTATCTAATCAACCAATCAAATGGCAGTTGCGTCAATGCATTTAGGGGTGTGGTCCTGGTCAAGACAATCTCCTGAACTCCAAACTGAATGTCAGAATGGGAAAGAAAGGTGATTTAAGCAATTTTGAGCGTGGCATGGTTGTTGGTGCCAGACGGCCGGTCTGAGTATTTCATAATCTGCTCAGTTACTGGGATTTTCACACACAACCATTTCTAGGGTTTACAAAGAATGGTGTGCAAAGGGAAAAACATCCAGTATGCGGCAGTCCTGTGGGCGAAAATGCCTTGTTGATGCTAGAGGTCAGAGGAGAACGGGCCGACTGATTCAAGCTGATAGAAGAGCAACTTTGACTGAAATAACCACTCGTTACAACCGAGGTACGCAGCAAAGCATTTGTGAAGCCACAACACGCACAACCTTGAGGCGGATGGGCTACAACAGCAGAAGACCCCACCGGGTACCACTCATCTCCACTACAAATAGGAAAAAGAGGCTACAATTTGCACGAGCTCACCAAAATTGGACAGTTGAAGACTGGAAAAATGTTGCCTGGTCTGATGAGTCTCGATTTCTGTTGAGACATTCAAATGGTAGAGTCAGAATTTGGCATAAACTGAATGAGAACATGGATCCATCATGCCTTGTTACCACTGTGCAGGCTGGTGGTGGTGGTGTAATGGTGTGGGGGATGTTTTCTTGGCACACTTTAGGCCCCTTAGTGCCAATTGGGCATCGTTTAAATGCCACGGCCTACCTGAGCATTGTTTCTGACCATGTCCATCCCTTTATGACCACCATGTACCCATCCTCTGATGGCTACTTCCAGCAGGATAATGCACCATGTCACAAAGCTCGAATCATTTCAAATTGGTTTCTTGAACATGACAATGAGTTCACTGTACTAAAATGGCCCCCAAAGTCACCAGATCTCAACCCAATAGAGCATCTTTGGGATGTGGTGGAACGGGAGCTTCGTGCCCTGGATGTGCATCCCTCAAATCTCCATCAACTGCAAGATGCTATCCTATCAATATGGGCCAACATTTCTAAAGAATGCTTTCAGCACCTTGTTGAATCAATGCCACGTAGATTTAAGGCAGTTCTGAAGGCGAAAGGGGGTCAAACACCGTATTAGTATGGTGTTCCTAATAATCCTTTAGGTGAGTGTGTATAAGCAGTCTTCAGTTCCAAGGATCTTGGGATGTGGGAATGCGGTCCTTAGGGAAGCTGGAAGCTCTGAGGTCAGAGGTTATGCTGCTGGATCGTTGTATGAGGTTGGTCATTCTGTCACACCAGGATGTAGGGAAGGATGGACAATTCATAAGGTGGCTTTTATTAGGAAACTAAACACAACTAACACAAGAAACCAAAGGACCATGAGGGGTCAAAACAAAGGCAGGAGGGTGAAACAAGAACTAACAAGGGTTGGGACTAAACATAGGGAATCTGGGGAACCACAGACAGAAGCTACAGTACTGAAATAAGTTTAAAATGTTCAAAATGTTGTAATTGACACTATAACTTATTTTGAAAGGTTCTCTAGTAAATACTGCCACCACCTTTTTCTAATTTCTTTGGGGAGTTCCAAACACATGAAACAATAATAGAGAAAAGAAATACTCTATTAATTTGGATAAACTGAATTGACAGTGCTGTCACTCTAGCTTCACAATCGCTTGTGGGATTGGAGTGCTGACATTTCAGGGACTCCCCATGCCTGCATTCCCACCTGCCTCTCCCTCCTACTATATGCTGCCATAGCCATATCTACCGGAGCTTGCACATTGCACTTCATATTGCACTCACCTAACTTTTGGCACTGCCTATAGTCTCCCCTACTTTGACTAATTGCATATTTTATTTCCCCTACTTCTCCGGGGGGGGGGGGGGGGGGAGCCCTCAATCTATCAAGATGTCCAGCACACCCTGCTACATGTGATGTCGCCTCTACCAATGAGGTCCGTGCATCCAGCTTGCCGTTCTGCCTGTGTCATCTTCCTTGTATGACCCGCTCCCTGCCTTCTGGTTGCCTGGCGATTGGAGGGAGCGGTGGCACCGGCTTGCCATCTCCCCCCTGCTCCCCGTTTGTGTCTGAAATTTACTGTATTTGACTCTCCCTGCCGGCCCCTGGAGGATGGGGCTCCCCCTTTGAGTCTGGTCCCTCCCAAGGTTTATTCCTTCTGGGGAGTTTTTCCTTGCCACTGTCGCCTATGGCTTACTCACTGGGGGCTTTGGGTGGGGATGCTGTAAAGCGCTTTGGGACGATGTAATGTTGTGATAATGCGCTATACAAAAATAAATTTGTTGTTGTTGTTGTAATGAATATATATGAGAGCTACAACCTATACTGGAGGGCAATACCAAAGCCCATGGGTGGCAACACCACACACATATATACATCTACAGTATACTACATCACAACCGAGGTAGGTGAACAATTAACACTACAAACTCTGATCAAAGGAATAAACGCTACACACTCTGTGTTGTTATCCCCTGTAACTCCTTCCACACCCTCTACACACACTGCCACTGCCCTCAGTTAAAAACTCATCAATTCAGATTCACACACACATTCATACACAAGTCGGACTTTTAAATGGACTGTTACTTCCCTGGAGGGAGGCAATACCGGCCTCCCTGTCCTCCACCAGAGAAGGGAGAGAATCCGTTCTGTTAACCCCCACCGACCACAAGCCACAGCATGAAGTATCAATACTCTCTGTGGCCAGCCCTAGCGACAAGACAAAGCCCTATCTGCTGCACATTTCCCCACCTCACACCTAACTGTCTTCACCCATGGCTGGTGTATCTGTGTTTTCTGCAGGTTACATTTTCGCAGTACAACAGGATGGCCAGCAACTCCTGCACACAGACACAGAGGACAGGGACAGACAAGCACCAACCCTGACACCCTGTCAAGTAATAAAGGCAGTTTTGGCCTTATCCTTTGGGCCCATTTCCACCTGCCAAGAACAGAGTGAAAACCCAGGATGCATTAACAAGACTAAGACTGTCTAAAGCAGTGGTGTGTTTGAGGCCAGCCTTAGGTTTGAGTGTTTGGTTTTCTGTTGTCTTGCACCGTAATTGATTATTGATTGGATTGCCCTCACCTGCTCCTGCTCAAACAAGAGGGTCTAGCTGCAGATGCCTGTAGAGTGGAGCTCCACTGGAAATACGTCACCTCCACAGGAAACATGTGATCTTTAAGGGCGTAAAGCATCTGGCTCCCTTCTGTGGGACTCCACTGTTCTGCTGGGGGATTTTAATGCTCATGTGGGTAAAACCTGGAAGGGTGCGATTTGGTGAGGAATGGCCTGCCCTATCAGAATCCAAGCAGCGATCAGTTATTGGAATTCTGTGCTAACCACAGTTTGTCCATAACGATCACCATGTTCGAACATAAGGGTGTTCATAAGTGCGCTTGGTACCTGAGCACCCTAGGCTGCAGTTTGATGATTGATTTTGTAATTGTGTCATGAGATCTGCATCCGTATGTTTTGGGCACTCGGGTGAAGAGAGGAGCTAAGCTGTCAACTGATCACCACCTGGTGGTGAGTTGGATCCGATGGCAGGGGAAGATGCCAGATAGACTGGGTAGACACAAACATATAGTGTGGGTATGCTGGCAGAGGCCCCTGTCTAGGAGATCTTTAATTCTCACCTCTGGCAGAACTTCTTCTCACTCCAAAGGGAGTCAGGGGACATGGAGCCTGTTCTGGGACTCCAATGCTGAGGTGGCAGTGTGGAGCTGTGGCTGTAAGGTTGTTGGTGTCTGTCATGGCGCCAATCCCTGAACTTATTGGTGGACACTAGCAGTAAAGGGAGCTGTCAGGCTGAAGAAGGAGTCCTCCCGAGTTTGTGGGGCTCCTGAAGCAGCTGACAGATATCAGCAGGCTAAGCGGAAACCGGCTTTGGTGGTTGCCGAAGTAAAACTTCACGTGTGGGAGGATTTTGGTGCAGCTATGGAGAAGGACTTTCTAATGGCCTTGAAAAGGTTTTGGTCTGGCAAACCACCAGGTGACTCGTGGGGGGTCAGGGCTTTACCCTTTTCAGCGGGGATGGAGAACTGTTGACCTCAACTGGGGATATAGTCAGACGGTGGAAGGAATATTTTGTGGATCTCCTGAATCCCACTGATGCACCTTCCTTGGAGGAAGCAGAGTTGGAAGACTCAGAGGGGAACTTGCCCATCTCTAGGGCTGAGGTCATTGAAGTAGTCAAAAAAACTCTTTGGTGTTAAGGCTCCGGGGATGGATGAGATTCGCCCTGAGTTCTTGAAAGCTCTTGATGTTGTTGGCCTGTCCTGGCTGACACACCTCTTCAACTGTCCCATTGGGGACAGTGCCTTTGGATCGGATGACTGGGGTGGTGGTCCTAATTTTTAAGAAAGGGGACTGGAGGATGTGTCCCAACTACAGGGGGATCACACTCCTCAGTCTCCATGTTAAGGTCTATGCTGGGGTACTGGAGAGGAGGATCCATCCGTTGATCCAGGACAAACAATGCGGATTCTGTCCCGGTTGCGGCACACTGGACCAGCTCTTCACCCTCACGAGGATACTGGAGGGTTCATGGGAGTTTGCCCAACCACTCTACATGTGCTTTATGGACTAGGAAAAGATATATGATCATGTCCCTCAGGGGGTCCTGTGGGGAGTGCTTCAGGAGTATGGGGTATGGGGTTCATTGTTGCAGGCTATCAGGTCCCTGTATAAATGGAGCGGGAGCTTGGTTTGCATTGGTAGCAGTAAGTCAGACTTGTTCCTAGTGGGTGTTGGATTGTGTCTGGGCTGCCCTTTGTCACTGATTCTGCTCATAATTTTTATGGACAGAATTTCTAGGCGTAGCCAAGGGGGGAAGGGGGTCCAGGTCAGGGGCCTCAGGATCGTGTCTTTGCTATTTACGGATGACATGGTCCTGTTGGTGTTGTCGGCCGGCAACCTGCAGCATGCACTGGGGCGATTTGCAGCTGAGTGTGGAGTGGCCGGGTTGTGGATCAGCACCTCCAAATCTGAGGCCATGGTTCTCGACCAGAAAAGGGTAGATTGCCCTCTCCTGGTGGGGGATGTTGCCCCAAGTGGACAAGTATAAGTGTCATGGGGGCTTGTTCATGATTAAGGGAAGAAGGGAGCGGGAGATTGATAGGCACCTTTCTGTTGTGGCGGAGAGGGAGCTGAGCTGAAACATGAAGCTTTCGATTTTCCATTCAAGCTACGTTCCTATCCTCATCTATGGTCATGAGCTCTGGGTATTGACCAAAAGAATGAGATTGCAGATACAAGCAGCAAAAATGAATTTCCTCTGTAGGGTGTCTGGGCACAGCCTTAGAAGGGTGAGGAGCTCAAGGATTCGGTAGAGGGGCGCTGCTTCTCTGCATCGAAAGGAGCCAGTTAGGGTGGTTTGGGCAATCGTCTAGCATGCCTCCTGGACGGCTCCCTGGGGAGGTAACAAACCAAGCCTGATACTTGTTTGTCTCAGCTCTTGTTCCTGCACTCGTGTTAACCAGTAGCTACCTTTTGTCTGCTCACTATGTATTTGAGTGTCATTAACATTGTGCCCTGCCTCCCTCTTTCCCCTAGATTTTTGATCCCCGAGATTGTGTTCATTTCTTGTTACTTTTCCTCTAAGTTTAATAAAACCATTTTGTTTGTCCTGATGCCTGCTCCTGCTTCCTGTGTTTTGCCCGTATATGACAGACAAATTACACTGTAGCTTAATCAGTACTGGGGTCCAGAGTTGGTGCATGTCTGTTTTAGCAGGGGAAGTCAAATATCCTGATAATGTTTCCTCCACATATTTGGGCAAAGAAACTTGTGAGATGGCTGAAAGTCATTCAGATACATAATTACCTGTGTATAAACTGGTATTATCACTATTGAGGTCTAGAGTTACTGTCTGCCAGGGAACAAACACCAAAAAGCAGCCCAAAAACCTGCAACCCGCAACCTCCTAATGTTTACACACAACTATATTTTCGAAAAAGGATAACGTGGGGGGAAGGAATTTCCTGGAACACCTGTTGCATGCAACGTTTCTGTAAATTAAGTTTGGTTTTCAGACGGAGCGCGGCATATGCTGCGTTTGCCATGGGGTTTGCGCTCAAAGCGTTGCACGCACTGCGCAAAAAGGAAGTGTGGTTCTCAAAACTCTCAGTTGCCATTTCGTTGTTACCCCAACCTGTTGATGTGTATTTCTGCCAGACCCGGCTTGTATGATCCTCGTGTGTGCCACGCCCCCTCATTACCTACGCGTGCTACCCGGACCTGTTTCCTGTTATTTCGGCTTGTCTTGTGTACTTATGTCCGTGTTCAAGTCTGTTTCCCCAGGTCTGTCATTGATGTTGTTCTCCTGTCTGCTTAGAATAAACCTGTTTCTTGTATCCTCGCCTGCCTGCCTTATTATTTCCCGATTCCTGCCTGCTTGCCAGACAGTGGACGTAACAATTTTGCATGCTAAGGAAGATTTTATGAGGTATTATGTGTAGAATTTTTTGGTAAAAAATGAATTTAATCTAATTTGGAATAAGGTTGTGATATAACAAAATGTGGGGAAAAAGTGAAGCGCTGTGAATACTTTTCGGATGAACTGTAGTTTTAGCTGTCATCAAACATTGGGGTCCATGGTGTCTCTGAGACAATGTTTAACTTTATACTTTCACTAATTAAATGTGTGTGGTTTCAGTTTTATGTTTCTTTCAAATACTCATTATTCTGTCACAGCAAAAATAAATATCTAATAAAGCTGTTGTTTGAGGAAGACACATTAAGCAGATAAAGTTGGGATGACAAGTTTTTTTTTCTTTCATTTTTATCTTCACAACAGAAACCCTGATATCCATTAAATGATGTTTAGCTGTTAATAACTGCAATGTCCTGATCACAATATGGTAGCAGCCCCTTAAATCACTATAAGAGGTTCAGTGGATCAGCCTGATACCAGTTTGACAACCACTGCAGTAATACAGTTGCCTGTAAAAGACAAACGACGGAACAGTTAAATTTACTTCTAGGTTTATTGAGAGGCTTTGTAATAAATCAAAGAGAAAGTGTTAGAAGTATTAAAAGCAGAATATTTTCTGTGGATGGTCCCTGAGTTAAGCAGCCCCATCTGTCCTCTTGAGGTCTTCTTACGGTCTAGTCTGAGTTGCTGCAGGAGCTTCTGGAATGCTACAGAAAAACATATCACATAACACATCACACACTGCCAGGGGTACGGCTGGTGCATTTTAATTCATATACTGTTGAATTCCTAATTTACCTTGTGCTATTTCTTAGAGGCGTGAGATGGACCATGACCATGACCATGACCATGACCGTGACCGTGACCATGACCGTGACCGTGTTCCTGGCCATGATCATGACCGTGACCGTGACCGTGTTCCTGGCCATGATCATGCGCAGGACCGTGGCAGTGATCCTGACCATGGCTGACACAGTCCCCAGGTTTCCCTGTAGGAGGAGGGACACTGGGGCCACTACCAGTTGGGCATGTGCCAGGAGGGCCACAGGGAGCACCACCTGGTGGGATACCTGCAGCATTGCAAAACAGGGTCAGTGGCAAAGAGGTGAAACAGCCCTGATTTCTAAACTTGACTTCGAAGAAAACACTACAAAGATTGACAGCCTTTAAGAATTACCTTGTTTTTGATTGGACATGTTCAGATGTGAAAGCTGAAAAGGGGGAGAGAGAGAGAGCAGTCATTACCTCACAAACATGATGGGATTCTCTGACAGCACACAATAGGATCGTAGCAGTGAGTGACAGATGCTAGACACTACTAACCCTAGCCACTCCCTTTTCCTTCTTACCTGTTTCCTCCATTATAATCATTTGTATGTCTCTCCTAATCTTGATAATCAATCAGAAATTGTTTAACAGTCAGTTTAACAGTAACGAACAGTTACCAGCTTAAAGTATTGCATGTGTGATGGGAAGAGCTGGAGTTCCTGTTTGAACACTGTCAGTCCGACTCAAACAGGTCCCACCATAAAGTGTACCTTATGAGTGCTGCCCGTTGAGTTTGATACGGAACACAAGCATGATGAAACCAGTTTGGCCTGTTCACTGCTTTTAAAGACATTATTTTGTGCTTCAGCTGACTATGGAAACCAGTGCAATCTGTAGACAGCAAAATGCAGTAAATCTGAACTTTGAATTTATTTTTTGTGAAACAAATTTGTCAAAGACTAGGAAGTCGTTTCACAGAAAAGCAATCTTTAAACACTACACTGTACTCAGCATACATTGAGTTAGACATATCAGCCAAGCCAGGTGCACAGTGATGCAAATCAGACTGCATTAGAAATGACTGTTAAAAAAGGCAGTTTCTCCTTTGAAGTCAGCAGCACATTGAGAAACACAGTGAAACAGCAGAGACGGTGTACTTACAGCCTGCTAGCAGAGTGTGTCTACAGCGATCCCTGCAGATTTCTCAGGGATGGAGGCTGCCTGGCATTTATGAGCGTGGTGCCACTCCTGGCCACGCCCACATTACTCCTGTGTGAGAGGAGGTGTTGCCATGCAACATTCTGTGTTTCCATAGCTACAGGCATTATTTTGTTTTCTAACAGCAGACATGCTTTTTTGCATGCTTCTCTTCACCAAGGTTATAATAGTTTTGGATTTTTCATTATAGTTTACTTTTATTTAGTTTTGACCTTTTTTCCCTCTAATTTAGTTAGTTTTAATTAGTTTTTAGAGCAGGTTTGCTAGTTTTAGTTAGTTTTAATTTTTTTCTAAATGCTTAGTTTTAGTTTAGTTTTTATTAGTTTTAGTATTAGTTTTCATTTTTTCATACTTTGGGTTATTTGTCAGGTGCAGGATTCAAAAAGATCAGTAAGTATTGTGTAATAAAACTCAACAAAGGAAACCATTTCAAAAAGTGTATTCAGTTACTTTTGAACAACCAACCATCCACAACAACCAACAGTCTACAAGATAGCAGCTTAAGTGCAAAATGTGTGTGATACTGTTTCTGATGTTGGATACAGGTAGTGTGCCTGGTACAAATCAAAATAGCCAATAGACTGAAGACACACATGAACATAAGAATATAAACCCATTCACGAGGCAAACGTCACATTTCTTGACAGCCAGGAGTCTCCGGGAGCTCAATCTGAGAAAAACATTAACAAACTCAAAAACCATTGCACAACAGGATTGTCTCAGCATGGAAACAAAGACTTCCCTCTCTCCGGCCACTTCCTCCAGCTCCTCTGGGGGAATCCCGAGGCATCCCCAGGCCAGCCGAGACATATAGTCTCTCCAGCGTGTCCTGGGTCTTCCCCGGGGGCTTGATGCTGATGTGCTTTGCTTTTCTATGTTAACCATACGTCCAATATTGTAAACAAAAAGGAAATGAAGTCTTGTGGTGTTCCTGCGTATTTACTAACCAGCAGCTGTTTGGTCGTCGGTGAAAGCAGTCCGTTATGGTTGTCTCCTCTTTCCCGGTGCTACCTGGCCGGGATGTTGCTTCTCTTTCGGGGGAGCTAATCAGAGAGGCTACTTGGTCAAGGTACTCGCGATTAGCCGTCTTACGCGAGCTTCTCAAGTGGACTTTCAGATTTGTGGGGGTTTTTCCCTTGAGAAGTATCCCACATATTTTGTCACCTGTTTCTACAATGCACCTGCTCTTATCTGTCTCGCTGTCAGTCAAAGAAATTCCAGATAGGACTCTGCCGCCTTCTCCCAACTTTTGTCGTCGCCATTTTTCCAGGTGACGCGGTGAGCAAAAGCCGACTGTAAACAAGAAGTGACGGACAGAGAGGTGCCGTACGGTGCTGCCAGCTCACGTAAAACTGCTAGAGCGAAATAAATCGACTTATAAATAAATTGACAAGGACGAAAACGAAGGACATTTCATCTATAATTTCAGTACGTTTTAGTTAGTTTTGTCAACGCACAATACAGTTATACTTAGTTATCGTTTTTTCTTTTAATTGTCGTTTTTATTTATTTCAGTTAATGAAAATGTTTTTTCAATTCTAGTTTTCGTAATTTCGTTCGTTTTCGTTGACGATAATAACCTTGCTCTTCACCAACCCCATCTTGCTCTCTAGAGCTTGGGGGTCAAACTGCAGGGTCGTCTGGAGCTGGGGGGAAGGGCCTTGCTCAAGGGCCCACAGACATGCAACTGTTCTGCTGAGGCTGGGGCTCAAACTGGCAGTCTACTGATCATAGGCACAGAGCCAACTGGGCAACACATCGCCTCCTCATTTACTATTGGTACGGTTATCTATATGATTATTATTGTGTGGGCTTTCTGTTCTTCTTGTTGCTATCTGTCTGTTTAGCAGATGCTTTTATCGGAAGGGTGATGTTTCTTTAAACAAAAGCAAAGTCACTAACCTCATTAAAATTTGCACATAAGCCTCTGGTACTGTATAGATCTTATCCTTGTAACCTCAACAACTTCTCTATGAAAAAGAAAGACACACCGTAGCAGAAATACATTATAAATCAGTATGACCCTGTACTGGGTCAGCGGTTAAGGAAGATGGATGGGTGGATCTCATAATTTTGGGTGACTAAGATGAACAGGGATTGTACAGAGTTCATACTGCTTATTGCTACATATTACTACAGATTCATCAGTATATCTTCTATAATGTCTCATCCAGTACAGGGTCACTCTGGAGATGGGCGGAGGAGGGGGGGCAGGTTGTATTTTTTCATTGCGGGGGGGCAGGTTGTATTTTGCCATTAGTGGATAAGAGGAAAAAGCTCTGATCTGTTTGGTCAAACAAACTTTATATGGCAATTTAATACATACAGTTATGAATAAAGATCCTGTTTAGCTTCCGGCTGTGCAATGCAAGTTATGTTCTTTATACAGTCGTCATTTAGGCGGTGTAACCGGTGTGGCCGCAACAGGCTCCGCCGTCCAGGGGGCCCCGCCCAAAAAGGATACATACCTAGATAATGATAACCCTAATAATGAATCAAATTTTTAGGCTAAATGTTAGGGGTGTAACAGTACACGTATTCATCATCAGTTTTTGTTCAGTACACACTATCAAATTAATGAATGCATTTACTGACACGGATGAAACCTAAATTCACAAGTAGATGTTGAACATGGAATCATGTTAACTGTGGCTGTGAGTTAACTTTCAGCTAAGGCTGGTTATACAGTCAGTCATAATTGGCAATTTGGGTTCCGCAATAAAATATACCTTTGTTGAAGAAAAGTAATCTTGATGGTACAGTGCGTAATTATATGCTAATTTCTAACCTTTCGTTTGTTGGTTGAATAATTGAGAAAGTTGTGTCGATCCAGTCAAGTGATTATCTTAACAGTAATAATCTCCATGTAGTGTTTGGCTTCATGTCTGGCTTTTGGGCAGTAGTGCTGTATCCCGTAGTACTGAAACCAGCTCTTCTTAAAGCCATAAGTGATTTATGGCTAAACAGACTCTCCATTCTTGTTCTTCTAGATCTCAGTGCTGCCTTTCACACAGTAGACCATGATATTCTGTTGTAACGGTTGCATACCTGTGTTGGCCTCTCTGGTATGGCCTTAGACTGATTCAGATCATATCTAAGTGGGCGTGAATATTGTGCTGCAGTTGATACCTATATCAAAAACCATCAAGCTATTACAGGGCTCAATCAAGCTATTACAATGCTACTGCTATTGAGTATAAGAAATAAACATACAATCAGCTTTCATCAGTATGCAGATGACACACAGCTATCTGTCTCTACCTTCTGATGCTCATGGGTCTATCCACTACCTGCTTGAATGCACAGATTACAAAAACTCATGGATATCACAAAACTCCAACTGAAAAAGGAAAAAACAGAGATGCATGTTAGTGAGAATGGAGTATAGAGGAAGGATACACTGGTGTACTTAGAATCAATGTATCTGAAAGCCAAACAACAAGATAGAAACCTACGTGTCCTTTTCATTGGTGACCTTAGCTTCAACAGCAATGTCTGCAAAACAGCATACTGTCAAATACTGATTTATGGGGCTGCTACCATATTGTGATCAGGACATTGCCGTTATTAACAGCTACAGTAAACATCATTTATTGGACAGCATGCTGCCAAAGTCTGGGGTATGTTGTCATACGTGTCACACCCCCCGGGGTGGAGCACACCAATTATGCTGCAATCAGCAATTTCATCCCTATTCGTCTTTGTACTCAGTATGAAGTATTGTTGCGCTCTATGAGCCATACTGAACATTCTAATCCTGTTTGTCGTTTCTCGTGTTCCTTACCCTCCCTGCCTGCTCCTGTCCTGCCTGATCCTGCCCTGCCTGTGCCTTCCTCTTCAACTGCCACGTGCCCCTCTGTCCTGTCCCGTGTTATCGACCCTCGTCCAATGTACTCTCATAGAACTTACCCTCCTTGCTTTCCACTTCTCTGAACCCATGACCCCGCTTGCCAATTCCACTTTGGGTTGCCTGTGATTCACAATAAACCCTCCTGTCTCCCGCATTTGGGTCTTCTGTTCTCTGTAAGCCTCTACCCTGATAATGTGTTGAATGTGACAAAACTGATACATGCTCAAGGAGAATATATTACAGTCCTGGCCAAAAGGTTTGAGAATGACACAAGTATTAGTTTTCACAAAGTTTGCTGCTTCAGTGTTTGTACATCATTTTGTCAGATGTTTCTATGGTATACTGAAGTACAAGCATTTAATAAGTGTCAAAGGATTTTATTGAGAATTACATTAAGTTTAGGGAAAGAGTCAGTATTTGCACTATTGGCCCTTCTTTTTCATGACCTCTGCAATTTTCCCTGGCATGCTGTCAATCAACTTTTGGGCCGAATCCTGACTGATGGCAGCCCATTCTTGCATAATTAATACTTAGGGTTTGTCAGAATTGTGGGTTTTTGTTTGTCCACCTGCCTCTTTAGGTTTGACCGCAAGTTCTCAATGGGATTAAGGTCTGGGGAGTTTCCTGGCCATGGACCCAAAATGTCGATGTTTTGTTCCCTGAGCCACTTGGTTATCACTTCTGCCTTATGGCACGGTGCTCCATCATGATGGAAAAGGTATTGCTCGTCACCAAACTGTTCTTGGATGGTTGGGAGAAGTTGCTCTCGGAGGATGTTTTGGTACCATTCTTTATTCATGGCTGTGCTCTTAGGCAAAATTGTGAGTGATTCCACTCCCTTGGCTGAGAAGCATCCCCACACATGAATGGTCTCACGATGTTTTACTGTTGGCATGACACAGGACTGATGGTAGCGCTCATCTTTTCTTCTCCAGACAATCTTTTTTTTCCAGATGCTTCAAACAAATCAGAAAGGGGATTCATCAGAGAAAATGGCTTTACCCCAGTCCCCAGTAGTCCAATCCCTGTACCTTTTGCAGAATATTAGTCTGTCCCTGATGTTTTTCTTGGAGAGAAGTGGCTTCTTTGCTGCTCTTCTTGACACCAGGCCACCCTCCAGAAGTCTGCACTCACACCCTCCTGCTGCCATTCCTGAGCAAACTCTGCACTGGTGATACTCTAATACCGCAGCTGAATCAACTTTAGGAGACGGTCCTGGTGCACGCTGGACTCTCTTGGGCGCCCTGAAGCCTTCTTCACAACAATTGAACTTCTGTCCTTGAAGCTCTTGATAATCCGATCAATGGTTGATTTAGGTGCCATCTTACTAGCAGCAATATCCTTGCCTGTGACGCCCTTTTTGTGCAAAGCAATGATGACTGCATGTGTTTCCTTGCAGGTAACCATGGTTAACAGAGGAAGAACAATGATTTCAAGCACCACCCTCCTTTAAAAGGTTAAAACATCCAGTCTGTTATTCTAACTCAGTCAGCATGACACAGTGATCTCCACCCTTGTCCTTGTCAACACTCTCACCTGTGTTAATGAGAGAATCACTGAAATGTCGTCAGCAGGTCTTTTCGTGGCAGGGCTGAAATGTAGTGGAAATGCATTTAAAAAATGGTTTTTGGGGATTAAGTTAATTTTCATGGCAAAGAGGGACTTTGCAATTAATTGCAATTCATCACTCTTCATAACATTCTGGAGTATATGCAAACTGCCATCATAAAAACTGAGGGAACAGACTTTGTGAAAATTAATATTTGCGTCATTCTCAAAACATTTGGCCACGGCTGTACAGTAATGTGCTCCTATCTAGTCTACCTAAGAAATCTGTTTCAAATCTACAACAGGTCCAGAAAGCCACTCCTGGCCGCCCCCACATACCTCCTGTGTGAAAGGCGGGGTTGCCATCAAACATTCCATGTTTCCATGACTACAGACATTATATTTTTGTTCACTACTTTTATGGTTATCGATGTAATTATTATTGTGTGGGTTTTCTGTTCTCCTTGATGTTGTTGATATTTGTCTGTTTAGCAGATGCTTTTATTGGAAGGTGACTTTGAGACCTGCCATGTCACATAGGGTGATCGTTCTCTAAACAAAAGCAACTTTACTAACTTCATTAAAAAATGCGCACATGAATGGCCCAGGAAGCACCCTCATACATTGTGGGCCGTATAGAGACAGCAGTTCGTCTAACCTCATGTTTTCAGAAACTTGAGTATTTGGAGATAATGCACACAACAGGAAGAACATTCCACATGTACAGGGGGCGGGGAGGGTGGGGGATTGGAGGACCCCAGGTTGTACTATGGCTTTAGAGGATATGTGGAAAAAGGTCTGAGGCAGGGTCTTTAGAGGCAGTCTTCAGTTACAAGGATCTTGGGATGTGGGGAATGTGGTCCTTGGGGAAGGTGGAAGCTCTGCTGCCAGAGATAACATCTCTGGATCATGTGAGGTTGGTCATTTTGTCATGCCAGGATGTAGGGAAGGTTGGACAATACATAAAGCAGCTTATAGACAAAGAACCTTTATTGGGGAACTAAACACAAGTAACACAAGAAACCAAAGGACCACAAGGAGTCAAAGCAAAGGCAGGAGGGTGAAAAGAACTAACAAGGGTTGGGACTAAACATAGGAAAACTGGGGAAATACTGACAGAAGCTACAGTACTAACACTTTGAGGGATCATGCAGGAGACTAACACACAGCACTAACATTAACAAGGACCGACAAAGGAACAGAACACAGGTGGGCACATATATACACGGATAATAAAGACTAGGAAATGGGACAGGTGTGAATCATTGACAACAAGCCAAACACTAGGAATTACAGTAAACAAATGACGGTAATCAGGAAAAAGAAGGGGAGGAGAAGGGATGGCCGACAGAGACTGGGAGTATGACAGGGACTGTTTGTGAGATTTTTATGGGTCTTGAGACGCTGAATAAAATTCGAACTTGTCGTGTGTCAAATTTTTTTCTACGTTTTAGAAACTGTTGTACTTTTTTTTTTTTACTTTGCAATAAAGTTGAGTAACCAAAGTTTATCATTTGTGGTATTAATGTCGGCATTGTTACTTCCTGCCAGCACTGAACAGCATTCACCAACAAATTTTTCATGCTAGAGGTCTCTGCCGAGGAGTTATTGAAATATACCGTCATGACTTGGTAGCTCCCCAGATCAGACCATTGATTTATTGATTTATTTATCTATTTGATTTTCAATGTGAAATAAGTTGATAGGAGTCGGATTACGTTTTCGGTTTATCGTGACAGAATAGGGCAAACTGTATAATGCGTTTATTCCTTTTAATTTGACCCGAATGCTATAGGATTAGCTAAATCCAGATGGTGGCGCCAAATTAATTGCACAGAGATTATTCTAATGTTGGGTTGTCGTAATTTTAAGAAGTTCTGTGCTAGCTAACAAGCTGACGAGAAAGCATGGACTCCTATGTTTTATTTAGAGGAAGCAAAAGAGTGACATTCAAGGATGAAGACATGACAGTCGACAAGATTTCAAGAATATTTCAGGTAATGTCAGCGAAACATTTGTTTATTTCTCTTTGGTTCTACAATTACCGTTAGCCAGCGATAACAAATATGATGGGAATGACCTGTGTGAGCTACAGTTGTCATACTGTGGAAGGACAGAAACTATCATTTTAATAAAGCTTTTGACAAAATTAAGTAATGAAGACCAAATAAAGCTATATCAAGGGTATATCTAGCTTTGTTCTTCATATATTCTGCCCTCAGCTTACATGTACAGTACACATTCGATCATTACATTGCTTGCCTAATATTTTACAACATATACTCTACGTTATATTCAGTATATAATCTTTTCCAGTAAGTCGTTGGGTAATTTACTAGCGATGGTACAAATGTGTTACTTGTGTGTTCTACATTCTTACTGTTTTCTGTGTTTTCTGTTTACCTGTTGCAGGTCAATTCACATTGGGGAGGTTAGGACTGGGATATTGGTGCCCACTCGAGTTGTAGTAGTGCGATTTACTGAGAGTGAAGCCACAGTCTCCCAAATAGCTGACAAAATCAATGAGGCCCTTGGGACAGCTGAACCAGTTGTACTAACAGACAACAAATGAAATGAAATTCTAGACTCCCAGGGGACCAGAGGTAAAAAAAAAAAAAAAAAGATACAGACAAAAAACATGAAAAAGTAGCACATTAGGATTTTGAATAACTGCATCAGAGGTATTAGCTGACAAATGTGTTGACTGCAACTTCAACACAGTATTCATCAATACTGTGCAAAAATATCTCAATGTCTCAGAACTCTTTCCTCTTAGTACCACTCTCAAAAAAGGGGGATAAAAAGACAGATTGAACAGTAAAATTAATATATGTCTAATCTATTTTAACACAGGGTCTTTATACTGGAAACAGAATTCCAGAAAGGTAAGGGGAGTCCTGCAAGCTGATTTTCGGGCTATGACACCAAATAGAGAAAGAACAAGGTGTGTTTTCCCAATAACAGTCAACTCTGCGGCTAGCCTGCATCACCACTTCAACATATCATAATTTATAACTTAATCTTTTTGTATAATCGGTTGTCTGGCAAATAGCAAATGTGTATCATGATGGTTTACTAGATCTGAATCAATTGTCATGCATACTATAGGTGAAGGCCGAAAAGTGGAGTGCAAATCTGCATTTGGGGCCATCTTAGTTCCAACCATCTCTGTTTGGTTCTCCTGATGCTCCTCAGCAGACAGGGGAACACTCCAGAGGGTCATTTCCACCACGCAGAAAATCACTGGCCACTTCCTTCCCTTGAGGACATTTACAGCTCTCACAGTCTCAGTAGAGCTACCAACATTCTTAGAGACTCATCTTACCCAGAGCATCACCCGTTTGAACTGTTGCCCTCTGGAAGGCACTACAGGGCCATCAAATCAAGAACAAACAGACTCAAAAACAGCTTTTATCCTAGAGCTATTACATAAATCAATTCAGCGCAACCTTGAACACTCTGCCCTTCATGTTAACATGTTTATGACTTCACCTATTCTTGTGGTGATGACCATAGCAGTACTTCGTGAGCTGTTTGCGGTATTTTCCCACTAGATGGTGCTTTCTGTTCAAAAAGGGCTCAAAACATGGCCAAAGCAAAGCAGGAGTGCCCTCTGGTGGGGTCACAGGGTACAGCGGATGGTTCATGAAGCCTATTAGAATACGTGATATTTCTTAATTACACTGCTGAAATGTGCAATATTTTTCATATTTATTGTGAAACTGAATCACAGGGAGTGGAATTCATAACACTTGTTCAAACATCTACTTTTGTCATTTGTCTATTTACATTTTTTTTTTTTTTACAATTTATACTCGTCTTATATTCAATTTTATATTCTGTTTACTTATGTTTTCTGTTTATTTTGTGTTCTTTCATCATCTTTCTGTATTTGTATCTTTGCTGTCTTTTTCTTTCTCACACTGACAAGGATCGTCTCACAAATGTCATTGTACCTTGGCATTAATTCATTCAGTCAAGTCCTACAAGCAGTACTACCATTTTCTGTAATTTCCCAGCAAACATCTATACCCAGCATTTAAAATCATAACCAGCTTGGACGACTTCGTCAGAATGAGTGGGCCCCTGTGGGTCAGGCTCAGGAAGCTTAGGCCGAGCAGCAGTAGGACGCTGTGGGCCAGGCTCAGGAAGCTTAGGCCGAGCAGCAGTGGGACGCTGTGGGCCAGGCTCAGGAAGCTCAGCCGGAGCAGCAGTGGGACGCTGTGGGCCAGGCTCAGGAAGCTCAGCCGGAGCAGCAGTGGGACGCTGTGGGCCAGGCTCAGGAAGCTTAGGCCGAGCAGCAGTGGGACGCTGTGGGCCAGGATCAGGAAGCTTAGCCGGAGCAGCAGTGGGACGCTGTGGGCCTGGCTCAGGAAGCTTAGCCGGAGCAGCAGTGGGACGCTGTGGGCCAGGCTCAGGAAGCTTAGCCGGAGCAGCAGTGGGACGCTGTGGGCCAGGCTCAGGAAGCTTAGCCGGAGCAGCAGTGGGACGCTGTGGGCCAGGCTCTAGGATCATGGTGTCATGCCCCGCTTGTCCGATCCTCCCGTGTGTCACACCCCCTCATCTACCCTGTGTGGATTCTCCATGTTCACCAGCTGTTTCCTGTTGCTGTTATTAGTTCAATGTATTTAGTCTGCGTTTCAGTTTGTTTACCCAGTCCAGTCATTAACATTACATACTGGAGTGTGTTACCCCACAAATAAATCCCTTTTGTGCGTATCCACGATTCCCTTCGCCTGCTTCCCTGTGCTGATTGTGACACATGACAGCAGCAACTTCCCCTGGTAAGGGCTCTGGATTTGCGGCGCCGGCAGTGTCCCCTTTGCAAGGCTCTTGGAGCACACAATGGGGAGCAGAGAGGACCCCTGTGGGTCAGACTCAGGAAGTTTGGATAGAGTAGGAGCAGATGGCTTCCTCTTGGATATGGAGCCCGGTGTGGCTCGCACAAGGGGTGAGGCAAACCCCATGTCTCCCTCTGGGACTACCGGGCCAACACCCGCTGGACCGGACTCTGGGGAGTTGTGTTAAGTCCCCAGAAGCCTGAGGATCTCCCTGACCCAGTCTGCCTCCTCAACGGGCGGTGCAGGAAACAACTGCAGAGGCCGACTGGGCTCAACAGCCCACTCCGGGCTCCTCCAGGTCACTATCACTCCATGGATCTGTCAGCAGATTGTTGATGATCCTCTGAGGCGTGCAGGCTTGGCCCAAGGCAGGAGGCTGGGTGCTGGATACAGATACCCGGGACTGGGGCTCTGACCCCAGGGTCGCCAGCAGGTGTAAGGGAAACAAATCCCAGCACAAGGGGTGTCACGGAGCCTGGGGATTGCCTTTTAGAATTAGTCATTCTGTTATGGCAGCGGGGCATGGTGCGGGTGCGAATGAAGATGAAAATCCACTTAGCGGCGCCAAGACAAAACGGGGTTTATTAAAGAAACAAAATCAAGGAGCCAGCATTTACAGGAACGCACCACACTCAATGACTAACTGAAGAACAGAGAAGACACAGGCACTAAAATCTAAATAGGCTAACTAACGAGAGGCCACACTGGGAATTACTACACCAGAATAATTTACAGAACCAAATATTACAAATAAGAACAGAAGTGAACAGGAAAACAGCAGGGCAACCTATCATCGGGAAAACAGACAAGAAAACAAAAATCACTGGGGAACAAAATGGATAAGTATAAATAAACAGATGACACTGGTCTGAAGCCAGCATTGAGCCCACAACTAGAGAGTGAACAGAGCTACACACTCAGCCCACTAAGCTATGCAGCAGCTTGGGGCACAAGCAACACACTGGGGCTGAAAGGCAAGAGACAGGGAGGAGAACAGGCTGGACAGTGACACCTGCTGGCTAAAAGGGGAGGAGACACAGAGGGCAGGGATGGACGCGCGCTGACCTGACATAGTCATATGCATTAGGCCTATTTCAGTAGTTGTGCTGGTGCTGCTAATTTTGACCATTTATATAAGTTTAAATATTGGCCGGCAATATCTGTATGTTAACCGATATATCATGCATCTGAACAAATTGATTGTTCCATCTTTAATTATAAAGACAAAATGTAATACAAAATAATAATAGAGAAATGCACTGGTCAAGAATCATGAAAGAAAATAAAGTTTTATTTCATGCTTTCAGTAATTGAATAAAATGTCTTTGGATTCAGTTTTATTTTTCTTTCAAATACTCTTTATTGTCTCAGAACAAAAAAAAATTAAGAACCAATATAGCTTTTGTGTGAGGAAGAGACATTAATCAAATAAAGTTGGGATAACACATTTTCATTTTAATCTTCACAGCTGAACCCCTGATGTCCATTAAATGATGTTTAGCTGTTAATAACTGTAATGCCCTGATCACAATATGGTAGCAGCCCCATAAATCACTATAAGTAAGAGGTTCAGTGGATCAGCCTGATACCAGTTTGACAACCACTGCAGTAACACAGTTGCCTGTAAAAGACAAACGACAGAACAGTAAAATTCACTTCTAGGTTCAGTAAGAGGCTTTGTAATAAATCAAAGAGGTTAGAAGTATTAAAAGCAGAAGGGTTTTTGTGGACGGTCCCTGAGTTCAGCAGCCCCATCTGTTCTCTTGAGTTCCTCTTATGGTCTAGTCTGAGTCGCTGCCGCTTCCGCAATGCTACGGAAAAACACATCACATGACACATCACACACTGCCAGGCCTATTGCTGGTGCATTTTAATCCCTGTATGGTTGAATTCCTGATGTACCTTGCCATGTTTCTTATGACCATGGTGATGGTGATGATGACCATGATGGTGCTCATGTCCCCCTTGAGCAGGCGGGCCACAGGCTTGAACTATGGAGTTAATTTAGTGCCAAAAGTATCAATCAAAATTTTGAAAACCGCAAGCAAATAATTAAGTATCAGAATGAAAATTTGTATTCCAAATATCAAAAAAGTCAAATAAATTAATTTTATCCTTCTTCTTCTCTAATTTGTTTTGCTTTTGGAATGTTTTTCTTTGCTTTTGGAATTTTTTTTTTTTTGCTTTTGGAATATTTTTCTTTGCTTTTGGATTTTTTTTTTGCTTTTGGATTTTTTTTTGCTTTTGACTTTTGGCACTGTTTTAACGGGTGGGCGGGCCTTAGCAGCTTACACGTCTATTGGTCAGCTGGAATTTGGAGTGAACACGCCTTTAACCATCTGAGCACGCCCACTCCATGACGCATCAGAACATCGCGACATAGCGGGAAGCTCCGGAGCCAGTTTACAGCATGGAATTGCATCTTTGTAGTTGTATAATAGTGTACTTTTATTAGGAATCGGTGTATGCAACACATATTTCGCGTTCATAAAATGTCACCAACCCATCCAATTCAGTAACTTTCGCTATTCCACCAACGCGCTGACCAGGGAAGTTTCTAGCTATTGAAAAAATGAGAGGCTAAGTCAAGTTTACCTGGGGCACCGCAGTTAAGTTAGCTTCGTATTCGATATTCAGTTTTCAGGCTTTAATAACATTTAACGGAAGTAAGGTGGGGCGTTTTTAATGTCAGAATCTTGATGTCCAGTACACAGACAACGATGCACACCGATTATTTTTGCGCTTCAAACCATTTCGTGATTTGTGCAAAATCGTGTTAATAGCTAATATAATAGGCCCTGCCAGCTATAATGACATGGTGGTTTAGCATTTTGGGCTCATGGTGACTGTTGCACACCCCTTTCTTACCCAGATTGCTTTACATACGATTTTTAATTACTTTTTGAATGTTCGAAGGTATCCGTATAATGTACAATGGGATAATACATGAATGGGTTAATAACTTTAAAACTAGATAAGACAGGCACACATCTAGTGAAGTGTGCTTTGATCAGTGGACTACAGGGAACAATGCACACCCCTTGGATTTTCAGATTATTTTTGTCTGTAATAGTTACTAATTATTATATTGCATCCATTTAAAGTGCAATGGAGCAACACACTATAAGGGGTTAACAGCTCTGAAACAATTTTAAAATGGGACAGCCATGTCCTATGAAGTGTGCCTTGATCAGTGGACTCTGGAGGACAATGCACACCTCAATTAGTTTTATGCCAGTGCGTCCCCCTCCCCCCCTCACATTCAAAATGCTTCTGACGCCCATGGATATAATAGAGATAACACATATTAATCAATAAATAAGTTGTAAAGTGTGATTAAGGCAGTGCACCGTGGGACAAAGCAAATGTACCGCAGCTGAATTGCTTGATTATGTGTTTCGTCACATTTAATATATTAGCATTAAGCTTTAGTGTGTTGCCTCAATGACATGTAATATGGATATAGCGCACTAATTAATACCTGTTAGAGAGAAAGTTATTCTGAAAATGTAAGGGGTGTGCATTGTCCCCAGGTTCCCCTGATCAAGGCAAACTTCAGCTGGAAGCTAGAAGCTTTAGCTAGAAACTTCCCTGGTCAGCGCGTTGGTGGAATAGCGAAAGTTACTGAATTGGATGGGTTGGTGACATTTTATGAACGCGAAATATGTGTTGCATACACTGATTCCTAATAAAAGTACACTATTATACAACTACAAAGATGCAATTCCATGCTATAAACTGGCTCCGGAGCTTCCCGCTATGTCGCGATGTTCTGATGCGTCATGGAGTGGGCGTGCTCAGATGGTTAAAGGCGTGTTCACTCCAAATTCCAGCTGACCAATAGACGTGTAAGCTGCTAAGGCCCGCCCACCCGTTAAAACAGTGCCAAAAGTCAAAAGCAAAAAAAAATTCAAAAGCAAAAAAAAATATTCCAAAAGCAAAGAAAAACATTCCAAAAGCAAAACAAATTGGAGAAGAAGAAGGATAAAATTAATTTATTTGACTTTTTTGATATTTGGAATACAAATTTTCATTCTGATACTTAATGATTTGCTTGCGGTTTTCAAAATTTTGATTGATACTTTTGGCACTAAATTAACTCCATATTGAACGCCACCCGATTGCTGGACATGAGGGTGACATGTTGATTTGATGGTCCCTGGGGGATGCCCCCCTGGTCCAGGTGGAGGGTAGGTCCCAGGTTGAGGCCCGGAACCAGGCGGAGGGTAGGATCCGGGTGCCGGACAGCCGACTGCAGGATTGCAAAACAAGGTCAGTGGCAGAGGCGAAACAGGCCTGATGATTTCTAAATTTCCAAGGAAGAAAAAAACACTACAATGACTGACAGCAATTAAGAATTACCTTGATTGTGACCAGACATGTTCAGATATGAAAGCTGAAAAGGGGAGAGAGAGAGAGAGAGAGAGAGAGAGAGCAGTCATTACCTCACAAACATGACGGGTTTCTCTGACAGCACACAATAGGATCATAGCAGTGAGTGACAGATGATAACCACTGCTAGCCCGAGCCACTCCCTTTCCCTTCTTACCTGTTTCCTCCCTTTTAATCCTTTATATGTCTCTTTTTCCTAATGATGATAGTCAATCAGAAATTGTCTCTGTCCTGATTAATAGTCACCAGCAGCAGAGGATCAGAAAGGAGTCAAAAAGAAAAACATATTATCAGTTATTAGCATAGAATCTTGTGTGTGAAGGGAATAGCTGGAGTTTCTGTTTCAACACTGGCAATCCAAGTCAAACACATCCCATTCTAATGTAGCTTGTGAGTGGTGCCCCCTTGTGGTCAATACAGAACGCAGACCAGCTTGGCCTGTTCACAACTTTTAAAAACATTATTGTGAGCTTAGGTATGGAGTCAGAATTGAAACCACTGCACAGTCTGTAGACAGCAAAATACAATAAATCTGAATTTATTTTTGTGAAACAAATCTGTCAAAGACTAGAAAGTAGTTTCAGTCAACACAGAAAAACAATCTTTAAACACTACACCAGACATGGGCAAACTACGACCCGCGAGCCATATCCGGCCCGTTTAGTTTTTTAATCTGGCCTGCCGAATTTGTGTAAATTTTATTATTTACACTAGAATCCCTGAAGCCTACGAAAATTCTCACACGTACCTCGGGTGGAGCCCCCCCCACCACTCCCCACACAAACTGCCCGCCCTCTCATCAGCGCCAATCAACACCTAGACGACTCTTTATTTGGAAACATTTATTTTCTTACTTTACAAATTACTGTTTTGATAAATGTGCTTAGATATGTTTAGTACAGTATATGCTTTTGTTTTATCCAGTTCATTTTGTGTTAAGATGCTAAAAAAAAACATATTTAGGTATAATTTTTTGGGGCCTGGGAACCAATTAATTGGTTTTCCATTATTTCTTATGGGGAAAATTCAATCACAACTCGAACTTTTTAGGATTTGATCCGGAGTTCTGAACGGATTAAATTCGAGTTCTGAGGTACCACTGTACATTCCTACTCACTGTCGGCCTCTCTACATGAAGTGCACTGGGACAGGTCTATTCTGGCACTGTGGAGTTGACACTACTTGCCTTGCCTTCACCAAGGGCGTTAACCTCAAGCAAGATGTCAGGGTGCTTTGTCCCAAACCTCTTGCACTTAGCCGTCAAGCTACAGTACATTGAACATCTGGATGAATGCAGTCACCTCTCCACCATCAGCTATGAGTCATTATCCAGGTCCCCTTCTGTTGACTAGACAGATGATGGAAGGTACAGCACTGATTCATGTAATGCCGAACAGTATTACAGAAGGGACAGAACTTCTTAGGTCTTTCCCAGGGGTCCAGAGAAACTGTCATGTGGCTGAGCCTCGTGCTTGTTGTCTTTCTGCTAACTGCCATGAAGGACAGTGGCAGTTTTAGAGGAAGGTTACAGCTGCATGTGCCTTTCCCTACAGAAGGTCTGATGCTCTTTACATTGTCCAGCAGCCTCAACTGATGGGCCATATCCCTGTATCCTTACTTCATATTCAAGTCACTTGGACAAGCGATGGCAGGTTAGTATGGGAGAGACAATAGATCTCAGGTCATGTAGCAACTAAAGCCATAATCTGGAGATATGAGACCCAGAACTCAACTGTTAAACCTTCACAATCAAGCTGATCTAGCATTTTAAGAAGTGCACGGAACATCAATGCAAACCTCCTAAATCCTCTGATGTCTCTGGTTCTAATGTTCGACCTGTCCATCAGCTTAGCAATATGCCATAGGGCAAGTTGGTGTGTAGTCCATACAGTTCAGTGAGGGCTCTCATTCTGTCACTGCATGGATATTTGCCGTTACTGTAAGACTTGTAGCCTGAGGCTGTTCAAGCCCATTTCAATATTTCACAAAGGTACACAATCAATTGTCTGCCTCGTCATTAATCAGAGGTAGACTGATGCTATCCTATACAGCAAAGGAATTGGGGATGTTCTATTAGCTAAACAGGCAGACAGGTCCTGCCATGAGTAGCGGCATGTCCTAGGTGCTTTCTTTGCTGTTAGCCTACATCATAGTCCATCAGATAATGTGAACTGCGAGTTGTATGGATAGATCGGGAATTGCCTTTTCCAAATCCACATTACACATGTTGACTGGTTAGGCTAACTCCCAAGAGGTTTAACCAATGGGCAGACCCCCCTCTCTAGTACCCTGGCATAGACCTTTCCAGGGAGGCTGAGGAGTGGGATCTCCCTGAAGTTGGAACACCCCCTGGAGCCTTAGAGTTTTGGCAACTTCAGTGACCTCAGCCGCTGTGATGGGTAAGTCCACTTCTAAGTCTTCCAGCTCTACTTCCTCCGAATAAGGCATATCAGAGGGATTCAGGAGGTCTTCAAAATATTTCTTCCACCATCTGATTATACCCCCTTTTGAAACAGGTGCTGACCTGTTTGAGCTTGATGGGAAACAGTACTTGGAACTTGTTGACTACTATTCATTTGACAATAACATAGCCCATTTGCCATCCTAGGGCCACCCTAATAACTGCTAGATACCAGGGCCCAGCTCTGCTTGCATTGGGATGTCAAATTGGGACCAAACTTCCAACCCTCATGGAAAATCATCTGCCCTCTCAAATCAATCCTCAATTAGTGAGAGAAAAGAATGAAGAAACAAAGCAGGCTTACTGTTTCTTCTGCAACAGAAGGCATTTAGCATAAGATTTATCAGACCTACACCCTGGACAGAACGTGAACGTTAAGGTGGATGGTGAGAAGGGATGGAGAACTTGTGCAGTCATTGTTTTGAATCCACCTGACCCAAGGTCTTACATGGTGAAGAAAGAACATGGCAAAATCATGCAGGATATTGAGACACCTTCAACTGATTCCTGAAATAGCAGGCCTGGACAGTGAGCCATGAGAGAGCAATGTCCAAGCGTCATCTGCAGTCACAAAAGAACCAGTCTTCCTTTGTTCCACCTCAGACATTCCAGAGTGTCCTCCCTCAGCGGAAAAAAACACAACTAACACTGGTGTTTACTTGGACTGCACTGTGTTGATGTCTACAAAATTAACAGCTAATTAATGGTTTGTTAAGAAACAAACTTCTGGAGGGGAGGTGTAGTGATAGTGCTTGTGCTGACATGTACAATGTACATGTGAAATGTAAGGTTATCAAATTATGGATACAATCTGTATGCTAAATGTGAGATACACAACATTGGATTGTACTTCCCACAGAGAATCAGTAAAATTCACAGAAACCTTTAAACTTACATCTCCAAGTTGCTATATTTCATGACACTCCAGTTTCTTCCTGCCATCCAAAACCATGATGTTAGGTGAACTGGTGTCTCCAAGCTCACTATGACCCTGTACTGGATTGGGCCTTATAAAAGACACACTGATGAATTTGCAGTAATATGTAACAATAAGCAGTATGAACTCGGTACAATCCCAGTTCATCTTAATCACCCAAAATTATAAGATCCACCCATCCATCTTCCTTAACCGCTGACCCAGTACAGGGTCATACTGATTTATAATGTATTTCGCCATAGTGTGTATTTTTCATAGATACGTTGTTGAGGGTGCCAGGAGAAGATCTATACCAGAGGCTCATTTGCAAATTTTAGTGAAGTTAGTGAATTTGCTTTTGTTTAGAGAAACATCACCCTATGTGACATGGCAGGTCTCAAAGTCACCTTCCGATAAAAGCATCTGCTAAACAGACAAATAGCAACAACAAAAAGAACAGAAAACCCACACAACGATAATCATGCTGATAACTGTACCAATAGTAAATGAGGAAAATAATGCCTATAGTCATGGAAACACGTAATGTTCCGTGACAACACCTTCTTTCACACATAGTCATGTGGGTGCGGTCAGCAGTGGCACCACGCTCATAAACACCACAGGTCCTCCATTCCCGAGGAATCCGCGGGGAACGCTGCAGACACACTCTGCTAGCAGGCTGTAAGTACACATTCTCTGCTGTTTCACTGTGTATCTACCCAAAGCTCAATATGCTGCTGACTTTAAAGGAAAACCACCATTTTTAACAATCGTTTCTAATGTGAGCTGATTTGCATCCCTGTGCACCTGGCTTGGCTGATATGTCTAACTCAATGTATGCTGAGTACAGTGTAGTGTTTAAAGATTGCTTTTCTGTGGTCACACTAACTGAAACTACTTTCTAGTCTTTGACGAATTTGTTTCACAAACATAAACTTGGAATTATTATTTATTGTATTGGTTTCAATTCTGAGTCAGCCAAAACACAATGGTTTTAAAAGCAGTGAGCAGGCCAAAATTGTTTGATCACTTTGTTGTTCTGTGTCAACCACAAGGGGGCAGCACTCATAAGGTGCACTTTAGGGTGGGACGTGTTTGAGTTGGGCTGACAGTGTTCAAACAGGAACTCCAGCTATTCCCTTCACATACACAGGACTGTATGCTGAAAACTGATAATAGGTTTACCTTTTTGATACCTTTCTGATTCTCTGCTGTTTGTTACTATTAAACTTGACTGAGACCAATTTCTGATTATCATCATTAGGAAAAAGACACATCCAAAAGATTAAAAGGGAAGAAACAGGTAAGAAGGAGAAACCCACTGCCATCTGTCACTCACTGCTATGATCCTATTGTGTGCTGTCAGAGAAACCCGTCATGTTTGTAAGGTAATGACTGTTCTCTGTCTCTCTTTCTCCCTGTTTCAGATTTCACATCTGAACATGCATGGTCATCACCACCACCACCATCATCATGGTAATTCTTAATTGCTGTCAGTCATTGCAGTGGTTTTACTTTCTTGGAAGTGAACTTTAGAGATCATCTGGCCTGTTTCACCTCACTTTTGTTTCGGAATCCTGCAGGCTACAATATGGGTTTCCAGCCAGGAGGCTATGTGGCACCCGGAGCCTACGTCTCTCCTGGAGCCTACGTCTCTCCTGGAGCCTACGTCTCACCCGGAGCCTACGTCTCTCCTGGAATAGGAGGGGCTCTCCCAGGGGGCGTCGTGCTACCAGCTTATGCTCCTTCCCCATACCAAGCAGTCGGTCTTCCAGCCATTGGCCTTCCATGGGGACATAGGCACCATCACGGCCTTGGTCTGGGCAACCTTCTTGGCCTTGGTTTCGGTCATCATCACCATCACGGTCATCATCACTGATCCACTCTTACTCATAGAGATTTATAGGGCTGCTACCATATTATGATAATGATATTGCCGTTATTATCAGCTAAACATTATTATTTGATATTTTGGACTTTCTCTGCTGGCCTCAGGAGGTTGGGCTCTCCCTTGGAGTTTGGTTCCTCCCAAGATTTCGTCCTACTGGGGAGTTTTTCTCTGCCACTATCGCCTCTGACTTGCTATCTTGGGGCTTTTGGGGTATGTAAACCACCTTGAGACATAGTGTCACAATGCTGTGTATAAAAATAAATTGAATTTAATTAAACGTAATATCTGGGGTTCAGTTGTGAAGATGAAAATGAAAATGTGTTATTCCAACTTTGCTTAATGTGTCCTCGTCAAACAAAAGGAATAGCTTTATACAACTTGATCTATTCTTAAATGTTTTATTGTTTGACAGAATAAAGAGAATTTGAAAGAAACATGAAACTGAATTCACAGATCTTTTATTCAGTTATTGAAAGTATGAAATAAAATATTATCTCTCATACAGACTACAGACCTCAGTGTTTGGAGACAGCTAAAACTATAATATCAGATAGAATATTGTAAATTATTGGGAAGCACTGCATCAAATATTCATATGTATTCAAGCCACTTACACAGTGCAGGGTCATGGTTGGCCTGGAGTCTGTCCCAGGAAACACAGGGCATGCTCACATGTTATGGGCAATATAAAGACACCAGCTCACCAAACTTCACGGGGGAAGAGACCCTCAGATCACAGGGAGAACATGCAAACTGCAAAGACAGAGGCAATCAATACCCAACTACGGGTGATTATAGGGACTCAGGGGGCCCTAGGCAAAAAACTCCACGGGGCCCTAAACTTACCCTCCCCCGATATGGTAAGATTAGCGTGAAGTCTAAATTAATAATATCAACAAAGAGAATTTAATAAACACAAGTCTGTTCTTTTCACGATTGTAAAAACTACACACAAATAAAGCAGATTTGTCATTGCAATGCACCATGCAATCGCCGCCATGGGGGTCCGTCCCAGATTGACACTTGTCTGGCCTGCCTGCCTTGTCACTTCGCCTCTGTTACCACACTAAAGGTGAGAGGCTACAATGATCCACCATGGAACCTCTACTTCCTAACAGTAACCGCCTAATGACTTTTCATGCCTGTTTTGCTGCTCTACACTGAGACTCAGCTACTTGCAAAATTCATCAATGTGAAAATAATCATTTTCTACATCCAGACAAACCAAGCCAGGGATCTCCAACTTTTCTGCAGTGAGACCTACTTTTCCAAACAACGTCATATATGAAAGTATCATCCCCCACCTTTAGTTGTGAATAGCAGAGTTTTGAATTGTTTATCTGTTCTTCCAAAAATCTCCACAACATGGAACCCTTGGACAAATCTTGTCCAGTAGATGGCAGACTCTCTAAAGCAAGATGAGCGTATGGTGCCCTGTGACGCAATCCCACGTGCGTCCCGACGCAGTCACATGTATGTCCAGATGTGCCTTCACTGGAAGTGGCTGGCAGCACAGTCCTTTGGTGCTGTTCAGATGAAAGTTCAGTTCTAAATAAACAAATCACCAGATATGGGACGAAGTCACATATGTACACCCGTCACAAGTAAGCCACAAGTAGTGATGTAATGGTGAAAAAGGTGGATATGCCGCACATGTTCATGCTGACACCCTCACGCGCCATTGAAACAAGGTGGAATAATTACCTAATACCTTTACAAGGCTGCAGTACCACTGCAACCATATCATCATCATCATCATCAATTGAACAAGACCCGACGCAGCTGCACAGTCGTGCTCCCACTGCCTACTTTCACACAGTTGCATTTGCTTGGTGCCACTGCCCCCCATTTCCCCCATTACAATGAAAGCGACATTAAGTCTGTCAATTCACACTGTCTTGTACAATTTTAAATTGGGCCAGCAGTGTAATATTTTGGATATGTGTTGATATTGGGTATTTTGTATGTTAAAATCTCCAACAACTTTATCTACATGAATGAACAAGCTTGTTAATAAATCAGTGAATTCCTTTATCAAATCACTCTAGGGACCAGGAGGCCTATAAACATTGACCGCAGTCAGTTATATTAAAGACCATAAGTTCAAATGTGTTGAATTCGTACCCTAATCACTCTGTGATACCTAATTTGCAATCAAAGATAACAGCAACACCACCACCTCGAGATTTCAATCTGCTTCTGTGCCTTCATACTTGTCTGTCCATAAATCAGACACACTCCCACTTTTTTGGACTCTAGGTGACGACTCTGTGCACTTAGCAAATAGTTGGTAAAGCCAGTCAGTTGGCGGCCTGGACTTAAATCAACACTTTGACCTAAGACTATTTGCTGTGTTTTCAGAGAGGAACTCAGCACCCGCCCACGACAGGTGAAGGACGTCTCTCTTTAAAACCCCAAACTCGTCCTAAAAGTCTACCAATTGTTTATAAAAGCCACATCATTTACTGGGCACCATTCAGACAGCCAGCGATTGAATGTGCCCTGCGATGGGCTGACCCCCCATCCAGGGTTGTTCCCCACCTCGTGCCCATTGCTTCTGGGATAGGCTCCGGACCCCCCGTGACCCAGTAGGATAAGCGGGTTGGAAAATGGATGGATGGATATTGGGTACTTTGGATATGGATAAAAGCACACGCTGTGCTCAGAGAAGGCTGCTTTACTTGAGCCTCCAGCACTCAGTCCCTCTTGACCACCTAGTCTCTAGCATCCTGCCCCCAGGGAGCCTTTCGCTGGAGGCTCCAGCGAAGACAATGGAGTAAAAAAGACAATGCACCAAAATGTAAAACAACTTGCATTGCACAACCAGAAGATAAGCAAGACCTTTCATCTCAATGGAATGTATTATATAACCATGTAACATTTGTCACAGACTTTTTCCATCATATGTCATATCCTCTAATGACATGATTCAACCAGGATTCCACAACTGATGTTAACATAGGCAGATGAAGCTAAATACTTTGAGGCAATGATTGCTAAAATGAATGGCCATTTTGTGTCTTAGCACAATGTTATTCATGAACGAGCTCAAAAGAACGGAGAAAATGTTGAGGCATTTGTTAGAAGCCTGTATGAATTAGCCGATTACTGTAAGTTTGGAAACACAACGGATGAGCAGATACATGATAAAATAGTAATTGGAATCACTGCCAGTGACATATCTCAAAAACTACAGCTAGAGCCTGGACTGGAGAAAGCTATTCAGATAGCTCATGAATCCAAACTCATTAAAAAACAGACTCTTGAAAAGCAAACAGAATGATAAGTGGACGAAGTGAAACAAAACCCCAGGAATTTCAGAAAGTTTGACAAAGGCATGGCAGGAAAAGGGACATTTGATAAAGTAAAATTTAATGAGTCAAAAGAGGGGTAGTGCACTCGATGTAATCGTGAGCACGAGGTTGGAGTCTGTCCTGCATTTGGGAAAAGATGCCGAAAACAAAACCAGACACTTTGTAGTAATGTGCAAAACTAAAAATATGAAGGCATTTACCACTGCATTTACAGCTGAGGATGGTGCATTTTTCTAACTAACCATTGCTGGTGAATCTGATGCAAACAAAAAGTGGTAAGTGTTTGAAAACAGATACAAGCACAGACCTCATGGTCATTTCAGAGAACACAATCTTCAGCCTTCCTCTGTGCCCAGCTCTGCACTACTGCTGATGTAAGAAGCCTGGCTGGTAAACTACAGTGTATAGGAAAATGTGTAGCTATTACTAAGTTACTAAGACTTTAATATTCCAGAAATCGTTATCTGCGGGTGTGGTACCATCAGATTGGAAGCATGCTAATATAACACCCATATTCAAAAAAGGGGATAGAAGTAATCCAGCAAACTATAGGCCAATCAGTTTAACTAGCATTACTGGAAAAATAATGGAAGCTATAATTCAAGTGAAAATGGTAGATTACCTAGATGCAAATAACATTATAAAGGATAGCCAACATGGATTTAGGAGAGGTAGATCCTGCTTAACGAATCTGCTTGAGTTCTTTGAGGAAGCTACAAGTGAAATTGATCACAAAAAGGCCTATGATGTGATTTACTTAGATTTCCAGAAAGCCTTTGATGTTGTCCCCCACAAACGGCTCTTGTTAAAGCTTAAAGCTGCAGGAATTTTAGGAACTGTGGCAGCTTGGATCAAAAACTGGCTAACTGATAGGAAGCAGCGAGTAGTTATTAGAGGCACTATGTCACAGTGGGCCTCCGTTTATAGTGGGGTACCGCAGGGTTCAATTTTAGGACCACTATTGTTCCTAATTTACATTAATGATATTGACACGAATACATACAGTAAACTGGTTAAATTTGCAGACGACACTAAGGTGGGCGGGGTAGCAGATACTACTCTAGCAGCAGAGAGGCTTCAACGGGATCTGGATTTAATTAGCGAATGGGCTGATACTTGGCAGATGAAATTTAACACAGATAAATGTAAGGTAATCCATGCAGGGAGCAGAAATATACAGTACAGATATTTTATGGGTTCCACTGAAATAAAGGTAGCTGATTACGAGAAAGATCTCGGTATGTATGTTGATGCTTCCATGTCCCACTCTCGCCAATGTGGGGAAGCAATAAAAAAGGCGAACAGAATGTTGGGTTATATCTCTAGATGTGTGGAGTTTAAGTCAAGGGAGGTGATGTTACACTTATATAATTCCTTGGTAAGACCCCACCTAGAATACTGTGTGCAGGTTTGGTCACCATACCTCAAGAAGAACATTGCTGCCTTAGAAAAGGTGCAACGAAGAGCTACGAGAATGATTCCTGGTCTTAGAGGAATGTCTTACGAGGAGAGGTTAGCGGAACTGAATCTGTTCAGCCTTGAGCAAAGGAGACTAAGGGGGGATATGATTCAGGTCTATAAGATTCTAACGGGTCTGGATGCTGTTCAGCCAAATGACTATTTCAATATTAGTCTAAATACTAGAACTCGTGGCCATAAGTGGAAATTAGCGGGAGAACATTTTAAAACAAATTTGAGGAAGCACTTCTTTACACAGCGTGTAGTCAGAGTATGGAATAGTCTTCCTGCTATTGTAGTGGAAGCTAAAACCATGGGTTCCTTTAAATCAGAGCTAGATAAGATTTTAACAACTCTGAGCTATTAGCTAAGTTCTCCCCAAACGAGCTTGATGGGCCGAATGGCCTCCTCTCGTTTGTAAATTTCTTATGTTCTTATGTTCTTATGTTCTTAAGTGGAAGGGACATAAATACACTTGTGAGATTTTTGTTGTAAACGGCCCATCTACTCCATTGCATTGTAGCATATAACATGGGGCTTGGACTGAGAATGGATGAGCTGAAATATAACAGTGATAATGTCTTTTTTAACACTTGATGCCTCCAGCAGATTTTGGTAGATTCAGGTTGACTCCAGTGGCCAAAAGCTGCCTACCATCATGAGACCAGTGGAAGGGTTCTGCTTCTAGAGGCTTCCCTTTGGGATGACCTCCACTCCTGAAAATTTTCAGAGAGAGATGAGCACACTTTTGCGTAAACATAAAGGCACGGTGGTGGTGATGGATGGTGTCCTGGTTTAAGTGAAGACTTCGAAGTAACATGATCAAAATCTCAAAGCTGTAATGCAAAGAATAAAAAAATCAGGGTTGATAATCTACAAAGAGAAGTGGCACTTTGCACAGTCTGCGATCCAGTGTTCCGGCCATGTCGTCAGAGCTGATGGAATAAAGCCAGACAGCAGCAAGGTCAAAGCAATAACAGTGTTGCTTAGTCCTCAGAACATCACTGAACATTGCCTAATGCTGTCTACAGTAAATTATTCAGCAAAGTTTCTCTCTTTCATTGATGCTGAAGAGCGATGCTCAATGGATGTGGGTAGGTTCCCAGGATGAAGCTTTCCATGAAGTGAAAAGGATGTTGGTCACAGCACCTGTGCTGGCTTACCATAATGCCAACAAACCAACGGCGATGAGTGCAGACACAAGTGGTTAAGGTTTGGGGGCCACTCTTCTGCAAGACCAGGGAGACAGACTATGTTCTCTTGCTTTCTGCTCAAGCACCTTGACAGAGTCGGAGCACAGGTACTCCCATATTGAAAGGGAATGCATTGTGAGGGTCGGGGCATGTGAACAATTCTGTTGCTACCTACGGGGAATGGAAAGCCTCCATCTCAAACCTGACTATGAGATTCTTGCCACATTAGTCAACTCGTTTGATCTGGACAAAGCTCCTCCGATGTGTCAATGTTTGCTGATGCACCTCATGAAATTCAATGCCCAGGCAGTACAAATACCAGGAAAATGGCTCATAATGGCAGACACTGTCTAAAAACCCACTAAAAGATAATGCCACATCTCACAGAGCTGCGGATGTCAAGTCGTATGTGCAAGCAGTGATGGCCAGGAAGCAACTTGCATGGATGAGGATCATTGGGTACGTCCATCATGGTTGGCCTAAAATTACATCACAGTTACCATACTTACTGGACGCTTACCATGCTGCAAGACCAATCTGTTGTTGTATGATGATAGAATTGTCATTCCTGTGTCACAACACAATGAAATACTGCAGAAACTTCATGAAGGACATTTTGGTTTGACCAAGAACAGAGAAAGAGCTAAAATGTCAGTATGGGGCCTGGAATGGGACCTGACATAATCAAGTGTGTGGCAATGGGTGAGTTGTGCATGAAGAACAACCCAACAGAGAGAGCCGTCATTGACAACTCCACTGGCAAGCGATCCAGGGCAGAAGATAGGTGATGACCTGCTTGAGCTAGATGGGAAGCAGTATCTGGTAGTTGCTGAGTAATTTTCATATGACATAGCCCATTTGCTGACTATAACCAGCCAGCAGGTGATAACCTGAAGAGTATGTTTGCATGGTAGAGTACTCCATTCAATATTTTCGCAGATAATACACACAGTTCAAGAGAGCTAATGACTTCAATCATGGCACCTTAAGCCAACATAACCCCCAGGCAAATGGTGCTGCAGAAAGAGCTATGTAGACCACAAAGCAAATTTTGAGACCGCCTGACTCACACCATGCCAAGTTCAGCTTGATGATGAGATAGGATGGGGAACTCCTGCTGATTGTTTCGAAAGCACCTGACCCAAGGTATTACATGGTCAAGAAAGAATATGGCAAAATCACACGTTGCAAACGAAGACACCTTCAACTGATTCCTGAAATAGCAGGCCTGGAAAGTGAACCATGAATGCCCCTTCTAAAACCAACAAATAACACCGATGTTTATTTGGACTGCACAGAGTCAATGTCTACAGAATGAACAGCTAATTGATGGCATTCTGGACCTGCTGTAGATTTTGTAATATGTTTCTTAGGTAAACCAGACATAAGCACGAGCCCTGTAATAGCTTGATGGTTTTTGATATAGGTATCAACTGCAGCACAATATTCACGCCCACTTAGATATGATCTGAATCAGTCTAAGGCCATACCAGAGAGGCCAACACAGGTATGCAACCGGTTCAACGGAATCTCGTGGTCTACTGTGTGAAAGGCAGCACTGAGATCTAGAAGAACAAGAATGGAGAGGTTACCTGAGTTTGTTTAATGTTTACAGGTTTTATTTTACACTTTCAATTATCTTCCTTTTAATACCTTACTTATTTCTTTTTATCCCAGAACATCTAATCTCTTTTTAATCTGTATTATTTTATTATTTATTGTTCTATCTATTTTTATCCTCCTTTTATCCTCCTGTTGAATGCTTTCCTCCTCTTGTGCATGTTTTCTCCACATACTCCAGTTTATTCCTGCAGTTTAAAAACGTGAGGTTAGATGAACTGCTGTCTCCATATCAGAGTTGGGTAGTTAAGTTATTTTAGAAAAGTAATCCAGTACAGTTACTAATTATCTGTTGAAAAATGTAATCAGTAACGTGATCCAAGTATATCAAAACTAAAATAATGTAACTAATTACTTTTAGTTACTTTTGGATTACGTCACTGCCAACTAAAGTCAAGAATAAAGAATTGTCACAAAGATCACTTTTTTATTAGGGACTAGAGTGTGTTGTTAAAATAATAATATATATACATTATTATATTATAGAATGCCATTGGGGGTTCCAGAATATGTCTCCACATGGCATTTTTTTCCCATTCTAGACACGGCAAAGAACAAGTAACACTACTTATACTACAGAATGCTGTTTGGCCAAATAATAATAATAGCAATGAGGAAATTATCATATCCTAAATGAAGGTTTTAGAACAATATTGTATGTGTTTTCCATGTGATTTGGGGATCTACAAATAAAACTCAAGTCATGTTATTTGGGCTATAAAAATAAAACTGAGTTAATGTGATTTGGGCTATACAAATAAAACTGAATTCATGTGATTTGGGCTATACAAATAAAACTGAAGTATGGTACAGTATTGTGTTAATTTGTAGTATTGAAATACTGGTAGCCTATGTGCCTGTACAGCTTTGTGTTAAGTGCATAATACTTTGCTAGCTAACTTTGAGTATCAATAACTATATCTCTGTAGCTAATGCTAGTGGCTAGTTTTATAGTCTTGCTTCTAAATGTCTCTTTAAATGTAACGTTTGACTTGGATGTTGCCAGTATTTTCACAGCGCAGTGACATAATGTGTATTGCACTGTGATGTCCCTCCCCCACCACTTAAAAGCAAAATAACTTTGACGGGCATCCACCTGTCACAGAAGCATAGCTCCCGTCAAGTGTGGTTAAAAAAAAAGATAATAATCAGAAAAAAAGAGCAGAGCGATGGAGAAAGGGTATGTCTGCGGCCTTTGTTGCAAAGAGACTTATGTTGACACATCTCGTGAGAGGTGCTGTTTACATAAAAAATAGCGTGACATCGGCTTCGCATTTTTTTATAAACACATCAGAAAGCCGTTCTTCGTTTTCAGATTTATTATAATATAATCTAAAAGTAATATTCCATTACTCCCCAAGCCTGCTCTATATAGGCCACAGTGTGGGAGTATGTGTCCTGTGCTTCCTGGGACAGGCTCCAGGCTAATGGTGACCCTGTACTGAAGGAGACGTTATAGAAGATACACTGATGAATCTGTAGTAATATGTAGCAAAAAGCTGTATGAACTCGGTACAGTCCAAGTTCATCTTAGTCACCCAAAATTATACATCCATCCCATTGTCTTCCTTAACCGCTTGTCGGCAGCATGTGGCTCAGTGGGCTAAGCTTCTGTGACTGTGGTTGTCGGTTGAAGCCCGGCCTCGGTGCGTCTGCGGGCCCTTGAGCAAGGGCCTCACCCCCCAGCCACCCGGGCGCTGCTATGAGTGGCTGCCTTTCACAGCCTGCTTGCTCTCACCTACAGAGAGCAGGTTGGGGGAGGCATAAAGAGAATTTCCCCAGAATATTCCATGACGACACTACCTTTCACCAGGAAGAATGTGGGCGTGGCCAGGAGAGGCACCACACTCATAAACACCAGAGAGGCTCCGTCCCCACAGAATCTGTGAGGAACGCTGTGGACACACTCTGCTAGCAGGCTGTAAGTACACCGTCTCTGCTGTATCACTGTGTATCTACCCAGAGCTCAAAGTGCTGCCGGCTTTAAAGGAGAAACTGCCGTTTTTTAACAATCATTTCTAATGTGAGCTGATTTGCATCACTGTGCACCTGGCTTGGTTGTTATGTTTCACTCAATGTATGTTGAGTACAGTGTAGTGTTTAAAGATTGCTTTTCAGTGGTCACTTTGAGTAAAACTACTTTTTGGCCTTTGGCAAATTTATTTAATAAAAAATGGAATTCAGATTTACTGTATTTTGCTGTCTAAAGGGTCCAGTGGTTTCAGTTGTGAGTCAGCATAATGATGTTTTTAAACCCAGTGAACAGGCCAGACTGGTTTGAGCACTCTGGTCTTCTGAAGCTACCACAATGGGCAGCACTTGTAAAGTACACTTTAGGGTGGGATGTATTTGATTTGGGCTGATAGTAGAAACTCCAGCTATTCCCTTCACACACGCCGGACTCCATGCTGACTGATATGTTAACTGAAAATATATTCACCCATCTGACTCCTTTCTGATCCTCTGCTACTGGTTACTATTATACGGGACAGAGACAATTTCTGATTGACTATCATCATTAGGAGAAAGACACATACAAAGGATTAAAATGGAGGAAACAGGTAAGAAGGGAAAGGGAGTGGCTCGGGCTAGCAGTGGTTATCATCTGTCACTCACTGCTACGATACTATTGTGTGCTGTCAGAGAAACCCGTCATGTTTGTGAGGTAATGACTGCTCTCTCTCATCTTTTCAGCTTTCACAACTGAACATGTCCCATCACCATCACCACCACCACAACCATCATGGTAATTCTTAATTGCTGCCAGTGATTGCAGTGATTTCACTTTCTTGGAAGTGAACTTTAGAGATCGTCAGACCTGTTTCACCTCACTTTTGTTTCGGAATCCTGCAGGCCACAATATGGGTTTCCAGCCAGGAGGCTATGTGGCACCCGGAGCCTACGTCTCTCCCGGAGCCTACGTCTCTCCTGGGGCCTACGTGTCTCCCGGGGCCTACGTCTCTCCCGGAGCCTACGTCTCACCTGGAATAGGAGTGGTTCCACCAGGGGGCGTCGTACTACCAGCTTGCCCTCCTGCCCCATACCAACCAGGCGGTTATGAAACCTTTGGCACTGCATGGAATTATGAAAACCATCACGGTCATCATCACCATCATGGTCATCATCACCATCACTGATCGACTGAACCTCTTATTCATAGTGATTTATAGGGCTGCTACCATATTATGATAATGATATTGCAGTTATTAACAGCTAAACATTATTATTGATATTTTGGACTTTCTCTGCTGGCCTCAGGAGGTTGGGCTCTCCCTTGGAGTTTGGTTCCTCCTAAGATCTCTTCCTACTGGGGAGTTTTTCTCTGCCACTATCGCCTCTGACCTGCTATCTTGGGGCTTTTGGGGTATGTAAACCACTTTGAGACATAGTTTCACAATGCTGTGTATAAAAATAAATTGAATTTAATTAATTGTAATATCTGGGGTTCAGTTGTGAAGATGAAAATGTGTTATACCAACTTTATCTGCTTAATGTGTCCTCGTCAAACAAAAGGAGTAGCTTTATACAGCTTGATCTATTCTTAAATGTTTTATTGTTTGACAGCAGAAAGAATTTGAAAGAAACATGAAACTGAATTCACAGACCTTTTATTCAATTATTGAAAGTATGAAATAAAATATTACCTCTTATACAGACTACAGACCTCAGTGTTTGGAGACAGCTAAAACTATAATGATCAGATAGGATAATGTAAATTATTGAGAAGCACTGCATCAAATATTCATATGTATTCAAGCCACTTACACAGTGGAGGGTCATGGTTGGCCTGGAGTCTGTCCCATGAAACACAGGGCATGCTCACATGTTATGGGCAATATAAAGACACCAGCTGACCAAACTTCACGGGGGAAGAGACCCTCAGATCACAGGGAGAACATGCAAACTGCAAAGACAGAGGCAATCAATACCCAACTACAGGTGATTATAGGGACTCAGGGGGCCCTAGGCAAAAAACTCCACGGGGCCCTAAACTTACCCTCCCCCGATATGGTAAGATTAGCGTGAAGTCTAAATTAATAATATCAACAAAGAGAATTTAATAAACACAAGTCTGTTCTTTTCACGATTGTAAAAACTACACACAAATAAAGCAGATTTGTCATTGCAATGCACCATGCAATCGCCGCCATGGGGGTCCGTCCCAGATTGACACTCCAGACAATAGTCTGGCCTGCCTGCCTTGTCACTTCGCCTCTGTTACCACACTGAAGGTGAGAGGCTACAATGATCCACCATGGAACCTCTACTTCCTCACAGTAACCGTCTAATGTAAGAAACCAAAACAATGACTTTTCATGCCTGTTTTGCTCCTCTACACTGAAAACTCAGCTACTCACAAAATGCATCAATGTCAAAATAATCATTTTCTACATCCAGACAAACCAAACCAGGAATCAGGAATCATTTTCACAGTAAGAGCTACTTTTCCAAACAATATCATATACAAAGAGAATCATCCTCCACCTTTTGTTCCAACCAAGTTGTGAATAGTGTGGTTTTGAATTGTTTTTCTGTTCTTCCAAAAATTACCACGCTACGGACCCAGTATATGGCAGATTCTCTAAAACAGGGTTATTCAACTCACGGTCCTCAAGGGCCGAGCCCTGCTGATTTTCCAGCCTTCCTTCACCTGTGAGCCAGGTGTGAAGCCACTGACCAATCAGAGACAGTAATTATCAAACTAACTACGTGGGAGAAGTGAAAACAAGGCCTGGATTTGGAATCGAGGGCCTGAATTGAATAGCCCTGCACTAAAACAACAAGAACGTATGGCGTCTGTTAGAGTTGAGCCGGATACTCGGCTGAAACGAGTATCCGGTACGGATAAAGCACTTTTGACGAGTACGAGTATCATACGAGTAATACAAGTCAATATCTGTGCTCGGATTGAATAAAAATTCTCATTGGGTAGCTGACTGTGTCTGCGTTCTGTGATAGACTAGTCACAGCGCCCCTCCCCTACACACATACAGATTTATTGTGTTGCTGTGTCCCGCTCTGCTCACTCACACACAGAACACTGAGAAGAGAAGAGAACAGCGCTCTCTCTCTCTCTGTCGCTCCCTCAGTCACTCAGGATCGCGGGTTTTTTTCCGTTAACGTTTAGGGTTTCTTCAGCTTCAGGTTTGTTTGTAGAATGCGACTCGCGTCTCTGCCTGTCGGAGTTTTTTTTTTCTTTTTTAAACCGTCAGCTGGCTCTAGCCATTTTTTTTTTACTTCACGCAATGAGTGTCTGACACTTTCTTGCTGTATTTTATAAAAAAAAAATAAAGGTAGTTGTGGTATAATTAATATTACAAATTAAGCTACACACACAAACACACACACACACACACACACTCCCCCCCCCTCTCTCTTTCTCTCTCTCTCTGTCTCTCTCTTACTCACTCACTCACTCACTCACACACACTCACACATACCTGGTGTGGAAATAAAAAAAATAAAAAAGAACCAAAAAAAAAGAAATCACACTGATCATAAAAAAATTAAAAGTTAAAAAAAGAAAGTTATGTTGAGATGAAAACTCTTGTTCATTACATTTTACTTCATAATTGCAACCGCATGTGTTGTATTCATTGTTGCAAAACTTGTTCTGTATATAGTTCGTTTGTTATCGTGATCAAAACCACTGATCTGAAGCTCAATGCTGATGCTGTCATGTAAATAGTTTTCTAATCAGCAATAAATATAACAATTTCTGATCAACCCATATCAATTGCATGCTTAAAATAACATACCGGTTAAAGCCCCACCCATTTAAAGACAACCCGACCCACTTCCAGGTCAAACCCCGCCCACTTCCGGGTTAGGCCCCGCCCATTCCGAGTACAGATACAGATAATTCATATGGTTAACAGATACGGATACAAATACAGATAATGCTGTACTCGCTCATCCCTAGCGTCTGTGACGTAATCCTGTGTGCATCCTGATACAGTCACATGTATGTCCAGATGTGCTTTCACGCCCCAAACATACTCAGGGCTCCAGCACCACTTAACACTGGACATTCAGTGCTACTCATTCATATTTTTTCCACCTTTACTGTATTACTGATTGCAAGAAAAAATGCTAAAGATGCTGCAGTTTTCTTGGTTCATCATTTTAATACAGACAGTGTTAGTGATTGATGATCATCGAGAAGTCGGTGAGAAAATGGGGGTTCCAGTGTGCAACACTATGGTGATACGGACGTAACTGAATTTACAGTGGCCAGAGAAGGCCAGTGGCCAGACTGAGTTACCATTTGCTCTCGTGGGAAGTCTCCGTCCTGACCTGCCCTCTCCCTGCCTCAGGATCCTCATACTCAAGGAGGCCACCCTTTAAATTCACACACCACACCTACACACAGCACCTTTGGGGAGGGTCTTTTGGGGTATAAGCAAGGACCTTACTCAGCACTGAAAGCAACCCAGGCGATCACCCTTCCCTTACTAGATGGGGACTGTAAGTCCCGTCTTCCTGTCAGCTGAGATGATGCCTGACTCCCAAATGGAAACAAAGATTGCCTGCAATGCCAAGAGGACAGACTTACCGGCAGTCTGGAGAAGTTCACCCTGCATACCACAGATCCCTGCGGCCTTCCCTACCCCCAGCGGATTCACTGCCTGTGCAATCTCAGTGAGCTTCATCTGTAAAATACAAAGTCATAGCTCATCCAAATTCCAAATGATTCTAACATGAATAGAAGAGATGTATTTTAATCATATTTCAACAGTGAAAGCTATGCCACATCACAAAGCATATGGTTTAAATAAGAAATTTGAGAAAGACATGCGATCAAAATTAGAGAATGATTTGTTATTCTTGGCAGTTCTTGCATCTAATCTGAAATATCTTGAAATATCTGGCATCCCCAGTCTATCTGATAACATTGGTAGGCATTCTGCAAGATGGTGGACCTCTTCAAGGTGCCTGAGGCCATGTGGCATCAGGTTGTTCAGATGAAGGCTAATTGGATGACCCTCTGGAAGAGAAGCTAATCATTACTAGAGCTTAATTTCTCAAATACTGAAGCAGTACAATAAAACTGTCATTCTAGTGAAAAAAGTATGGTTACCCACATATGACGCGAGCACAAGTGGACAAGATGATGGGGAGACTTTCTTTTATAATATTGTTGTAAATAAAAACAAAATTCTGCAATTGGTTGGCACCCCATCCTGGGTTATTCCCTGCTTTGGGCCTGTAGCTTCCTAGATACACTCTGGAGCCACACGAACCAGCATAAGACAAACTTGCCCGTGTTCTCCCGTCCTGTGTTCATCCCTGCCCAGTTCTGTTCTGTGGACGTCTGGCCTGTCTGGTCTACCCCTATATTACTTCCTGTCTCTTCTGTACCCCGGTCTTTGCTGTTTGGTTTTCGTACCTGGCCCCATTTGCTTGTTTAATGCTTTTGATGAAACTTGATAACTCCAAGCACTGGTGATATTGCACAAAAGTATATCGGTTATCAATGAAGTTTCCTTTGAAGAAATATGGATATGCAAGCAAAAAGGTATTCATTACTGTATTCTATGTAATTGATGTACATAAATAATCCACCTGCTTGCTTTTTGCTCCGCTAATTCTATGTCTTTTTCCCTTCACTTCCACGTAACTTCCACGTTAGCGCTATGGAACATGACGAATGATGACCTAGGGATCTTAGACCGACTTCCTTGCCTGGGAAACCTTGTTTGAAACTTGAATAGACATGAAAGGTACTATGGTGTCCCGGAACCTTGGCCAGTTACAGTCACTGCCTGTTGCAAGTGTTCCAGAAGCCACTCTACTCTATAAATGACAAAATCCTCATTGACAGCATCACTTTCTACCCACAGGAGCAACGAGGGTATTTCTTGCCTTACTATTGCTCCGAAAGATATTTTGAAGTGAAGCAGTACATAGAGTAAGAGAGGCACAGCTGGGGTGCAGTGGCTGTCGCCTCATCGAGTACATCTTTAGTGATTGTCTCAGTCCTTTTTCTGTGATTGCTACAACTGCAATTGAACAGTGATTACATTTCCAGGTGGCCTCTGTCTCTTAGTATGTCCTTTTTGAAAATGAAAATGAGCCGATTCAGCAGAGCAAGGATGACCATTGCATTTCAGTGTCATGTGGGACAATTTCATCATTAAATTGTGTGTAATATAAACCCTTCAATTTGTTTTTCTGCATGGTAGTTAAATAAGATGCAAAGCAATGGAATGATGGCTTTGCTTTGTGGCACGTTCTCCTCACGACAGTCACCGATAAGCCTCTTGTGCAATGCATTTCCACATGGCACAGTTTCTGCGTTACAGTATGTGCACTGTAAAATAATACATTGCATTGATTGTTTTCCTCCGCATGCCCAAAGCCACGTTTACATTTCAAGGTGGCACAAAATCCTCTCCATATAGCAGTGGTGCTTGTGGTCAACCAATCAGCAAGATCTCACAGCACCTCCACAGAGTGGAGGACGTAACTGCAGTTCCTGCAGTGGGAACACGACAGAAGTTCCTGATTCTGGGAAAAGGTTGCTACGGTGGGAAAGTGCCTTTTCTTGCATACACACACAGACACACACACACAAGTTTGTAATTGTAAGTTTGTGGGGACTCTCCATTCATTTCTATGGGGAAAACTCTAATCCCAATATGATGACCTTAACACCCACCCAGCCCTAACCTTACCCATAAGTAACTAAACAAAATACAAGACTTTTGGCATTTTTAGTTTATTGATTGCATTCACAGATCTTTCTGGGGACCTGAAAAATGGTTCCAATAAAGTCAAAACAACAGGTTTTAATCTGCAATCAAAAAACTAAAAATGCCAAAAGTCTTATATTTTGTTTAGAAGCAGTCTGCATGCCTAAGGCACTTGATTTTATACACCTGTGGCTAAGCAGGTGATCAGAACACCTGAATGCAATGATTTGGAGGGGTGTCCCAATAGTTTTGGCAATATATATATATATATATATATATCCGACTGCGGATGGTCACAGTTGGTGCCACCAGATCAACAGAGGACAGATGGCAAATGTATTGCAACAAACAGAAATACAAGGAATGTTGTGAAATGAATAAACTTTTCTGAACAGATTTAAAGTTATTAGTCAAGTTTGGGGCAGTATTACAGTAATAAGGCATACCATTTTATTTTGAAATCCTTACAACAAAATTACCTGGGGGGGGGGCACTGTTGCCTCATGCCTCTGGGACCTGGGTTCAAGTTTCTGCAAGGGTTCCGCGTGTGGAATTTTCATGTTCTCCCTGTGTCGTCACAGGGTTTCCACCGAGTACTGCAGTTCCTCCCCCCCAGTAAAAAGACATGCTGAGGCTAATTGGAGTTGCCAAATTGCCCATGGGCATGCATGTACATGTTTATGGTGTGTGAGTGCGCAATGGGTTATTCCCTGCCTTGCACCCACAGCCTCCAGCATAGGCTCCAGATCCCCAGCTACCCTGAATATGACAAACAGTTTCAGACAATTAGACAGGACCATCCTGCTTGATGAATTTTATCACCAATATTGTCATAGTGCTGCTTTTTAAAATACCGTATACCTCTGGACAGAATGAAAAATGAGACATGCGGGTACCTCCAACCCTACTCATACAGCTGCTCACCATAACTACTGCAAAGCCTCGAAGCTGGGAGGCAAAGCTTGCGGTCATGCAATGTCACTTGACCGATGACATCCGACTCATCCTGAGGTGTCAGAGGATTCGAACCCTGTCAGCTCTTCAAAAGTTTTCTAAACTTTTTTTTGCCAGCTGAAGAGATTGCTATGTGGTTTGTATTACATACAATACCTCATACCATTAATTAACGAAAATGGCTCTGAAAATGACAAAAGGTGATGCTCCAGGCAATGATGCTCCAGGCAATACTAGGTTTGATGTCAATAACCCGACTAGCAATGGTAAGACAAAAAGGTACTGAAATCCATGAACTAACAAGGAGTGGCAACATCAGGTGTGGCCACGTGAAGGAGAAGACATGAGGGTCAAGCAGACATGGCGGGCAGACGTGACACTGAGCCTGTGTGAAAGGGAGAAATGGCTGGTGAACTTAACATTGAATTTTACATGCGGCAAAACTGCTGGTTACGTTTTTTTTTTTTTAGCATACATCTGAAAAGGTTTATTCGAGTTTTCGCATGTTCGGCGCTCTACTGTAAAACAAGGCGGGAAATTCACACATTATAATAATCCATTTAAAAAAGCGTTGGTGTGGCTTCTTGCATGGGCAGAAGCCCCCATTGACCAATTACAATTGATAATTGCACTACCCCCAAAATCTACTGGACGACTGGATTGAGTAATTATTCCTGCATTAATGAAATGTGTATTAAAATCATCTACTATGTTTTGTTTACCCTTAATTTTACCTTGATTTATTACTAGGTACAGACCACCTCCGAATGTGGTCTGAGCAATCGGATCTCAATGCATCTTCAATGCACTTTGGGTGTGTTTACACCCTGTAATTAGAGCAACAAAACAAGCCTGAAAAGTCGTTGTTTTGGTTTCATACATTAGGCAGTTACTGTAAGTAAGTAGAGGTTCCATGGTGGATCACTGTAGCCACTCACCTTCAGTGTCGATAACAGACGCAAAGTGACAAGACAGGCAGGCCAGACAACTGCCTGGGGTGCCGAGCTGGGAGGGGGTCCCCAAGGGCGGTGATTACATGGTACATTGCAATGACAAATCTGCATAATATCTGTATTGTTTTTCATAAAAGTGAAAAGAAAGGACTTGTGTTTATTAAATTCTCTTTGTTGATATTAATTTAGACTTCATGCTAAAATAATGGTAATAAATTTTACCATATCGGGGGAGGGTAAGTTGGAGGGCCCCGTGGAGTTTTTTTGCCTAGGGCCCCCAGAGTCCCTATAATCACCTGTGGTTGGGTATAGATTGCCTCTGTCTTTGCAGTTTGCATGTTCTCCCTGTGTTCTGAGGGTCTCTTCCCCCATGAAGTTTGGTCAGCTGGTGTCTTTATATTGCCCATAACATGTGAGTGTGGCCTGTGCTTCCTGGGACAGACTCCAGGCCAACCATGACCCTGCACTGTGTAAGTGGCTTGAATACATATGAATATTTGATGCAGTGCTTCTCAATAATTTACATTATCCTATCTGATCATTATGGTTTTAGCTGTATTATAGTTTTAGGGTCCATGGTGTGTCTCAGAGGTAATACTTTTAATAATTGAATAAAAGGTCTGTGGATTCCATTTTACATTTCTTTCTAATTCTCTTTATTCTGTCAAAATAAACAAACAAATTAAAAACTGATTAAGCTGTATATAGAATCTACTTTTGTCTGAGGAAGACACATTAAATTTATACAGTAGGGATAACACATTTTCATTTTTATCTTCACAGCTGAACCCCTGATATCCATTAAATGGTGTTTAGCTGTTGAAAACTGCAATGTTCTGATCACAATATGGTAGCAGCCCCATAAATCAGTATAAGTAAGAGGTTCAGTGAATCAGCCTGATACCAGTTTTACAGCCAGTGAACTAAAACAGTTCAGTTCAGTAGTCTGTAAATCACAAACGACAGAACAGTAAAATTCACTTCTAGGTTCAGTAAGAGGCTTTGTAATAAATCAAAGAGGAAGTGTTAGAAGTATTAAAAGCAGAAGAGTTTCTGTGGACGGTCCTTGAGTTAAGCAGCCCCATCTGTTCTCTTGAGTTCCTCTTATGGTCTAGTCCGAGTCACTGCAGCAGCCGCAGTGCTACAGAAAAACACATCACATGACACATCACACACTGCCAGGGCTACTGCCAGTGCATGTTAATTCCTGTACCTTTGAATTCCTGATTTACCTGATGGTGACAATGACCGTGATGGCGACCAAAATGGAGCCCACGACCACGACCACGACCACGACCACGGCCGTGGCAATGATGGTGCCTCTGTTCACATTGAACAGACAGACCATAAGCTGGAACACCACCTGGGTGGTATGGGGGAGGAGGGCAAGCTGGTGGTGGGGCTGTCCCTGGTGCTAGGATAGTCCCTGGTGGTAGGACGGTCCCTGGGGGATACCCCCCTGGTCCAGGTGGAAGGTAGGGCCTTGGTGGACCATTGGGCCCAGACTGAGGCCAGGATCCAGGCGGGGGGCCGTATCCGGGTGCCGGATTGCCGCCTGGTGGGAGACCTGAATTGTAGCCTGCAGGATAGCAAAACAAGTTCAGTGACGAAAAGGCGAAACAGGCCTGATCATTTCTAAACTTCACTTCCAAGAAAGTGAAAACATTACAGTCGAACCTACTGCATTGCAGCTTTCCCTACCAAGGAATCTTTGAAGGGTTTTGCAAAAGCTTTTTTTGCATGAAAGCCAGCAAATGTCACACAAAAGCAACTCATAAATGCATAAAATATATATGTAGTGCCGGTTTAGAGGATGCCAGGTGTGTTTACTTAACAGTAACCCTAATGCAGTACACTGTACTGTATGACCAGACACTGTACTCTACGGAAGCCGAGAACAGTGGTGCTTGCAATTATTTTTTATGCCGTTATCTCGAGATAACAAGCCTTGTTTTCACAAGATAAAGACATAATTTTCTGTGAATAATTACAAGGATAAACATATTAGGTGCTTTCGCACCGAAGTTCCAAAACCTGGTCCCGGTTTATAAGTTCCTGGGCTGTCTCAAGCAGGCACTTTTGAAACTCCTGGACACTTTCGTGAGTTAGTTTCACACAGGACAACACAACTGGGACCTTAACGCTAAATCAGCTTGAGAGATGCAAAAAGCTCGTAGGTTAAACTTCACATATAATTTCAAATGATACTACACCGCCACTCCAATACAATGCAGGATAAATAAGTTGTTTTGTTTGTTATTTGTTAGTTATTAGGAGGATTGATCACGATCAAATGGGATATATATTTTACTTATATATCTAACGATTTGTTCATGATTCTTTTTAATTCTGACCAGCAGATCGATCTTTTCCGCTGGATAAAAAAAAAAGATGTAATGTTATCCCCCGAATAAGCACTGGCAAGTTTCAACACCAGCAGTGGCAATAATAGACAAAAGTATATTGGTTAGCGATCGAATTTTCCAATGCAGGAATTAGGAGGGGCAAGCAAAATGTATTAATTGATGCATTAAATGTAATTGAGGTACAAAAATAATTCCATCTGCTCAATTTTTTTTACACTTTCGTTAAAGTTAACCGTGGCACTTGTGGTCCAACCCATCAGCAAGCTAAGGCTGTAAGCGCGTCCTCAGCAGTTCATGTTTCAAAGAAAAGTACCTCGTCTAGAGTAGGTACTAAAAAAGGGTTCTGGAACTCCGAAGAAATACAATTGGGCTACATTCCTGTGGTGTGAACACGATAAAAGTCGAAACAGCCCAGGGACTTGTAAACCGGAACCAGGTTCTAGAAAAAGGTTCTGCCATCCATCCATCCATCCATTTTCTGCTGCTTATCCAGGGTTGGGTCACGGGGGCAGCAGTCTAAGCAGGGAGACCCCTGCCTCTATACTACACCTAACCCTCACGGCTCCCCCTGCAGGTGGTGGGCCTACAGGGGTGTGAACCCATGTTACCCCTTTGCGTGATTCCCGGCTGGGCCCCATTGGTGGAGATCCAGTCACCAGACGCTTGCCTTCGAGTTCCCAGCCCAGGTCTGGCTCCAGCTTGAGGCCCCAGTCTCCCCAGTTCGGGCAGGTAACATATTCCTTGGTTTTATCATATGGGTTAATATGAACTGCACTTAGTCTGGCTTCTCACATAGGACCAGTTTGCTTTGGGAGACCCTACCAGGAGCATTTGCCCCCGATATCATAGCTCTTAGGATCTTAGAGGCACGCAAACCCCTCCATCACTATATGGTGGCAAATCATGGAGGGGAAAACCACCTGAACACCTGACGGCTTACAGATCTGCTCTAACGGCTGCACGCTCATCATACTACTCTACTCTTATTAACAGTGCTTCAAGCCGACATAGAACACTCTTTTCTACAGTAAATAAGTTATGTCAGTCTCCAGTTAAAACTACCATTGCTTCTGATGAGCGCTGTAACTCATTTATGAAATATTTTCAGTCTAAAATTGAAACTTTGTATAATTCCTTTTCTGCAACCCCTCACCCACCTCCATCAACCACCATCATACCACAACCCCCTGCCCACTTATTATCAGAATTTGTTCCCTCCTCTCCTGCTTCTATTAATCAATTAATCAGGAAATCGAGTCCATCTACGTGTCAGTTGGACCCTGCTCCTACTACACTTATAAAGAACTGTTCAGACACTCTGTCGGTACCCATCTCACATTTAATAAACTGTAGTCTTGCTACTTGTATTGTCCCACCAGAATTGAAAATTGCCACTATTACACCTGTTATAAGCCTGGTCTAGACTCATCTCAGCTAAAGTTTTACAGGCCAATCTCTAATCTTCCCTTCCTGTCTAAGGCATTAGAAAAGGTTGTTGCTGTTCAACTTATTGATCGCTTAGACGCTTATAATTTGTATGACCCATTTCAATCCGGTTTCAGAACCCTACACAGTACAGAAACGGCTTTACTTAAGGTGACAAATGATCTTCTAATGGCTGCAGACTCTGGAAAGGCCAGCATTCTTCTCCTTCTTGACTTAAGTTCTGCATTTGACTATGTTAACCTTAAAATCCTTCTCCCCCGCCTCACTGATATTGGTATTACTGGTGCTGCTCTTACCTGGTTTACATCGTACCTCAGTGACCGACAGTATTTTGTTTCCATCAAGTCACACAAATCTGATACTGCTCCTCTCACACAGGATGTCCCCCAGGGATCAGTTCTAGGCCCAACACTTTTCACCATCTATATCAGGGGTCTCCAACTCCAGTCCTGGAGAGCTACTATCCAGTAGGTTTTCTGTCCCACTTGGCTTCTGATGAGCCACACCTGGTCCTGGTATTTACCTGAGAACAGGTGTGGCTTATCAGAAGCCGGGTGTGATAGAAAACCTACTGGACGGTAGCTCTCCAGGACCGGAGCTGGAGACCCCTGATCTATATGCTTCCCTTAGGTCAAATTATACGTCACTATGGTCTCAGCTTCCATTGCTACACTGACGACACTCAATGATATGTAAGTGCTGACACTAGTACATCTGTACAGACTGCATTTTTCCAACTCTGCAATATCTCTCGCCTCCATCCACCCCTCAGTGTTGCGGATACTACAACACTAATCCATGCCTTCATCACTACCTGCCTTGACTATTGTAATGCATTGCTTTCTGGCCTCCCATCAAAACTTCTGAACAAACTACAATATGTTCAGAACTCTGCTGCCTGTTTGCTAACACATAGGAGAAGATCCGCCCACATCAGCCCGATTCTTCATGAATCTGTCACTTACAGAATCAAATATAAAATTTTATTAATCACCTACAAAGCTCTCCATGGACTTGCCCCTCACTATCTGTCTGACCTTCTTCTTCCATACACCCCTGCTCTCACACTAAGATCATCGGGCTCCAATCTTCTTACCGTACCTAAATTCAGATTATCCTCTGTGGGTGGCAGGGCGTTCTGTGTGACAGCACCTGCACTATGGAACACACTTCCTCACAGTCTGCGAGACATACAGTCACTTAGCATTTTCAAGCTTCAGTTGAAAACTCATTTATTCCACAAATGCTATAATGTAACTGCTACTACGTAACACTCCTGATGTTGTTCTGTTGTTATTGTTGCTGTTGCATGTGCAATGTTTTCTGTATCATTGTTTGCATTGTAAAGCGTCCTTGAGTGTGAGAAAGGTGCTATATAAATAAGACTTATAATTACTATTATTTAATATTTGTATTGGTTTATTTAACTTTGAAACTAATAAGTGTTGTACTAGTGCTGTGTTTTACCATGAGGTGCATGTCATGTGCTGTCTTTCTCTGTGGTCCTGGGAAATGCTATGTCATATCACTGTACACAACGTGTAGATAATATGATATTGAAACGCTGATATTTGATATATAGAAACCTTCACACCCACATTCAAATCTAAACAAATTGTCTGAATGCTTGGGGGATATTCCACTTAAGGAATTGTGCTAAACTGTTCCATCTACGCAATGGCAGACATACAGAGCTATGCTTAGATATCAAGGTAAAATGAACAGTATATAAGCTGCAAATCCTTTGAAAACACGTATCTTACGCTGCCACACCGCTGAATGATTCTGTTTTCATGAGAAAATGAGACTTGATATCTCAAGATAGTTGTCTTGTTTACTCGGGAAAAATAAAATAAAAATAAAAATAATCGCAAGCACAGCCGTTCTTGGCTTCCATACTTCTCATATTTATTTCATACATATTTTTTTTATAATTCTGACATGTTTTTACTTAAAGCTGCCCTTCATATATGACCAAACACCCACCCCAAATGGCACTAAAAATATCACCCCCAATAATGAACAAATTCAAAACTTTTCCGCCAGCCACCCACGGAACCCTCACTTCATCCGTCAAGGGGACTAAAACATTTAATGTGGTTTTTCCTGATAGTGGGGGCCTGCACCCCTAACCCACAATGTGGAAGGGTCAACTGTACAATGATTAACAACAAATAAGAATTACCTTGATTATAACCGGACATGTTCAGATGTGAAAGCTGAAAAGGGGAGAGAGAGAGCAGTCATTACCTCACAAACATGACGGGTTTCTCTGACAGCACACAATAGTATCGTAGCAGTGAGTGACAGATGATAACCACTGCTAGCCCGAGCCACTCCCTTTCCCTTCTTACCTGTTTCCTCCTTTTTAATCCTTTGTATGTGTCTTTCTCCTAATGATGATAGTCAATCAGAAATTGTCTCTGTCCCGTTTAATAGTAACCAGTAGCAGAGGATCAGAAAGGAGTCAGATGGGTGAATATATTTTCAGTTAACATATCAGTCAGCATGGAGTCCGGCGTGTGTGAAGGGAATAGCTGGAGTTTCTACTATCAGCCCAACTCAAATACATCCCACCCTAAAGTGTACTTTACAAGTGCTGCCCATTGTGGTAGCTTCAGAAGACCAGAGTGCTCAAACCAGTCTGACCTGTTCACTGGGTTTAAAAACATCATTATGCTGACTCACAACTGAAACCACTGGACCCTTTAGACAGCAAAATACAGTAAATCTGAATTCCATTTTTTATTAAATAAATTTGCCAAAAAGTAGTTTTACTCAAAGTGACCACTGAAAAGCAATCTTTAAACACTACACTGTACTCAACATAAATTGAGTGAAACATAACAGCCAAGCCAGGTGCACAGTGATGCAAATCAGCTCACATTAGAAATGATTGTTAAAAAACGGCAGTTTCTCCTTTAAAGCCGGCAGCACTTTCAGCTCTGGGTAGATACACAGTGATACAACAGAGACGGTGTACTTACAGCCTGCTAGCAGAGTGTGTCCACAGTGTTCCTCACAGAGTCCTCGGGGACGGAGCCTCTCTGGTGTTTATGAGTGCAGTGCCACTCCTGGCCACTTCCAGATTCCTCCCACCGCGATCGTGGTGAGGCAGTGTCTGAAAGGGGACGTACTGTAGCTATGAAATATTTGGGTATTATTATCTTAATTTTTTATTATTTGCATGGTTATTGATGTGATTATTATTGTGGCTATTCTTCTTGTTCTTGTTGCTTTGTGTATGTGGGCTATATACAGTATATAGACAGGAGTTCACCAAACCCAGTGATTCTCAAAGTGTAGGGCGCGCCTCCCCTGGGGGGTGCCATGGCACTGCAGGGGGGCACGAAGCACAACTAATCCCAGGTTGAGGATGTGCTAATGTGTTGTGGACCTAGAGCACGTGAGCAGAGAAGAAAACAGTTTAGGCTAAAATTAAAGCAATGCAGATTTTTTTTCTTTGAACGAGCAGTGAGCGATTTCATTGGAGCGTCGTGAAAATAGACTGAAGCGGGGAGCGATTTCATTGGAGCGTCGTGAAAAGGGACTGGAGCGGGGAGGGATAATGAGCGGCGCGGTCTGCAACGGCTGTGAACAGGAAAGCGGGGTGAGCTTACCGCTCTATGTGCACTGAGCAGAAATTTTGTCAGTGAGCTAAGTCTGCTCATACATCATGTATTTAATAGTTTTATTATCTTGTAAGTAAGATGTAGGGTTTTTCGACTGCAGGAAGAAACTGGTGTATGTGGAGAAAATACACCGAAGAGGAGCTAACATTCAACACCCCACCTATAGAGCGCTGGGGGAGTGCGTTTGGCACTCCACCTATAGAGCACTGGGGGAGTGCATTTGGCACTCCACCTATAGAGCGCTGGGGGAGTGCGTTTGGCACTCCACCTATAGAGCACTGGGGGAGAGCGTTTGGCACTCCACGTATAGAGCGTAGGGGGAGAGCGTTTGGCACTCCACCTATAGAGCGCTGGGGGAGTGCATTTGGCACTCCACCTATAGAGCGCTGGGGGAGTGCGTTTGGCACTCCACCTATAGAGCACTGGGGGAGAGCGTTTGGCACTCCACGTATAGAGCGTAGGGGGAGAGCGTTCGGCACTCCACGTATAGAGCGCTGGGGGAGAGCGTTCGGCACTCCACGTATAGAGCGCTGGGGGAGAGCGTTTGGCACTCCACGTATAGAGCGTAGGGGGAGAGCGTTTGGCACTCCACCTATAGAGCGCTGGGGGAGTGCATTTGGCACTCCACCTATAGAGCACTGGGGGAGAGCGTTCGGCATTCCACGTATAGAGCGTAGGGGGAGAGCGTTCGGCATTCCACGTATAGAGCGTTGGGGGAGAGCGTTCGGCACTCCACGTATAGAGTGTTGGGGGAGTGTCACATGAGCCCACAGTGATACCCTCTGAACCACCATTCCACCGGTATTACCTCCCAGTCAGGGGCAGACGGGTAAGTGGGGCAGAAATCCTGTTTTGGAGCTCTGGACCTTCATCTACCTGCATAACCAGGGCTCTCAAGTTTCATTAAAAGTTTGGAGTGAGATTACATCTGTTGGGGGTGCAGTGTGTGTCTCACAGTCATTGTGTGGGACTTGAGTGCCCTGTGTATAATTCACAATTGTGAAACAGATTATGAAAAATTCTCCAGACTCCAAAAACATTAAGGATGACAAGAAGAAGCAGGCAGACCAAAATGGCTCCATTAAAGATGGCATTTATTGAGTTTTTTGTGGTGTCTGTGTAGGCCAAATTTTAAGCCTGGGGCTCTCCTGAGCCATCCACACGGCTGTTCACTCCCTCTTCTCAGCCACATCTAGCACTGCAGCCATGCTCTGTCTGGCCTCCAGCAGCAGCACTGAAACCCTCTGCTGAGTCTGCACAGACAAATAAGAATATCACAAAAATAAAAACTGCAGGAGAATTTGTCTCTCCTGTGATATTGGTGCAAAGGGCCTAATGACTTACTGTGGACTTGAAGGACTCATCTGTGATGTCCTTGAGGTTGATGAGAACATTGCAGTAGGCTCCAAAGACTGCCGTCTCAAGAGCTTTGGCCGCCACCTCAACATCACAGAAATGACAGACCATTATACTGTATGACCCAGAAGACTCAAAACCATCCAACAGACATCTGTGTATTTAAGAGGCTTTACCATTCGCAACATAACAAGAACAGTCATTAATCCATCCCCTTTAAACAAACTCTGCACAGTATTTCCCTTTAAACTGTCAACAGTTGTCAAAATCTGGAATTCTCTCCTTGCTCCTGTAGCCATTCTACTTGTAATGAATTGCTCCTTTGCAGACAGGAAAGAAGAGAAGGGGGTTTACTCCCCAGGTTTTCAGGGGCAAGATCTCATGCTTAAAGGTCAAAGATATTTGACACTCGTACTCGGTGCCTCCCTTACTCCCACCCCAAAAGTCCAACAAATGTTTGCAAAATGAAATTCCACCATCATGGCTCATCAAACTCCTGCCTTGTCTGACACTGAGGTCCCACTGACACCCAATGCTGCTCACCTGCAGGTCGGACTTGCAGGCCATGTTGCCGTAGAGGACCATCTCTTTCAGGGAAGGCCAGAGCTGGCTGACCTTCTCAGCAAGGGACAGGGGGACCCCCACCGCTTTCTTCAGGCCATCCTGTATGGCCACAACCCTCCTTGGCAGAGGAACAGTGTATGAGAAAACATTTGGATCCAAGCTCAGGAATTAAAGCTGTTTGAATGGTGGTAAATTCTATGCCTGAGTGATCTGACTCCTCACCACAGGTCAGAAGTGAGATAGTGAGGGTTAGGTCATACCTACTTAAACATTACTTATGCACTTTATCTGGAATGAAAGCCTTTAATACAAGGCTTTTTAAACAGCTGTGGCACTGGTAGACCATCCATCCATCAAGCAAATAATTTTCCAGTTCAGGGTAAATGGGAAAATAAACATTGACTTTCTTGTGTTTTCGTGCTACCTTTTCACTTCGTCTGGGGTGTTCTTTGGCATTTTGAGCGCAGTCTGAAAGAGCAGATAAAAGAGTCACTTGTGTCATGCTAGGGAACCTGTATATCATGTTATTGCTGTTTTGTTTGGCCTTGATATTTGAAAAGGAGAACTAGCCAGAACCAAGAACTGAAAGACATCCCCACAGCACCCCTGTAAGTGTCACACCTCCAGCTACAGAGCAGCGAGGGTACAGGGTTTGTGAAGGTGGGGCAGACATGATGATAGTCCCTGGGGTGTCACAGGATTAGACAACACACTTGTCACGCGATAGAATGCAGCCTGACAGGATCTCTGCCCTCGGCCGCAGACACATACCTCTCCTACACATCAAAGCAGCGCAGCTGATGTTCATGAGTGACACCACACTTAGCAATCTGGTTCCCAAAGGTGCTCAGGCAGCTGGAACCACCAGCTATCAGACAAACTGGGTTGTGCGTGCATGAGCACACGTGACAGGTTTGATTTAAAGGTCATGAGACCTTTAAGACATTGGTGCAGAATCCCCCTAAGCATGGCTGAGTAGGAACACAGGACCTTGTGGCCTGGAAAGTTGCACCCTTTCCAATGCAAAAGCACCAACAGAAGGAAAATAAGGCCTCTGAGGGCTTCCTGGCACCTAACAGCCATGAAGAAACGAGCAGGTGGGATTAAAATGATGATCGATAAACAGAGTTGCTCAAACCACGTAGGGAGTTTTGTTAGCTAAAGCTGAGCAGAAAAAAATTGGTTAAAAAGGTCAAAATGTCATAGGCAATGCTTAGCTTAGGTGGGGCAGCAGTGTATGAAAAAAGGTATTTAAGCCATGGGGGCCGTCATTATTGAGACTCACTTTACCCCAGAACTCCCATAATGCATTGTTACTTGATTTAAATATACATGACTACTGCCCACCCTGACCAATGAAGTGGAGCCCTTTTCTGTCCTCACCATGTAGTCATTGAAGGCGTTGGAATCGGTGTCCACCATGACCAGGAGTTCACCCATGGCGTGGTGAAAGGGGGGGATGAGCCTCCTCATGACGGTGTCGAGGTTCTCAAACTGCTTCTTCCCATAAGTCATCTGCCCCACCATGCAGCCCAAAGCGGCCCCCTGGAAACAACACCCAACCCAGGCAGGCAAGCACTGACTCCTTTTATGCTTCAGTAACATATACAAATCTCCAAAGAAATCTAGATATTTTCTGTTATCCGGCACATATATCTTCACAGACACAGTGAGCATCAGAAATCCTTCCTGAGCTGAAATGCTGACTTGACTTCCAGCTATTGACATTCACCAATGAAAATTAAGCCCTGATCAGCATCGCCCACCAAACTCGCGTTCGTACCATCGCAGCAATGGCTGCCGACACGGATCCTCCCCCGGGTGCGGCCGTCCTGGCTCCCACGCTGCGGACAAACTGCTGCAGAGGCAGCGACAGCAGCCGCTGATGGTCCTGCGTGCCCACCACCATGTATCTGCAACACGGACCAATCAGCATGCGGCCCGGCTTACGGGCAGAGTCTTCGGCAGACACGGCTGATGGGCACTCACTCGATAATCCTCTCCTTGGGCACAAACGGTCCTAGGGAGTCCAGACCCAGTTTACTAATGACCTGAATGGAGGGAGAGAGGCCATTCACTGGGGGCAGGTTACCAGAGGCAGGTTACTGGGGAACGTGGGTGCTCACCAGTCTCACTTTGTGCTCCTCCTCAATAACGAAAAGCTTGTCCCTCTGAATGTAGAAGTCCGCGCAATCCAGCATGGCCTTCAGAGGGATTAGGCCTACAATCTGAGACCCCACCACCGGGAGTTTGAGGTCCTATCGTGGTGTGAGAATGAATGAATGAATGAATGAATGAATGAATGATGACCACCACTTCAGATCATTCACATTACTATCTCTACCATCTACTGTCCTTTTATTATAGATTAAATACTTTATGAATTACCTACCTCTGTTTTTATGTGTATCGCATGCCTGTTAGGATCTAGGTCCACCGAGACCCTGACCAGAATACACGGTCAGAAGGTGGATGGATGGTGTATCTGTATTCACACTCAGACTGTTTCACCCAGAATCCAGAAGTATGATGGTTTGCAGCAATATAATGTTAAATCTCATTCTAAATCTGCATGAGAACCTTAGAAGGTTCTAAATTTACAGAAGTGTTTTCCTGACTTTTGCTTTAATATGTAATAAAATGCAATAGTATAAAATAAAATCAAAATGAGATTATGTTTGCATGCAGCTCTCAAAAAACGAAAAAAGCAGTAGGCCGGTGTGTATGCAGGTTTTCGCTGCAACTCCCTAATTAGATTACTAATTAGAGGACTGATTGGCTGAAGAGTCCTCACACCTGGGTTTGAACAGCTGACCTACAGGTTATCCCAGGAACCTGCATACATACTGGCCCTTTGCGGATAAGATTGCCCACACCTGCCTTAGGTGATGCTTTATTGCTAGTGATGGCCAAATGAAGCTTCATGAACCATTTGCTGTATTTTCTGACCCCACTAGATGGTGCTCTTGGTTAGCTTTGGGGTATATGCTTTGAGCCCCATCTAGCGGGGTCAGAAAATACAGCAAATGTTTCATAAAGCTTCATTTGGCTATCATTACTTACTGCTTCCGAGTCACTGCTAAAAGCTGGTTCATATAGAATCACATCCTCGCTACAGGTGCCACCTACTGCTTTAGTTTGTGTATAGGGTCATCAAAGCATAGGTTAGCATGGTAATTATTGTAGTCTGTAGAATAGTAGAAGATCGGTGTATTGCAATTGGACAATTGTAATTGAAATTGATGAATTTTTGCTGTTTTGGTTATGGATTCTGTCATCTTACCTTAGCGTCCCTGCAGATCTCTTCGTAGACTGCGTGGACGGGGGTCACCTCAAAGTCCAGGATGTTGGTGGACACCTGTGCCAAGTTGGCCTCTTCCAGGTACCAGCCCATGCCCTGGACCTTCTTCAGGAGGCCTGGCTGCAGGACACACCCAGCCCCACTCAGTAGGGTAATGCCTTGATGAACTTATGTCACTATTCACTTGATTGCTAAAGCTTAACATATAATATTTAGATGAGAAAGAATAACACGATATAGGAATACAAAGATGCAGCGATGATATTGGAAGAACCTGGATCAAGGTGTATAATGTTTCAGAGACCTATCTGACTTAATACTAACCCCATCCCCAACCCTAAGTGAAAGCACATCATGCTCCTTTGCTTAAGCAGATCCAACTCATTCTGTCAGAATTAGTAGCAAAAAATCTGCACTAAGCTGGCTATTTTTAAAAGGACTTAATGTGCACAGGCCTGCCAGGAGGTACATCTGAGAGCAGAAATGGCCGCCGGCCGCCCACCTGACCCGCACTGCGCCCCTGCTCCCGGATGTCCAGGGCGATGCGATGGGCCTGCTCCTTGGTGCTCAGGAGGTTCACGTTGTAGGCGATGAGAAACTTGCGAGCACCCGTCACTGTGGCCCCCCAGGAGGGGACGAAAGCAGCAGGGCCGTAGTCAGGGGTCCACTCCGTCTTTTTCAGCTGAGACATGATTAACACTCAGGCAGGAAACCTTGTGCAGCATCCCATTCATATTGATACTGAAGAACATTTACAAACAGCGCAGAGCCTGAATGTACTCAAACTCAGAATTGTATCTAATTATTATAGTGAAATAATACTTAAATGGGCCACATCTCCATTCCCTGTAGTAGATAAGTGGATGGATGGATGGATGGATGGATAGATGGATGGGGCAACAGGAAGATATTTAGTGACCAGTTAAATCCTAGGTTGTGTCCTGGTGCTTCTGTATCTTTAAAGTACAACCTGAATTCCTTAGAGAAGATGTTAGTAGTGGTGGCCAAATGAAGCTTCATGGACCGTTTGCTGTATTTTCTGACCCCATTAGCAGGTGCTCTCTGTTCAAAAAAGGGCTCAAAGGATACAGAAAGCAATCTAAGAGCGCCATCTAGTGGGGTCAAAAAATACAGCAAATGGTTCATGAAAATTTTTGTGCCATCATTAGATGTTGCTAAAAAGGCCTAGCCAGGAATTATCCATGGCAATGACATTAATGTGTTTACCTGACTGAATGTGTCAGGAAGTGGTGAATGAGCACAGGTTAAACGCTGGGCCTCACCTTCTCAGGCAGCGCCTCATATTCTCCTGCACGGATCGTGGGTAGAGACCTCCGATTCTCCTCACGGGCAGCCTCTCCATAAAGGTACACTGCCAGGGGGTATCACAAGCTGTCAGCTTGGGTTTTGGGGAACATCTCATGAGGTTGATGAACCACCTAGTCTCCTTCAATGGGGCAGGAGTCTCAGGGCTCACCAGGAATCTGTAGCATGTCAGCGAGTCGCCCACCAAAGGCATTGGCACAGTCCACGCACTCAGTCATCGTCACGTTCTGCACGGGGATGAAGGGGCACACGTCCATAGCCCCCATCCTGGGATGTTCCCCTGAAACATAGCCATAGGGTTTGGGGTCTGACACCTCCCTGAAGACAACCAAAGATGGTCTGCTTTAGTTAGAGTGCTTTCAGTTAGCTGATGTCAACTGCTAGTGGAGCTGTGACCTCCTTATGCAGGAGCATGCCAGGTGACACAGGAATAGTGCCTTAACTTTGAGGTCATGTACCAGCAGCCTCATGTGACTGCCAGATCATGTGACTGCCAGATCATGTGACTGCCAGATCATGTGACTCTGAGGTTTACATGGATCACTAGTTTTGCAGCATCAGCCGAATGTGACAAAAGAACCCAGGAGACCTACCTAAACAGCGTCTGGGCACTGTGGATTAATTGCTACTCTGTTTATGCAAGACTAATTTAATGACAGGACAACACTAAGTAAGCCCAGTTCTTAAGGTATAATGTGCAAATGCAGGGAACTAATAACTTTAAAGCTGAACATTGAGGTATGGCTCATTACAATAACTCTCTGTATAAATAATGTACGAGCTAGGCATGTACAGTAACTCCCTGCTGGAAGATCCTGAAGTAGATTGAGGATCACAGTAACTTTAGACCAATATTTCCCACCTGGGAGGCATTAATGAAAATGCCCCTTTATTGTAAAGTCACCCCTGGCCACTGCACATGTTTTTTACATTTCTTTAGCAGACTCATATCTAAAGCAACATTGTTTTTTTTTGAGAAAACAAGGTCAGACAGTTTCCAAGGCAACTGGGGGTTAAGGGCCTTAACCACAGGCCCAACAATGAAATCACTCAGTCAATCCTGGGATTTGAAACAACGACCAATGTCCTAACCCACACACTGTCCCCCGCAATCTCAATCCCCCATCTGTCACTTCTGACCCTTGTTAACTGTCCTCATGGACACTGGATTTAGATCTCATGTCGCAATAGCGACTTGACCACAGAGAGAAGGTCACACGACGGATTGTCTGCAGCAGCTGCTCACCCGAGTGCTTGGCCATGTCAATGCGCTGGAAGGCCACCCGCGCTGCATTCAGAGCCCCCTCCACCACGGCCTGTGGCGAGCCCACCAAGGTATACACCGTGCGGTTTGTGGAGGAGCCCGGGTCCACATCCAGCAGGCTGCAGCCATCTGTGCCGGAGATGGCGTCCGCGATGGCGTCAATCACCTGCCCGCGACGGCACACTTAGAGCGGCCTTCACATGCCTGCACAATGACAGACTAGCACCTGTGGCGTCTTCCTTAACACTTCATGACTCTTCACTAAAAAAGTCAATGACAAATCACAAGGAAGCTGTGCTTCGCACAAACAGCATTGTCATGCGTGAACATTCAGCCTTTTTACCAGAAAGCATCCTTAACACCTGCATAATATGAATCACGCAACACCAAGTATTTCAAATTGTCCATCATCTGATGCCTGATCTCTCACAAGATAAGGCCTTGAATGCACAGTTGCACGTAACCATACGCCAACTCACACATTGCTACCCATGGACTGTTTTCTTTCTGTACTTCTGCCCCGCTGACAACTTCCTGTAGCCCAATCACCCCACCCACCCACCCAGGCCTGCTTCCTACCTCCTTGTTTCTGCCCTCAGAAAAGTTGGGCACACACTCCACCAGCTTTGCCATGGACCGTCCCAGGACTCAGAGTGACTCAGAACTTATGGCGAGTCCAATAAGAGTAGACTGCCCTCTGGACCCCTTAAACTCCCACTACCACACTGTGGACACAGCACCTTTAAAGAGGTGATCCCGCCCCCGAAACACGCCTGAGGAATCATTAACCTGTTCCATTCCCCGTACATAGGTCACCTGGCAATGAGTCTCTGGTCTGTTCAGTTAAACACAAAACAGCTTGAGTAGAGAAAAGAGGAGCCCTGATCCAGTGGTCTGGATGAGGACCTTTGAAATGCATTAACAGGACAAAGACATTAACAGGGCATTAACAGGAAAAGACATTAACAGGGCATTAACAGGACAAAGACGACAGCCAGTCGCAGAGACCAGCATGCACAGGTTTATTCAGAGCTCTCAGAGGACCAGAGCTCAGTGCTTTGACCCAAACAAGAATGCTGTCCAGCAGGGTTAAGCAAACTCTGCATTCAGAGCTGAAAAAATAATCTGGTATATTCTCAGGCACTCAGTCGTATTCAAGAGGTGCCAGACTGCCACCCCCATCCATCCCACTTGGCATCTCTCAGCTGTTGAATAACATGACTTTAGGACTCAGATCTTCTCTCGCCTGGTCAAAAAATCTTTGTACTGATTAACAAAATCTACCATTACATTAACTGGATAATCTTTGCCCCTCAGAGATCTTTTCCAAGCGACATCAGCTTTTGTCTTTGTGGCGTATGCAGAAGGTGCCTTTATTGTGTACCTCTGTAGAACACCCCACATTTGTATGACGTATAACTAGTTCTTCTGCTTCCTGTTCTCCTACTTCTACTTCTGTGACTACAATAAAACTGTAGTTTTACTCCAGGGCCTCATGCAAAAGTTACAAAAATGTATTCCATTTACGGTGCTCCAAGAATAAAAAGAAACCTTTGTTCAAAACCCCTACACGACATATAGCATTCCGCTAACAATGGCTAACTGAAGAACCGAATGAGGGCAAGCACTTAAACTAGGGTGACCAGATAATCCATGTCAGGGAGGACACTTTCAGCTATTTCGGGTTTTACAAACTACTTTCAAATTGAAAGGCTCCTGTGCTTGCCGAAATAGTTCAGCTTTTCTTGTGCTTTGACTAGTTTGTTTCCTTGACTGAAAGACTCATCCAGCTGTTTCACATTAGTATTAGTGACATATGCATGATTATAGGAGACTGACCAATCAGCACACAGCAAGAACTCAGTGCTCAAGTGAAATCCAGGCCCGTTTAATTGAAATGGTAATTTACAATTCCTGTCCTAGCTCAGAGTGTCCTCCCTGACATGGATTATCTGGTCATCCTAACTTAAACGCAGATAACGAGTGCTACATGAGGGGCAGGTGCAGACCAAAACAATTAATCAAACATTAGGCCTGGGAACAAGACATAGGTGAGGGTTATTCACAAATACTTAAGGGTTCAAACAGTAGAAGATACCAGGAAAATAAGACTTACAAAATTATAGCGCAAGCAGGAATAAACAAAGCTACAAAACAAGAAACCATAACACAAATGCATAACAAACCCAGGATGTACAAAGAAACATAAATGTCAAATTATAAACATAGCTAAAGCTGGCCTATGACTGGCCACTTCCCACAACAAAAGGCAAGTCTGAATAACACAGCCAGCCACTCCGCTCATTCAGCCATGCAGCAACCTAGGGAACAGGAGAACAGTAGGAGCTAAGGGCATGGGATGGCCAGTGACACCTGCTGGCCAAACGGGGAACAGACATAGGACAGGGACTGATCCTGACAGGTATAGGTGACATGAGCAGCCGTCCAGGGCTGCGTCTTGCTGAGGATAGCAAGAGGGCACCCGCACAAAAAAGGAATGGTGACATTTGCATGATCGGGTCTGTATCGCTCCCATGCATATCACGTTAATGGGATCAAAATGTGAGTCAATTAACCTCGTCGTAGTGGGTGCCCTGATTGTAGATTGTGAGCTAGGCAGCTCCCACTCAGAAGTATGAGAGGGGGAGAGGGGGGTGGGGCTCGGCTGAACCCAGCCTGAGGTATGGGGAGCAGGGGAATCTACCAAACAGACCACAATTCACTCGTAGTACTGTCAATATACAACTTTACAGACATATGGTTGTATTTTCCTGGTTTATGTGAAATCCTTAAGAATAAAATAAAGCCAGTCTGCACACCCCCAAGGTGAATTTGTTCAGTTTTGACAGTGTTGGAGGATGGGTAGTGTACTGAAGCTCGAGTGGAAAATTAACACGAATGGATAAGAAAAGGTCTGAGCCATCAGGTGCCCAGTTTAGAAAGAAGGGGAAAGAGGAGGAGAAACATCTAAAAGAGTTAAGAATGTATATGAGTATAATATTATGTATGTCTAGTATAACATTGATTTGTTTTTTAGCCAATCAGGATATAGTGCAATTACCTTATTCTCTTTATTTTTGCTTATTCTAATTGTTTATACTTCATTTTTAAATATACTTTTTTAATATATACTACAATTTGTTTCTATTTGTTCAATGTATTTTTTATATTTATATAGTTTAAAATTTTATCATTACATATTTATTTCACTCCAAATAAGCTAGTGCTTAATGGTGTTCTTTTCATCTTGCTGGGGAGTTGGGGATTGAGACAATTTTTGATTGGGGGGGCCGAAGGGGGGGGTTCGCCTTCAGCCTGATGTACTGTGGCCTCCCTGTGAGGTAGCCTGTGATTCAGGACACCAGGAAAGAGTGAACCCTCATCTCTGTCAGCTTGTCTCTCAGAAGGAGGAACTGGATGGTGGTGAAGGTGCTGGAGAAATCGAAGAACATGATCCTCACAGCATTGCTCCCCTTGTCCAGCAGAGAGTAAGCCCTGTGCAGCAGATAGATGACGGCTTCCTCCATACCCACCTTCTCACTGTAAGCAAACTGCAGAAGGTGGAGTCCATGGAGGGCCTGAGGTCTGAGGAGATGCAGCAGCAGCCATTCCAAAGTCTTCATTGTGTGTGATGTAAGAGCAACTGGCCTGGAGTCGTTCAGTGCACTGGGGTGTGCCTTCTTGGTCACTGGGATAGGGCACGACGTCTTCCGTAGTGTAGGGACCCTCCCCAGCTACAGGCACAGCTTGAAGACTTGTTGGAGGGGGGGGGGGGCTGCAATGTCCGTGATGGCAGCCTGGAGGGGAAGGGAGAGTGTCTGTAGCTCTGGTGGGGGAGGTGAAGGCGTGAGAGGACAGGTTTTAGTAGTGATGGGGGGGGGGGGGGATGGGGACTTGGCATGTTGTACTTCACTTCAGTTGAATTCAATTTTTTTTGTATAGCGCATTATACATTACATACGTCTCAAAGCGCTTTACGTTATCCCTGCCCAAAGCCCCCAGAGAGCAAGCCAGAGGCGACAGAGGCAAGGAGAAATTCTCTAGAAGGAAGAAACATTGGGGGGAGCCCATCATCCAGGGGCCGGCAGTGGAAGCCAGCCTAAAACCACACTGTAGCAGCGGCAGGAGCAGAACTATCTAACCTGTTGAAGAACTGGTCGAACTGGTTTGCTCTTTCCACATCCCCATCTGCCGTGCTACTTCCTCTTGCAGCCTTTGATGTTTTCCTGCCCTCCCAGACCTCCCTTATGCTGCTTTCCTCTGCTCCACCTTTCCTCTCTATGTCCCTTTGCCCCCCCCCCAGCCGGACCCCGAGTTCTCCCTGCCCGTGCTTCAGCTCTGTCTGGTCTCCATTTTTGAATGCCCTCTTTTTCTTGTTAAGGAGGTCCTTGACATCACTGGTAATCCAGGTCTTGTTGTTAAGAAAGCAGAAAACAGGTCTTTATGGGAGTAGCAATGTCGAAACCGAAGTTGAGGTAGTCAGGGGTGCACTGTGTGACCTCCTTGATGACTCCAGTCGGTAGAGTCAAAGCAGTCCTTCAGAGCTTCCTCTACTGCAGGAGACCATTTCCTGAAGGAGTGTGGGGTTATGGGTTGTCTTTGTACACGTGGCTTGTACTGGGACTGGAGGAGAACCCGCTTATGATCAAAATTCCCCAGCGGGGGTTGGGGGTGGTACTGTATGCATGTCTCACTTTAGCAAACATGAGCCTATTGTCCTGTTCTTCTTGGTGCTGTGATCTACATATTCATAAAAAGCAGGGAGGGTCGAGATTAGTGTGACGTGGCTGAAGTCACCTGAGATCACAATGAAGGCCCCCGGGTGTTGTTTTTAGTCTTGTGATAGTCGAGTGGATGACATCACACATGGTGTGGCGGGGAGGAATGTATAAACAAACTACAATGGCGTGCGAGGGAAGGTTTGGGACAAACTTCATAACACATTGATAAGAGAAAAGAAAACAAACTCCTTCAGTGTGCACATGGTCTTAGGTGATTCTCACTAACTGTTTGCATTAGGTGATTTTTTATTTCTTTTTACAAATAAACACTGATTGCATCATTAAAAGTGATACACCTCCGGTCGCAGTGAATCAGTAACTGCAGAGTGGGGCTCCAACTTGGCTGGGTATACAGAGGAAAGGTAACAGCAGACTGCAAGATCCCAGTGCGCCGATTAGTCGAGAGGAACATCTCCTTTCATTGGTCACTGAGGGGGGGAGGGGGGGGGGTCGATCCAAAAATATCAATATCAAGATTATCAACACAGACGACGGACAGTGTGTCTAACCACAGAAAGCTCCACAGCAGATGTCAGGCTCCACCTGGATTTTATAGAACCATCCGGATCTTAGTAGTGAGCTAAACTGAAGACAAAAAATAAAACAACCAGCCAAAAGGAAATCATACTATACTGAATTAGCAAAAGTATGTAGTAAGGATACTTCCATAACAAACCTCAATTATGAGTGAGAATATCCTATATGTTTTACTTTCTGCTCTGTTGTGCATACATAATCAGCCTCATATTTTCTTTTTTTGTTGGACCTGAACGATCTCATTACCTTGATTTTCAGGACAGTAAAAATGCAAACCATTAACATCCATAGAGGCAAAAAGACAATAACCCATTCACAGGATGCATTACAAAACTCATTCATTCTATATTTTCAGTATTAACAGTAATTACACACCATGAACATCTATTGTATTCCAAAAAGTAGACAGCTTGACTCGTCACAACCAAAGACGTTTGAGTTTGGCTAGTAGAGGGTATTAAAGGCAGCCGTGACCCTGCCCATCCATCCAGCAGTGGGTGCTGAGCCAGTGGACCCCGGGGCCTCTGGCTGGCCCCCGCCCCGCGCACCCCTCACTGTTTCAGCTTCCCGGCAAGAGGGCTGGAGGGGTACAGCCAGGAGAAGCGGCCCAGGGTCCAAACCGGGAAGACGTTCCTGTAAGAGGTGTAGCTGATGGCGCAGCTCTTGTTGAAGACCCCAGAGATGTTCTCCTGGAAACCACAGCATAGAGCTTTTTTTTTCTGTGTTTATACAGGTGACATCTCATAGAAATGCTATAAGAATAGATAGGAAACTCACTTGAGGCCAGTCTCCATTGGGGAGCTGTTTATCTATCAGGACTTGAATCCCTCGCTCTATCACCTTGGTATCTGGGTACCTAATAAAAAAGGGTAAAAACAGTGGCCCATTAAGGCAGGGAAGCCAGCCATTTCGGTACAGGAGCATGATTACTTCCTGGTGTTGATCATAGAAAAACAAACCAAAACTGGTGATGCACAAGTTTGGATAAATAATGTTCCTTGTACCCAAATGTATATGTGTACTGCACCACCTGCTGGAGCTCTTTGGGACTGCAAGTAAATCCTAAAGCCACCAGGACAGATAAAGCTTCAGGTGCCCCTTTGTCCATCTGTCGCGAATCACTGGACATTTGATCACTCTTGCTAAAAATAAAATCACAAGCTCTGATCATTCAAGCTAAGCGACGGGTAGCTGCCCTTCACTGCCAAGCTTGCTCTCACCTACAGAGAGCAAGATGGGAGGCAAACAGAGAATCATCCCCACAGGGATCAATAAACTTTTACTGAGAGGTGCCTTGACCTTCCAGGACAGTGACATCATCAGCGGGACTCTACCTGACGGCCAGGAGTCCCAGCAGGGCCCAGCAGGTGCTGTGGATCTGCGAGCACTCGCTCTGCACGTATCGCCGCTGCTCGCACGACTCAAAGTCCTCCCCCCAGCCACCATCCTCCATTTGCCGGGCCAGCAGGAAGTCGCAAGCACTCTGTACCTCAGGACACGCCATCCTGGGGGGGGGGGGGGGGGGGGGGGAATCACGCCACATGTCTGACATTGGCTGGCTGACCTGGCCCTGACCTGGGCTCCCACGGCTCCACCTGCTTACCCACTCTGGAAGACATGGCCCATGCAGGCGAAGGCCTCGAGTCCAAACCAGGTACCGTACGTGAAGCACACTCCCCAGGACCTGTGGCGGGGGGGTTCACAGGCTTCAGTCTGTGAGCAGGTAGCTACACACGTGCATGAAGGTTAAGGGCACATCAAGTCTCATTGAGGTGTTCATAACCTACCCTTCCCATGATCCATCAGGCCTCTGCACCCTCCTGCAGTACTCGAGGCCCTGGTCCAGCGTAGATCTAAGAGGGAGAGCAGATTCAGCACAGCTGGCTGAGATTAACAGGGATGACACCAAACGGGAAGAATCGTTGAACTGTTCAGCTTTGCCAAGTCTCGTCCAGTCACTACACTTCACATTGTGATTAAAAACTTATTTTTATATAAATTTCCTATTCTATAATTCTACGTTCACTACTATCAGACACCAGCATTTCGTCGAGGGTAAGATTCGATTCAGTTTTACATTGTGTTTTTCACAACAGTCACCCCAAGGTGCCTTATGTGGGTGTTATAATATATCACTACACCATTCATACAGAATAATACAAAAAGAAGGGAAGACAAAGACAGAATGAAATGAAAGAAAGTCAGATGACAATGGAGGAGAGGAACCAAAACCCCCCAAGTAGGGAGGAAAAAGGTCGACTAAGGTCGACTGTCTGCCCGACCCTGCCACGTGTGTCCTGTGCTGCCTGGGATTAGCTCCAGATCCTCTGCTCCTCCTGACCAAGACAGAAGGCTGGAAGATGGAAGGGCGCTGACATAGCTACCTGACCTCCTGTGCCCTGTGCTCGGGGAAAGCCTGCTGGAAGTGCTTCAGGGCCTGCATCACAGCCGACGTGCACTCCACGTAGGTGTAGTCGATCATGATGTCACCTGGGGAGCAGGAGCGTCACTGGGACACGACCTGAGATAGAGGCGCCGCACCAATAACCAATACCGAACCCCCCCAGCGGGATGCGGAGACACGCACCAAACACCTCAGAGGGGTTCAATAGCTCCAGGAGCCTCCCTCCACGTTTGGTCTCATAGGTGGCAAATCCACCGTCACTGTTCCTCATGCTCAGGAGCTGGGGGGGGGTCATGAAAGGTCAGGGTCCGATAACTAGAATAGATGGGTAACAGCTGGCCCACACTATACGCTCAGATTCATTACGCTGAAGGCTTAAGCCCTTCCCCCCCCCCCCCCAGCACCACTGCCCCTCACCACATTGACGGCATCGCAGAGGCGCTCACTGGGGACATGACACGTGATGAAGGGACAGCGCTCCTGCAGCAACATCAGCGCCTTGAGCCCCTCGGCGGTGCAGTCGGCCACGATCCAGCCGCAGTCGCGCGTGCTGAACGGGAAGCCGCCCTGGGGGGCGAGGGGGCATGCAGGGGTCACACCATTGGCAGCGAGACCACACACGGACATACAGAACTACGCATGCGCACATACGTCCTAATGCCAAGCTGAATGTTAATGTGATTACAAACACAGCACAGGTATTTTAAATGCTGCACCATAATCAATATTTATTTTGTTATGCTTTGCATATTTTGAGACAATATTTGTGCAATACGAAGTTGAAAGCTGCTAATGTGAATACACAGTACAGATAAGGGACGGTTCATTTTCTAAATGTGCACCTTCATGGATATTTATTTTATTTTGATTTTCTTTTAAGTAAATTTTAGTTTTTTACTAGTAGGTTGCAGCAGTATTGACAGGGACTTTTTATTTATGAAAGGCATACTAATACTTTGTAATACCACTAAGTATAAAAACCACTGTTTAATAAAGAAAAAAAGAAGCAATTAATGTTTTGTTTCTTTTACCCCCAGCTGTACCGAAAACGTACCGAACCGTGACTTCAAAACTGAGGTACGTACCGTGATTTTTGTGTACTGTTACACCCCTAGTGTTTACCTAAAACTGTGGGATTTCTGATGCCCGGAAATATCCTAAGGCTATGACATACACAGGAATGAGACAAAGGACATGCATTGACACACGCACATACATGTACACTTTAGGGTTTATCACAACAGAACAACTGAATAAATGCATGCATAATATTGTGATTTCTATTTATTTAGAATATGCCTTTATCCCAAGTGACATATCCTTTTTGCAAAAGCGGGGTCGGCCGGTTCCTGCAGTAATTAGGGGTTAGGGGCCTTGCTTAGGGGCCCAGCGGTGACATCATTCTGCTGACCATGGCAATATGTACCAAAGCTATATCAAACACTGGCACTAGGGGAGGATGCCTGCAGATCCTGGCCTGCATGAGTGTGGTGTGACCTTTGACCTTGGTGTGGGACATACCTTGTTCATCTGTCTGTAGTATTTTTTGTAGTCAGGCGGGTTTTCTGGTATCTAAGAGAAAGTACATGTTTCAGCTGGTACAGACCAAATACTGCAGTGATGATATGAAGCAAAACCTGAGATGCAACACCAGCCTGTTCAGCATGAACCGACTGCGTGGTGGGACAGGAATGCTGGACGTTCCCCCCCTGGGTCTCACCTGAGTGAAAGCTAGGAACTGATGGGCATGCTGAAGGCACTCTGTAAACTTGGGGCTGTCCTCTGCCCTGGCCTGAAGGAATGACAGAACAGACAGCATGATTTACCATATCGTGGTGGGGGGGGGGGCAAGGAGAGCCACCCCAGCGAGTACGGGGCAGAAGGCTGGACCACACCCTGCAGGGGGAAACCAGAGACCTAGAAAGGAAACCCACACAACTGTAGAATATGCAAACTTACCCGCAATCTTAAAGGGACATTTATGATTAGTGTTTTAACTTCTATTGTTTAATGTTTCATGTTCTGTGTCTTTACACGCATGTCCATTTCACAGTCTTGGAGACAGGCAACTGAGCATTTCACTGCAATGAGTGAGTATGCACCGAGTATAACTGTGTGTGACAAAACTCTGATTGATGGACAACTGCAATGCTTTGTTTTCGTGACTGAATAAAACTTCTGTCTCCCGAATCCAAGCAGTTCAAAATGTGGCAGCAAGGCCTCTAACACGCTCTTGTAGAAGGGCGCACAAAACACCTATATTGTCATCATCCTGTTGATTTTAGGATAATGTTTAAGATCATTGTGATTATCTATTGGGCCCTGAATAGTCAAGCCTCAAAGTATTTAACCGAACTCCTTAAAAATCACGAAACCACTCGATGGGTCAGTTCTCGGGAGAAAGGGCTGTCAGACTACCGGCCACTGAGAATTCCAGGTTGCTGCCCCGAGGTTATGGAATGATAATCTCCTTCAATACATGCAGCTGAGTCTGTTGATTATTTTAAACACAGTCTTAAAACGGTTTTATTTAAACAAGCTTTTGGTCCGATTTTACTTATTATATATTTTATTCTTTATGTACTGTAAGGTTGACTGCTTTGGACTTGTACGCTGCATTGTGACTTTTGTTTGTGAAAAGCACTTTATAAGTTTTACTTACTATTGACTGATTGATTGACTGACTGATTAAAGGTGAAAAAGAGAATTTGAGTTTTGAGTTATCAGTCCTGGGATAAGTGCCCAGACTCCCTCTAATCTGGTGAATAATAGATATGGAAGACGGACAGATGGATTAATGAATCTAAATCCTCTTAGCATGTGACCTCAGATTAACCCAGAGTCCTTCACCTCCAAGAAGGCCTGTGCAGCAAAGGCCGTGTCCCACAGCTGCGATCCGTTGGTTCCCTGTGAGGAAGCAGGCGACACGCAGAATTAGTGCCATTTACACTGACGAGATGTTTGACTTCTGACAGTGAACCAACTGCACAAGAATTCAGCATGAAAACTGACCTGCATCTTCAAACCATCAAGGCCCAACCTGGGACAAAGCACAGGTCTCAGATCAGATTACTGGGCTCAACCACACAGCAAAAATGTGGTTAAGGAGTCTTTGTTAAATACAAACAGACAGGTTTAAGGCAGACTAATTCAGAAATCCATACACTGGCAGCTTTTGACTGACTCACATAAATCCGGACTTAGGTAAAAAATATCCGACATACATAGAGTTTACTGTAGCACTAAAGCACAAAGGCAACACATGCCTGTAAATAAATGTATAGCATAGATGAAGAACCCAGAAAAACTAATGCTCTGTGTTATGCTACAGAGAGACCACTAGAGGGCATTGTGATGCAACGAAGCACCAACCAGAGGTAATCCGGGATACGGGACACATGCTCCTGGAAAGCGGCTGAGCTGGGCCCATCCACGTGCCAGCGCACCAACATGTTGATGGTCTTGGAGATCTAGGAGCACAGCAGGGCCCTGGTGATTCGCGTGCCGGGGTCTAACAACATTCTAACAATGTCTGCGTAACATCTGGGCAACCTGGTCACACGGGTGTAATGTTGTGTGAGAGTTAATACGGCTGCTTCTCACCGGACCGATGCTGATGCACTTTGTGAAGCGGTCGTCGGCCTTGACATGGTCATAGAGCTCCTTCACCGCCTTGGCTCGTAAGGCTGTGCTGTGATGGGCTTCGTACACATTCATGACCACTAGGGGGAGCAAACAGATGTAGGCTTTTAGTACGATGTGGGAGTAGCACAGCTGCTCGTACGGACAACACTCACTGTAAGCAACGGTCAGCAATGTGCTGTGGTGGGTATACAAGTCACATGCGGCCACATTGTTCCGCTGAGCCGGCCAGTTGATTGTCGAATAATCCTGGACGTACAGCTCCTATAACAGAACCAATCAGATTATAAACGACAAGGAAAAACAAAAAGATTCATCCCCTAGTGGAGAGAAAGGGCACTGCACCTGTCTGAGGCTGAGCACCAGAGGGTCCTCTGGAGCAGTGAGTCTCACTGCATAGCAGTAGCTCATGGGCAGGTAAACCTGACGACAGTGACACCACAGAGTGGACGGGTGTGCTGGCATCCAGGTAGGGAAGAGCCTGAGGAGGAAGAGGAAACGAGCCTCTCCACACAGTGTCCCAAAAGCGTGGCCATCAGCGTCAGCCAATTAAATACAAGCAGTGTTGGGAAGGAACTAGTTACATGTAACAGCGTTACGTAATGAAATTACGAGATCAAGAGACAACTTTTAGGTCGAGATCACAAGAATTCTCATGTGATCCTGAGATTAAAAAAATAGTGTACTCTCTGTACTTCGGTTCTTATATGTAGAACATAACATTCATTTTGTTGATTTGTGTCTTTTCACCATGCAGAAATGCCAACTTTTGGCATATTTTCAGACACTGTGGGTCAGCAAAGCATTTGTTTCCAGCTTTATTGCCCAGTTTAAATCATTTGTAAGAAAAGTAATCACATTTAATAAGTTACACTACTTTGACAAAGTAATCGAAACAGTTACATTACTTATTACATTTTTAACAGGGTAACTAGTAATCTGTAACCTATTACATTATAAAAATGTTACTTTCTCAACACTGAATATAAATATGAAATTTAAAGGCCCCAAAAATTATCCGTGCTTTTAGTAGCCGGTCTGTAGCCTGTTCCACATACCACATCTCTGGCAGGAGAGTGTTCATTCCCTCCCAGCTGTACACGTTCATCACGGCCAACCAGAATTTACCCCAGGATGGAATTCCAGCAGCCCCTCCTGAAAAGCACATTGGAAAGAGTTCGGTAGAGAAAGGAGCCCAGCTGGTCCTCAGTCTGAGAATCCCAGAAACCCAACTGCTGACCATTGCTGTGAAGGTTGTTCCTGGCCCGCACCATGTCCGGGTCGTCTGGCCCCAGGCCCAGGATCCTGAGGGTGGTGTAGCTCAGAGCTGTGCCAAACACCGTCGACTTGTCTTCCACGTGGCTGGAAACATACGAGACCAAAGAAAAATGAACAGCCAAGGACAATCACTTCAATTTGCATAGGTACAAGTACACAGGAACTCTTTAGTTTTTGCATATACAGGAGAGAGTGAATCTTGGGGTCTGAGCACAGAGTCAGGCCATTTTCCCATTCTTTTTTTTGGGGGGGGGGGGGGTTAGAAGAGTTAAGGGCCTTGCTCAAGGGCCCAATGTAACTATTCTGCCAAACATGAGATTTGAACTGATGACCTTCTGATGACAGGCACAGGGGTCTAATGTGCTGAGCCACACCACCCTACATGCCCTTTCATATTAAATAATATTGTAACTAGAGCTATAGAAGCCCCAGTATTGTCCTGGTTCTAATCCCAGCTCTCTTAGATATTATCTTTTCACTTTCTTTCCCTCTACCATAGCTTCCTTATCATGCAGTCCCATATTCAGCTACAGGACTCATTCGCTACAATTTTCCATGTTATAGTTTGAACTATTCCTCATCATGCTGACACGCACACGTGTGAGAGGCTGGCGCTGCACTTACAGACCCCATCCCCCGTCCACCAGCTGCACAGAGCGGAGGTACCGCACCATTTCCTTCTTCCATGCCTCTGGGAGACTGATCTTCGCTACATAGCATGTGATCAGCAGGCCTGTCAACAGAGGGAAATGAAAGGGATCACATAGAGGTTTCTTTATTTTATATGGAAACCATGACATGGGTGTTTTGAGTGGGGGTGTACAGACTATCAGGTGTTCAGCACCTGGTAGCAGAAAAAGGGGTCCCCCATAGTCCCCAGCCCAGTGCCCATCCTCAGCCTGTAGGAGGCGGTAGAATTCCATGCCCTTCAGTGCCGCCTCCTTGGCATTTTTTGCAGCAGGGGAATCTGGGACAAACTTGCTCTGTGGCAAGAGACAGAAGTGAACAGGTTTAAACTACAACAGTCTAAAGGAAATCACCTCTGTTAGCATTGTGGTCGCAGTCTCACCGTATCCAAGCCCAAAGAGTGAGCTTCCAGCATAGTCTGCGCCCTATCGGTATGGTCCTGATCCTCCAAGTAACGCCAGACCTGCCTGCCCTCCACATTTGACAGCCTCCAGCGGCTCAGGTCTGTGGCCGGAGCCGTTTTATACGGCCCACCCCGTCTCCGCAGGTACCTGAGCGCAATACGGCGGATTTACCTGTGGTTTACACTCAATGAACACAGATTTATTATAGCCGTTGCATACGCCTGAGCGTGATTTCAGTAAAACGAAACCTCTTAATTTTTAATAAAAAATCATCAACGGGCAGTTGTCAGAGACGTTGTATCCACACAAGATGACAGGTACAGATATCACATCCCATAGGACTGGCGAAATGATTCGTATTTCATTATAGTTCTGACTTAATTTACGACAATGCCAAGTCTTCGATTACTTCTGAATTGTTTTTAAGAGCCTGCCCCAGAGCATGCCTCCCAAAAGCTGCTGTTAGCAACTTAGTTAACATAGTTAGAAACATTTAGTTGCATGGCTCCAACTATATAAGCAGCTACCGTAATTAACAACTACGTTTTTGGGAAACGCACCCCCGATCAGCAAAGAGCACCAGACAGGGTGACAGTAACGGTGTCGTGCAAGATAACTATATTACTTTTTAAGAAATCTGTGGCAATTATACATTTCCCAGAATATGAACTTTTCTGTTGGCACCTCTTGCAGTTTCACACTGTTTACAATTGTAAGGTTGTTTTTTTATTTTACATCAAAACTCGATGTGAAAATACATTATTTAAAATACTCACGTTCCTTCTGTCATCATGAAATCCCTCAAAAACAACTGTGCAATATTTCATTCATTTAAATTTCAGCTCTCCATATCTCAGCGATCGGCCTATTTCCATTGCTGACAGGGAAATGTAGTAGCAAATCCTGAAAGACGACGCAATACACAACGCTTCTTCGTGTTAAAGATGACGACAAATCCCATAATTCCAAGGGTTCCCTTCCGAGCGGCATGTGGCGTGGAGAGACATGAGCCGAGGAGAGACCGTCCAATGACAGATTCGCAGGGCAGGTAAGGAGGCGGGCCGCTTTGGAAACGACTGATTCACCGATTGATCACGAATATTAATTAGATACGGTTTCGGTGTTATGTCTTGGATTTTTTCTAATAACTAAAACAAATAGGAGGAAGTGGCCATTTTAAAGTTGTTGTACTTAAACGATGCTTAGTCGGTATTAAGGGGCTCAAAGTGTGCAAAGAAAAAATCCCCCACACCATTACATCAGCGGTCTGAATTGTTGATACAAGGCAGGACGGATCCATACTTTCATGTTGTTTACGCGAAATTCTGACTCTGCCACAGGGTTGCCAACTCTCATGCATCTGGTGTGACACTCACGCTTTCAGAAGCTTTCAGTCACGCTGACGAAAGAAATCTTACGGTAAATCTTTATTATTCCACTATAGACCTAAAATTAGCTGCATCAAAAGCGGTGGGGTAGTTTGCAAACCCTACAATTGACAAGGTAATAAAACTGTTACCTGTAAATGCGTGTACAGTTATCTGGCCAGCTGACCATAGTTGGCAACCCTACTGCCATCTGAATGTCGCAGCAGAAACTGAGAATCATCTGACCAGGCAATGTTTTTTCCAGCCTTCCATTGTCCAATTTTGGTGAGCTGTTCTTAGCTGAAATTTTAGTCAACGGTTTCTGAAATACTCATATTAGCCTGTCTGGCACCTCCAAATCATGTCATGCTCAAAGTTACTTTAACTTTTCTTCACTATTCTGATGTTTGATGTGAATATGAACTCAATCTCCAATCCCATAGCTAAAGGATTTTATACATTGTGCTCCTGACATATGATTGGCTGATTAGATATTTGCTTCAATGAGTGGCCAGTGAATGTGTGCGTGCATGTACATTATATTTAAAATCAATACATCCTATACTAGTGAAAATCACAGCTAAGCCTAAATTACATTCTTTCACTTTAAGGTAATTATGTAAACCACCTAAACATCAACTGCTACATTTTGCCCATGAATAAATCACGGTATCAAACTGTAGTATAAATAGTAATAATTTAGTTAAAACAGAAATAATATCCACATTTCACACCATTCACTTAAAAATTGGATTACAGGGAACCAAGTATAATGTACACCATGAGACACGATCACTGGTGTCTGATAACACAGAAGGATGTACAGAAGCCATTAAAGTTTTCCAAAGTTATTTTATTTTAAAATTCGCTTTAAGAGTCAATTACTGGATGCTTGGCAAGCGATGGGGGCCTAGGTCTGTACACAGCCGCGCAGCGTCTGCAGCTGTGTGGGCTACACGGCTGGGCTGGTGGTACAGCTCCTGATGCTCAGTGCAAGCAGGGCGGCAAACAGAAAAGGCAAACAGGGACTACTCTACAATAAATAAATCTGTAGATTTTTCTGTCTTTACAGGTAAAGTTGCTTTTTGAGGTTTGAAGGATACATTCTAACCGATTCGGCTGTGCAACCTTTGAAGTAATGCTGAGAGAATCAGGGAAAAAGTAAACTACTCATACCTTACGTAGGGGCTAAGAGTGAAAGGCACCAGGGCATCCAGTGGGGGGGGGGGGGGGGAATGAGGAAATAATCGACCCCTAGGGGTATGCAGAAAAGCTACCTCATCAGTCATCTTCAAAAAGGTTTAGAGACATGAATAAAACAGTAAGAAACAAAAACAAAAAAAGAATGCCACACAAAGACCTTAGGAATTACTGAATCCTGCCCATACCCAACTCGAATTGACAAACGTAAAACAAATAAAAGCCAAGTGGCAAATTACTCCATAAATATTGCACCTCTTCGGGCTGCATATAATCATAACAACAGAACTTCAAAATGCCCCCGCTCTTTAATGTATACAGGGGGGAAAAGCTTTCACAAGAATAGTGAAATTGACAGGGAAGTGCTAATGGACAGATTGTCCACTGCAGGTCAAGGCAGTCCGTTTTATTGCATTGCATTTTAGAGGAACTAAATTTAATATATTTCAGAGGGGAAAGGTTTGGCTCATTAAATTCAAGCAAATGTTACATTTCTATTAAAAATAAAAATCCACATTTTGTTATGTGGCAGAGTGCTTAGGGGTCTGAAGGAAAAGGAAAAAAAAAAAGATTGAGAGTCCCACAGAACGACCTGCTACAGTAATGCAAGCAGGCATAACATTTTATTTAGGAGGCAGAAAGTGCTTGGAGGGAGGCAAAGGGGTTGGTGATCAGTAGTATTAGAAGGACGTTTCACCGTTACCCCGAACTCTACACATCCGTTCATGGCAGGGGCCTATCCCCCCGCCTGGGTGTGGAAGGGTGCATGTCGAGTCCAGCAGCCGCTCCCTCAGAGGGGCTGCAGGACGGTCCTCCCAGCCTCGACAACTGCCCCGCTCTTCTCCAACTCTGACAGCTCCTCAAACACGTCCCTGCAAGACAAGGCACGATGAAGACTCAGGGCAAGTGTGCACGGCCATTTATCACCACGTGTTCATTCAGCCCTGCTAGCATACTGAGGGGGGGTCTGAAAACAACGCACTTGTGCATGTAGAAAAAGATGTAGCCGCTCCTGTCCCTGTCTCTCTGTACCATGGACTCCTGCGTGCGCGACACATCAAGGTCATTGTACGTCAGCCATGTCTGCTTCTTTATGTCGTAGACGTCGCTGATGTAATGCCCTGAGTGGGAAAGCAGAACGCTGTGACCCAATGGATCATGGTACTCCAGATGCAGGTGGGATTTACATTTAAAAGATGACAAAAGTTTTTTGAAAGGTCTAACCAGATGATGAGCTGCTGCCAATGTGACTGACCACACTGATGAGTCTGAATGAGTTGGCCAGCTCTCCATTCTGGGAAAGGAGGCAAAAACGATTTAAGCGCTTTCAGGTATGAAGGGCATGAAAGTCAGCAGACAACAGACTAACAAACAAACAAAAAACAACATCAGGGCAAAGTCCAGGCTAACATCCTAACCTCTGCATTTCTCTTCAAGTCTTCTGCTTCAGCTTCACTATACTCCATATCAAAGACATCCTCGTTCCCAGAGTCCTCGTCGGAGCACAAGAGCTCAGGTAAAGAGTTGTTGAATTCTAAGGCGGCCAGCAGAACACAAGCAGACAGGAAGTCCCACCTCGTTAATAACTGGGTACTATCAGGACTTTATTACAGATAGTGAACTTAAACAGATATTACAAGAGAACAACAATCAGCCTGCAAACTTTAACATACCTGCAAAACAAAAAAGTTAAATCCATAAAATTTAAGATGCTCTAGCCATCCAATTGAATAAACTGCAGTTCTAAAAGTTTATATAAGAACCAAATAACTTTTGCTTCATACATCTGCCGCTTTCGTTTGACAATGTCTGCTTTCATGTTATTCCTTCTTAGCAATAGGGCTTTTACTGGCGGGCAACAAAATGGGCGATATTAAGGTTCCAGGATTATTATTGGTAATGACTTTAAACATTTGAGCCCTCATGGGAGAAAGTACAGAGAAGCTACGATTCCTGTATAATGACTTGCCACCCTTAGGCTGGAATTATTATGAAGCCCAGAGTGTCTAGTGATTGCGTGGGAATGGGGGGGGAAAAATAAATAGATAAAATTGTGCAGCATAAACGCAGTTTGGGACTGACAAAGATATGTGAACAGAGTTATACTTTTAATTTGCTTATTTGAGAGTTCAGTGTTGATAAAGTTAATGTTCACTTGGTTTATGGTTAGGCGGTAATGTTATATTATATAGAGGCTCATTTTAAATTTGTATTACAAGGACGTTGTAGCATTTTTAGGGCCTTACTGTCTGTACCAGAGACAGAACTTTAATCAGTTGTGCTGCAATGTGTGACCCACTGAAATCCCAAGTCACCACAGCACCTGCCCAGCCACCGCCCAAACTCTACCTTGCAGGCTGAGCTCGGTGGCTCTCTTCAGATCGTCATCCTCCTTCATTTCACGAGCCTCCTGCAGAGGACATGGGACATGAGGACTCTGCCTCCAGGTGGACGAGGGGCAGGGGAGGCAGCACAGAGGGGGGGCTGTCTTACGTGCTCCTGCAGACTCTGGGCCAGCGCTTGCTGCAGCTCCTGTTCTTCCCGCTCCTGGTCGAGGTTGTACTGCTGTGCCCAGTCGAGCTCGCCCTGTAGCCCGTCCGGAGTCTGGTTCTCCTTGTTCTCATCCAGGTCTTTCGTCAGATCCAGAGACTCCAAAATATCTGCTCAGCCATGCACACACACACACACACTTTAATATGAACGCATGAATGTGTACCCCTATACAAAGACTCACCCCTCAAATCTTATTAATGTTACAACTGCTCAGCTCAACTGGTTAGCGATCGCTGTTGGCCCCTATTGGGCCCTTGAGCAAGGTCCTTAACCCTAATTGCTCCAGAGACACTGACTGTATGTATGTGGCTTTGGATAGATCTACTAAAATTTTAAAACATGCATGCAAGTAATGAAAATGTTATTTAACAGGAACGTAAGCAAATCAAGAGGCTTGCCAGTAGGCAATAGATTTTACCTTTGGGTTCCTCTCAAAAACACCATCCTCAAGCCCATATATAACAAAGAACACAACTGTATCTCTTACGGTACCTTTCTGATAGAATACAGAAACCAGGCTGTACCATGAAAAGACACTAATGTGCTCATTTCTGCCAGCATGTCTGTGAGAATCTTTGTTTTATGTTCGCATCAAATGTTAGCAGACTTAGCGTAAATATACGTCACCAACTCATTCCATTCAGCCGTTCTATAATACTGTCTAAGCAGGTTGGAAATATACAAGTAAACCGGAAATGCATCAATACATTGGGATGTGCGATACTACTAATAATGAAATTAGAATAAGCCCTTTTTTCCCCTTCACATAATCCATGCATATTGATGCAGAACACCAATATCTTCATGTATTTCGACCAATCAGATGGAAGTGACGCAACCAGCTCCGTTTTGTTATACTTTCGGCCCTGTTAGTAAGCAGGGCCATGTCAGGGTGGGTATAGGTCGGGTATAGGTCACATAATTTACAAGACCATCTCTTTTAGGGGTGTGAAAAAAAATCGATATTGCAATATATTGTTGTGCTCTCTGTCGCAATAAATAATCGATACACTAACGGCCAATATCGATATTTTATTACAACACAAAATGATTAATTTACCCATTGTCAGTGTCACTGTCACTACCCAATATCTACCATTCTGTTTGGGGGGGGCGCTGTTCGAGTAAATAGGGGTAAAGTGGCGCAAACAGCGGCCGGTGAAGAACACAAGTTAACTAACAACAACAGAGAAGAAGCGCAGAGAATGGCGGAAAATAATAAAAAACAAATCAAAGACCCACCCGCTAGTTTCCACTCTAAAGTGTGGAGACACTTCGGGTTTTACGAGACAGTCGACGGAAAGGCACTGGATAAAGACTATGAATTCTGCAAGAACTGCTTTGCAAAGATAAAATATAAAACAGCAACACTACGAATCTGCAAGTGCACCTCCTTCGCTATCACGGTGAACTACTCTCAGGTGATAATGAGGGCAATAATTTGTCCACTGTCCAGGTTATCATAAAGCACTTTACAATGCACTTTTATCTGTCTAGCTGTACAGTGTTTACATTTAAGACCAGGAGGCAGTGAATTATGCAAATGCATATTTCTTTGCACAATGTTGGAAATGTTGGCAGTAATAAATGCATAAGATTTCCTTATTATTTCCTTATTCCTTATTTTTCTTTTTCAGTCACATATATCGTGATATATCGTTGATGAAATTTCTTCCAATATATTGAATATCGTAGATATTGCGAATCGTGATATTATCATTATCGTGGGCCACATATCGCCACAGAATTTAATCGTGAGTTACCTGTATCGTCCCACCCCTAATCTCTTTGCGGTTTGGCCTGGTTATAACTTCTTGGTGGCAGTGGAAAATCAGCATTAGTAAGGGGGGGGGCATGCTGTTCCAGAAGTGTACATATAAAGCAATCAATCCACCCCCGGGATGCCACCCTGGTACCTGTGGATGGCTTGTCTGCATCGAGGGGATCCGGGCGATGGCTTAGGTCCTGGCCGTCAGTGTCCCCGAAGCCCGTGTCTGGGCTGCTGGTGGGCTCGTCGTCCGGAGGCCCGGAAAGCGCAGCGTCCTGCCGGCTCATCTCCAGCACCGCCGCTAGCATGTCGTCGTCGTTGATGGCGTTGTAGTCCAGAGACTCCGGCTGCGTGGCCCGTGGAACCTGCCGGAGCAGGGGGGAGGCAGTGCGTGAGGACCTCGTGGGCCCGGCACATGCTTAAAATGACCCGGCAGCGCTGTGATGAGCCAAACCAGGCCGCCGAGCGAAGCTAATCGCAGACAGCGGCGCACCGCTGGGCTGACCCGTGCCACAACAGCCCCCTCACCTTCTCAGTCCGCTCCTCGTCAGCCAGAGAATCACTCAGCCTACGTCGCCGGCACACGGTCTTTCGGGTCAGTTCCTCCTCGCTGTCGGAGTCTAAGAGGAAGCTGCTGCAAGTGCTGGACTTCACTGGGCCTTTTCTGCAGGTGACAGATTCTCTACAGTTAAATCAGCACCAAACTAGGAGTGTGAAACGTGTCGCGGCCCAGAGAAAATCGGGCAAATCCAAACAAATGGCCGGCTCACCGCAGTGACACGGAAGGGGAGTTCACAGACTGAGAGGACTTGAGTGTTCGAGACCTGAGAAAACACAGAGGGCATGTCCATTCAAAGTCAGCATGGAGGCAGGTCGCGAAAGGAGATGGACGGTTGATAAGGGGCGCCGTAGGACGTACATGGCTGTGTGCGCACTCCAGCCCAGGCCAAGGGGAGGCCGTGTGGCATCTGTGCAGTGGGACAGCAGGGTGAGGTATCGTGGTATCAGGACCTGCTGGCCAAGCTTACTGTTGAGGGACAGCTGAGCGTTGTAACTGTACCGCTTCAGGTGAAGGATCAGCACCCTGGGCAAGAGAGAGGCGCAGCTCAGGTCGCACCGCGGGTGGGCTGACAACGCAGAAGTGCTGCGCTCAGCGGCAAATCGACGGCCACCGCAGCCACAAACCTGGGCAGTTTGCTGAACTTGTGCGTGACAGTGGCGGCTTTTCCAGAGCACTTCTCGCACGAGTACTCGATTTCCTCCATCTGTAGAAGAAGAAGGAAAAAAACCAAACAAACATGTAAGCGGCTCATCACCTGTGTGAGAGTGTACCGCGAGCCTCTGACCGAGGACCCGGAACCACAGGAGCGCACCCTGAAGAAGAGATCCAGGGAGTCCTGCATGGACCGCAGCGGCATGGTCTTCTTCCTCCGGGGCAGGTCTATGGAGAGGTCGTTGAACTGCTCCCTCTTGGTGACGACCTCCCCACACCTGAAATCAGGTGCTACAATTAATCAAACTGGCATTAACAGCGGTTACTATTCCTAACTGCCAGGGAACTGGCAAAACATGACAGGAAGTTTCCCCAAGCCTTACCCTTTACAGGTAATAGTGTGCTGCACTTCAAACTCCATATTGGCACCCACGGGACAGGTGTAAACACGAGAGGCATCCACCTCTTCGCCAGGCCTCACTGCCTGGGGGTCCTCCCATGAGTGGGGCTCATTCTTCCAGCTCTTGTTCATTTTTTCCACATCCTCCTTCAGCTGATCCAAACACTGGCTCAGGAACTCGTGGGCGTCCTAAAGTAAAGCTCAGTCAACCTCCAGTAAAAACACCTCTAAAATATGCCGGCTGAACATCAAATCCTGTCCATGCCCAGAGGAAGACCCAGCAAAACTCCAAAGATGGCTTACGTTCTGTGTGTACCCAGAGAAGCGCTCTGCCGTGGAGGAGATGGAGCTCTTGACCCTCCTCAATAGGTCTTTCTTTAGCTCTGGGCTGCAGATGTCCTTCTTGGCCAGAAGGTGTGCAAATCGCCTTCAAAAGAGGGACACCAGAAAACCGACATGCAGCTACACATCTCCAAAAAGAAAGAAAAAAGTCCCATGGTCAGAGGTTAGCCAGAGGTCACAATACCTGAGTAATGCATTTGCTGGGACCTTCTTCCAGGGGATGCCCTGCTTGAGCAGGTCATTAGAAAAGGACGGCAGGCTGAAGAGGGACTGGAGAATAGCATTCATGTAGCAGGTGTTGCCCAGGTTGGAGAATCTGTTCCAAAAATCATCTGTCAGTGCTCAAATGGGCTAATAACAGACTAACAAAGCTGGGAAAAGATCTCCTTTCTCACCCCTGTAGTGGGGCCTGTGTTGGAGTCAGGAAAGGGGGTTTTGGCTTGTTCCATCCAGTGTAGTCCACAGTGGGGCGTACTTTCTTAAAGGGGGTTGAGTGACTGGGGAACAGCAGGCTTCTCTTAGAGGAGGGAGACTGGCTAGCACTGGCTGACCTTTTAAAAAATAAAAACATCGCAGTTAGAGGCTGAGGCTACAGCAGGGGCAAAATACAAGAGCCCTGTGTCCCCTGTAGCTGAACACACCTTTCTCAGGACTGACTATCACGGTTACAGGTCCCTGAGGCAAGCACATGCTAAATTACCTGTCCAGGTAAGAGTGGCTCTGTGAATATTCTTTTGTCACCGAGCGGCTGCTGTAAAAGGACGAAGGCTGAAGCGGTGCTGGACCTGGCGAAAGAAAGTTCAAAGGCAGATTTTGAATATACTATATAACAACAATGGTGCTTCTATTGCCATTTGCACCAGCATGTTTACAAGTATATTGGAATTCTTTAGTTTTCCATATCCTGTGTTTTTCAGACACACAGGTGAGAGCGAAGCTTGGGGCAGAGTGAGGCATTTATTTGGCAACCCTGTTTTCAGGGTTGAGACGAACAATGATATGATCACTCTGCCAGCCGTGGGATGTGACTTTCTGGACACCGACCCACAAAGCCATACAACACCTCCTATAGATGTCATTTCCAGGTGATGTTTTATGTGAACTGCCTGCAGTTAGACTCCTCTACTTTTCCATTGTGGGGGGGGGGGGGGGCAGGCAACAGACACCAACCTGAGCTCCTGTTCTCTTCAGACTGCTTCAGTTTCTCTTTGCAGCTGAGGAGGAACTTTCGGGAGGGATCTGAGGTGGCCTTGTTATTGCTGACAAACAAACAAGTACAGCTTGTTACACATTACTACACCAACACCAATCTGCACAGACATACAACAATCGCTAATTGCACTTTCAGGGAAATCTCATCGGCTTATATACATGATAAAGTTTTGGTCATATAATTGCTACAATGCTGTAATCTCATTTAATCGCGAACTCAAGTTTCAAACATGGCAGTATGTGGCGAACAGGAAATGTGTCATAGATACTATGACGTCACATCGATAAAATTTAAGGCTGGATGCTACCCACCTAGAGGAGTCATTCTCCTTGGGATAGTCCTCGTTCATGTCGCTCTCAGGTGTCATTAACCTTTTCCTCTTCTCGCTCCTGTGGAGCATGACGGACATTTAAAAGCCACCCTTATGGCTTTCTGGAAAAGCCCCCACACGCACCCGGTGATCCCGGGGGTGAAGCATGCCTACCTGTTCTCTGAAAGCCCACTCCGGATGGGCGCAGCTGTTGCGCGGCTGGGGCTGCCCAGGGGCTTGCGAGGGGTACCCTCCTCCCGATTCTCCAGGCTCGCTCGTCTTGGTGTGGCCTGAGAGCATTATTAAAATGCACGATATATGCACTTGTCTTGGACTAATAACTTATATAAGTTTATATTGTAGTATATATTATAACTTGCAAAACTTAAAATGTGTTTAGAAGGAAAACACACACACACACACACACACACACACACCTGTAATCATATCTTTGTGGGGATCATTTCTACAGGCAAAACCCTAATTCCAACAATGACAGTCTTAACCCCTACCCAGCCCTAACCTTAACCATAAGTAACCAAAACAAAATACAAGGACTTCTGGCATTTTTAGTTTTTGACTGCAGTCATAGATTTTTATAAAATTTAGTTTTCCCTTGTGGGGACCGACAAAATGGTTCCCACGACGTCAAAATAACAGATTTATCACATTGTGGGGACATTTGGTTCCCACAATGTAATGTATACCTGGACCACACACAAACATCCACACACAGTTCTCAGAATAAATAGAGTTTCACTCCCTTGAGATTCATATGGTTTCAGTTAGAGGCACTTTATACCTGTCTATCCATGGATGGTAAGTGTTGGCTGGAGTCATTCTTAATTGACCGGTTTCCCAGAACACTACCGAAACTCACACTTGCCTGGGTTGTCTTTAGGACTGAAAGGAAAAGTGTCCCAAATTAAAGTCCAAATCAGCAACACAACAAAGTCTAAATTAACAATATTTAAGACATTCAAAAAAACCTGTAGATTTACTCCATTGACCTGAGCATACCGGTAGATTTACGTTACTGAACTGAGCATACCTGTAGATTTACCCTGCTTTAGTTTCTCCAGGTATTCCTTTAATTTGTGAGCCAACGCAACAGGGACTTTGTCGAAGGAAACAGCACTGGAGTCCTTCAGGGTAACAACGATTCGGATCTGACTCTGCATGGGTCCCAACACCACACTCTTCACATTTTGGTTTAGCTACAACATGAAAAGGAAAAAGTTTTCTGTTACCTGTCACAATCCCAAACAGATTAAATGAAAATTAATCTTTGTTTTGGTTTACTTGTTTTATGCTTCAAGTCAAGTTGCAAACCAGAAACCAGAGTGTTTTTCCAACTAGATGTGTCAAAAGATACTCCATATTAAGGAAGATTGCAGCACTTTACCTGGAAGATTTTGGGGGCACCTCCACTGCTGAACTTCAAACAAAGGTTGACTTTGCTTTCCTTCTCGTGAATCTCGAAGCTGCCCTCTTTCCACTTCGTGGTTCCCTGCTCCAAGCTGTTAATACGGATGCGAACGGCACCACTAGAGGGGAGCTTGGGCACTGTGCTGGCCATGGGTGGTTGTCACAATGAAATATGTTTCCAGTCCTGGGTTTGGTGACAGAACTGAATCCATTAAACGATGCAAGTATGAAATAGATTCTCTTTGGACCAAGTTCCCAAGAAAAAAAAAAATAAGAACAAGCAACTGAGCACTGCAGTTACAGAATGAAGAATACTACAGAGATTTAGAGAATAAAATTGCTCAAGTATATTGAGCAATTATATTTCAATGAAAACAAATATGGAAGTGTCTACACACACACACAAAAGGAAACTGACATTATATTTCTCAGAAACGTGCTTTTATAATATTAATAAGAGCAGGCATTTAAATTGATTTTTCTCACATACCCCAACGCAAGAATCAGAAATGTTACTTTTACAAATAAGCAACCTTCTACGAGGTTTAGGAATAAATCAGAAAGCCATGTCAAACCATATAAACGGTGCGAAGCCCGATCCTCCAGGGGACACATGCCATAAAGGGTCAAAAATAGCATCCCTATTAACTGGCAACATTTTCATATAATTGATTAGCAGGAGACATCGTTTGATCCTGCTGTCCAAACCGATTTAAGGTTAGAGAGTTAGACGCACATGTGGGCATGACTAAGAAGTTAAGATAGGTTGCTGTTAACTAATACTCACATTTCTCCCGTTATTTTGTTTTACTAAGGCAGTAACTATGTAATGTGAGAAATAAACGTGAGCTTAGAAGACAAACCAGCGGACTTGCAGGCCAGTTAGTTAGTTGAGCACAAATCAGCGTGCAGCACACACCCACGGCCGGACTGCCCCGCTCCTTCACTCTCTCCGCGACGGAGAAAAGGAACGAAGCGTCAGAAAACCAATAGAAACAGCAATCCGACTCCCGGCTCGGTGAGAGAACCTGAGTTTAGAGGGTTTTTACCAGAAGGCAGGAGAGTGACGGACTTTTTCTGGAAGGGGCGAAGCGAGGATGCCACTGGACCGTTAGCCAGCGCGGTGACAGCCCGCAAGCCGCCCCCTGGCACTAACGCTAACCCCAGCAGTTCAAAATAATAAGTAAAACCCGTGAATGCACGCCCCAAATGTATTTCCCTTCTAGTTGACCAACAAGCCGACGAGCTGGTTAGCCAGATAGCATCACAAGCTAACGTGCTGGCATCTCCAAGGCCAGAGAAACAGCTGCACGCGACCGTCCTCCGAAGACGGGTCGACCGGGAACCGGAGAGCGAGAAAAGCGGCTTACTTGGGAAAGTAAACGGGGTACTTCGTGAACTTTAGAAGGGGAACCCAGCTCTTCCGTGATACGCGCAGGAATGGGTGTCCGCGTAGCCGGCATGCGTTGTTGACAGTGCGGCGCACGGCGATGGCGGGAATGTGAAAATTTACAGCGGAAACAGCGCACGAGAGCCGCGCGGCCTGTCCTCTCGCGAGAAGCTCGCCCCTCCCCCCCTTATAATCCAATCCTGCGCAGCCCTCCGCGCGTTTCTGTTGTAACAACTGGGATGCTACGAAGTTCTTTATTGTTTAAATAAACGCATTTAAATGTCGTGCTCAGTAATTAATAGACAAGACATTCGGCAATGAAATGCTTCTGAGATTTTTCCATAGTTATAAACACCAGGCCGATCTCGTCACACTGTAGAACTTTTAATTAATTCAGTACGTATATGGATTGTAAAAAAAGATCAGAGATGTTTAGAAATCACAGTTAGCAGAGCATGCTGAATTGAAAACATCATATTAAATTAACCTGTAATGTGCATAAATCATTCAATCAATTGACTGAATCATTTTAAGAGAACACAACTTACAGGCTATCAATATAGCATTAAGCAGTATTCGACATTACACGGGTTCTGCACAGGTCTGACGATGCAACAAATCATAGTACGAATCAAAAAACGCCAAAATATTATGCAAGCTCAACATATTACCCAAATATCGGCACTTAAACATACTGTAGCCTTAGGGTACAATTGAAATAAGCGAAACGGATGCATTTCACATTTTATAAAAACGGTGCGCAGGCGGGGTCATGGTTCATAGGTCAGCGCTCCTGCGTCTGCGCGTGGCTCCTCTCTGTTGGTGAGACAGGGAGCGTTTTAAAGTTGAGCTTTTAGTTCGTATTAGTTTAAAAAAGGTACTCGACAGCCTCTGGGAGATCATATCCAGGCGCTTCGGAGAATGCTGGCTACAGGGGCGGTAAGGATGTGTCGTTTTGTATGAGCGTTTCTCCCCTCATTGGGATATGAGGCCCTCGCGCCGCTAGCATTGGTGACATTAAAATGTTTTAGGCGCCTGTTTGTTATTTTGGGAGTTTTTGGTTTGATCCCAGTTTGATTTGGTGATTCGCTGAGTCTATCTGAGTAGTCACTTGTCTGATGTTTCTCATTTAGTAATTATTATGCTGAATAAACTCTTAGCTAGTTTGTTTAGGGATAGTAGTACTGGCGACTTGGTTGCGATTCGCAAAATTGTGATGCATCATCAATATAAGTCAACTTGTGCTAAAATAGATTTGATGTTTTATATGCCGTTATCGTTTGCAATAAGGCCCGACGTACTTTTTTTTTCTTCGTGCATCACGCGAGTTTTTGTCCCGACGCGAAAGTTCGATGCTTCGTAAGCGAAATGTCCTATGGTGCCATTTACATCGTTTACAATGGCTTTACCTGTAACGTTAGTATTTTAAAATAGCTTGCATTTGGTGGCTGAATGCCTGTTCTTACATTTGATATATTTAGCTAGCAGTCTAAAATAGAAGTTAGTAAACCTTCCAACAGGTCTCAAGTAGTTAAACAGAAGTCAGTCTGCTTGGCGGCCACAGTCTCGACTTAGGTCTGTGAGCGATCAGATCAGATATTCAAACAACGCAGCTGAAAATTATTGTATTATTAAATTAGTATTAAAGTTTGCTTTATAACGACTGTATATGCTTTCATATATGACACAGGAAGATAATGGTTATGAATGGGAAATAAGGGAATTAAGTAATTGTGCATTTTTAATGTTTCTGATCAATCTGTTGTTCCTTAATGCGATGTTTTGCGAATATGTCATGTTTTTGAGCTTAGGCTGTAACCACAGCGCTGGCGCAGGTGGACCGGGAGAAAATATACCAGTGGATCAATGAGCTGTCTAGCCCGGAGACCCGTGAGAATGCCCTCCTGGAGCTCAGTAAGAAGCGCGAGTCCGTGCCGGACTTGGCACCCATGCTTTGGCACTCCTGTGGCACCATCGCCGCCCTCCTGCAGGTACCAGTCGTCTGCTGTTTGTCATCAGGGTGGACTGTAAGCCGTCTAACAGACTTCTTCAGAGTCCCTTGGGTGGTGTGTGGCTGTGTAGGTTAGTGTTTTGTGATGGAAGGTCCCCTAAATCCTGTGTCTGACAGTGATCATGTCACTGTTGGGCCCTCAAGCAAGGCCCTTTACCCTAAAAAACTGCTCCGGGGCTCCGCTTAAATGAGACTCAAAGTGGCTTGGGACTCAAAAAGCTTAACTCCAGTTGCTCCATTGGCTTGCTGATTCTGCTTTGTCCTCTATGCTAGTTTCATGAAGTGGTGTCCTAAGATGCTTTTCCAGCTGTCCTGAAGGAGGTCCCACATATTCTGAGCACTTATTGGCTGTTTTTCCTTCACTCCTATGGTCAAACTCCTCCAAAGCCATTTCTGCTGTGTTTACGTCAGTTGGCCAGGTCATGTGATGTGACACTCTATCACTCCTTTGTAGGTGCCTTGGTGTGTTCAAGCTTTTGGTACTGTATAGCTACAAAGAGTGACTCATTGTGGGAGCTGACAGTGGCAACTTATTGTGTCAGTCCTCAGTCTTCATTATCACTTGTGCCACATTTATACTACATTTTATACTACACTTATATTACATACTTATACTACATTTTTATGTGCATGGCAGGCTGACTCATTGAAATAGGTTGGCAAAAAGAGTAAGAAATCTATTGTGAATAATATTTAAATGACAGATTATTGAATATGAAGCGTTGTAGGCCAAATTTTACACGTTCCTCCTGTCAATGCACTTACCTACTGATACTTATTCTAATTGTCTTTTAGTTGCCTTAGTCTGAAGGCTAAAAAGACTGTAAATTAGTAAAATTGACTATCTACAGTCAAACCTCGGATTGCGAGTAACTTGGTTTGCGATTGATTTGCAAGTCGAGCAAAATTTTAAAATGAATTTTAACTTTATAAACAAGCGATGTCTTGCAATACGAGTATTACGTATACGCTTTGTCTGCCGAGCGTCACGTGATCACAACTGAGCAAATGGTTCTCTCTCTCTCTGCGGGATTGTGGGTAATCGTCTCCCATGCTCGGTCTCAGTCGGCATGCCTCACTCATATAGTCAACATTTTAGTAGAAAAGCACCACCCGAATAAGGGCGTAGCAGTGCGAGCGATGAATCTGTTTAATGACAATGCAATGTCCACATTTCTGCAAAATCGAAAAGGAGGCAAAAGCGGGATAGGTTCCTTGTTAAAGTCACACAAAAAGAAAGATTCCAGTGAGCCAACAGATAGCAGTGATTCCGTTAGTTATAGTGAGTCGTCCTACAAAATAACCCTCCTCTTCTCCTCTCTCTCGTCTCCTTCACACCATCCACAATACTTTTTTTTTTACGTTATATTTTGTATTAATCATTTTTATATGAATTTGTTTGGGTTGTGGAACGAATCATCGGAGTTTCCATAATTTCTAATTGGAAGATTCGCTTTGATATATGAGTGCTTTGGATTACGAGCATGTTTCCGGAACAAACTAAGCTCGCAGTCCGAGGTTTTACTATATCTATCTCATACCTTTTTCTTTTATTTTTTAAAGGAAATTGTCAATATCTATCCTTCTATCAACCCCCCCACGCTAACAGCACACCAGTCCAACAGGGTGTGTAACGCTCTAGCACTTTTGCAGTGTGTCGCCTCCCACCCAGAGACGAGGTAAGCATCCCCTCTGCATACGCCTTGCACTTTTTTCTCCACATTCCTGTAAATACTGCTGATGTGCTCCCCTCCATGGTTTTGTTGCAGATCGGCGTTTCTGGCAGCGCACATTCCACTGTTCCTGTACCCCTTCCTGCACACTGTGAGCAAAACGCGTCCGTTCGAGTACCTGCGGCTGACCAGTTTAGGGGTAATAGGTACTGTGACTTTCACCTTCCTTGCTGCTTGAGTGTATAGCAGTCACCTGTGAAGTCAAGCTGTTTTCAGTACAAGCTTTGTAATTCTCAGTCTGGTTTCTGCTGCCTGTTAATCTAAGGCTTCTGTCTGTATTCCCCATTTCCTCCATTATTGGCCTTCTGTCTATAGGAGCACTGGTAAAAACTGATGAACAAGAAGTGATCAACTTCCTGTTAACCACAGAGATCATTCCCCTCTGCCTCCGGATCATGGAGTCAGGCAGTGAGCTTTCCAAAACGGTGCGCCCCCTTCTGGGAATTATAGGAACATACCCACATTCCCTTTGCTTTGTGTCACTCACTGATCTCTGTATATCCTTTGCTTGTTCCTTTGTGACAGGTTGCTACGTTTATACTACAGAAAATCCTCTTGGATGACACGGGCCTAGCATATATCTGTCAGACCTATGAGCGGTTCTCCCATGTGGCCATGATCCTCGTAAGTTGCACAAATGAAGAGCTCTGTTGGCACTCCTGATCGCCCGTCGTCCGATTTTATATTGAACAGCTCTTTGCTTGCAGGGGAAGATGGTCCTGCAGCTCTCTAAAGAGCCATCTGCCCGGCTGCTGAAACACGTGGTACGCTGTTACCTCCGTCTCTCCGACAATCCGAGGTATGAGATGACCGTCTGGCCGTTTTTTTTTTTTTCTGCCTTGGTAATAACATTGTTTGCCCTCTAGGAGGAGCTCTGCATTGGCAGTGTTAAGACACTCATTGGTTTATCACACCTACGTGACGTTCTGTTCCAGGGCGCGGGAAGCCCTCCGGCAGTGTCTTCCGGATCAGCTGAAGGACACCACGTTCGCCCAGGTGCTGAAGGACGACACCACCACCAAGCGCTGGCTGGCACAGCTGGTGAAGAACCTGCAGGAGGGCCAGGTCACAGACCCCCGGGGCATCCCTTTACCTCCACAGTAGCCCCGTAAGGTCCCAGCAGCGGGGAGATGGCAGTCACTTGATCCCCAGCTGGCTCGTTTGACACCTGAATGCACTTCTGATGTCTCGTGCTTATGTTTTCTGGGTGTGGCTTAACAGAAAGGGGTTTTAAATTTAATTTTATTCCATAGGCAAGCACTCAAGGCTTTGGACTGATAGCGTGCGGCCAAGTTAACTGCTTCCCTGCAACTTGAGGTGTTCCTTTTATGGGGAAGCAAAGGCAATGAAGCCATTTCAGGATGCTGTTTGGTTTGGGAGACCCTCAGGAGGGATTGATTTATCACATTTCTGTATGAGTGACTGTAAATTTACTGTAAAATACTGTACAAAAAATGCCACCTTCCTAACTTGTAATACATGTAGGCAAAGTTTATGGCATTGAAGCCGTACTGCCGGAAAAAAAGATATTGTTTTTGAACCATTCATGTTTTTCATATTAATGATGAAAGCAGCTGTGAGTGTGTGCTGCTCTTACTCATGTCTAAGATGAGCACAGTCTCTTAGAAATGTAATTACACAGGTCTGAATAAAACCTCCAGTATTCTCTACCTACCTTTGTTGTGGCTCTCCATGTTTACAGAACAGCTATTTTTTTATGTCCGGTAGTTTGGGGTCACATTTCTCATCCTAATATTTATAAATTGCCTCCTGCGGCCCCAAAGGTAATAGGCCACTGTTCCCAAACTGTTCTGGGAATCGCTGATCTGTATATTGGTTTTCATTATACCCCTGCTGAGCTCTCTTAGGCTTCTTAACCTTAACAGAAAGCATCACATAACACAAAACGAGTCCTCTCTCCTGCGCCTCAATTGAGTGAAAGTTTTCTATACATGATATTTGTTTAAGGTATTATGGTTCTAAACACAGTGTTTCAATTGGATGACAGAATTGGTGGTCAAGTAACTCTATTGATCAAGGTCCATATTGGAGAAACCCATTTTTGAATAAGCAATTAGGACTATGGACAAAATGCATGTCTGTTAAGATGTTTTAGCTCACTTCTGGAATTAAAGGCTGACCCCAGTTTAAGGTGACTTACAAATGTTTGTTGCTTCTCTATTTGATGTGGGCTCCCTATTCTGTACCTACTGTCCAACCAAGCTTTATCTTTAATGTTCAGTAATGGCAGGGCCATTTCGGGTGGCTTTCAGGCTGAGATCAGCTTTTAGGTGCTTTCTTAAGCTCTCTGGAGGAGCTTAATTTGCTTAGGGAAATATAAAACCTGCTCTTTTAAAAATGGGTTTTGAAATTGCAGATGCAAGTTTCCCATGTATGAAGATGAGTGAAAAGGTGCTGTGAAGAAGACCCTTCAAAATGATTTATTTACTGAAACAGGGTGAACGATATATATTTTTTTCTTCATTGTAATCTATATGAATGAACCGCAATGCCATGCTAATGCGTGCTTGATGTGGCAGCACATATACTGAAACTAGAAAGACATGAAGATTAGCACATTAGTGGAGCTGGTGTATCACTCAGCAGGTCAGGCTGCTGTGCCTATAATAGGAAGGTTGCTGGTTCAAATTCCAAAATCAGCAGAGTGATCTCATGGTTGAGACCCTGAGCAAGGCCCCTAACCCCCAATTTACTCCAGGAACTGGGTGACCTTGCTTTCTCAATTGCAAGGTGCTTTAAAAGTATCTGCTAAATAAATAAAATGTCAATATGTGATTGGTTTTGATGTAATGGGTTATTTTCTAGTTTGTTTTGTAGTCAATTGAAACCTGCTGTGTCAAGATAGACCCGAGTGAGCAGAACCTCTTGGTGCCTCTTGCCTCTTTCACTCCCATACTTATCCCTTGACGTTGCGGGTTGGAGCTACGCTTCATGCCAGCACAGGGTGATGGGGACCCCCTTACTCCAGCCTTCCCATGCACCTACTGAAAGCTGAGCGGGGAAGCTGAGCCAATGTTGTGGATTATTAATGATCGGAAATCTGAGGAGGGGAAGACTCCCCGAAGGAAAATGAATTAACAAGACCACCCTGGCCCACAGAGGCGTCTGTACCCCTCCGAAACAGTCTGTGTTATGCGGTCTGTCATTGGAAAGCGAACCCAGGATCCCAGCCCTGCTGGGAATGGGGCCGATCTAATGGCTCCATGTAAGGAGAGTGACGCTTTAATTTCCCTTACCTCTGCTCCTTTGCTCTTTCTCTCGCTCTCTCACTCTTTCTCTCTCCCCGTTTCTTGCTCTTTTGGATACTGCCCCAGCAGGCGAACTGGAGGGATTAATGTTTCATGGCATCGGCTTAGTAACCCGAGACTGGGAGGTCGGAACGTGCACGGGGCTGTCCATGGAGGCTCGGACTGGACCAGAACCGTGGGAGGGAAAGCGTCAAGCCAGCGCTCTGACTACACAGACCTGTGTCCTCTGTAAATATCTATATTGTTATTCATCAAATAAGCCTTCATTGTCTAATACAGAACTCTCCTAACTCTCCCTTGTTAATGTTGCCTTCTATCCTGGCTGTTAATGCTTGTTAAACATTAAGCCGAGTCTCCTCTAAAATCTAAAGCATAGATGTCATTTCCATATCTCACATGGCATGCTTATTTACACCGTTACATCAGTTTAAGTATGGGTGTGTAAAAACTCTAGAAAGTCTGCATTTGTACAGAGTACAGTGAGAACAGCATTATTTTAATCAAAAAGCATTTTTATCCTCATGGAGCAAAACCGGATTCAGTTGAAGATGGATGATAACCAACCCCGATGGATTTTTAGGGACGGGGGACCCTGCAAAGTATACAAAGGGTGAGAATGGAAAGCAAACAATATGGGGGGAAGAGTCAAGAGTCACACAAGGACGTGAGAGAGAGAGAGAGAGAGGGATGAGGAGGAGGAGTAGGCCGGCCGCGTGAGAGTGAAGGGGTGCTGTCGCTGAGGATCGGCTTTCTCAGAGCGCCAGCAGCCTGTCGGACTGAGCCCAGCGGGGAGGGGGCACTCAGCCTGTGCTGCACACTGGGCCGCCGCTCCTGCGCCACTCCCGGACCCTACAGCTCCACAGCAGCACGGTCGTGGGGGATGCACTTCCAGCCGGTGAGTGTCTCCTGCCCCCCCCCCCCACCCTGAGATTTCTCAGTGTCCTGTCACATGGGTGGTGCGCTAAGGTCTCAGTCCCCATCCTGTCTCTACGAGTCGCGGATGTGCGTCGCAGCGCAGGTGAGTGTGGCAGCAGTAGGGTGTGATAAGCTATAAGCAGCATTGGTTTCTAGGAGTTATATCCAACGGAAAGAACGTCCACAGAATGTAATAGAAACTTTCAAAGTAGTGCACGGTGTTGCACGACGTTGCTTGCTAAGCTTTTCATTTTTTTCATTATTCGAATGGTTAAGGAGGTTGCTTGATCACATTTTTGATTAGCCTTTAGGTGTCAGGCAGTTAATGGTTGCCGTGCTTGTATTTTCTCACTGGTCTCGTCATGCTGCTTGTTTGGCATAATAAGTCAAACATGTATTTTAAATAAGTTTGTGAATCACTGTATGAAAACAGGCAAGAACCTTAGTGATACAACCCTTCTATCCATCCATCCATCAATCTTCCTGCTGCTTATCTAACACAGACAGGGGAAGTATTTAGCTTAAACATTTTTGCTTATTTTTATCATGAGAGATAAACTGTTTCTCTTTCCTGGAACTCAGGCCACCTGTGTTAAGGGCAGCAGGTGTCTCTTGTCTTGCTGATGCTACATGTGTTTATGAAGCGGCCTATTTCAGCTTTACAGCAATGAGGCTTTTGTGAATAAACATCCTTACTAGGTTCCGTGTGGCGTTTTCCTGGCAGAGGGACTGAGTCCCTCTTTTTCAGACATGATGTCAGCTGACAGCAGGATTTGCCTCCTGTCTGGATCCTTTATGAAGGGACACAAAGGGTCAGAGCACATGGCTCCAAGTCCCAGAAGCAGCTCCTCGTGAAAAGGCCTTTATGGAGAGAGTGTCTGTATCTGCTTGGGACTGGATTGCTTCTTTTTTGTACATGTCTGGTTGTGCAGTCAAGGCAGGGATGTTTATCGATAGACTTTTGCAAGGATGTGACATTTTGAGCAATGATTAAAGCTGGCCTGTGTTCAGAAATGGAAATCATTTGCTGCATGTTTTATGGTATTTTCAAATTTTTTCAATTTAGCAGATTGTGTGTAATTTTTTTTTTTGAAAAAGGTTATAGTGTACCATGAAACAGTGAAATACATTTCAGTTTTCTTAAAGAGGGTCATGAAAGATTCACAGAGGAATTATCAATTTCTTGCTTTCTAATTAGCTGTTACAATGACTAGATAACACAAGCGTAATGATGGAGAAGAAATGAAAAGGAGAGAGTGATACAACCGTTAAAGTCAGGCCTCCTCCTAAAGCAGGCCGACTCTGAGACAGGGGACAAAGTGGTCACTGCTTACATGAGGAAAAGAGCTTGCCTATGATTCCTTTTTTTAGCCCATCCTTCAGTTTCCGAGAAAGCCTGCAGATGAGAATCAGGAAGGAGACGATCCAGATCCAATAATCGTGAAAGCAGGAGAGCATGGCCTTTTCCATACGTCAGCAGTCATGAGCCAGCAGTCAGAGAGCACAGAGATAATGACTCGTGATTTGTTTAGGTGGGGTTCAGGCAGCCAGGCACAGCTTGTTTAGATTAGATCAGGCAGGCGGGAGTAAGGCTGCACTAGCCACCGCCCAAACACACACTGGGTCACCACAGCACTGCTGTTAGTCATCAGTGGACAGCATTCCCATAGGTGTCCATCAAAGTGGACAACATTCCTTTGCAGCAGGACAAACAATTATAAATATATATGGGGAAAGGTATATGTGAGGAACAACTGAAGACTTCACACCAGAAAACTCTCATATGATACAGTTTTCTCTCGGGCTAAGAATATCCTTCCTTCCTTCCATCCATCCATCCAGCTGTGCATCCTCTAACTGCTTATCCTGGTCAGGGTTGCAGGGAGACCTGGAATCTATCCGAAGTAGCACAGGACACAAAGCTGGGGTAGAAGTCTGGATGGGATGAGGCCAGTTGTGGATTTTTGATGCTAATGTGACACTAGTGTTTGTTTAGATTTTGTTTACATCTAGCTTAACTGTGCTGTTATTTTGTCTATAGCAAATGCCAGAAGCGTGACCAAACAACAAATGGCCTCAACTCAAAGCAGCCTGCGTAAGTTTGTTTGGCGGAGATCCATCAAATGACATTGTTCGGCTAATTATAGAGCAGCTCATACAGATCATTCTAAAAATAATAATAGGAAAAGATGAGGTCATAATAGTGTTTTCATACCAATTTGTCAGGTATCCAGGGAGATGACAACCTGCAGTCCATGATCGTGGGGACAGTCATGAGGAAGATCAAGTCACGGACGTGGAAGAAGCAGCGCTACTTCAAGCTGCAGGAGGATTGCATGACCATCTGGTACAAGTCCAAGAAAGCTGGGAACGCCCACTCTACATGTGAGTAGTTCCTGCTTTCCACCATTCAAGGCAGATTTGAAATATTCTAGAAAGATCCTTATACGGAACTGGGACTCATGAGGTTACCAATAGCCATCAGTGACAGTCTTCCCTGCTCCCTTCCTAGTTTCTGTGAGTGATGTGGAGGCAGTGAGAGAGGGACACCAATCAGAAGTACTGCTGAGCATCGCCGACGAGTTCCCTGCCGACCGATGCTTCACGCTCGTCTTCCGTGGGCGTCGTGGCAACCTGGACCTGGTGGCTGAGTCAGCAGAGGAGGCTCAGACCTGGATCAAGGGCATGAGGAAGTTAATTGAGAATGTGGAGAACATGGGCCAGCGGGAGAAGCTTGACCAGTATCCTTCACTGCATTCATCACCTGAGACACTCTTCATAGGGCAGAACTTCAGTTCAGGGATGGGCAATCTTATCCGCAAAGGGCCGGTGTGTATGCGGGTTTCTGGGATAACCTTTAGGTCAGCTGTTCAAACCCAGGTGTGAGGACTCTTCATATTATCAGTCCTCTAATTAGTAATCTAATTAGGGAGTTGCAGCAAGAACCCGCATACACTGCGGCCCTTTCTGGATAAGATTGGTCACCCCTGATATAGGTCCATTCAGTAGTTCATTTGTTCTTAAATCTCCAGAAATCTCATTATTCAAAGATAATGCTTTATTTGCCATTTGCACAAGTACATATGGCATTTTGCTCTGCTGTGAGACCTACACACCCAGGTGAGAGCAAAACGTGGAGGATCAGCCAGTGTGCAAAGCCCCTGTCAGAGGGTTAAGGAACTAGCTTAGGGGCCCGATGGTGGCATCAGTCTGCTGGTCCCGGGATTTGAACCACCACCCTTTCAGTCACAGGTACAGAGCTCTAATCTGCTGTACTATACGGTACCTATTAAGTGCTTAGTTCTAAAGTTCATGGATAGACATAGTGGCCTACCAGAACCAGGTCCCTTGGTTTTAATATGCAGAAGAATAACTGAAGGAATACATGTGTGAGGAGTTTGTGTTTCAGATGGTTTTACATGATTAACAGCAGCCATTTCCCTTAAGTGAGCTCCTAGGTGGATCTGTGACTGGTTCAAGAAGGCAGACAAAAACAGGGATGGAAGAATGAACTTTAAAGAGGTGCAGGATCTGCTGAAGATGATGAACGTGGACATGAACGAGGACCACGCTCGCCGCCTTTTCACAGTGCGTTTGCACGCATTTCCAGATTTTCTGTCCAATCAGCCTCTCACTTCCAAAAGTATACGACTATACAAGTATGTAATTACAGGGCATATTTTGCCATAGCTGGAGCACAATTAGTCTTTGTAAATGAAAATAAGTTATACTGGCGAAAACCATATAATCTATATAGAAACATAATCTCGATAGAAAAGTAATCATTGATACTTTTGTAAATGCTTTTGATTTTTACAGCTGTTCCAATCATTTAAACATTTCAGAATGTTAAGAATTAGAAAAGTTTATCTTTTCTTTTGTGGATGTTTCAGTAATCATTTATTAGCCTTTCCTGCTAGAAGTTATAAAGTACTCTTAATACATAAAAAAAGATTATAGATATTGTTAAAGATGCAATTTGCAAATTTAATAATAAAGCTCCTTATAGATTTTAAGTTTCATATTATATATTTCTAATGTACAATTTGCTATATATATATATATATATATATATATATATATATATATATATATATAGCATAGACAGTATGTAGAATGCACAAGGGTGGTTTCAGCATTGGTAGGAATCCCAATTAGCCCCGACCCCTTCCCCCCCTGAACACACATGGTCCTCCCACAATATTGGCGGGGACCTGTCCCGACTGCTTATCCCTAAACCAACGCCCGTAAAATTGCATTGTTTCCCCTGCTTATGTCCAATAAAGCAGTAAGGATCTGAAGGTCTCCTGTCTCCTGTCCGCAGATGGCAGACCGTTCCCGGTCTGGCACACTGGAGGGCGATGAATTTGTGCTGTTCTACAAGATGCTCACGCAGAGGGATGACGTCCTCAGGATATTCCAGCAGTACTCCAGCGACGGACAGAAGCTGACCCTGCAGGACCTGGAGGAGTTCCTGTGCGAGGAGCAGTTGGAAGGCCTGCGAGGAAAGCAACGTGCCCTGGAGCTCATTCAGCGCTACGAGCCCTCGGAAACTGGCACGATACATTTTTACAGTGTATACTGTGTATGGGAACAGAGGGCAGAGACCTACAATATTATAGTAATATCAGCCTTATATCAGTAATATAGTTTGGTATTTGGATATAGCCATATGAGAACTATATTATCACTGAAAATATGGTAGATGAATATAGCAGCTAGTAACACATATCATTAGCTAATTACTGCTAGTTACAGTAAGAAATGCAAGTATTGACTAGATATATTGAAATGGGCACTGACAGTTATGTGTTTTCTGTACTGATGGCAATCAATTATATTGCTATGGAAGGCACTTGACTATATCAGTATTAATGCCAGGTGACTTTGGAGACTCATTAATATCTGAGGCTGGACAACTTGCTTGAATTGGACCCAAAAAAGTGTAATCAGTTGCACAGCATTTGAATGTGCTGTAACTGGGATTCTTTAAACTAAAACAATATGTGCATGAAAATCAAAAATATTTTGGTCATCTAATTGTTGTGTAATTGGTCAACAGCCAAGATGCTCAACGCCATGTCCATCGATGGCTTTCTGATGTACCTGGTCTCGCCAGAGGGCTCTATCTTCAACCCTCAGCATCGGGGTGTCTACCAAGACATGAACCAACCATTGTGCCACTACTTCATCTCCTCCTCCCACAACACCTACCTTCTGGAGGACCAGCTACGGGGCCAGAGCAGTGTGGAGGGCTACATCCGGTAGGGCACTATATTTAAAGAGGCACTATACTATTGCATTTTTGCCTCTGGTCTCCTCTCCTTGTCTTTCTGCAAAACTCTTAAACCCTCATTGGCCTACAAACTTACAGGCGTGCTTTCTACTTAATTCAGTAATTACCACAGCTCACCCATGCACATTCCAATCAATGATCATGACCACATACTTAGTTAATTAACAATTAGTCAGTTTTACTGAAGGTGATTCCAACTGAATGTTTGCTATTGTATCTGTTTTGGGTAGGGGCTCTTTTGATCTCCTGCTGATGGAAGAATTAGAACATTCTAGAACTCAAGTAAAGGACAAGGCTACATGGGTGCCTCTCTTGGTTTGGCTTCTGTAGGGCCTTGAAGCGGGGCTGTCGCTGCGTGGAGGTGGACTGCTGGGACGGACCCAATGGGGAGCCCATCGTGTACCATGGACACACCTTCACGTCCAAGATCCTCTTCAAGGACGTCATCACTGCACTGGGGAACTATGCCTTCAAGGTGAGGGGGCAGAGGGGTAGGTGGTTCCAGCAGCATCCACAGCACCAGTGTGTAAACCTCCACGCTGTCTGTTTTCTAGGTGACCTGGGTTACAGCTGACCTGTTTGTGCAGGTGTCTCCAAGTAGGTTTTCTATTCCACCTGGCTTCTGATGAGCCTCACCTATTCCTGGTATTTACCTGAGAACATGTGTGGCTCATCAGAAGGCAGGTAGGATAAAAAAACCTACTGGAGTTGGAGATCCCTGTCTTAGGGTTTTTCCCTCACATGATGAGCTCCCATTTGTGAAGCACACTGTCCCCTCTTACAGATATCCGACTATCCCGTCATACTGTCCATTGAGAACCATTGCAGTTTAGAGCAACAGAGAGTGATGGCCCAGCACCTCAATCATATCCTGGATGACAAGCTGCTGAGGAGTACAGTGGGCAGCCCGAATCAGTACAGGCTGCCGTCTCCTGAGGTGAGGCCGCTGCTTGTACGTCAGCTGAGCCGCGTTGAAATCAGTGAGTGGGCATGAACGCGCTTGAATTTTTGGTGACTGGTGAACTAAACTAATCATTTTGCAGGCAGTGAAGGTGAACATGAGTGCCATTCACCCTGGCGAGAGTGAACGACGCTCATGCACCAGAAGTAGCAATATTAGGCAAAAGATTAACTCTCATATTGCGATATGAAATACGATGTGTTACGATGTCTCAGAACCGTGCCTTGAAAAATTCGTACATGATGATCTTGATTTTGTCATGCGTCCCTTATGTTAATCAGTGTTGATGTGCTCTGATGACACTAACGATTTGATTATACAGTGGTACCTCAGTTCTCGAACTCATTAGAACTCAAATTTCTTAAAAGTCGAACCAACCAGTTCGAAAAAAAAATTACCTACAACTCGATCTGAATCTCAGAAGTCAAACCATGAACGCCGACCTAAGATAACTTGTACGCGCGGGGAAATGAGTCACGCAGCACGTCTCTCAGCGGAAACAAAGGGTAAAGCTTCAGTCTCAGCCTCACATTTGCTGTGATAGCATCATGCATGTTTACACTCGCTGAATACATATATTTAGACAGTAAAAATACATTTAGACAATGATAGTAACAGTAATTATTATTATATAATAAAATACATTTAAAAATAAAGATTTCTTATTAATTATTTTAATATTAATAATAAACCATTCATACATTTAATTATAATAATATTGTTGTGCCCAGCGGGGACGGAACGGAGACAAAGGCGCAGACATCAGGGTACCGGGGAATACGGGGTTTAATTAAAGGTAAGGCAGGCAAAACGCAGACAAAACAATGACCGGACTGGGGAAACAAACTGAAAAGCGGACAAAACACAGAGGACTAATGACAACAGCCAGAAACAGCTGATCACGCGGGGATTCAATGGTAAATGGTGGAGGAGCTCTTTCTCATCTGCACTGCAGCACGTTGCCATTATGTCTTTGGTTTGGGGTCATTCTAGGGCTGCAGTATCATGGTGAGGTGGCCCCACAAAATATCGCTTAGGCCAGATATGTCCCCCACGTTCCTCCGCTCATGGCTTCTAAACCCAGTTACAACACTGCTCTGCTGGAGATGGTAACCCTCTTAACATTTTTAAGGTGTGATGTCTATTACGAATGCTAAACGTGGATAACAAACAAACTAAAAACCATGAACATTCTCATATGTAATAATAGGGCCACACGACTAATCACATGGTTGGGTAATGATGGACGGTATAAATAGTTTGGGTAGCTTATCTTTAGCTGTTTTCTGGAAAGCAGGCTTCTGTGCTGTAGATAATCGTTGTCCATTTTCCCAGAAAGGCACTTAGGGAGATCGATGAAATGCTATGTGAGCTGTATCTTGGAATAAGATCTAACCTGTACTGTTTAATTTAAACAGGAAATGAGTCAAATAAATGCTATTATCCTAAAGGAATGCCAATATATTTTTTGTGATGTCAGAAAAGGGCACCATTCCATGCAATCTCCACTCGATCCCCCTTACAGGAGCTGAGGGGAAAGATATTGCTGAAGGGGAAGAAGATTGGAGGGCTGGAGGCAAGTCTGAATGGGGCAGTAGAGGATTCCATGATGGGGGAGGTGAGCGACGAGGACGAGGTCGCTGACATCGACGAGGACCACCCACATGCTGAGAGCATTCGGCGAAAGGGAAAGGTTAGGGACGGGACTTCGGGAACTTCTAGCCACTGAATGTCCGTTGAGGTGCGACACCCATATCAATAAAATTGAAAGGTTTATATACTTCAAATACAGCATCAATACCTTGTTGCTACATGCCCAGCTTACACAGAGTCTACTGGAGCCCTGGTTTCAAAATTCTCTTAAAGGCTTCATTGGGGATTCCATCATAACTCAATGTAATGCAACATTTAAACTATTCATTATGGTCTCCAAGTTTGAGTTTTCAATCCACGCCTGATTTCTGAGTTTGAAAGACAAACCAGCTAATAATTAATAACCAGCTAATAGTGTTCAAAGAAAGTCACCATTGTCATCAAGCTAGCCAAAGCTGATCGTCTTCTCTCTTTTGCCGCTGCCTGACACATATTGCGTAATCTCTCATCCCTCATCAAAGATACATGCACACACTGGCTGCGTTCAGGCAGTGAGAAGGTCATTCCTTGTTAAAGACCGTAACTGATACCAATTTTCTTGGAAGAAAATAAGTCTTCCAAAACCTGGAAACTGTAATAATAGGCTGACCATGAATTTTTACATATTATTGACTATTTTTCTTTATATATTTTTAATAACAGTTGTAGTAGCTGATGATACGCATTTTTGTTGGGTCCATTTCAAAGACGACAAAGCTTTGTAAACTGGTGGTAGCAGGTTGGTCCTTCTGTTTTATCAGTAAAGCCATCTGCTGCAAACTATAGCCAAGTGCTGCTAGAGGGCTTGGTGTAATTGACCCTGATGGTGGCCTGTGTGTCTGTGGGCACTAGTTCTGAGTCCTGGTCCGTTTGAGGGATGGGGATTAAGTTTCCCAAAGGGCGGGTGTCGACTGGGCACCCTGATAGCATCGCTAATAAGTTTGGCACCACAGTGACTGGAGCTTGACTGGCAGGCTATGATCCGTGCCACCTCCATGTAAACAGCCTTCTGATAGGGTATCAGACACTCTCTTAGGATTAGTTTGGGGCCAGTAAATCCAAGTCAAGGAACTACAAGCTTGAAAATTTAATTTTTTGCAATTACACTGCAGTGCACTGCAATCGTCTAAGTGACTCCCGTCTGAAATCTTTCCAACAGTACAGCGTCATCACATAATAACTTTAGGCATTAGGAAGAATCCCATTACGCTACATCCCACTCGCACATCAATCATTCATGAAATGCAGTAGTAAGCTAATTTTGAGCTTCCCGTTTGGCACGCGTGATGTTCCTTTCTCAGAAATCAAAGCAGCGTCTCTCCAAGGAGCTGTCTGAATGTGTGGTGTACTGCAAGAGCGTCCACTTCAGTAGTTTCAAGCATTCACGCCTTTATTCCAAATTCTACGAGATCTCCTCTTTCGCCGAGTCCAAGGCACGGAAATACATCAAGGAGGCAGGTAAGCCAAAAGACAGGAAGAAATCCACAACTGCACTCACGGTACTTCTGCTTTTCCAAAAATAAATAGAGGAACTGCAGTGGTTGCCTGTGGAATGTGGCGCTGGTCTGTGGTGGTAACCCTGTATCGCTTTGCCCACCAGGGGTAGAGTTTGTGCAGCACAATGCCAGGCAGCTGACCAGAGTGTACCCCAGTGGCCTGAGAACAGACTCGTCTAATTTTAACCCACAGGAGATGTGGAACGTGGGGTGCCAAATAGGTAAAGGCCTTCTTGGCTTCTTGTCCCTATATTAATGAAATTAAATTAATTCATGTAATGCATACATTGTAAAATTCATTCATCCATCCAACATTGAACTGCTTATGTTGGTCACGGTAGTAGACTACTGTATGTATAATAGTTGAATTTTGAATGTAAAGGTAAATACAATGTAATAACTAAGGCCCGCAAACATAGACATTGGGCCCTGGAGTTTCATGGGCTGTGACCCCAAAAATCTTTCACTTTGGCCTCATCTGGTTTCCCCCAGTCGCTCTGAACTTCCAGACGGCAGGAGTGGAGATGGACCTTAACGACGGCCTTTTCAGCCAGAATGGCCACTGCGGCTACATCCTGAAGCCCGAGTTCATGAGGATCTGCGAGAGGCACTATGAGCCAGAGATTGCCCACGAACGCGACGACTATCAGCCTGTCAGCCTCTCTATCCAGGTACAGAGGCCTGCCTATGCTACAGAGGCCTGCCTATGCAACCGGCCGGAGGCCTTTCCACACCTGTCAACACTCCCGAACACAACTCAATGCTATTGTTCTGCCTGTTGTATTGTTTAGATGAACGTCAGAGGAACTTGGATGTTTGTCATTGGGGAAACTTATTTGGGTCACAACTAAAATTACTGAATAACTTTTACATTTGATGTAATCAGCAGTTACTCTCTGTCTTCTGTTAGCTGATGGCTTGCCTGTTCTTCAATATTAATGTAGGCAGAGTTCAATTAAGCATTAAAGAATAAATGGTACTGCAAAAATAATCTTTGGATCATGCCCCTGAGAAAAATATGCTCTTTGTTTACAATGTAATAATATAATAAGTCCAATAAGTCATGCGAAATCCAGTCCTCTGGCAGCATACATGTTAGGTTGAATATCGATCCAGTGTGCATAATTCAGAAAGGTCCACTCCTCCGGTAATGGCAGTTTAGAGTCATCAAATCACTTGAACTGCATGTCATGGGGCTGTGAGTGGAACCTCTGCTGAAGAGCCGGTGCTTGGAGTGAATGTGCATATCAACCTTCCCAGGTGATCAGTGGACAGCAGCTTCCCAAAGTGAACATCAAGGAGGGCTCTATTGTGGACCCCCTGGTGAGAGTGGAGATCCATGGTGTGCCAGTGGACCAGGCCAAGCAGGAGACCAAATACATCGACAACAATGGTCAGGGGCACCTTCACCCGTAGCCTTCATCCACCACACAAACCATGCAAATGCATGTGGGCTGTCGGCTGACCGCTGTCTCCTGGGCAGGCTTCAACCCGGTGTGGAACGACACTCTGCAGTTCACCATCCACGCACCCGAGCTCGCCCTGGTGCGCTTCGTAGTCGAGGATTATGACAAGACCTCCAAGAATGACTTTGTTGGCCAGTACACCCTCCCTTTCACTTCCATTCAGCAAGGTTAGCATGAACCTGGCTTCTAACTGGTGTCCCATATAAGCAGGACTGACATTGGTGTCTGATTTAACAAAACAGATGATGTAGACAACATCATGTACATATAATGCAAACCAAGGGGATTTCAACTCAAGGACATAGGAACATCAGCCGCACAGACTCTGTAAATGTAGCTAAACTAAAGTGTTTATCTTTGATCACATCAATTTATTAATTTGTTTGTTTGTTCGTTTACAATGTTTTATCCTTCTGTGCCCAGGATATCGTCATATCCACCTGCTGTCCAAAGATGGGACCACCATTCCACCATCGTCACTGTTTGTTCACGTCAGGATAACGAAAGCGGTGTGACACGCAGCCGAGAGGCAGCTAAATCCGAGCAGCCGCGTGTGCGACCGGGAGAAACGCATTTATTAGGCTGACATTGCACAGAAGTCTCTACGAATCTGTTATTAAGATATATGTGCGAATTGCTGTGCTATTTATTCCAGTTTCACGTGCAAAAAATGACATTATTTGTTGATGGACCGCATTAGTAGCCTTCAAATTATGGCCAAGCGGACAGGTAAAGGAAACTTCTCTAAATGGCAGTGTTTAAAGAACCTATGATGTAACAAATGTATTGAATATTTAATGGCGCTTCGGTTGTGACATTTTGCATGAGACAATGTCAACAGGCTTACGGGAGAAAGATGACATCACCGAGAAGAGATGGGACATCTAATGGACCATGACATGAGACATTCCAGCAGTTGTTGTCATGGCACCTTCTGAAATGAGACTTGTTAAAGTTAACCTTCAGATGAGAGGTCAAATGAGAGGTGTGGACTTCTCACCTAGCCCCAATCCACCAGAGAATTTGCTTCTGGATCCACACTAGGGACACTTCTTATACCACCAAATCAGCAAATTTAAATGTTGGTTACTAAGTATTAGTGCGCCAAAAATTGCACTGAGGAGTTCAGCCTGTATAGTGAGCTTAGCGCTATCTTATTGTCTTGGGAATCAATTTCTACTTTGCTAATCTCTAGTATTTAATACCTTTGGGGGGATGGTTAATTTTGAGATCACTATACTGCTATGAAATATATGTAAATTGTACTTCACATAATCAATTATGATGCTTAAACATATAATTAGAACCCTGAAAATTATGATGTGTAATTTAAATCATTTTAATCAGTGTGCCACTAGATGGCAGAAAAATTATGATTTTGCAACTACTACAACTTAAACCAAACTGACTGATTAAGGACACAAGTTAAAAACCAGAGTCCCCGTCATGTAGTGCTGGGTATTATCTAATGGTCAGTTCTATCCGGCTCATGGGCACCATAATACCTTACAGTCCCTAAGCTTACTAGCAGGACTTTAAATGTCAGTCAGTGGCTTTCTATTGCTCGTCATTTTCACTTTTTACCAAAGCGATGTACATGTTATCCTACATTACTATGTGCTTCAACATCAACCTTCCAGAATAACCGTGAATTCTCTGGGTGGTACGCATCAAAGCAAGGCACGCCTTTTTTGAGTGTGGTATCTGACTAATGATTTTATACAAAACATATCCATTTTGCTGCTAGTGTTTTCATATTAAATATTTTATACTTTTATTATGCGCTCCTTGTATATTATTTATATCAACCTCTAAGGTATTATGTTATACTCATTTATTTAGTGGACATTTTTGTCCGAAGCATCACACAGGTGAGGAAGACCTGAGGTCAGCCAGCATCCTTGGAGCTGCTGGGGTTAAAGCACATGCTCAAGGGCCCACAGGTCATGTGATGTCTCTGCCAGACATGGGTTTTGAACCCACAATCTTCTAGACACAGAACCTGAATCCACTGACGTTCACCCTATCAGAGAATTCCTGCATTAACAGCTGACCAGTTGTTTCTCTGTATACATGTATCTATGTATCCAATCTCTGTTTTCAAATAAAAATAATTTAAAAATTGTTAGATTGTAGAGATTAATATATCTCAGCAAAATCACTCAATCAAGATATCCTAACCTTTCACAAGATGTGAAAGTACTGTTGCTTTTCTGTTACATTGAATCCACCACTATGAGACACCATAGCAATCTCACACAGCAAGAAGTAGACAAGTTCAACATTTTTATTTAATTGTTCATTTAAAGTCATTTTGGTTCATTTTAATCATCCTAAATATTTATCAGAATCAGGTATGTAATCGCATGGTAAAAATATGGGTATAACCCCTCCCCAAACCCCCCACAAACTTTTTCGTTATCAATTGGGCATGTAGCCAGGGGTAAAATAGTAGTAGTCTACTTTTGGTAGTAAAATAACGAGGTTAAGCTCCCCTTAAAATTTGCTTCAGCCCCCTTGTTGGCAAAAACCCTACCCCCATCCATCCATCCATCCATCCATCCATCATCTGTCACTTATCCAGGGTTGGGGCAGCAGTCTAAGCAGGAATGTCCAGACCTCCCTTTCACCAGCCATCTCCTCCAGCACCTCCGGGGGAATACCAAGGCATTCCCAGGCCCAGCCGAGAGACATAATCTCTCCAGCATGTCCTAGGTCTGCCCCGGGGCCTCCTCCCAGTTGGACATGCCCGAAACCTCCCCAGGGAGCCGTCCAGGAGGCATCCTACATAGATGCCCGAAACACCTCAGCTGGCTCCTTTCGATGCGGAGGAGCAGCGGCTCTATATAGGCCTCTGTCACTCAGGGCTGACCATGGTGATGCATCCAAGGTGTCCTGGTTGTCTGCTCAGCTGGAGCAGCGCTGCTTGTGGCTAAAGAGACCAATGCAGGAGTGGCAGTCTCTACCGCAAAGGCCACAATTGTATGTGGTCTCTGGTAGAGATGAGCTCCTTCCAACGCGCTTGCTTATCTGCAGGTAGAGCCCCTCTTGTGCAGTGCCCAAAGAATGTTTTGAGATAAGAGAGAATAAGGTCCTGTACTGTAAATATTCTGTAGCTATGCAACAAGAGAGGTTGGGGGAAAAAAATCATGTACATTTCTAATAAAATCTGTGAGAAATAGAAACTTAAGCACATATTAAATGTGCTCTGATGTTCTCTTCCTGGTTAACTTCCCATCCATGTTCTTCAGGTGCCGTCTGCGGGGTTTGAAGAGTGTTTATCAGGAGCAGCCTTTTAACCCTCTGGTTCAGAGACTGGTCAGGGTGTAGATGTAGAGTCAGAATAATGAGTTTGGGGAAAATACCTCAAAGAACACCTATATGGGAATGGTGGAGCCACAGATGGTTAATGTCGCGGCACAGCTGGGCAGTGTGGATCCAGCCCTACTTTTCCAGACGCTCTTTGGAGAACCTAGCGGGGTTATAAATGCTTCAGTGACCAAGGGTGGGATGCAGCATTAGGCTGACTCAGTCTGTGGTATTCTGACACCGCCTAATACTGGAAGCACTGGCGGATTTAGGCCTGGATGATGTGGGCAGCCACCCATTGATTCTAGATTGTGAGCTAGGCAGCTACCATTCAGAAGTACGAGATGGGGAGTGGGGGCGGGGCTGGGCTGACCTCAGGTAGGGGGAGCAGGGGAATCTATCAAATAGCGCACCACTAACTTTGTACAGTACTAATGCAATTAGTAAAATCAGTTTTAAATTTATCATTATTTATATATATTGTTCCAAATTTCCTAATAAAAATGACAGGGGTGAATGGACAGGGTTCTACAAGATAGAACCACCACTGGCTGGAAGAGTAACTACTTAAATTTCACAGGGGGCTGCAGCTGGTGGTTGTTCTGTAGCAGCAGAATGTGTAACAACTAATCCAGGACTGTCTATTAATTGACTACTGGGTTTTCCCCAGCATTTTAGAGGCACGACTTTATCACGTGACAAAGATCTAACCCTAATCTAATCTTTATGTGAACCGAAAGAGCTGGATGAAGATAAACTGACGTGTGACGCACTGTGCTTTGGATAGCATTTTAAGTGCTGATAATTACTCTGACCACTAGGTGGTGGTAGTCACCAGTTAGGATGTATGCTGTAGGTATTCTCAGCTGACTGAAGTCAGCGTGATAAACACCTCATCACAGAAAGTTAAATCTGTTTGTTGCACCATCCAACCATTTTCTATACCTGCCATCATCATGAAAATTGTTTATGTTAAGGGAAAACTATATATTTACCAAAATAACTAAACAACTATTTGACACGTAGACGACACTACACTCATCGGCCTCATCCAGGACGGTGATGAGTCTGCTTATAGACAGGAGGCTAAAAAGCTGGCTGCCTGGTGCAGTCTTAACAACCTGGAGCTCAACACGCTCAAAACAGTGGAGATGATCGTGGACTTCAGGAGGAACCCCCCTGCTCTCCCCCCACTCACCATCATGGACAGCACTGTGGCTACAATAGTGTCATTCAGGTTCCTGGGGACCATCATCTCCCAGGACCTGAAGTGGGACACTCACATTGACTCCATTGTGAAAAAGGCCCAACAGAGGCTATACTTCCTTCGTCAGCTGAGGAAATTCAACCTGCCACAGGAGTTGCTGATACGGTTCTACACCGCAATCATTGAATCCGTCCTCTGCACTTCTATAACTGTCTGGTTCGGCTCAACTACCAAATCTGACCTTAGAAGACTGCAGAGGGTAGTCAGGACTGCTGCGAGAATCATTGGAACATCCCTTCCCACTCTCCAAGATCTGTACTTATCCAGAGTGAGCAAAATCACCCTGGACCCCTCACACCCAGCACACTCCCTCTTTAGTCTGCTGCCATCTGGTCGACGCTACAGAGCACTTAGCACCAAAACGACCAGACACAGGAACAGTTTCTTCCCCCAGGCAGTCCATGTCATGAACACTTAACAATGTCATGTACAGTACACTTAACAATACACGTGATACACACAACACTAAAACAAATTATTCATTTAACACACATGCTTATTTATTTTTCATATTTGCACATAGCAACATACCTATACAAACACATCATACCTGGTCATACTGGAATGTCTTTTTGCTATTTTGCACGCTACTTTGTATATCTTTGTATATCTGTATATAACTCTTTTTATTACCTGTGTCTTGCCTTGTCACTGTCTTTCTGTTGCACTGTAGAGTTTTGTCACTACAACAAATTCCTCGTATGTGTTAACATGCCTGGCAATAAAGCTTATTCTGATTCTGATTCTGATTCTTCTATTTTTATAGTCCCCACTCTTTCACCACTGTTTACTTGGTTAGTGGGTACTTTTGCCTATTACTCATATTCAAAACCAGAATGACAGTTTTAATTTATTTGTCAATTTTGGAAAGACTTTATTTATTTAAGAAATATTAAATATTTGAGTTAGAATAATTAGTACTAAGTTGATGTTTTGCACAATCAAAAATATTCTAAAGAGCATAACCTAGGAACTATTGAGTCGTACAGTGTAGCAGACGGAGGACCTTAACTGCAGAACACCGGAAGTACAATAGAGGTCGCCACATGACTCCGATTGAATGTGAACGATGCCGGTTGCGCTGTATTGGAGGAGCTCTAAAGACTGTCCCTGTTTCGAATGGTTTTTGCGGCAGTGTCACTGGTGATGAAGACAACGTATTCAACCACGTTCAACCTCATAGCTAGACGTAAGAATCGCAGGGACCATAACACTATAGTTACCAAAACGAAATCGGTACATGAACAACACATTCTGTAGATTATCTAAATATCTGAACGACACAACTTAGGGATCGCATAAACATATGCCATGTGGAAATCGTAGACGATATCAATTCAGAATACCCTTTGGACTCTCCCCTGCGTTTGACGTTAAGGTTGTTTTCTAGACTGGATCCCTGAGCTGTGCCTTTGATTCCTTGGCAATATTGCCATGCCTTTAGCGGATTTTCTGGGGGCTCTGAAGGACAACCCCTACTTCGGGGCTGGCTTTGGCTTGGTTGGCGTGGGTACGGCACTCGCTTTGGCCAGGAAGGGGGCTCAGGTGGGGATGGTTTTCTTTCGGCGCCACTACATGATTACCTTGGAGGTGCCCAGTCGTGACAAGAGCTACCACTGGCTGCTGAACTGGATCACCAAGCACGCCCGGCATACGCAGCACCTCAGCGTGGAGACGTCTTACATGCAGCATGAGAGTGGGCGTATCCACACGCAGTTTGACTTCCACCCCAGTCCCGGGAACCATATCATCTGGTGAGGTGGACGTGTCCGAGAGAAGGGAACCGTTCTAAACTGTTGAGGATGATTTTTTTAGATGCCGCGGTATCAGCATTGCCCGATGTGAACTGTGTGTTGGTATTTGTGTATTTAATATTTGTGGTCGCAGCACCTTAACTGCAGAGGCCCCCACTGTCCTGCATCAGGTACAAGCACAAATGGATCAGGGTAGAGAGAACCAGGGAAAAACAGATGTTGAACCTGAACACAGGCACGCCCTGGGAGTCTGTGACTTTCACCTCCCTGGGGAGGGACCGGGAAGTTTTCTTCAACATCCTTCAGGAAGGTATATCATATGTACACCTTTTGAGTTTGATTATTTGGTTATATGCTTTAAAATATCTTAAATGTTCTGAACATTTTCCATTAAAGGCATGCCTTAAAGATATACAGATCCTGACATATTTGTAGTAAATAAATATTCATCTTTATTTGGAATAAATTCTCAAACTGCATGTACAATTCATTTAAATACAGTTCCTCTGCAGCTCAGTTAAACTGAGTAAACAGGGAAAGGATCGGTGACTCTCTAAATTAATAAGCTCTGATGTCCATTGATATACCCTTTAGAGACAACCAATTGTGTACTATATCATAGGAACTGTTAATAATGCATTTGATTAGGGTAATGGTGAATGGACCACTCAGATCAGGACAGTAACTTGTCACCAAAGGGTGGGTCTCATTGTATCAGACTGAGCCCCTCGCTGAAGGTGGACTCTAGGGGTGGATAGACATTGATGCCTGATTGTCTCCATGGCGTCTCAGCAAGGGAGCTGGCGCTGAAACAGGAGGAGGGCCGGACAGTCATGTACACCGCCATGGGCGCAGAGTGGAGGCCTTTCGGGTTCCCTCGGCGCCGTAGACCGCTGAGCTCCGTGGTGCTGGAACGCGGCCTGGCCGAGCGGATCGTGGAGGACGTGAAGGAGTTCATCGATCACCCAAAGTGGTACATCGAACGAGGTGTGGTGCACGGGTGTGCCCGACCACCGGGTGTTTGGGTCAGAGGTGGCAGTGTCCGTCTGTCCTCATTGTGTTGTGTTTTTACTCAGGTATCCCATACAGACGGGGCTACCTGCTCTACGGGCCTCCAGGATGTGGGAAGAGCAGTTTCATGTGAGAGCCTAGTCTGCAGTCGGGTCCCACGTGGTCTGGCTGGGCTGTGCTGCCTTGTTTTGACATATTTTTAAAACAAAATGTTTATATATTGTTGCTGCAGCTATCAAATATTTTAATATTTAGGTACATTTTTTTTCTTGAATATTCAGTTTTTGCAGAACATTATCACTGCCAGTTTTCTTGGGGCACTCTGTAACAGTACTAGGAGAACCATCCTGACTCGTACCTGCCATCTTTTCTGTTTACTTACCCATGCGTTATACAAGTGTTGCTTATGAGAACAGCTGTACTGGCGCCATGCCATGGTCACAATATGAACTGCACATGAATTTTCTAGTGCTACAGTAATTACTGCAGTTTTTTCTTCTTGATCTTTTTTATATTTTTTGAATAAATTTTGGAATATCTAGAATATTTTGAGTAGCACTACTGTATTTAATATGGTTATTGACGAAGCTGGATGTTTATGCAAGACTAACAGATTTCTGCCAATAGTGATTAATGATTTTTTGGCTCTATTACCTGCCCCCCCCCATCAGTCTACTGAAAATGCTGATGCCCATTTTTGGTGGTCTATTCCTGTAAAAAATGGCACATCTTCAAGCTAAATTAGGATGGAATTAGTCATTTTAATGAAATACAGACTCTAGATCATTGTAAAGAGGATTCTCTGGTAAAGAGGAACCTCGCTGCATGACATAAGGTAGATATGAGGAATAGCTCATAGGAACTGGACCTCAAAGATCAGCGTGAGGAATGGCCAATAGGAACTGGACCTCGAGGATCAGCGTGAGGAATGGCCAATAGGAACTGGACCTCGAGGATCAGCATGCCCTTTGTTGTCCTTCAGAACAGCGCTGGCTGGTGAACTGGGCTACAGCATCTGTCTGATGAGCCTGAGCGACCGAAGCCTGTCTGACGACCGTCTGAACCATCTGCTGAGTGTGGCCCCACAGCAGAGCATCGTCCTGCTGGAGGATGTGGATGCTGCGTTCGTCAGCCGCGAGCTGCTGCCCACTGAGAGTAGGCGGGCCTAGGGGCTGCCTGTAGGGCCAGGGTGCAAGATAACACTCCAATACACTCAGGGGTGGATTAACTTCTATGGGGGGCTAGACTGAAGTGTGAGAGAATTTATATATAAAAAAAAAGGAACATCAATAATTCGCTAATCGGCGCAACATGGGGATAATGCAGTGGTTCTCAAACTTTTTGTTTGGAAAACCCCCAGAAAACATTCTTCAAGTCTTGTGAACCTTTTTAATCTATTAATTTTGCCAAGTGTGGGGGAGGGGAGGTTTCCAACAGAAAAGAAACAAAAATTCTTATAGCATATTCAGAAAATCGTCTCCCCGCCGTTTAGGGACCACTAGGATAGCTTTTGCATTCCACCCCTGACTACACTAGGTTACAGCCAGCTTGGACGCACAGGCACCGGTTATACTGAGGTTATACTGTGTTTCCTCATAGGAGCTGGGCTGTGATTGGACACTTGGTCTGTCCTAACTAAATGTTGTGGGTCTTTGTCTCCCCTCCCAGACCCCTTGGCCTATCAGGGCATGGGCAGACTCACGTTCAGCGGCCTCCTCAATGCCCTGGATGGCGTGGCCTCCTCGGAAGCCAGGATCGTCTTCATGACCACCAACTTCATTGACCGGTACATTTACATGATTCCTGTTGGCCGCAGATAACTTAGTCTTGGTTGTAAATGGATCTAACCAGGGTCATAATTTATCTTCACGATGACTTAGACCTCACATGATGGTGAACATTTCTATTGGACATGCTATTACATAAGCAACTTTTATGACACTATGCAGTTCCTGTAATGTTCTTAGATACTTCTAGAAGGTTAAATGATTTAATTCTGGCCAACTCATCTAACCTTTCCCCTCCCAGACTGGACCCGGCATTGATCCGGCCCGGCCGGGTAGATCTCAAGCAGTATGTGGGTCACTGCAGTCGCTGGCAGTTGAACCAGATGTTCTGCAGGTTCTATCCAAGCGAGCCTTTGGCTGAGGCAGAGCGATTTGCAGAGCTCGCCTTGGGGGTGGAGCCCCAGCTGAGCGCCGCTCAGGTTCAGGGGCACTTCATGCTCTACAAGTTGGATCCCATGGGATCCATAGACAATGTAGAGAAGATCAAGCAGTGAGGACAGCAGGACACGATCTGTAATGGAACCTGACTTGGACTGGAGGTTCTGAAATGGCCTCAAAGAATGCTGGTCATAATGAATTGTGGTGAATCACGATGAATCATCATGAACCAACTTGAGCCTGTCTGTCTCTGTATGGTCCTACTTGTAAACCCCTCCCTCATTTAATGAGAAGGGGGGGGGGTGTGCTGGACAATTTAATGTTGTAAATCTATAAAAAGGGTTGGTCCATTCATCTGTGCTGCGTATGCATACACATTCTACCACAGTTCACCGTAATGTCACAACTCAGGATGTCTCCATTCCTCCTTTAAGTTATAATGCCTCCATTTCCTCTTACTTTCCATTTTCTTACTCAGTCTTTTTCAAACAGCAGATGGCCAGTTGCACTTCTGTTGTTGTCATCGTTATGTGCTGATGTTTGCTGAATACAGGAAACTCCAAATACGGAGTAAGCAGATATCATTTTTGCAGGTGGCGATGCTGTAATTTCCTGAATTGACACCCAGCATATTTGGGGCTGTGTGTGTCGCGATAAAGAGGCGGGTGTTGACCACGCCCTGCCAGATCTAATCCGCAGCCGCCTGACCATTTCCTGAACTTGCTCAGCCAGTCCAGGTCATATGACGAAGAAGAGTGACAGAAAACTGATAAAATATTTTCATAGTTGGCGACGATAAACTCCGTTAGCAGCATTAGTAGAGTTCAACATGTTCAGCCTGCAGCCCTAGTATTCAAACACGCAGCAGAACCAATCGAATCTGAATGAGATCAGTCGTCCTTCATAGTGTTCAGGCTGCTAGAAGTTTGACAGTGATAGTCCCACATTTACTGGTGATCCCAAGGGATCATTGGGTGTTTTCAGTATGTTGGGGGAGGAAAGACTCCATCCCAGTCTGGAGTGTTTTCGAATAATGCTAATTTCTAATGCTTTCTGATGTAAAATTGCATACAAATCATAGCAAAACACACAGTGAGGTGTACAATTGTTCCTTCAATCAGACAATCCACTCAGCTACTCTAACTGGTTTTATATGGTTTCCAATGGAAACCATATAATATGGTTAACTCGAGTGTTCCAGTTAAGTGTTATGCAGTGTTTAAGATCTTACAGTGCTGGCAGTGGTGCTGCTCTCGATTTGCAGGGAAAGTATTAGGCTGGTCCAACAAGCAGAGCCATTCCAGTGACGGTATCCTGTTTCTGCTGATGAACTTCTCTCTGTGTTGAACTGTTACAAATTAACTTGCATTTATGTGTGATAGACAAAGCTGAACATTATAGATACCTTCTTTCTCTGAAAATGTGCTCACTGATACCAGCTGAATGATAAACCTTCATTGTTCGGGTTATTCGTTCACCACAAAGGACTCGTTTGGCAACCTTTGCAGATTTTTTTCACATCTATCTCACCTCCTCCTGCAATGAATCGGCATCTATATCATAGTGAGAAACGTCATTTTCCGCTCTGCGTTTGCTGGTTTCTCAAAGGCTTCCCATTAATTTATTATTAGGCCTTTTCTGAATTTTAATCTGTTTTCAGTTTATGCTACAGTGACCTTATATTATCGAAATAGAGTATATTTGTAATCTTTTTTTCTTTTTTAAATCGATTATCTAGTTTTGCACAATCAAGATGCCCTATTAAATTAATTCAGTGTTTGAATTAATTTTGTGCTAAAATGGCAAATATTGTTTGATACAATGAACTTATTGTAATGTTCTGCCACCTAGTGGAAGAATCCCAATCCTGCATGATTTTGTGTGTGTTCTCTCTATCTGCACCTACCAGATGTTTCAGTTTACATTAGTGTATTAAAGATCTCACCATATTACTGTAGGGTACATAAGGTTGAAGTTTGAATTTTATTGTTCATTCGTTCAGAGACTTTTTTAACGTCTTCGGTAAGGAGGGTGACTGACTACATAGATACATTTGATCAGTCTGCTTTGTAAGCATTTTAAGTAAAACCTTAACCTTCTATGTTGTGTGTCATTCGCAGCTGTGGAAGCAATTTTTTAATATATATATATATATATATATATATATATATATATATATATATATTTAGCATTTTGAGACCTTGAAGCACCTAAATTGAACACAAACTTAATGCACAGTCTGATGCCCAAAATTCGTTTAATTGAAATTTGTCACCATTTTCACTTATGAGAAGTAAATCTGTAATGGTGCCTGAACTGGGATTGTTAAGTCATATTTCATCATCTTAGATGAAAGTTGGTGCTACGGAGAACCGAGGCTCATAGCAGAAGGGCAGAAAATAAACAGCGCGTTCCCTCAAACTGATCAGCAAGAGAAGGGTTAGAATGATGTTATTCAAAAAAAGAAGGTTCCATCTCGCATCTGCTTTCCGAGTGTACTTGTGACCTGCGTGGTGGTTTTGGTGGTGGGGGTGGGGGTGGGGGGGGGTTATGGGAACAGTAGTGCATTGCTCGACAACACTCTCATTCTCTGTGTTTGTTCACCAATTTTTATGGCTTGTTTCATGCTTCTGTTTTGGTCTTTACATCCTGCTCTGGCTCCACACACTTCTGATTCTGAATCAGAGCTGGTCAACCCAACCGAGTGGCACAGATGGTCGTCTAGGGCATTATCTTTTGAGGGGAAAACTTCATTGGCCCAAACCCCCCCCCCCCCCAGTGCACATTGTCTGAGACGTGCAGCTGTCTTGTGAAACCTGCCACACCACACCAGCTTTCACCCCTAATGCTGATTAGGAACTTGCGGTATTACTGAAGAAAAGCTTTCATCTATGCAGTTAATTATCAGCCAGCACAATGGCTCCTGCTTACAAGAAAAGAGAATCATGATATGAGGTGGAGCAGCGTGCGCCGCAGGAGGAAACGTGTCAACAGAAAAAAAATTCCGCCAGCTAATTTCGAAACACACTTTATTATTTAAACTGATATCCAATAATATCAATTGGAAAATTCACCTCATGGTAATAACATATGCAATCAAAGTGCTTCCCAGTAAAGTTGTTCCCTGCGCTGCACCCATAGGTTCCAGATCTGCTGCAACCCTGAACCGGATCAGCAGTTTCAGAAAATAGATGGATTGGTTCACAGTGGGCCCCCTCTACCATATGACCGGTTACATCCATTTTGTAATATCCAGAATCTCTGTGCTTTCACTGGGGTCAAGGACAATCTATGCATGGCAAATCTAACCTGCCTTAGCTACGGAAAGAAGGCGGTAAGCTACACCCCAGATTAATAACCGGGCTTCACGAACTGCCTTCATCTGCATGTGGATGCTTCACTGCGGCTTGCAGACTGATACCGGGGCGACACCCTCACAACCCCGCGGCCATGGGAACGAGGGTGACACCAGCGCGTTCGCAAGGCGATGCTTCCAGCATGTCATTCTCGCAGTGCTGCTTCCGGCGCGTATGCCTAACGGCCTCTTCCTTCCTGTCGTTTACAGTGCACACCCTCACGTACATCTAACCGCAGTAACACCTTCAGTGTTCGCTCTGCCTTCCCCTGAGCTGAACTCAGTTTTCTATGGTGACAAACGTGGCTCCCACGAGGTGCCACCAATGTTTCTGCCATGTTAGCTTCTGGCAGATTTAGGATAATTCTTTCGGACGCTCTTCACCGGCTATGGATCATACAGTACACTATATAAAGCAACAAAAATATTTGCAATACAAACAGCTTATCAGGCTGGGAGCGCCTGATATACACATGTATAATAATTATGAAGCCTTGGGAATCCAAGTCATGGTTATGTGTGGCTCAGCGGATGCCTGTTCAAATCCCATTCTCACCAGAACAGTGACATCTCTGTTGGGCCCTAAAGTCCCCAAAATGTTCCGGGACTGCTGGGTAAATGCCTGACCTTGCACTCAGACCCCAAGCTCAGCTCTCAACCTCTATAAATTTTAATGTCTTAAAAATGAGGGCATGGTGGCTATACAGTGTTAGTCAAAAGCTTGGACACTTACCCATAGAAAGTTTTATTTGTACTTTTCTGTATTACAATAATTTTGCTGTTATGACAAGAAAATAGCTTGCATTTTAACATGTATACTGCAAATGAAGTGGAGTTAGCATATAAAGATTAAAATGCATTATTTTGTTTTCATAGCATTTACAGTTACCACAATCGATTGTCGCACGTATCGTTCTTAAAGGTGAATGCGAACTTGCGTATCAATTATGTCCATTCCTGACTATATGTGAAAAATAAGAATTCCAAAGTACCTGTACTTGTGCAAATTGCAAATTAAGGCTTCGTATCATTTTTACAGAAATCATAATGTAATCTTTTGTTTAGTAAACAAACATCCATCGATTTTCAACCTCATACACCAAAAATGGGAGGGGAACCTGCACTATATGGGAAGAATATGAAAACACACACGCACACAAACACACACATCACACACACATCACATCACACACATCACACACGCACACACAGACACACAGACACACACACATCACACACGCACACACAGACACGGGATTCAAATCTTTGACCCTGCAGCAGTGAGGCGACAGTTACACACAAACGAAACCACTTTTGTATTTACGTTTAAGCAGGATGGATGGAAATAAAACAAAAAAAAATATTTTGTGTTTTTAAAAACATAAGCATGTACATGCCCTCGCTTCATTTATCTTTTTACATATATCATATAATTTCCAAATTTTTTTTACACAGTATAAACATATAACATCAGGATAAGAAGAGCTGCCAAATAAACATATATAATTTAACAGGATTGGTATAATACAGTTTAAAGTAAAGAAACGGCTGAGGAAAATCCTGAAATAATGGATGAGGAGAAGCACAGAAGTTGTGAACCATCCAAGACGGTAACACACAGCACTGCAGAAGCCACAAGGCCCGTAATCACTAGAAATGGTTTCATATCGTATTGGATCAAAAACAGCTTTTCCCCCATAACTGTTGCAAGACTGTCCTGCGCCCCCACGTTCCCCCATATTTAAAATTGATACTGCTGTCCTGCTCCCCCGCTGATCTATGTAGTGACAGTAACGATTCTTATGTTATGTTATACATTATCGGAGGTATGTTCAGTGCTGGAGAAGGGTTCCACTGGTCCATCAGTCTCCGGTGTAAAAGGGATTTTGGACTGTGCTTGTTGCTGCTTTGAATAGAACGTTTTCCTGGGAAGAGAACAAGCATAATATTGAAGACACAAAGCGAGGGAGAAATGATCTGGTTGTTGATGGAAAGGCTGTGCTAACCTGGGTGGACCACTTCGCCTTTAAACGCTCTTCCTCATGCTTTTTGTACTCCACCAAGTCTTGATACCAAATGACCGCTTTGACAACGAGCAGGATGAATAGTCCAATCAGGGCTACTCCAGTAAATGCCCCTCCAATTATGGCCCCTATGTTTGGTGGAGGTGGGCATTCTAGGGAACAGAGAAACACACAGTCGGAACAATCGTAAGTCAAAGAAAGGCAGGAATGACACCAAACAGCAGGTAAAAGCGCACTTAGGAGAATCTGGTGTGATTGCTTCTCTAGCAACAGCAATGAATCCAGCTTCTAACCTCTCTGCTTCAGAATCTGAACTTCATATCTGTCAAAGCCATCCATCTCTTTCATCACGTAGGTCATCCAGCAGTTCTGTGAGTCCTTCTCTCTGCAGGGCTTTTTGCTTCTGAGACTGTCCACCATCATAACATTGTTGAGATGTGTGCAAACCCCATTGCAGTTTTTTTGTAACGGGCCAGCTTCAAAACCCTTACACTCAATACAGCTCCTGAAAAACAATCGTGCTAAATGAGTTAAAACAGGTAAATCGAAATACATACAGAAACATACACACAAACATGCACACAAACAGAAACACATACAGGAACACACACACACACATAGAAACAAACAGGAACACACACACACATAAAAACACATACAGGAATATGTGCACACACATACAGTATAAACACAAACAGGAACACATACAGAGTATCCTCTAATACAGCTCTTCAACTGTGGAATAGTTTTCCAGTGGATATTCAGGCTCACTCACAATATCCAAGTCTAGACTAAAAACACACTTGTTTAGTCTAGCCTATAGGGACTCTAGTTCTAGCTCTAGATAACCCATCCATCACACACATACACCACAAATGACAGTGGCTGTGTCCTTACGCATATTTGGAGCAGGGGGAGCTGCAGGCAGTGCATTCCTCGCAGTACGGCAGCTCGTAGCCCTCCTTGCACCTGCAGACGCCGCACTCGCATTCTCCCCGTTTACTGCACATCACCTCGGTGCTCTTGTTCGTCATGCACTCTTCCAGGGACATCTTACACTGGCACGCCGACCCCCCATACCCGGCGTTGCATATGCACTTGCCGCAGTCACACTTCCCATTCCCTGTTGGGGGGGAAATACTTCAGGCTTTCGCCAAGCCGGCATTATCGGTGCATGGATGGTCGCGTGGGTATGGCGCCTACCTGCGCATATTTTGTTGCCGTGGGACTCGCAGCTGGTGTTGCTGCACTGGCAGTAGGTCCCGTAGAATTGGATGCCCTCCTTGCTGGCGTGGCACTCACAGAGGCCGCACATGCACTCCCCCTGGCCGGAGCATTCTGTGCCGTTATTCAACCGGCAGGCCTCGTTCTGCCGCTCCAGGCTCGACTCCTTCAGCTCGCACTGGCAGGTCTGTCCCGCAAATCCTTCCTGGCAGCTTCAGGGAAATTCATCACAAAATGTATCTTTACGCATCAGAAGATAAATTAAGTCCTGATGTTGATCCGGATTATTTACTACTGAATAAAACAGTGGTCTTCAACCTGTTTTTGCAGTGAGAGCTACTTTTACAAATAATGAGCTCTGGCAAGCTGCCGAACTGAAACAGTTTATTTTGCCAGCTGGAGTAGGGAGGATCCTTCTTGGTATATTTTGGACGTTATTTCACGGTTGATCGGTTTTGACCACTGAAATAAAGCATCTGAATTATTTGTGCATGTGTTATTGTTGAGTTACCAGATTGTCTGTAGGTGTGAATGTCTGTTTGAATGGTGTGTGTGCCCTGCGATGGGTTGGTGCCCCATCCTGGATAAAATCCCTGCATTGTGAATAAAGACTCCTGACCACTGTGACTCTGAATGGGAGAAGTGGCAGAAGTGGGCAGAGAATCTGGATGGATGGTGCACTCTTCATGTATTTTTCTCTATACACTCCGATTTCCTGAGTCCATATGTGTGAGTACATAAGTCCGGATATGTGTTGATCTGGTGAATGTTGGCTACAGTGAGTGAATGCGGGTGAGTATTCTGTGTGGTAGATTACGCTGTGGTTTAATACTACCCCTTAACCCCTCATCCCTAATCTATGCAATAGGCTCAAAATCAATCAGAGTACTACTGTTTATTTTTAATGGGACATTTCTGTGAAAAAATTCCAGAGGTACCCTTTTGTATCAGAAGGATAGCTCTAACAGAACCAGGCTAACAAAAGTGTAGTAGCTCTGTTTATTGCTTCTGGATCATAAGGGTCCTACTGCTTAATATTTAGATCAGAGCAGGACAAAAGCCAGCCTGCTTTTACTGGCCCACATGTTTATTAAAAATGATTAAGAAATGGAAATCAAAATTACAATTGTTTCTTAAAAAAAGATTCAGAATGTAGGTCTTTTAAAAAAGAATGGGGGCAAAAATCTACCAAGTCTTCTGTATTGTATGTTCCTGGGGTCATAATTGTTAAAAATGTCCCCTGCTGAAGCTCGGATTTGGCCCTCCACAGGAAATAATTTTCCCAGCCGGATCTAAGTGGTGTATAGCTGAGATCGACTCTCACTCTTCTCTCTCAGACACACATATGCCGTATATTAATACAGGCGTATGCCTCATCAGTAACTTAGCGGAGTTGTTACCATACCTGCAAGTGCCGCAGACGACTTTGCCCCTATTATTGCAGTGACTATGGTTACTGTGATGAGCGCTGTCATCACAATCACACTCGCAGCGTGTCAATACATTCGCTGTCACTGTGTCTATGAAGCCCAGGGCTCTGATGCGAAACATTTGCTCCTCCATGCACCGTGTCGCTGTCACTGTCACGTTGAAAATGACCTAAAAAAATTTGCACAACACAGTCCAAGTATCAACCAAGTGATTTTTTATTTGATTATGGCCGATATTATGAATACTGAATTTCTACATTCCCTGGTGACATAGTTTGATAATGAAATTATATGCAATCAATATTGTATGCATGCTTTCTTTTGACTTGTCATATTAGTGTTCAGCCATGTAAACGGTGCTGTTCTTGAAGGAGCAGTGTGTTGTACCTACCTCCTCTCCATGCTTGACATTGTTACACCTCCCTGTTGTGCCGGTAATGTCTCCACCTTTACAGTGTGATGAATAGGTGACAGTAACACCATCTGGAAGCTCCTCATGGCTCAAGATCACATTTGACGACAGTTTCTATGTTGATTGATATTACACAGTTAGTGTCAAGATATCTATCTATCTATCTATCTATCTTTCTATCTATCTATCTATCTATCTATCTATCTATCTATCTATCTATCTATCTATCTGGCCCCTACTATGGTTACTGTGATGAGCGCTGTCATCACAATCACATCTATCTATCTATCTATCTATCTATCTATCTATCTATCTATCTATCTATCTGTCTAAATTTTTTCATTTTGAATGTTTAAATCAAAATCATTAAATGCTTGCCTCATACGCCTCTTTGATCAGTGTCACAATGTTGCTAGAGTCGTTCGATAGAGCGCCAACTTCAGACTTGGGAATGAGCTCTGTCAGGGCCTGTGAGGGTACAAAATGCCATCAAACCCTAGCCCTCTCCCTACCATGCTGGAAGCTTTGATGAACATGCTGATATCTCGATGAACTGAATACATTTCTGTTTGACGAAATCAATATCATGCAGGTGATACTGTAAGGTCCAGAAGACTCACCTTATACACATATTCCACTCTCTCAGTCACAGCAAAGATGGTCTGGATGTTGTTGTCTGCTAACTTTGTGGCCACCTGCCCTACAGAAGGATAGTCCTGAAAAGAGAGAAGACCTTCCATTACATCACAACCAACCAATTGTCTGTTTTACAAACTTATACTTCTGTCTTTATTTTGTAGCCTGCAGCCCTGTGCTATAATTAATCATTCAATGCAACTTGTAAATATAGTGTAGTGCAATGTGCAAAGCACATAAATCAAGGTTCCCCAATTCTGGTCTTCAGGGGCCAGAATCCAACACACATCAAACACACTTACTAAACCTGATAAGTAGCTAGTCAAGATGTGTCTGAGCAGGGAACTCTGCAAACTGTGGTAGATCATGTCTCTCTCGGACCAGATCTTGGGAACTCTGACATAAAGGAACTATCTGAAATCTTTTACAAAGACTATTTTTTTCAACATAACAGACATAAGTAAGAATCTCTTGCATTTCCAGTTTCTGGTATTGGTTAGGGTTACCATTTCATTGTTTTTGCTGTTCAACAGGTCTTCATCCAGGTGGCACTGGCCGTCGTTCGGTTCAAAAATGCTGCCCAGTTTCCCATCACCTGCCATGTGAAATCCATCGTCTGTAGCCACTACAAGCAGCCGAGTGCTGTTCCCCCAGCCAATTTTGTCCTGTTGGGTGCAGAGTGCGGTATGAATAGACATGCTGGTTATTTTAATGTCTTATTGTGCCATACAGAGAAAAATGCATGTCCACAGTGACACGTGCACATATGATCTGTGGCACATCACTGAGACATGATCATGCACTCATGGTGCTTCGTGAAGAACAGGTATGATCTGCACAGGCTTCCCATTTAAATTCAGGAGACCATCCCTACCCCACAGACTGCCACTTGCATGATGGCATCGAGAGATCCTTCTGGCCTGTCCAGATTCCCCGAGATGTTCTGGATGGACACCGTTTCGGTAAAGGTATCCACATTGTCCGTCAGGCTCAACACATGTTGGTATCCAAACGCAGGCCGGCAATTCTTCTCTTCATCTGGACATGGCTTTTGCAGTTTTTCTGGGTGGGTGTTTGTGAATGGCAGAACAGTCTTGTCGATAAATGACCCAAAACCTGTGGAAAACAGCATCCGTGATAAACTGCGGCGATTATCATCAAGTTATTAATCCAGTTAATGAGTCTGCACCATCCAGAGAACTGGAGTCTGTGAGATGCGATCTCACCTATACGTGCTTTGGTGGTCGTCTGCTGCAAAACTTCCAGCAAAGACTTTCCAAGTTTCTTCACGTTTTGTAGATCGTCATTCATAGAATAGGAAAGGTCCATCAAGTAGTACAGATCCACTGGGTAGTCTTCCGCACGTTTGAACTTGACTGAGAAAGTGTGTGGCATACCTGAACAGAATTGTGGTATAAATACACTCAATAGTCATTTTGAGAGAGGCAAGACCTGTAATTGCACTCGAAGGAGCTTGATGTGCTTTGGACCACATTTCTGACTTTGCAAGGAGTGCAAACAGACACACCTGGTCTAAGTATGAGTTTGACTCCCTGAGGTTGGATCTGGAATTTCTCCGAACCGCTCTCTATGCTCAGTGGTCTGTTCTTCGTATTATGGGCAGTGCTCTTTGGATAGATGATGTTCGTCTCCTCACAGCCTTTCTTCTCCAACTCCGTTCGTGTGTCGCATCGCACAGAGTCCACATCACCCTGCTTGGTGTAGTTCTGTGGTACAGGATGTATAGGAAGTCATTGCAAGTAGATTAGATTAGTAAATTAACTTTATTGATGATACAGGAAATTCTTGTGCATAAAGTTGCAAGATACATAGAGCACAGAAAGACATATATGGAATGTAAAACAGGCAAGGTCAAAGACACTTTGACAAGTAAATATAGCACAAACAAATTAAAAAGTAGCTAAATAAATATCCATCTCTCTGTTTTTCATATAAGCCTCCAGACTTAGCCAGAAAGGACAGGTCCATCACAGGGAAGACACTCACAATTAGTAGTTAGAATACACCCATTAATCTAACCGTATGTTAACCATATATCGGAGGAAACTGGATTACCTTGTGGAAACCAGCATGAACATGGGGACAACATAGAGGGCAGGAACTGAATCCCTGAACCTCAGAGATGTGCAACCAGAGCCATTGTGCCACCACTTGTAAAAAAAATATCGGCATTTTGGCTACCTTCAAACCAGTGCCGGTCGAAGCTCATGTGGTGCCCTAGGCAAGCTTCACTACCCATAATTCATGTGTCTCAGATGGTGCACACATGGGTGGTGGTTGTGGGCTGAAAAGTTTGGGAACCCATGCACTTGGCAGTCGCCCTTGTTGCCTATGGAAGTATTTCCTACTTGGTCCTCGGGGACCTGCAGACAGTGCAGGTTTTTGCTCCGTCCTAGCTTCCGCACCGACTGTCTGAGAGGGAGCTTGAAGGGAGCAAAAACGTGGACTAGCTAAGGGTCCCCAAGGACAAGACAGGGAAACACTTGCCAGTAGGGTTGCTTCTAATCTAGTTGTGAGTTCCTAGAAGCCACTTCTTAATGCAAAGTGTCTTTGGACACCTTCGCCAACTTGTCACGTTTTCTAGAGAACTGGACAGCAGGTGTCATTTGGCTCGAGATTCTGGCCACCTCACTCTTGCTGCTTACTCACCAGCTGTTTGCACCAGGCACAGAAGCGGCCAGATTGGATGCAGTCGCTGCAGGACTTGATGGCTGTCTTAATACATTCTTCCTTGCAGAGGCCTGGGAAGCAGGAGAGATGCACGGGTGAGGCAGTGATTTGCATCGAAACCAGAATAAGCCGCTTCTCAAGGTCAAACCAGTCAAACCAAAATCAACACCTTTTCAAAGATGATTCTCAGTCAAACCGGAATAAACCGCTTCTCAAAGGTGTGTAAGTTGTGGTTGCTAGCTGATGTGATCGACACCTTCCGTGCTCTTAAACTTAAAATACAGGGTGGATTTTATGAGTTGGTGATGAGCGAAAGTACAAATTAAATTTCCAAAAACATCTTAATGCTCAAATTCTCCTCAGTGTAGTGAGCCGTAAATGCAAAACTACCTTTAAAGCTTTAATAATAATAATAATAGATACTTTATTGATCCCCGTGGGGAAATTGTTTTTACGCCTCCCTCAAAACTTGCTCTTTGTAGAGCAAGCTGTCCGCGAAGGGCAGCCACCCGTAGCTGCGCCCAGGGAGCTGGGGATTGAGGGTCTTGCTCAAGGACCCGCAGACGTGCTGAGGCTGGGCTTGAACCGGCGACCTTGTGATTACAGGCACACGGCTTAGCCCACTGAGCCACACGCTGGAATCATTTATAACTTTTTAAATGGCATGAAATATGGCCACCATTTACAGAAAAGCAGTGTTTCTTCAAGTTATGTCAAGGTGCTTTTGTTTGGTGTGGTCAGTGGTCAAGCTCTATATGAATCTTCCAGGAACTCCATTTTGAGGAAACAGGAACCCAGTGGCAGTATCAGTAAGTGAAATATGAGAAGTTGCTGAATATGCCAATAGTAACCAATGCAGCTGTGTTTCTCTCCTAATTCAATTGAAGTCAGTATGCAAGTGCTTTTTAGAGAGGATGACGCACGCCTCCAAAACACCAGTCAAACAACATCTTGTTTTTTGATCAGACACTTTTAGATTGTATTTCACTAGCCATTTCCTCGTTATATTCATTACAGGTGTAAGTTTTAAATTAATCGTAACTGCCCACATGGAAAGAACCTATATGAGGATATATGCGCATATATGAAACCTATATGCAGTATATATGCACATATATGATAATATATATGCTGCATATATGGGTATATATGCCACATATAGGCAAAATTGAGGTGCATATATGTGCATATACAGGCCATATAGGTCTCCTGTATTGCTTCTTTATATCCACATATAACCCCTATTTTAGCTCATATCTCACTTTGGCAACTGTCATACATGATGCCTAGCTCATATTTTCTATTATCAAGGCAATAACTAAGAACTAACTAAAAAAAAATGCAAAAAACTTATGTGCGAACACGTGAAATTGGTATCACATGTAATTGGCATGTTATGGAATTTAACTATAGCAAATAAGTGAGAGGAGATGGAAAGCTATGATGTCTACACGTTTTCCTGAAACATTTACTATGCAGTCCCATGAAACATTTACTATGCAGTTGTACACTCACCTAAAGGATTATTAGAAACACCATACTAATACAGTGTTTGACCCCCTTTTGCCTTCAGAACTGCCTTAATTCTACGTGGCATTGATTCAACAAGGTGCTGAAAGCATGCTTTAGAAATGTTGGCCCATATTGATAGGATAGCATCTTGCAGTTGATGGAGATTTGTGGGATGCACATCCAGGGCACGAAGCTCCCGTTCCACCACATCCCAAAGATGCTCTATTGGGTTGAGATCTGGTGACTGTGGGGGCCATTTTAGTACAGTGAACTCATTGTCATGTTCAAGAAACCAATTTGAAATGATTCGAGCTTTGTGACATGGTGCATTATCCTGCTGGAAGTAGCCATCAGCGGATGGGTACATGGTGGTCATAAAAGGATGGACATGGTCAGAAACAATGCTCAGGTAGGCCGTGGCATTTAAACGATGCCCAATTGGCACTAAGGTGTCATGATCCGCTCCGTCCGCTCCTGATGTGTGCCACGCCCACCTCGTTACCTCGTGTTCAGCCCTAATTGTGATCGCCTGTGTCCTGTTAAGTCTAGCTTGTCTCTTGTATTTAGTCCGCGTTCCCGTTTGTATCCGCAGTCCGGTCATTGACGTTGTTGTGGTGTGCTTTGTGCTCTGTGTTCTGTCTAAGATTGTCTATGAAGTCTTCTGGTGTGTTGTTGTTTTTTGTTCAATTAAATAAACCCCTTTCTGTACCTGGAGCCGCAAGTGGGTCGTCCGCCCTTTTCTGAGCCTGCGCCATGCCTCGTTCCCGTTCCCGAGCTGCCCGGATCCTTGACAGAATGAACCACTCAGAAGGACGATCCCCAGGCTCCACAACACCCCTCATGCTGGGATATGTGTCCCTAGCACCTGCTACTGGGCCTGCAGTGCTCCAGTTGGAGCACTCACCCTCTGGACCTGTTCCTGATCCTGTCTGTTCTCCAAGTGCCTATTATGGTACCCGGCTGGCTCTGAAGTGTTCCCGGTCTCCTGTAGATGCCATTGTTCGGGTCCCCAAGTTCCCTAGAAAGGGGAGGAAAGCTCCATCAGTTGCTGCAGTGGAGCCTCTGCATCTAGAGGGCCAGGTTCTTCCTTGTCTGCCTCCAGTTGTTCCTGTTGCAACGCCTGTTGAGGTGGAGGAAGGGCTGGAGGCCCTCAATCGCCGGCTGATGGATTGGGCCAAGGGACTTTCGTCTCCAGTGTCTGGCCCAGCCGCAGCTGCCTCCGCCGCCCTGCCCGAGTCTTGCCCAGAAGTCATGCCCGCTTCCGTCGCCCTGCCCGAGTCCTGCCCAGGAGAAGTCACGCCCTTTTCTGAGCCTGTGCCATGCCTCGTTCCCGTTCCCGAGCTGCCCGGATCCATGACACTAAGGGGCCTAAAGTGTGCCAAGAAAACATCCCCCACACCATTACACCACCACCACCAGCCTGCACAGTGGTAACAAGGCATGATGGATCCATGTTCTCATTCTGTTTACGCCAAATTCTGACTCTACCATTTGAATGTCTCAACAGAAATCGAGACTCATCAGACCAGGAAACATTTTTCCAGTCTTCAACTGTCCAATTTTGGTGAGCTCCTGCAAATTGTAGCCTCTTTTTCCTATTTGTAGTGGAGATGAGTGGTACCCGGTGGAGTCTTCTGCTGTTGTAGCCCATCCACCTCAAGGTTGTGCGTGTTGTGGCTTCACAAATGCTTTGCTGCATACCTTCGTTGTAACGAGTGGTTATTTCAGTCAAAGTTGCTCTTCTATCAGCTTGAATCAGTCGGCCCATTCTCCTCTGACCTCTAGCATCAACAAGGCATTTTCGCCCACAGGACTGCCGCATACTGGATGTTTTTCCCTTTGCACACCATTCTTTGTAAACCCTAGAAATGGTTGTGCGTGAAAATCCCAGTAACTGAGCAGATTGTGAAATACTCAGACCGGCCCGTCTGGCACCAACAACCATGCCACGCTCAAAATTGCTTAAATCACCTTTCTTTCCCATTCTGACATTCAGTTTGGAGTTCAGGAGAGTATCTTGACCAGGACCACAACCCTAAATGCATTGAAGCAACTGCCATGTGATTGGTTGATTAGATAATTGCATTAATGAGAAATTGAACAGGTGTTCCTAATAATCCTTTAGGTGAGTGTATTTAGAAGAACATTTCTTTTTCACGCCAACCTTCGGAGGGAGAGGGAGAAACAGAGGAAAAAGAAAAAGCAATTTAACAGTGACAGTGGCACAGATGGGAGAGTGGGTTGTCCCATGATTGGAAGGTTAGGGGTTTGAATCTTGGCTCCTGCAGGTGCAGACTGTTGTTGTGTGACAAGACACTTGCTAAATGTAAATAAAAAATTTAAATTTCTACATTTTGGGCTTTTATTTATGTTGTCTAGCAGCTATGGATTTTAATAATTTTAGTAATATATTGGTGAACATATAGGTGAACATATAGGTGCATATATGCATATATGTACATATAATATAGGAAAACTGCCAATTTTATATATGTCACATATATTAAAAACCTATATCAAAACCTATATTAAAACATATATGTTTATATAGGTTATTTCCGTGTGGGTGCTTACAAAGAATGCACCACAATATTAACATGGAGGCTGCAGGAGCAGGTACGTGGTCCTGAACAAGGCCACACGGACTCCTGAGTGACGATCATCGTGCGATCTCTGCCACAGGAGTCAGAATCAGTTCCTGTCCTGCTCTTGTCCATGTGTCATTTCTCTGTTTGGCCAGTGGGTGTCACTGGTCATCCCATCTCGTGTTTTTTTCTCAGGTTATTACCCCTGGCTACTGTGTGGTTTAATATGCCAAACAGGTGGCTTTTACCCAGGTTTCCCTTTTGGTTGTGGGTTTGAGGCTGACCAAACTAGCTGTTGTTTAATGTTTGTTGGTTTTGTGTTCTCTTGGTTTAACTTATGTTTAGGTATTTCAGTTAGTTCCTTGTTTTTTGCTCCCTGTTCAGTTTTACTTTTTTGTCTCTCTTAGTGTTTATACCTTTTCTGTATCTGTTTATTGATCTTACCTGCTTCTCATTTCCTCTAGTTTCTGTCACATGCCCCTAGATACCCCCTTTTATCTGTGTGTATTTAAATGCCTGCCCACATTCTGTTCCTTAGTTTGTCACTGTGGCTGTTTGCTCTATGTTACCAGTCCGTAGTTGTAGTTGTAACTCTGTGTTAGTTCACTAGTGGTTTAATCCTTGCTTGGTACCCATGATTTCCTAGGTTTAGTGTTAGTTTCCTTTGCGATTAGTTTTTGTTAATTGACATTTTACATGGCTTGTGGTTCCTTTACTTTCTCCTTCTCCATTTGTGTTCTGTTTGCCCTTTCGTTGTTGGTCATTCCTCCTTTGTGATGCACCGCCATAATGGCAGAATTGCACGCTGATGCAGTTTTGTTCTGAGCCTTTGGTTTCATTCTGACATCTACAGGGAAGCCTTGGGTCATGCCTGTAGGGTGCAGGTCAGCAACATTCTGCTTTGTCCTCTGGCCATGGCCATATAGCAATTGTTATTACTAGGGACATTGCTGAGGAGCGCCCCCTTCAGGGTAAAGCATGGCCATAGCACCCAGAAATAGCAGAAATGGGATCATCGGTGTTTTGTGCCAATATTTGTAGCAGTGATGGTAACCTCTGATGAGTTCTCAGCTGGTCCTTATCGCCCTGATGCCAGGCAGAAGTCCACCTCTCAGCAAGCGAAGAAGCATGTTGCAGGTTTTGTTCCCACTTGGTGCTTCTTTCTGCTGCTCACAATTGTCATTTTTCCTCTCCCTTTCGAAAGGAGAAGTGAACTCTGAAAAGTGTTGCTTCACTTTCCCAACCTTTTGTCTGGGCCCCTTTGTGCCGATTGGCCCCTAGGGAGTTTCCTATGCCTAGATCCAGGCCTGCTCTTGTGGTTTGGAGCTCAAGCTTGTCTTTGTGCATATGATACTGTTCACTGGTCACCCCATCTCTCACTGGTGAATTTTTTGCACACAAATTTTGTTCGTCATATCACATGCACATTCTCAGGCTAATGCCATAGTAATATTTATGCATTTGTGCCTGTAGCATCAGTTGTAGGAAGTAATTGCAAAAGGATAATCACTATGTAGATCAGGGGAGGCCAATCTTATCTAAAAAGGGCCGGTGTGTGTGCGGGTTTTCGATGCAACTTCCCCATGTAGATTACTAATTAGAGGACTGATTGGCTGAAGAGTCCTCACACCTGGGTTTGAACAGCTGACCTACAGGTTATCCCAAAAAACCTGCGTACACACCGGTCCTTTGCGGATAAGATTGGCCACCCCTGATGTAGATGGTACTGACATGTGTTTCTGCAGTTCCGTTAAGATTAGGGTGACCAGATAATCCATGTCAGGGAGGACACTCTGGGCTAGGACAGGAATTGTAAATTACCATTTCAATTAAACGGACCTGGATTTCACTTGAGCGCTGAGTTCTTGCTGTGTGCTGATTGGTCAATCTCCTATAATCATGCATGTGTCACTAATGCTAATGTGAAACAGCTGGATGAGTCTTTCAGTTAAGGAAACAAACTAGTCAAAGCACAAGAAGAGCTGAACTATTTAGCCGAGCACAGGAGCCTTTCAATTTGAAAGTAGTTTGTAAAACCCGAAGTAGCTCAAAGTGTCCTCCCTGACATGGATTATCTGGTCACCCTAGTTAAGATCGAAGCAAGCTTGGTTCAAAGCAACATTCAAGTGGGGACCAGTGAACAAGGTCAGCCAGCATCCCAGCAGTGATACGATTATTATACCAGCTATGGGATTCAAACTCACAACTACCAGATATGGGCAGCACTCCTTAATCCACTGAGCTGTAGCTCCCAGTGGTCAAGTTGTAAAAAATTTTTACAACTTGATTTTACAAATTTGGGTCAAATCTTTGCCAAAAGGGGGGAACTTACAGATACATGTTTTGTGGTTTACCCTTCACAGATTGGTTATCATGAACTGTCTCCATCTGTCCTTTCCTGTTCCCGTTTGATTCTGCTGGCCATCCCATGTCCTCCTCTCTTTTTCCTAATTACCCTCACCTGTTCTCTATTACATGTGCTCCCTAGTGTATAGTCAATTGCTATGGCCTGCACCTGTCTCTCATGTAGCCCTCGTTATAAGAGTATATATGTTCCTGCGTGTACCTGATCCTACTACACTATAGATAATCTATACTCAAGTTTTACTCATATTGCAAAACATTTTCTTATGATATTTCTCTAGATATTGTCACATTAAAATACAACTATCTCTTGTGAACATTAAACTTCAAGCTGCTTTTAAAAAACAAACTACTTGTAAGGTATATGGTGAGTTTTTATTGATTATGGAATGCAAAAACACAGAACAAGATTTATAGACAATGTGCAGAAAGGGAGTGAGCATAAATGCCAGGAGAGTGTGCATGCGGGTGTGAGTGACAGAATGAAACTTGATTTCAGCTGCACCCTTACTAAACACCTCCTCACCAAGATGTTTATCTGGGAAGAGAACGGGTTTAACGGCTAGCTAGGTACAACAGGAGCAGCAATTCAATTGTTTTAAATCAATTTTTTCATGTTGGGTAATAGGGACATTTTCCTAAAATCACAATAACTATAGAACGCCTCTGTAACATTTTAGTGCGGTTATAAGAGGAGATGTTATTTTTTCAAAGGGGGTGATTTTTGTATTTTTTTTTGCCCTGGGGGGTAGCATCCACATGCATCCCATGTAAGGCAGCGTGTCGCTCATAGGGTTAGCTCTCTGCTTGTGATTGATTGGTTGCTAGTTCAATCTCCAACCTTATTTCCCCACGGGGATTAATAAAGTATCAATTATTAGAGGAGTCACATGTCCACTGGGTCCTTGAGCAAGACCCTTAACTCCATGAAATGCTCCAGGGGGCCTGGGTGAAACTGGCCTGAGCCAATGCTCAGACCCCAAGCCTCACTCTCACCTCTGTACATAAGCTGGCCTGATTCCACTTTACATTCCTTAAATGTACTTATGTTGCACTTATGATCATTGAATAGTCTTATTAGGTTCTTACTTTGTTAATGGTTGCTGTGTAGCTGTTGTGTTGCTCCTGCTGCAAAGCCACTTACACTTGACCTGGGCATTGATCTGAAGCTCAGCACAGCTGCACTTACGCCTAGTTGACTCCTCAACAGCCTGACTTTGGACAAACGCACTTACTAAATACGTTAAATGTAAATGTATGTCTCAGAAAGGAGAGAAAGATGAGAGATGCGAAAAGAAACATTGCCCATGTGCCTGTGCAAATGGCAAAAAAAGCATCACTTCATCACTGCAGTCCTAACAGCGCCCCCCAAAACCTTGGTATTGGTTTAGTGTTTACTTACCCCATTGCATCACAACCAGCACCAAAATCCAAAAGAGGAGATGATGATACAGACATCGATGCATTTCCTTCTGAAAGAGATACAGAATCATTAAGCAACTATGTATCAAACTTGTTCTATGTGCAAAAATGCTAACTAATATAACTTAAGCAGGTTAACATTGATGGCTATGGCGCTCGGCGCATGTGGGGGTTGCCAAAATGCTTCCCTTGTATTGTGTAGAATTATTTCTGACCATCTGTGACATAACAAGGCTTGTGAAACCATCTTTGGGAATCTTGGGCAATGCCTTTATTGGCAATGACTCATTTTCTAATGGCATGTGTGAATTACGTTTGGTTTTTTAGCATCACCCCAGTGCTGGACAGTGGTGGCCTAATGGTGCGGGAAGTCGTCTTGTAATTGAAAGATTGTTGGTCTGAATCCCTGACTAGCAAAATTCCAGTGAGTTACTGCCCCCAGGGCACTGACTTGGTTGCCCCATGCTATGTTATGATGCCACATGTTTTATTGCCAAGGACATATTTTATTGTTGTGCACTGTATGCTGTGGTGTATCAACAATGACAACAAATCCTGTTCACTATTTCACTAAATTCAGTCCTTCCCCAAACATTTGTTAACAGTCTCAGTTTGGCTGTCAGAGTTAACGCCCATAACCTCATGTACGTGCTTTTGGTTCGGAAAGCACTTCCTGTTTTTAAGAAGCTCCGCAACACTTTCTCTGATCATGTGATAATGTGATCTGTTCTGGCCTGTGTTTCTCTCATGACAGTGCCAGTTGCCAACAAGTAACACTGCACCCAATGAACACCTCACTAGAGCTTGCCCTGAAATGGCCCGACCGGCTTCTTCGCTTAGGCTACGCGAGAATCGTGTGTCTCATCGGCACTGTGCTTATTATTATGGGCTGTGTCTTTTGGCCCCATTGAGCCATTAGCTAGAAAAGTGAAACCAAAAAGGATGCAATAGAGGAAAGGGCATTTATATATAAGCAACATAAACGCCCTTTCCTCTATTTATGGACATCCTGCATCCTTTTTTTTTACTCTCATCACATGCTGCAGTTCCTAAATGTTAGGCCTACACCTTGCCCCCTGCTGTCAGTTGTCTGCCACTGTCATTCTTTCTCTCCTCTGCACTGCAATATACCCTTTGCTCTTTTAAATTGGCTACTGAAATATATTATTATCATTTTTGGATGTTGGATCATCTCTTTTTCTCATAATCTATCCTGTATAGCAGCGTTTCAGAGTCCAGCTCTTGTAAACCCACAGACAGTTTTGCTTCCAAAAATGAGGGCTGTCTGGCATGAAGCTCGGAGGGAGCAAAAACATGGAGCAGCTGTGGGTTTCCACGGATCGGATTGGGAAACACTGCTATACAGACAAATCACGTACTAACACTTATGGTTATATTACATCACTGGTCAGCTGCTTTTCGGGGAATGGTGCACTTCACAAACTGAAGAATGACAATCGTGAAGGTTTTGTATGTTTAGGTTTATTATTGAGTGCATTGGTGTTGGTCTGCACTTTTATTTATAGATTTGTGGAAATTAATTAGGTTTGAAAATTGATGTGAACGGATGGTGTAGCAGAAAAACACCTGCAGTCACTAACGTTTCATAGGAAAAGTCTAAGTAAGTTGCTTGGTTACTTTGGGTGGATGGAACCAAACCTCGCTTGGAGGTTGAAAGACAGATGAGAAAACCTCAACGTGCCTTAGTTGATAAGAATCCATAAAAGTACCATGCAGCAGAAATGAGTGCCACAGAGAGGAAATGCAATCACCACCATCATCATTATCTAAAGTCCAAGCCGAGTTTCAAGGGCCCCATCGCAGAGGGCGTAGGGAACCAAGTGATGAGCCTCAATGCCTGTCTCTGGACAGTGGGAGGAAACCGCCGAGCCCAGAGGACAAGGGTAAGGCTCACCATGGATTATTTGTCTTGTTAAATTGTATAAACAAAATATTCAAATGTTTATCGTAATTACACTCAAAATTATGAAAAAGCATTTAATAAATTAATGAATTAAACATGACATACCAAAAAAAAAAACACTCAAACAAGCCAGTTATTAACCTATAAAATCAATTTTTATATATATAATTAGTTGTCTTCTATGTTCAAAGGCAAATAAATGAAACATGAATATAATGCATATCCTGAGAACAATATAAAAAAAAACAATTAACCTGCATGGCTTCATCTACGCAAAGTACTCCCACCATATGCAGTGAGGTGCCTTTTGCACTGCGGCTAATTTGGCTCCGCCGGCCGCCTGTCGTTTCGGAGCTTTCACCCTTCTTGGGGGTCTCTGTCAGCTCCTGGCTGTTTCACCAGCAAGGTAATTCCTCACTGAGATCCTGACATTAAGAAGATTTAAGGGAGCAAATATTTGAAACCAGTCAGACTTACTGAGCATTAAGTTCTGTAGCTTCCTGTAGACCTTCCTCCGATCAAAGCGCGAGGGTAGCAGTTGACTGATCTGCTTTGTGGCTCGAAACGAGATCTACACCCCAACAGGAAAGGAGCACCGCCTGCAAGTTAGACTCTTAGGAAATAGAGCTCTAGTTGATGCTCTTAAACGTGTTTAATCATACGCAGACACATCGATCCACATGCAGAAGGCTATTTACAAAGGACATTTCAAGATTCATGAGGCATATTCGTATTTGTCACATGCATGAATGTAGTGGTACACCAGCAGTGAAATGAAACTTCTGCTATTACAGACATTGCAATAAACAAGATGGAGGGACAGGGGTGGATCTAAGGAGTGGGAAAATAATTGGTTGGCTCTGTCACCACCCTGCATCACAATAATAAAAACATATATTATTTTCTCAGCATAACCATATTAGAGATGCGGTGCAGGGAGGCCACCCACTAAATAAAACGGCTCCTGATGGTCACCCCAATCAAAATTTTCTGTAGCCTCCACTGTTGAAGGGTAGCCAAATTTAAAGTTAACAAAAGGAGTGCCAAAAATGTAGAAATGTACAAATGTAAAAATGTACAAAAACCCCCGTAGCACAAAAATGTGGGAGATTATATCAGCCAGTGGTGCACAGCCCACTATACACGTCTACACTTCACTGGGGAATGATTCTCAATTTGAAAAGAGGCCTCAGTTTGCTTGATATTAAGCTATGCTCTAATGTCTGCCCCCTTTTGGACAATTTCAGCCTCGATCAACCAGGCAAATCAGGAAATGGAACTGGAGCTGGAATTGGAAAAAAAACTACAGGGAACAGAACTGGAGTTGAATTTGAATTTCAGGGAGATTTAAGTTCCAACTCCAGTTCCATTTCCTGATTTGGACTGGAATTGATCAATGCATTCCTGAATGGCCCCAACCCTGGTTGGGTGCATTCTGGGATTATTGTTCTGTCTTAGGTCTTAGGCAAGAATATGCTGTTGCATTATGGGATTGTTGTTCTGTCTTAGGCGTTTTTGTTCTCTGCCCATATGCATGCTGGGGACCGCTGACCTGGCGCAGGTTGCAAGGATTGTCAAAGAAAGGCAGGATACGTCTGGCACTGGAAAAGGGAAAGCAGGGTGAAGGAAGGTTGCCCTGGTAACGGGGAACAGAGATATGATAAGCTGGGAGGAGAGAATCCTGTTTGTGTTTGAGTTAATAATAAGACAATGCATTTAATTCATATCACAGGTACAACTGCATAACAGATGTCATAACCAAGTATAAACAATGTATAACAATAAAACAGGAAGTTAAGTATTAAGTTAAGTGATCATAATACTCTCAGGCAATAAACAAGGGCAAAGGTCATGAGAAAGGAGGGCTGGTCAGGGATAGTCAATCCTGTCAAAGATTAATTGTAAGGGGGGTGTTAAAAAGTATATAACAGGGTAGTTTTTCTTTGTACGTTGTGCAAGTGCCCAGTGTATGAGGAGGACGCTGTCAGGCTAATCTCCAGGTGTGCAAGTGCCCAGTGTATGAGGAACACGCTGTCGGGCTGATCTGCATCATCTCCCTAATAAAGAAGACTTTACCTTTTACCACCTTTGAGTCACAGATTTAGTTATTTTTCTGTCTGGAGCTGAGGTGCAGAAGGGCCACTGGGAGATAATTTTTTTTTCTTCCACAACTGGAAACAGAAAAATTCTTTATATAGTGGTGTTTTCCAGAACAATCATTAATGTGAATTATTTAACTCATGATTACTGTAATAGGATTGATAAAGCAATATAAGACAAAGAGAAGACAAATATAATGCCTTGCTGGGGTACAGCGTAGTTCTGGGTTTTCTGGAAAAGCTGGAGTGACATCCCTACAAAGATCGGTGTATGAGGACACTGTAGTAGAATCTGCAAATAAGTGACAAAGGACCCGAGGGTGACAGCTGAGGATGTTCAGGCATCTCCTGCACTTAATGCCAGTGTTCATGCATCTGGCACAAGGAAAACACTGAACAAAAGTGGTGTTCAGGTAGGTTCACTGCCACAGAGGAACCAGTGCTCACTAAAAGCATCTCTGCCCACCTCCTGCTTGCTAGAAGCACCGATGTGCTCCACAGCAGCACTGGAATGATATTCTTCAGAAAGACGAGGCAGAGGCTGAGCTTTTTGGTAAGTGAGCACAGTGTCGTGCCCCAAGAGCATCCTGTCAAGACAGCAAACACTGCAGAGCAGCGGCGGAATCTCACTGCTGTCAGACACAGTGGGGGGAGTGTAATGCAGTGAGGCTGATTTGTTCACCAGTGAATTCCAACTTGTATCATGAAATTCTGTAGCAGATTTTCAGGACACCTGTCTGTGATCTAAAAGTCAAAAAGAGCTGGATGTTCAACATAAACGATGATCTGAAGCGTAGGAGTAAATCAACAACAGAATGACTCAAACAGGTTCTGTATTTCAGCCCATTAAAGATCACCCACTGGAGGTGCGATCTGATGAAACCATTTGCGTGAGTTTATTACTGATAAAGAAGACTCCATCAATTAGTACAAATAAGGGTTCACATACTTTTTCTATCAATTACCTTGATTTTAATTAATTAATTCATTCATTATTATTTTTATTTTTTCATTCGATTAGCATATGGAGAATGTGAAATGTTTGTTACATAGACTATGAAGATCAGACCACATTTTAGGGACCATTCATGCAGAAATGCATGTAATTCTGCAGGGCTCGCAAACATTTTCTCACGACTGTACATAAATAGAAAAATACATGAATGCAGATAGAAATCACATTAACTATCACAATCTTTTTTGTTATCTTATTATCTTATTTTCAAGTTCACTAAAGCAGTTAAATCCAGCCATGCAAAACCTTTCCATCTCATAGCCACCAGGTGGCAGACGCAGTCTGTGGACTGTAAGCCAAAAATATTTATTATTTATTACCAGATAGGTGCGACATTTACTATGTGTATTTGTTAGATATGTGCAGCATCACAAATCGCCTTGACTCTAAGGATCTGTCCCTTGACCACTGTAGTGAACAGGAGTAAAACTGGATAGAGAGCTGGGATTATTCTGCTTGCTGGTCACATGGCTGCAGAAAGGAGTTGGCTGTACTGGAATCTGTTGGAGAGCAGCTGTTTCCTCCGCTCTGCTGCTGTTAGATCAGACGGTTGAAATTCTCAGGCCATGTGTCAAACCTGAACATCCTGTCTATTTGCGGGGGGTGGGGGGGGGGGGATTTCTCACTTTCTGGTTACTCACTTATTCTCTTTTTTTTCCCTGGAGGCTGATCTGTTTGTGCCTGGGGACCAAATGAATTATCATCATTCAAGTAAAAAAAAACCTGTAATAATGATGAGATATGCAAATGAGTAGTGGGAGTCTGGGGTAACAGGCGTATGAGGGGGCCGAGGGGATGTCCGCAGTGGCTCCGATTGCACAGGATTGGGACACTCCTTCAGCTTCTTACACCACTGCACAGCAGTTGTGGGACCAGCAGACAATCAGGGCTTCCTCTAACTCACACTCTCCCCCCAGCCCCCACTGACACCATCTGTACGGTAGCCCCCCCCCCCCCCCCACACACACACACGCTGCAGCACTGCAGGTCTGCTGCTGGGGAGATCAGCAGGCCGGCTTCAGATATTTTTAGCCACTGCAGTATAAATAGCCCACGTATAAAGGTCCAGCTGCATCCCACCCCACACACACACACACACAACTTACGGTGTGGCTCGGGGGCTGACAGGATTGCAGACAGGCCTACATTTGGCGTGATGGGGGGTGTCTGGTGGTGCCGGGGGTGGAGGATTCCGGGGGATTTCTGTGCGATTTTTCAACGTTTTCCAGTTTGTTTGTCTCTGGTCTTTTCCGTGGTGTCACTGGCACTGCCTGAACCCCAGCCTCTCTCGCACAGATGGCGCCTCCCCCCTCCCCATGTATTGGGCTAAAAATAGAGCCAGTATCTGCCACAGCCCTCAATACCCCCCCCACAGACAATCTCTTTATTGTCCATCACACAACCACCCCTGCCAGCACCATCAAACACATAAACAGAAGCACACACACACACACACACACTCCCCACCATCTGCCCTACCCTCTGTCCCTTTACCTTGCCCCCCCCCCACCACCCCGTCCCCCCATTTCATTAACTCACTGATGTTTTTCCCGCCTCTCCCTGCCAGATGCACATTCTGCAGGCATATGGATTCGCTGCCACGCCCTGCATTTCCTCCCCCGTCTGAGAGCTGCGGCCCCTGTGCAGGGATGGCCGGTCTATCGCCGAGCGTCTGCGTGACGCATCCGAGCCGCGACCAAACCGGCATCTGCAGCCCGAACCCCAGAGAAAGAGACGGGAATGTTGGCTTCCTCCTGACTGCCCCATGTGGCGTGTGAAGGTACCGCGACGGCACATACATAAACACAGCTCACGGAGAGATTTCTGAGGAATTTATTTATAGATTAAAAAAAAGTCACTTGTGTTTTTCTTTTTTAAACACATGCGGTTGCCATGGTGAAGGTGGAGTTTTACTCCAGGTCTGCAGCGTTACCAAGACAGGCAGTGAATGGCTGCTTCCATCTCCTGTTACCTGATTATTATTTTTTATCACGCTGCTGCTGCTGCCGCAAAACTAGCCCATCATTTAAGACTGATATTGGATTTTTTTTGGTGAATTGTAAGATTCAGGATCAATCTGACAAATCAGCAGCATGAAATATTCAGATGAATAATCAGCTTTAAAAGGGCAACATTCATTACTCAGTTTGTACTTTTTGATCTAGTCATTCAGTTCATCTGCAGAGGCAACAGAGTCGACATGCCTATAAATCAATCTTTTATCGAGACCTGAAGCTCAGTCAACATTTACAGAGATCTTCCAGGAGCTGAGTGGAGCTCATTGTCCAACCCAGGGTGGTGGTTGCAGGTTGGAGGGACACCCTCCTTGTCAAAGTCCGGCTCGCACTCCTCATATGAAGCTGTCCCATCAGAAATGACTCTCCGCTAAGATACCACATGCAGCTATATGTAATGCACCTGAAGTTAAATATTTACATTTGATTTGTTTAGAGGGCACTTTGGTCCAAAGCAGCATATATTTTTGAGATAAAGCAGAGTCAGCTGGTCCCTGGAGGCCACCTGGGGGTCTTGCTCAAGGGCCCAATGGTGACATCATTCAACGACCTTCAGATGACACGTCCTACCTGCTCACACTCTCCCCCCATACCTGCTCAGCCATATGATGCCCGAAACTCAGACGCAGTAGTATGAAAACTGCACTCTCTGCATTTCTCTTCATAAGCAGGAAGAACAGGAAATATGAACGATTGTTTTTCAATGTGGTACCAAGGGACATCAGTGCAGATCTATGCAATGAGCATCGTTTGGAAAGAGTAAACGTTAGACGATATATTCTGCTGTATTTTTAGGGCAATATGATCCTAAAGAGTAAGACGAGAGTCTAACATTCAGGTCTAATTTGCTGTGAACTCCAGCCAGCGATGGGCATATCAGCGATTATCTTAGCAGGGGGGCACTTGATATGATTAAAATGGTCCCTGGATGACTCCTTGTTTGACCGATCATCGTGCAGCTGTCAGGGAGTGTGTGGGTCACATGGTGTCTTTGGGGGCGTGTGTTTCGCCAGGGGAGGAAACGGACAGAAACAAGCATCTTAGGCAGCGTTTGTAAGTCACTCAGGCGATGCTGCTATATAAGCTGTAGCAGACACCAATCCAAGTTTCGAGTTTTATTTTTCCCGTACGCTGCGCATTCCTGGATTGTACTCAAAAGACATATGTAATAGGAAAAATATCAGAGCAGCGCGGAGGCGCCCTGTCGCCTCACACCTCATACCAGCGTTGGAGTCTCTGCCAGGGCTCCATGCATGTGGAGTTTGCATGTTCTCCCCATGTTGTTATGAGGTTTCCTCTGGGTACTCCGCCCCCCCCCCATTCCAAAAACATGCTAAGGCTAATTAGAGTTACCAAATTGCCCCGAGATGTGCATGTGTGTGTGAATGGTGTGTGAGTGTGTGTGTGAATGGTGTGTGAGTGTGTCCTAGATGGGCTGGTGCCTCATCCTGGGTTGTTCCCGGCCTTGTGCCCATAGCCTCCAGGATCGGCTCTGGACCCCCACTCCACACATCCCTGAATAGAGTAAGCAGAAAAATAACATCCATCCATGCAATTTCTAAACCCACTTGAATTTGCAGGGTCACAGGGGTCAACCACAGGTGCAAGGCATGGAATAACCCACAGTGAGATGCCACCCTATTGGCAAGGAAAAATAACAAGAGAAATAAAATTAAATAAAATAAACCAATGAAATGGGACAATAAAATGCAACTACATCAGTAAGTGAGATCATTTATGGTGTGTTTATGGCGTGTAAAATGAGAAGTGGAGAGTACTGTAAAGTGCAAAAAAGTGGCACGTAAGTCGTTAGCGGCCCCGGTTTCGGATTCGGACGGCCCACATTCCCGTCCGAGTCATGGTGCGGAGTGGAAACCATTGGACGGATGTGGGGGTGGTGGTTAGCTTGCTTTCCTGTCTGCAATGGACGTCAATACTTATCAATACAGTTACCCTGTAGGGTAGTTAATCAGCATGAAAAGCTTAAGAAACTTAAACCTCGATGAATATATGCTGAGCAAAGCAGTGGCAAGCAGGATGTCTCGGTAATACAGCTGGAATTACTTGGAAAAAGATACAAGCAATTTAAGAAGCAAAGGAATACTTTTAGTAACAGTTCGAATAAAAGAAACTGATCTCTCTCCATCTGTGCCAGTTTTAAATCGTGTTTATTTAACGGCTGACTTTTGCGGTCATGTGATAGTAATGTTCCCTACTAGGCTGAATTCACTGAGAAGGTGCCATGTTCTCTGCACTCTGATGCGGTGACGCGAAAGTAAAACTCCATCCCCTTTGTTGTCTAAAGTATTTTAGCTTGTAGCGCGTATGTATGCGTGTCCTTATCACCTCATTGAGAAAACAATCTACAGAGACCTACAAGAATATGCAGGAAGTCGTAATATGCAGCAATAAATGCAACGGGAAGCTGTTTAGTGTTTGCTGGCTGCCGAGATGCCTCTGGTACACTGGAACGCCTCAAACTGGGCCATCGACATGTTCAGCACGATTTATTTTTATATAGTGCCTTTCCCAACATAGTCACCCCCAAAGCCCTTAACACAGGACTTGTAAAAGAACCTTTTTGTTTGGTCAATGTATTGGATGAGGCCTCATGTTTGTGTGGGTGGTGTTTGGCTCAGCGGGTTAGAACTTGGTGATGATGATGATGATGATGAAAACCCTTTATTGTTGTTGCAATACACCATGTCACTAGTCACAAGTACCAGTGAAAAAACTGGCCATCAACCTGACCATACATATACAAACATCACATTATAGGGGGTAGACAGGTCAGGAAGACAGGGGATATAGGAAGAACAGAGAAAACAGAATTACATGAGGAGAGAAGAGGAGAAGCCCCCAGACTGTACTCCAGTAGGGAGGACAATGTAGGAACAGAAAAAAAAACACCTCAGCAACATAAGCACATGGTCACTACACCTTGCAACATAAAAAGTCGTGACTCGCAACAGGGGAGGGAAATGGGGAGGTGGAGGTAGTGCAGCATAGACAGACAGCCATCCGGTCCTGCAGCCAGAGGCGCCGGTCACAGACCCGCCTGTTCACACTGGGGGTATGAAGCGGCAAAGGCGTGGGGTGGGGGGAGGATGCGGTGAGACAGTAGACTAGATGAGACGAGAGGAGCAAAGCAGGGAAGATAAGGGGAGGGAGAGTGATAGAAGCGTGTCCGCCTCCCCTGAGAGCTTAAGATGATTGGAAGGTTCTTATCACATGGTCTGCAGAGTGATGTTACCATTGGGCCCCTGAGCAAGGCCCTTAACCCCCAATCGCTCCTGGGACTGGCTGACTCCGCTTTCCCAACTGGATGAAAGCTTCTGCTAATGCCTTCGTTGTGTTTCTGGTATTTGTTGGGCTGCATTCAAATTTTGTTGAGATGTGTTTATGAGTTTCAGACATGTTCCTGGGGGGATCCAACTGGAAGTTTCCTTGTTTTAAACATCTGTCAAGACCACACCCAGGAAATTATTAAATTATGTGTGACAAAAAAATAAGTTAATGAGAATGATTTAAACAAAAGGAAACAGGTGTTGGAGTGTCTCAGCATGTGGGTTAGACTGAGTCATCACTCCGTGTGGGACCACAGTGGAAAGATGTGATAAAGTTCACCTCCCAGGTCTCCATGTATCTGCTAGCAGTTGTAGGGCCTTCAGGGTTTGGGGGCCCCCTGTTGGCCACAAACAGTCGCCACACTAAATATTAAATAAACACACCCATTATTTAGGAGATTCTGAAGCAGCATGTTCTGCTAACCTACTAGCTAGCTATGATCTTCTGTGTCAACTCACTTTTTAAGTTCTTGAAACATATGTGTTGGGCTCCAAAGTGATGTTTTGAGTGGGGCCCAAGCAACAAACCCCAACCCCCCCCGCCCAGAGTCCTTTTTCAGCAGTAGTTAGGACCCACCCCCCACAACCTCCTCCTACTGCTCTGTTTGTCAAATGTGACTTATATTATGATTTGGGGGGTTTTTAACTGTCGTCATGGAAAGATAATTAATAGCTCTACCCCTTTAAGTTAATAGAAAGAAGGACTGGCCGGCGTTGCTGGTCTCGGTCAGCTGAGCGCATTTCCGGATGTTTGGTCCAGGTTAGATGCTGCATAAAACTCCACTCGCTGCCATAACTTATTGCCGGTCTCTCAGAGCAAATACTGGCAGCCTACTTAGCTTAATGAATCTGTGTATCCGCATGTTGCTAAACAACGGGAGATTATTTGGGAAAACTGCATCATGAGTAATTGTCAAGAATTGGAGTTGGTGAGTGTAGGGGATGCTGAAGAGAGGTTGCATTGGTCATTGCTGCTACTATGGCAGTTAGTAGGATTTAGAGAGTGATGTGTTTGTTTCAGAAGTACGGTTGCTCTTGGAAACGCGGAGAACTCACCAACAGGAAGTGGTGATGATTTTAAGTCTGTTAATGTTTTAGTAGCAGGCAATTTCTGTTTAATTTCTTTGTGTACAGTCCTCTGCTGACTGTTTGCTTTCTAAAGCCATGTGAAATCGATTCAAAAAGCAGGGACAGCATTGTATGAGCTGCTCCTGTAAGGCTGTGGAGATCAGTGGAAGGAAATGGAACTTCATGGACGAGCAATGTTTTCTGAATGTTTATGCTGATGGTTTTTCATTCAAGAAGACTCATGCGTTTCAATTCAAAAATTCCTCTCCATTCAGAAGACAGTGCAGTAGTGACATGGGTAGCATTTCTTCGATATTTTAACCGGTGCGGCACCATGAAAAAAATCTGCCTCCTTCTGTCAGGCAATAAAAATTTCATAGAATGAAACAGTAGCTTAAAGCCTTGCAGATGAAAAGAAGAACCATCTCAGAGGATAATAATGTCCGTTGTGTCATTTAATATTAATTGGACATTGGGTTGTTTAGTTAAAGTGCTTGACGCACTTGCTTGGTAACACAGCTCCTCGGCTATATATGGCCCTCCGTAAAACTCCATGGGCGGATCCTCAAAGGAGTTCCTGTTAGGCATGGTTTCATTGACGTGTCAAACCTGGGAAGTCGCATATGCTGAATGGCGTGGCCCCATGCGTCGCTCGTGGCTGTGATCGAGCATGCTAATCGACACCAACAAAGGAGCCAGATCAGTTGACCCTGCTAAGACGCGCAGCTCTGCTTACAGGCTCCCTACTGGCCCCGAGGATTGACCGTTGATACCTTAGTGGGTTGGAATTGAGCCGACTGTGGTTTCATATCCGTAAACCTCAATGCAGGTCACTGCAGCAGCCGGGAGCTACAGCACGGTGATTGTGTTGAGAATGGGGAAGTGTCGTTCTGGAATTAAGGAGAACTGAAAGAGTCAGGGTTTAGCAGGATCATCAAGTGGCCAGTCTCTGTCTATTGCGTCTTGTAAGGAAACATTGTGGATTTCTTGGTCCATGTCAACTCCTTAGCAGCTCGGTCAAGCTGGAGTATCTGTCAAGGTGACTCTTAGAAGTTAACAGACATGTTGAAAGCTGCAATAGTGTTGGCCCTCTTCTATCATTAAAGAAGGACTCCGCAAAGGAATGCTCCTCATCTATGTCACCTTGTGTGGTTCCCATACACCTTCTCAGGAAGAGAGTGACAAATGATGGGAGGACAGGGTGGATGGGGCATTAGCAGAACGAGATTGGAAAGGGCAGCTAATATTCCCAGCGGCAAGGCCTATTGGGTTACCCCGCACAGGAAATCCAATGCCCTCAGTGGGACTCGCACAGCAGCAAGGGCGTCCATTCCTGCCAACACAATAGAGCCGGTGATGGGGGTTCGGGTTGCACCGGGGGCAGCCGGGCATGTGATAGCGTCGGCCTCTCGATGCCTATCTCCCTGTGTCCCGCTGTAACGACGGGACAACAGATTTGTTGTTTGCTTAGAGGAGGCTGATAAAGAGTCACCGGTGACTGGCAGGGAACAAACAGTGGGGCTGCGTTCCGGAGAGTGGCTGTGGTGTTGGGAGGGATATTCATCTGCCTTATAAAGGGAAGGGGCGACACTATAGGCAGGCTGGGGAATGCGTTTTCTATTGCAAAAAATCAACTGACTGTCTAATTCGGACATCAGATTAATGCATTTAGTCATTTAACAGGCATTTTCATCCAAAGGAATATACAAGTGAGAGAGCAGGGCCAGCCATTGCCTGGGGAAATTGGAGGCTAAGGGCCTCACTGAAAAGCTCAGTGGTGAAATCACTCTTCTGACCCTGGGATTTGAACCGTGACCTCCTGATCACGGAGTCCTAACTCACACTTGACCTAAGTTGGGTCACTCAGTTCCAGGAACGATGTTCGTTAAGGGCTTCACCCAAGGCCTAAAAGTGTAATCACACTGCTGATCATGGCATTTGGTCCGGCAACCTTCCAGTCAGAGTCACACCCCTCCCATAATGCACTAAGAGGTCTGAAGAACAGCAGTTGAAATAGTCGAATATGCACCTATCCTTTTAATGCCAGTCACTTTAAACCCTTTATTCTGTCAGTGTTATTGGATTGACCGTTTCAAACTCTAACCCCATTCCTTGCTAAGCGTCTGCTTCCCCAAACAGATGGGCTCAGTGCTGTGTGCTGACCCACAGCTCCGCATGACGGTATCATATGAAGGTCACAGATGAGCGACGAGGCCGAGTGACTGGGTACCATAGGCCGATGACGAACGTCGATCTCCAGGGGCTCCTCGTCAATGAGGAGCTAAGTTGCAGAGCGAGATGATGCACGCAGGCCGCCTCCGTGAGGAGCTCCCGTTCGCTTTATTGAAACATGCCGACATACATGAACCAGCACATCAGGTTTGTGTGGATTCAACCTCATGTCACATAATTTATTTATATTTATATATATAATTTGTAATATTCCTTTCAGGATTTTCTGTTTGTGTACAGTGTATGTTTTTAAAATTTGTTTGCCCTGTCTTTACTTGTTTGTACTATGTGTCTTGTTTAACACTACATTTTTTTTGTTTGCACTTCATGTGCACATGAATTTCAAAGTTAATCTTATCTCGTCTTATCTTAGCTTTATCTCATCTTATCTCATCTTATCTCATCTCATCTTATCTTATCTTATGTGCAGAATACTGTGAGTTTATGGCCATACATTTTTCATTTTTAATATTGATTTCCCGTTATCGTGCTCCAGTTCCAATAACCCCTCGGCCTGGCGTTTGCAGTCTTCTCGAACCTGTGCTCTGTAACTTGTGTTCATAATTCTTGTACACAGCTTTGCCTGCTCCCCAGGCCTGTTCACCACGCATCATGCTATTCATTTTTAAGCACGACAACATGTAGAGAAAGTCATGGGCTGAATTATAAACATCATCCCCTCCAACTGCACCAAGAGAGCATAGCCTCCTCTGATTTACCGCCAAACTCGAAGCAGTGAAATACCGAAACCTCCATAAATAAGGCAAATCACACCTCAGGTCAGATTATGCCATTCTATTTTGTGATGAATTGAGATGGTTTGTGGGAGAATCCGGCACTCAGCATGTGGGGCTGTAGTAACCTTGACCTGAGCCGTGGGGATCGGGAGCGAGACGGCAGATGGCGGGGAAGCTATCGATCTGGTACGGCCCTGGTGAGAGGCCTGCGGGCTCTGGTGAAACCGCACCGCTCACCCTGACTGCTGTATTCCCATTCAGGATGTCATCCCTAGGACATTAAAATATATTATTATAACCTCAGTAATATGGACTGCCATCCTGGCCAGGGTGTTCTCCAGTGTTATGCTCTGGGATAGGCTCCACCTCCCCCCCCCCCCCCCCTTTATGACCTTGACCAGAATATGTGACAGGAAGATGGATGGGTGTCCTCAGCAGTTAGCCTCAGGTATTTATGCAGTGATATTTTCATTTAGTTTTTTATACTGCAGTGCTGTAAAAAGCACTGCGTCCATGCCTGTCAGCTGCCGAGCCGAGCTGGTTTGAGGTTTCAAAATTCAGAATCTGAGCTCTAGATTATTTCCAAGCCCATGGTGTCCTAAATGGGCTTCTTAAAAGAGACCCACATCTACTGAATTTCACACGCTCATCTGTGAACTTGCAATGTGAGCTGGTGTCCTCACAACGTCAACTGCCAGTTTATTGCACAGGGATCCTCCCTTTTCACAGGAATAAGAAGTGATGAAGAAACCGTAAGTTATTTTTTCTTTTTTTTTGACATTTAACTAATAACACAAACTACTTAAACTAGGGGAAATTTTGTGGAAGTGCCAGATTCAGTAAATATACTGTGTATTGTGCGAAGGTTCTTTTTTCTGCATACTGTGCGAAAGTTATTTTTTCAGTTTATATGGCACATTTTAAATTTTAACGATTCAGACAAGTTATGGAAGCTTGCTTGGCTTTAAATTATGTAAAAAAAACCATGGACTCCAAAGTGCAGTATTCACAGACCATAAATGAATTCAAATCAATCCAAGGACTCCTGTGAAGAACTGAACTGCAGCCCAGTGACATGAAAACAAAAATAGATAAAAACATAGAAATTACACAAGTCAGCTATAAAACAATATCAGACACCTTTCTAACAAATTGTGACAGATGTAACAAATTGCCTGAATGATATAGGCCAGGTCCAGTGGATCAGACTTGCCAGAGTGTGAATTATGCCAGGGACTGATTGTGAGTCTCTCAACAGTTAAATTCAATGAAGTGTTGACATGTTATTGAATTCAATTTTATGCTGAATATTTGCTAAATGGGTGTTACACCTACAGGGTGGGGATTTGACTGGTACCTGTGTTCTTTGTGTACAGTTTGCATGTTCCGCCTTGGTCTCCTCCAGCAGTTACTGTGTGTGTTTCTATGTGTGTGTTTCTGTTTGTGTTTCTGTGTGTGTGTGTGTGTGTGCTGTGAGATGGAATAATGTCCCTGTCTGGGAAACAGCATTTTAATATAAGCACGCCAAAGATCATTCTGACACTAACCAGGTAAAAAAGCTTATTTGCTGTCTACATCTTGAACTGCCTCTTAGGCCTTGTGTTTTGTACCTCAGTTTGAAGAGTCATGGCAAAAGAAAAATATCACGTTGTGGTTTTGTGCTGGTCTGTTGGTGCCTCTGTGGTTTTAAATATATACCAAGATGGTCTTCTGACTGCACTTCGTCTTGTGTATAGTCATGATCTGTCATCTGCTGTATTTTGGATTTCATTCTCCTCTATCTCTCTGCAGGGGGTTAGAAAACACATTTAGCCTGTCATGGAGGCAGGTCATCACTTCCCACTCTGTTTTCCCTGAGCTGGATTCGTGTTTTGGGTGTTAAGAGTGTTCGTTACATGCTGCAATAAATATTTACATGCTTTGCTGACAGTTGGGTAATTCTGGTCCGAAGAGCAAAAGTCCAGACCGGGATTTTGTTTCAACCAACCAGTTGAGTACTCTGTGACTGTGACTCTTTAGGCTCAACTAGTTGGTTGAAACAAAATGTTGGTCTAGACTTTTACTCGCTGGACCTGAATTACCCAACTGTGTTTGCTGAAACGTTCCATTCAGCGTGTTTTTTCCTTATGATTCTCTGCAGGTCCTCGGTTTAGAAAGTCCATCCTGTTCTGGTACTTTCTATGGAGCAATCGGCCTCCTGGAGGCCCCTGAATCTGACCAATCGCGGCCTCTCCTGAACCGATCATGAAACACAGCACTGCTCTCTTCAAAGAGGCAAAATTCTTGCGGCTTCCTGCTGCTGGACGAAGACGATAAACAGCATCACTTCATCGGATTACGCGCTTATGAAGACATGTCTGTTACGATGATAAACTCAATAACCAAGCTGACTGTTCAGTGTAATGACATTTATGGATGCACCGGTCACAGGAATCCTTCGGTGGAGGCAGAGACAGATGATTAAGATGAAGCTGCTGAGAGAGAGATCTGCCTCTTACAGGGCCTGTTCTGTGAAGGGACAGGCTCCTTCCTGGCACAGTTCTTCAGCATGATATTAGAGATATATCCCCCCCCCCCTTTTCTGAGGATTTGTTTGGATGGTGGTTGTCATGACAACATTCGGCATGGTACTATCCAGTGTGGGTAATGCTGAAGCTCTTGGTTTACGTGGGTGCTGCTCGTCCCACATCCCTAACCATGAACACGAACGGCTGTTATTAATAACCTGCCAAAGCGAGAAAGGTGCCCACAGTTTTTAAAAGTGCAATTATTGTCTGTTCTTGTTGTTTCACATGGAAACACAGAAAAGCTGTTAAAGTTAATTTCTCAGCTCAGGTTGTTTCAAACAATAAAATTGAATATACAATGTGCAAGATGGGGGTGGTGGTGTGGTGATGTCGAGGGGTTTCTTCCCCAGACTCCTAATAGATGCCGAGGCTAATTGGCGTTGCCAGTAGGTGGGCGTGTGTGAGTGAACAGTGTGTGTGAGGGTGTCCCATCCTGGGTTGTTCCCTGCCTTGTGCCCATAGCCTCCGGACCCCCCCCCCCACCCACCCACCCATGACCCTAATCTGGATGGATGAATGTGTGATGTCTTGCTGAATTTGCAATTAAAAATGTGGGAAAGAAAATGAATGAAATAGCATTTTCTGTTCCCCTTCCCCCTTTCTCTATAGACGTTCATGCATCCAGCCATTTCACTTGTCAGTTATTTGGTTGCGGTTGGTATGATTCTGCATTCATCTCAGATTTCCTAAGGCACAAGGGCTCCCTGAACAGGAGGCCGATCCGTCACAAACTTAGGACAGCATCAGGGGGAATGGTACCAGGAATCCATAATGAAACCTGGAACCGGAACACACATTCTGGACAGGCACATCAGAGGGCACTCGCACCTATCACTAACTCAGAACTGGGGTGTCCGCTGAAGGGCATTGAGAGGACCATTCAGGCCCCCTAAGGCAGCAGGCTCTGCTCAGCATGGCCTACGCATTAAGCTGAGAGTCTAATTAATGTAATATTTTCTTCAGTACTTCACTTGTTTTTCTCCCACTATTTATAGACTATTTATATTTATAGACTGGTAACTCACATATCTTCATCTTAGTGCTGCTGGAACTACTGGGGCATATTTGATTAAACAGGCATTTTTACAACCAGATGTACTGAAGCTGTGTTATTTGTACACAATAATGGCATTTTTTTCCAGGTTTAAAATATGAGATGCACCAGACTTCTGACAGTAGATTTTATAGGGTAGGCCAAGCAATCCACAAAGACCACATCAACTGTATTTTATGGTGGCACGTATGCAGACCCAATGAAAGCAGAGTGATTCATCTGCAGATTTTTCGGTTAAGGAGTATATTGCATACAGAGAAAGCTGTGGTGGCAGTGGGGTTTTTTTTGAGGAACATCTCTAGACTGTCGAATTCCATGTCAGAGACGGGGGAGATTAGAGGGTGTGCATCTCGGCCAGATCCGCACGGTTTGAGTAGGTGTAAACCACCTCGTTTTCTGGAGAGCCCGGTGACAGTAGAGCACGCTTCTCCTCCCACCTGCAGTATCTGTCCCCAGGACTGCTCAAGCACTTCTGCACCTTTTACAGACAGTGACTCAACACCTTATGCTCAGTTTGGTCAGATCCAAATAAAATGGATAATAAAGTCAGAGGCTGCGTTTCAATGAACAGAATATTGATTCTAAGCCGTATCTCCTTCATATTTTGCCATGCCTTTAAATTATGCTTAAATTCCTCTGAAAACATTTCTCAAATGAACTAAAAAAGAATCATAGTAACAGAGGCATGAGAGAGAAAAAACAGCCTTTGTTTTACATGCCTCTGTTTTGGTTTCTGTTTCGGAGGAAAAAACTCTTGCAGGCAGCTTTCCAATAGCTGCTGTTATTAGTCAGCCCAGTGCTCATGAGGAGCATTTGGTGTAATGAAGTCTGAAATTCCCCCACGCTGAAGTTTCCACTGGAAATGGATTCACTGCTGGACGGGGATTGGCTCGGCTTGGAAGGAATGCTAATCATAGCTGATGGTCACCGCTTCCATAATGGGCGAGAAAAGGGTTCGCTTGTATCTGTCAGGACATTGTTTAGCTGCAGATCTCCATGGATGGCTGCAGGTGCCTCCCCAGTTCGCCGAGCTCCGGCACTGTTACCCTCATCCCTTCCTTGAAACAGCAACCCAACAATGATTCCCAGTCTTTCTTCCTGCCCATGACGGTGAAGCTTCCTGTCATGTGACCTCCTCCTCTCTGCATGCACCCCTAGCTGCCTGGTCATCATGGTGACATCAAATGACGTCCGTATTATTTCCATGCCTGCTTCACTTCCCGGTTTTGGGCTTGTAGGATTTTCCCAAGCATGTCATTCCCAAACCTTGACCCCCTTCAACATCGAAGTTACCATGTTAGTGGGGGGGATGATGAACGGAGTCTGCTTGGCAGAAGGCATTTATTGGTGATAAAGGAGGGTTTAAACCGCTTCCATCCATCAGAGACTTGAATTCTTGGGTCCCATTCTCATCATCTGGGGCTGCAATGGCACATTTTTGTCATTTTTATCTGTTTTGGAAGCACGTGCAGCCAGTTCACTTTCTGTCTGATTCAATCCTCTGCCTTGTTGAAAAGAAACCTGGAAGGATGCATCGCTCGCAGAAGCTAGAAGGGGTTGCTGGACAAAGCTACGGGCCCATCGATCCATTATCGAGCACAAGATTGAGTCCAAAAGCCAGGCCCCATCACAGCTGTTGTGCTCATTGAAATGACTTGGGGTCCATTCATTGGCTCACCACCATTTAACCTTTGACCCCAGCTCATACCCCTCAGGCCACGGAAAATCCATGAGGATAAGAATCTGAGTAGGGATTCATTTGTTTATTCATTTATGTATTTTGTTGTTATGGCAGCAAGAAAGATACAGATGGCTTAAGTTCTCCTGTTGAAACCTGAGCATCAAACAGATCGATGGATAGACTCAGCATGCTTTAAGCTTTTCTCCATCATTCCGATCACGGATCTCGTGCTCATTACGTGCGCGGGGAGGGGGCACTGACCTGATCCCCTGTGAGCATGGAGGAATGCGAGCAGTCCTGTATGAGAATCATAACTAATTATGTGTTAAATTAGCCAATTGTCATGCTGTCTGATTACAGAAGGCATTTCCAACAGATGGAGTCAAGAAGTGCAGAAAGCGTGCTATACCGTGCTTTAAATACTGTGCATGTTGTATCCCCCGAATCGGGGGGGAGGGGGGACAGTTGTGTCTAGGCACGTCCCAAGATTCTCTTCTGCCACACCCTGCTGTCTGCAGCGAGCACAGTCCTACGGTGCTGGCTGAGGCGTGCAAATCGGCGCACCCTTATGACGCCGCCTCGCTTGTCCCAATTACCCTCGGGCGAATCGCAATTTCCCCGCTCCAGGCCTCCAATCCCGCAAAGCGAGGGAATCACACTCAGGGGGGCGGGAGCTGATTCCGCAGGGAAATGAAGTTCCAATTCGTCGCTTTGCCAGTGGTCCCTCACATGGATGAGCCAGACCGGTTTAACTGGGCTCCTATAGCTGAAATAAACTCAAAGATTCATAGGTCCCACTGTCCACCCCCTGGCCCTAAACACCAGCCTGTATCTGGGCACTGGAAAGCACTGAGCGTGCTCAGAGGCTGGGGAGATGGTAGAGAGTAGTACTACCTCCAAAGAACAGACTTGTGACAACTGTGCACCTCATGCAGTTCCCGGAACATGGGGATCACAGGCACTGATGGAGGACGTCAAGTGGGAAGTAGAATTTTGATGCCACATTCCCCCATTCCATGGTGAACACCAACCGTGTGTCAGAGATCCCTCCAGAAAGCCCTTAGCTCAGCGTTTCCCAACTCGGTCCTTGGGGACCCCCACACGGTCCACATTTTTGCTCTTTCCCTGTCTGTGGGTCCCCAGGGAGCAGGTAGGGAGACACTGCCTCAGCTACATGGCGCCCTGTTCCAGTGGGGGCATATTTAACATGGCAGTGCATTCCCCCAGCACCCCTGGATGTCTTCATCCAGGAGATGGCCAAGGACACCGTGCCCCACAACGCTGACAGCCTAATGCCTGAAGGGACACGATGAATACTGAGCATTTACCGTTACCTGTGCCGTTGGCTGTCCTGTAATTCTATCGCTTCTGAAGGCTAATAAAATGTGGCGCATATTAAAGATTAAAGACGCTTGCTGCCACCGGATTCTTTCCATTTTTACTGAGACGTGCTCTCACAGCTTAAGGAGTCATGCTCCGTTTGTCCTGTTGTATGATCGTTCTTCCGTCCTGTTTTGTCTCAGGCGTCAAATCGAAAATGATGATGTCCTCCCAGAGTTGAATGTTACATATCCCAGCCATCGCTCCAGTGGTCTCTTCTCTCTGGTCGATTGCTGTGACAACGAGCCTGACTGGGCGTTAAATGATTTTGTGTGGAGGTGAGGTGACTGAGTGGGCGGGGCCGAGCACCGGGAGGCGATCCACAGCTGATCGCTCCGCTACTTAAGACCGGCGGAAGCTGCCGGTCTTTGCGAAGTATTGTTGCTATTATCTAATGAGCATTACTAAGCATTATTTGTGTCTCCCGTTTGCCCGGTTCGTCCTGCCTGCCAACCCGCTCCGTCCTGCTCCCCTGCCCGGCTGATCCTGGTCCTTCCTTCCTTCTCGTCTACTCGTCTCGTCCGTTTGTGTAGGACTGACATTCCCGGAACCCGACCACTGCCAGTGACCCGACCACCCGTCTGCACTGCCCCCCTGGATTTGTCTGTACTCAAGTCTCCAAATAAACCAGTGTGTTCCCGCATATTGGGGTCTGCCTTCTTCCTGATCGCCGGGCGTCACACTGAGTTATCATGTGTGTCAGGTACTGAGAAACCGGAGGTGGCTGTTGGGTTGGAGGGACATCTAAAGGGGCTGGGGAGTCGTCCAAGAGAAGGAGGAGGGAGAGCGAGGGGGGAATGCCCTTTTATTTCAGAAGCCATTTTCAGGCACTAATAGAATAGAATGGAATAGAATAGAATGCCTTTACTGAAATTGTAAAAAGATGCAATGAATATCAGTGTGTGTAACCCACCGATGCCATGAGGTAGACGTGAATATTAAGGGAAAAAAGATAAACTACAGTAAGTTAAATTAATAAATGTAAGTATATAAAACACATAGAAGTAGATGGAAGTGATTGTGCTTATAGTATATGGCAGCATATTTAGTATAAATATACATATTACTCTGTATTCAGTATGTAGTATGAGAAAAGCATGTGTTCCAGTAGAGCAATCATGAGTACAATAGTGCAATTAGGAAAAGTGTATATATGAATAGATGACCAATATATACATACAAATGTGCATTTAGTTCGACAGAGGTGTGAGAACGCAGCATTCAGGAAGAGTGCGCTACGGTAGGAGCTGCTTCTCATCTGGAACGTTCTGGAAGGAAAAGTCCTGTAGTGTCTTCCTGGTAGCACGGCACCAGACGACGCGCACACTCTGCATGGGTAATGAGGAGCCCCCCCGGGCCCCCACGTCCTTGCCTCTGCCGTGGGCTCCCGGAGACGAGGCATCTATCGGTGTTTACGGCTCAGGGAGGATAAACACGCCACGCGGAGTCTGACAGACGGACCCGCTTCTGCCAAACCTGAGCGAAAGCGGCCGTTCTATTCCGGGAGCAATTAAAAGGAGGCAGCGAGGAGGGATCTCGCAGTCACACCTGCACGGCATGTTGACATCCGAGGCTGTCGCTGCTGCTTGGCAGCCCCGGGGCGTGTCTAGTGCTGGCTTAATATGGGATGGCCAGGGGCTCACGCCTACACCCCTCAAGGTTTGGGCTTTGCTGTGGTGCTCCAAAAAAGTTTAATGCACGCAGACTCTCTGTTTTGAATGAAGGTACAGGAGATACCATTGATGGTTTTCCATCGGAAACCAGTGTAAAAAGTATGTAAAAACCTGATGCTTAACCAGGGGCAGAGTTAGAGATGAATGGATAAGGGGGGCAAGTCTTTACTGGAGGGAGGTGATGGCAAACTATTTATGATTTAAGCCAATAAATGCACTTTTATTTGGGGGCCTAAAAACATTTTAGGGGACTAAAGCCCCCCAAATATGGACGTAATGACACCCCTTTGCTGAAATAATGCAGGATCTGGCTTCCACAGGTTCTAGCTTGACAATCAACATTTAACACACTGGTTCCTCTTATGGCTGCAGTGTGATGTTTACGGCACTGCACCGGGAAATTCTGGATCGCTTAGCTTTAGGAGAGCCCGCTGCCTGTCCTTCACAGTCGACTCATTTCAGATCCGCCTTACGCTTTGCTGCATACTCCCAGTCTTTAGGCCCCATTAGCTCGGAGGGCTTCCTGCTAGCATCATGTTGCCAGTGGCAGTCAGCTCTTCCTCATCTCCCCCCTCTGAGTCACAGGTCCTCTCACACACATCTCCACCACACTGCTATTTCTGACTAGATGACACCCAACATCCCCCCCCCCCCGGAATAGAGACTGCTTTGGGATGATCTGTCACATCTACCCCTCCCAGATCTCCCCATCAACACCACCCTAACCCCTCCCACACCCTGTCAGCAGTAAGGTTTCCGGCGATAATGATGAGGACTCATCTGCGAAGAACGGACCATCCGACCCGTTGTCATCCATCCGCCTGCCGCTCCGCCCGGCCTCAGCCTAGAACCTTGCTCCATCCTTCCTGGCCAGCACCTCCGCCTGAAAGCCAGGCCATGGATAACATGCCCCGAACCCCCAACACTGTACTGCCATCCCAGGTTTAATATGCTTGGGCTGCATTTATTCTCTTACATTAACTGCAAAATGAATGCTGTTTGTGTAGCTGCCTGCAGGCTCTGTGTATTTTAAAGAAAATATGGGGAAAATAATCATTCTGGCTTAGAGTACCGGATTAAAATATTTATATAATAGAATAACCATGCCCTATTATTTCCTGTGGGGAGTTTTCATGTGTCCCATCTCTCTTTCTGTGACACCCACAAATGCACATGTACATACAGGTGGGAGCAAGTTTTGGGGTCAAAGTGCAGCCAGCATTCCGGGAGCAGTTCGGGTTCAGGACCTTTTTCTGAAGGACCCAACAGTGACATAAAACCAGCAAGAAGCTCACAGCCACAAGCTGCAGCGGGGAGCAAAGAGACGACGTCGACTCGACCACAAGGCATCGGCCAGTTTCTTTCTGGTTCTGGCCAGCTATAGCCTTTTATGCGAATAAATGCAGCGTCAGCCAGGGATTTAAAATAATGAAATGTAAATTAATAGCTAACATAGAAATAAAGTGTAGGAATCCTGTCCCGGATTAACCCTAAACCTTTTGCCCCACGCTGCCTGGGAGGGGCTCCAGGCCCCTGACCAGGAGAAGCAATTTGAAGATGGATGGATGGATGGATGGATAAACACAGGGCAATAAATGGGCATTGTACAGTTATTATAAAAAAGGTTAGTGTAATGTTTTCCCCGGGCTTTGTTATGTTACGGAGATTTGTTGTTGTTCACCATGCCTGGATCCTGAGGTAGCAGAGAAATCCCAGTGTAATCCCTCATCGCTTGTCCCAAGTACTGATAATTTGCAAGCCGTAATCATGACCATGAAACACCAGTAGTATTCCTGGATGGAATTCCTCGCCATATTTTAAACGGCCATTTCGGTTAAACTCTGGGGTATTTCCATTTGTATAAATCACACCGAGGGCCGTGTTGTCGTTAGCGATCTCATGACCCGCTTCTTCCCGTTCGCTGTCAGCTTTGATTTCTCCTTTCACTTAATAATGAAGTAACCCCCCCCCCCTCCCCAAGCTGTGGCCTTTGGGAAGAGCTGAATCCCCGAGTCCCTGTTAAACCATGCAGCTCGGATATAATCTCGCCTGTCAGGATCTCTAATTACGTCAGCCTGGAGCGGCGAGGGCGCCCGGTCCTGCTCGCTCCGCTGTCCATCCTCGGGGGCTCTGAGAGGAGGAGCGTTTCATTCCGGAAATGCAGCCTCGTGTCCTCGGACCACTTCCCTCCTAGCTGAGGGGGGGGGAAATGGTTCGTTGTCCAGAATGCAGGGGATACGGAGGGTGCTACCCAAGGCCATAGGAAAGAGTTTCATATTGGGGGGCTCAATGTAATAATTTAAATATAAAGGTCAATTTTTTTTAGTGGGGGAGGAGTGAACTTAAAACAAATTAAAATATTGGGAGGTACTGTAGTGCACATCCTCACTAACCCCCCCCCCCCCCCCCCCTGCAGTTCCCATGCCCCTGGCACTACCTCTACTCAGGGATCTGCTAAGTGGACTTTACGATGTGTCCAGTCTGGCACCAGCATACGCTGTAGAGAAACGTGACGGATGCCCACGGCTAGAGGAAGCTCACATGCAGCCAGAAGCGAATAAATTCAGAGTGGGGTGGCCACTTAGCCCGGCATGGCACCCTGGGGCGTGCTTTGCTGCCTTTTATGAGCTCCAGCCAGGCCGAGACTCTGGCGGCTTCTTCCGCCAGGAGCTAATAGAGTTAGCGGCCCCAGGCTGGTTGCGTTACTCGAAGGCGGCTCGACGCTGTCCCTAAATCTGGGGGGAAGAGCGGTACAGTCCAGCTTTAGCAGGCTCGTAGATTATAGATGTGGTTGTGGGCTGTGATTCCTGGACCGGTGCAGAGAGTGGTAGCCTATCCTGTCGTCATTCCTATCGGTGGTTTAAATACATGTTTTTCCATCAAACGACATAGAACAGCATGGCTGTGGGCAAAAATATCCATCTGGGATGACCAATTATAGGGCCCATGCTAAATTTATCCCGTTTCAGCTGTTAGTGGCTTTTCATCATAAAGATCCCAGTATCTACAAATTCATAATTAGCATTTATAATTACCCACAATTAACATCCATTCTTTATGTTTCTCAGTACATGGACATCATCCCTCTACTAATTTGTTTTGTTTAATCACAATGTATTTTCCTGTGTTTGTTTCTTGTCTTGGTGTGTCGTTGCCAAATCAGCTCCAGAAGTATTTAATGAGCTTGCAGAATTATTTTTTATACATGTTACAGCCATAGATAATGTTTTCTCTACATATGTGGATATGACAGTACAGTTTAGGTTTGGTCACCTAAATGAGGCTACTTTGCATCCCTGTTTTGACGCAATGTTTTGGGTTGTTAAATAAAGACATCGTTTCTCTTATCTAGGTTAAACAGGCGTAAGTTTAGGGCTGAGATCCGTATCACAGCTGCAGTTAATGGGCTGAAGGTAATGCCGTCTCTTCTCTCTCTCTAAATTCACAGCCAAGCCCCCGCCCAGTCGTCTTCATCTTCATGCTCTAACTCACCCGCAATCCGATTCTGAATCAGCAGCTTCCGGCTAAATTACGCCCTCCGGCTAACAACACCGTTAATCGCAGGCGCCCATCTCAAGCGGCGAGAAGGCGCCGTTAGCCAACATTGCTAATCGCGGTAATTACGGTGGCGGCCTCTGTGTGGCAGCGCAGCGCAGGTTCCCCAGGGCTCCAGTGAAACGCCCCACTTGTTGCCGCTGCAAGTAGCACTTGGGATGGCGGCCGACTTCCCGCAGGGGGCAGTGTGGTGTCGTGCCTGCTGTTGTTGTCTTTCTACTCCACCCCAAGAGAGAGGACCCGTTACAACTGGAACATATTTCGCGTTGCTGAGATCTGGGCCAGTTTCGCCTTCCAGTCTTTGCAGGAAAGGACGGTGAGAATCATCGCTACACATTTATGAGACACAATGAGTGATTTAAGCCCCTGCTGCATATGAACATGGTCAATCCTTAAATATTAATTTGTTATATTTGTGTATTTGGATGCTTTCTATATGTTTTAAATATATCTTCTGTTTTACATCAACAAATACATTCAGCAGGAGTGTTCGAGGGGCATGGATACCCTCCTCTACAAAATCTACAAACGCCCCCCCCCCCCCCCAGAAATCTACCCATATTTGAAAGAGACAGAGCAAGCGTAGAGGCCCAAGTTGACATTTCATCAGGGGGCCCAGAATTTCCAGCTACGCCCCTGACACTCAGTGTATATACAAGAGGAGTCGTGATTCTCAAAATCCGCATTTCAGACCTCAATTTTTGAGCCATGGTTCAATTCATACCTCTTTTTTATGTTTTCTTTTGCTGGGGGGTGGGATTTAATAAGGAACAAAACAGGGGGGGGAAATTCTATTCTATTAGTCACCAACAATTTGTAATACTAAAGAGAAGAACTCTAAAAAAACATGTTAGATTAACTTGTAAGCAAAAATAACTGCATAACCAAAATGTTCCCACGGCACTGACTTGAATGTGCCCGGGCGCTCTGCAATCTCAGTTATTATCCATCTTGAGCTCGTGAAACTAGCCTAGCTTTTACCACTGGTGTGATCACTCGATCATGATTGGACCAAAATAGTCACGTGACACGCACAGTTGGAAAACAATAAAACATGTGCATTGTGTATTACTTACGAAATATACAGCTTACCGTAACTTTAAATAGAATAATAATTTTGTGATTTACATGTGTTATAATGTTAAGTGCGAAATGAAAAATGACTTTTGTAACATTAGTAATGTAATGAGAGCTCAACAGGCTGCACCTGTGGTAGTGGCAATCAGTTGGGAAAATGAATATTTTTAACATGGTTTCGGTCTCTGTTTCTGAACCGTTACACCAATATTATATTATATACACTTTATTATGTACCCCCATGCAGTACCAAGTAAGACCCCATTCTGAACCCAGAACAGCTACAAGAGTAGATGAGTTGTGCATTCAGAGAAGCCTTCCTGCGCACTACTGCTGTACTGAGCTGCTATTTTTACACTCGTGACCTTCCTCTTAGCTTTAAGGAGCCTGGCCGTTCTCCTCCACCCTCTCTCATTAACAAGGTGTTTTCATCCACAAGACTGCCGCTGACTCCGTGCCTTTTTGTTTATCGCACCATCCTCCGTAAACTGAAGACGTGGCTGATGTGTGAAAATTCCCCGGACGGCGGCTGTTTCTGAGATGCTCAAACTGCCGCGTCTGGCAGCAAACAATCGGCCAGCGTTAAAAAGCTTTTAGGTCCCGCATCTCAGGCACGCTGACACTCCGCCTAACGGTGAGCGACCCTCTTGACTCCGTCCTTGCACTGTGTTCGGTTGCAGAGATGCGAACGGCCACTCAGAAGAGCAGGTGCAGCCACTAAACAGGCCTCTGAGTGTCCTTGCCATTCATCTCGGTCCGCTCGGCGACCGCAACACCCGCGTCTTTATCCGGCAGGAAGCTGGCTTTGCCACCAAGGTGTGCTGAGGCCAGCGCTCCACTTTCCTGGCTTTGTGTACGACACGGCGGCCTCCGAAGGCTGCGTGTGCGTCAGCTGTGGCAGCAGGACATGCCTCGCGGGCCCTGGGGGCCGCCCCCCTTACCCGGCACCATAAATCACGCCGCCCTCGATTATGACACGGCTGTGCAGAGCAGTTAAGCATCCAGGTCTGGGGAGGATGCATCAGGGCGCTGGAGGCTGGTTCGCACGCTGGGGGGATGGGCGGCATCTCACCCACATAATTAGAAAGGCGGACGGGAAAAGCAATGTGCATCGTGGGGCTCTGCGCTCTGCCCGAGGAAGTATGTGCAGTCATGTGACTGGGTGTGGCTCCCGGGATGGGGCTAAGTCAGGTGACCTGACCTTCCTTCAGATTCCCTGATATTATGTGAGATTCAGTTCTGATTTTCTCTTGTCCTCACTGAGCATGCTCCACCCCACTCCCACACGTGTCACTTCCTGTTAGTCCTCTTTTCTTTCCACCTGCTGTTTCCTGTCTTCTGCTTTTGCTAGCCCACCCTCTGGTCTCCTAATAGAGCCCCACACAACCCTAACCCCACGTCACATGATCATACTCGCTGTCCCCAGATGTGAAGGAAAGAGTTTGATATTGTGGGGGACACAACTTAATAATTTATAACATAGGGTTTTTTACTTTTTTTTGTGGGGGGGGGGGAAGAGGCATACAAATGTATCCAAATCCATCTCGGTTCCTGTGCTCCTAGCTGTCCTAACCGTAGGTCCAGTTTCCCCAGCATTTTCAGAGACCCGAATGGCCCACACCATCACTACAGGCCACACACAGACTGTGCCCGCACACGCAGCCGCACACGCAGCCGCACACGCAGCCGCACACGCAGCCGCACACGCAGCCGCACACGCAGCCGCACACGCGCATATGGGTACTAGAAACAAACGGCAGCCCCTTGCTTAAGCGATGCATATTTCCTTATTTATTTATTTCGACATCTGGTGTCTCTTTAATTGCGTGTTGAGCCTATTAATTTTCTTAATTAAGATTAAAGGAGGAAGTACGCAATCACTGGCATTCCATTTCCACAGCCGCCGCGACGTGATGGAGTCTCTGACTGCACTAATTACGTTTCGCCGCAGCAGTGAAGTGCTCCCCGGGATGGCCCCCTAATGGACGATTAATTAACGGTCCCGTAGCGAGGGTGCCGTCTCACGGTACCGGTGCATCTTTTCGATTTCAAGGCATGACGGCATGTGGGTCAGAATGTTCTGCTCTAGTTGCCTTAGAACCACAGATCTATGTCCTCCTCACTGCACTGCCTTGGCACAGTGTTTCTGAATCCGGTCCACAGGGACCCCCAGACAGGCCACGTTTTCACTCCCTCCCAGCTCCCAGCGCACCTGTACCAGGGGCTTGTTGTTCTTGATTGGCTGGAAGCTGGGAGGGATCAAAAATGTGGCCTGTCTGGGGGTCCCTGTGAACTGGGTTGAGAAACAGACACAGTGTTCTATACCAGTAAACCCCCCTCCTTCTGGTCAGCCTTGCCCACAACCCCCCAAACCCTACTAACTCTGTCCTACCGCAGCACTGAGTGTCTTGGATAGATGCTTTTCATAACCTCCTTAGCGCGTCCGACCCACAAGTGTCCCATCCCCATGCAGCCCCCCCCCCCCCCCGCCGGAAAGCTCAAGTGGAGGGTCGCGCCCCCTGAAAGCTTCAAATTAGCCTCGAGCAGCCAAAGCCCCAGCGAATCAGATGAGCTTAATAGGAGGACATGCTGCCCTAAAAGGGGGGGGGGGCTGGGTTTGCAATTCTGCATGCAGAGTTAAGGGGGAATGAACCTTGAGATAAAGGTAAACTGGAATATTATCACAGCTTTAAGTGTGGGGGCGCACTTACCGTCAATCACGGGTATCACCTTGAGACAAACCCGACCAATCACCCATGCATTGGGCTTCAGCCACATGGAGGATTAAAGAAAATTAGGGAAAAGCCCCGGGCCAGCATGACTTTCTGTAGGTCTGAGGACAAAAAGCTTCCCATCTTAAGACTGATATACTTGAGCAAGCATGTGATGCGATGCCCTCTGACCCTGAGCTGTTAGGAGATGGATGGATGGATGGATGCTGTGTAACGGGTCTCACACTAAAATAAACAAATTAACAAAACTTAGGGACCTTTGCCATCAGGGGTGGGGAGAGGCCTCCATGAGTGTGGCTCCATGGCTTAAGCCTCCTTGCCTGTGATTGGTGGTTATCAGCTGAAATCCTGCACTCGGTAGAACAGCCCCTTAATGCCTCGACTAACGATCAATGGCTGACCCTGCAATCGGACTCCAGGCTTCATTCTCAACTGCCGATGTGCGCAAGTCTTAAAAAAATGGGATATGTCCAAATATGGTGTGTGTGTAAATGACAAATAAAGCTTGATTTCCCTGAGTGGTGGTAGGAGTCCGATACCTTTTAACCTCGACGGGAATGAGAGCGCTGAAATCTAAAGGCCCTTGTGACCCCGAGGGCAGGCGCAGTGGAAGCAGTGCCTCGGGGCGTCCCTCAGCGCCCTTCACGGCCGCGCCGCTTCCATTCCCTCCACACCTATCCAGGGGTGCCGCCGCCACCGATTAACAGAGGCATATAGGGAATAAATCCTTTGGATTCGGCACGCCGCTCTGCCACGCCGTGACGGGAAGCGTGCCGGCCCGGCCGTAACCGTGACATTTACAGCGGCTCTCTCAGCGAGGTGCCCACGCAGCTCGCCGCGGGCATCGCCCACTTTCCGCTTGGCACACTAATTTATTAAATATAACGGCCTGGCTGGGAATATAAACGCCAAACCACACGGAGCTATGCAGCGGGGCGCTGGGGGGGGAGCTCCTTCATTCATCTGTCCCCGTTCCAGGCTCGGAGGCGATTCCCGAATGGACCATTATCCTGGCTGGTGAGTAGCATGCGAGCAGTAAATTGCTGCCCCGGCGCTGTCAAGCTGCCTAATCAGGGGGCGTTCTCCTCAACACGGGCTTCCCCCCCCACCCGGCGGGTGGTTTCATTTGTTAATAGCGAGAAGCTTTGCTGCTTGTGGCTGTGATGCTGGTTCCAGAAAGTTCTGTCAGACATAGCTGTCCTTATCATGGTCACCTGTCATCTGAATAAGGAAATCACAGGACTCTGGTACTGCGTGTATAATACCAGCCCACCCCCCCTTGTGATCCAGTCATCCCTGTGTAGCTTTTTTTTTTGGGGGGGGGGGGCAGCTTGCTGTATTCCTCCCCCTCCCTGACTGCATTACTGCCACTCCTGCATTTACACCTCCTTCCCAGAGCACGACCTGCCCCCCCAGCACAGTGGGCAATCTTTATTCTCTTAGCAGAAACTTTTATCCAAAGCAACATGCAGTTCAGGAAGCAGGGTGAGCCAGTCATAAGAGCAATTAAAGATTGAGAGTCTTACTCTGGAGCCCAATGATTTGTGGAAATCATTGAAATTACGCTGCTGATCATGGGATTCAAGCCAGCAGCCTTCTGAATGTGGCCACAGCATCCTAACCCTCAGAGTCACTCTATCTGTGTACATAGAAGGTTGTCAGGAACTGGTTAGCATTACTGCATTCTCTCCCTCTATGAGAAATCGGGACATAATCATTATACAAAGGGTCTGGGCTGCACTGGCTAATTCTCCAGTGCATCTTATTCAGTGCTCACTGTCATACCCAGCTCTAGATCAAAATGATCTTAATTTAGGCTCTGGGTCTCATCATGTTAGCAATCTGCTAGTGAGGGCAGATCACTGTGACAAACAGATTTTTATTTTTGTCTTTTTATGCAGTGATTGTCTACGTACTGTACACACCTCTTTCAAGTGGCACCAGACCAGAATTAAAACCACCAAAACACATGGGAGCAATTTGAGTCCCAGTCTAAAATTGCAAAACTCTGGTTAGTCACAATCCATTCCCGCCATAAGCGGATTCCCGCCATAAGCATGCCTTCCTCTGCACACTAATTGTTACTATATTGCTGTCATCGTTTTTTTCATTTTTGACTGAGCCGGCATTTCACCCCACGGCAGACCAAAGCGGGGTGTAAACCCCCCCACCCCCTTGCTGTACGATGCAGCATTCCCACACAGAACAGCACTCAGAGAAGCATTGTGGGTAAATCCTCCGGAAGACATGGATAAAGGCTTCCCATTTGTTTGGTAATACGGAGTCTGTGCACTTAATCCCCATTTCTTTTGATTTAGGACTTCATGAGGCTTCTGCGTGGAAGACCACCATTAATCACCACTTAGAATAACACGGGTTGTCAGTCTGACTATTCTTCAGCAAATGTTAAGAAACCCAGGCTTACAAACATCCATTGGATGTATATTATATTACTTAAGTCCCTTGTCTTTGCACCTGTAGATTTGTGGGCCACAGATGGGGGCAGGGGGGGTGGAAGCTGTGTGGAGATGACAGCATTTCGCAGTTCAGCTTAACAACACTGCTGCACCTGCTCCTTCATTTGCTTTGGGTCCTTTATGCTTTGAGATCCTTTATCAGTGAGATCATGGGAAAAGTTCAGATATAACTCACGTGTGCGTAAGTCTGAGCTCAGTCATTCGTCTGGGCTATGGCGGCTGTTTTTCTGATTATCATAATAACAATACTGTGCAGTTCTGTAACTGTCATAAAAGCATGCGTTGTAATCGGCATTAAAACCTAATTGTTATGAAGTCCTTGATATCGGTGCTCTGCTCTCTGGATGTCGGTCTAGGCTTGAGATTTTTCTCTATCCCAGCCGTAGCTTCTGCGTTAGCATGTAAGAAAAACAGTGACAGCAAAGAGCTCTTTCAGCATTTTGATCATGGTCGGGATTTTCTGTGAATCATCCCCATAGCCTGTCAAAGATGACAACCGCCGCCTCAGCTTGCCTTTGGGGAGGGGGGCTCTCTGACCGAAAGACCCAAGCAGATAAGGCTGCCACACTTCTGCCTGATGTGACAGGACCTGCTCCCCCCCCCCCAAACCCCCAAATGTAGCTGATTGATGCATTGAGATGCAGCATTGACTAATGCATCGGACTCCTCGGTCGTCCCCATGACAAGGTGATAGACCACACAGGCGGGCGAACAGACGTCCTTAACATCAACGGGGCCTGGGGGGTATTAGCGCCTGGTCAGGGGCGAGTCACCACTCCCCCGATAGCCACGACTGCACATACAGGATTGGTATGGTGCCAAGAGTCACCCCACTTCTCAAACGCAGTGTACTGTATATATAAAGGGTCTTACTGTATGTTTGCAGGTGTTTCTTAAACAAAAGTCAAACATTCTCATCAAACAAACATAGCAAAATGGCCGCATGTGTGTAAATGATGTGCAGTGATTCTGCTTTAATTTTCCAAAAGAGGTCTCAACTTGACTGTCCCGCATGTCAGAGCTACTAACATACCACTTCTGGGGGGGGGGGGTTTGATGTTTGTCAGACCTTGTCCATTGAAGGGCTTGGGGTGTGGGAGACTTACAGTTTGGACTAAATGTACCATGGAGACTCGACAAATGATGTGGCAACTTAGAAATGAGAAAAGAAACATTTCCCAGAATATATAGATGTTTTCTTCTTAAGTACACAATGTCAGGAATCTAATTTGAAACTTTGATCTCTCTGGAATTCATTTATATCCCCCAGAGGACATCTCTGATAAGGCCAGCTCTTTTATCCTTAACGATGCAACAGCGTGGTCAAATGACCCTCTCTTGTCATCCAAGGTGGCATGATGTTTGGAGAACGGTATCACTGTTATGTTTGGAGAGGCCTGTTAGAGCGAGACCTCCAAATGGATTTCGTGAGGAACACCACTAGTGTGTCTTGCGGTGGGTGATTGCTCATGCTGGAAATAGAACGCCGCAGAGACTGGGCCTACCCCACACACACTGCAGGTCACACGGTGCCACAGAGGAGAGCGTGTTGCCACGTTAACAGGCATCTGCCCTCTGGTAGGCGGCTGGGGAACAGTGTGCGACTCAACCGGCAAGGCTGCTGTTCTGATGATCGGAAGGTCGCTGGATCAAATCCAAAGGTCACCCGAATGATGTCACCACTGAGCCCCTAAGCAAGGCCGTTAACCCCCAATCGCTCCCTCACATCAGGAGCACCAGAAGGCAAGCCAGCTCGGTCATGTGACTCCATGGCAGACCCAATGCAATTTGTCCATTTAGTCCGGCGGGTCAGATGGACTGTGGCTAGGCCCTCCAAAGGCGCGAGATGGTGCATTTCATCAAAGCCATAGACATAAACTCAGGCCTCGGATAATGGGGAGAATCAGCAAGGACTCTAATGTTGCTAATTACAAAACTAACGCGAGTGCTTTTAAAAATAGACAGACTGAGCTCTGACACTTCATGGGGGGGATCGATCCACTTTCCACTGGCCATCAGAGCCAAGAGTGCAGTACGGAAAATCCCCAGGATTCCTGTGAATGCTGCAGATCTGTTGTCATTCTCTACCTTCGTGTGCAGACCTTTCCTCCGAGCGCTGAGCTTATCTACGTGTATGTTTGGTATAATGAGAAGAATTATTGTAGACTTTTACTGTTTTCTTGATCACCGCATATTCATACCCCATATGGCATTAATGATTTCCAGATTTTATTACCTTATGCGTTAATATCATTTTACCTTTTTTTGGTAACATTTTAATGTCCTTGTCATTCATTTATTTTATTAATATTTTTCTTATATATTGACATTGTACTATGGTGTGTGAGTGTGCCCTGCGATGGGTTGGCGCCCCTCCCTGAGCTGTTCCCTACCTTGCCCCCTTAGCCTCCATGTTTATCTCCGGACCCCCTGCGACCCTGAATGGGACAACTGTTTTCAGAAAATGTATGGATGGATGGATGGATGGAAGACATGCTAAATTTATTTATCTTTATTATCTATTATATTATATTATATTATATTATATTATATTATATTATATTATATTATAGTGGTAATAATTTAAATGGCCCTTTACAAAGCGATTATGTTACTGTACCTTAACATGGAAGTCATTCAACATTTTAATAGTTTTAAAAATATGCAGTTTTGAATGTATACAAATCATTTCCAATGCATAGAATTTTAAATAGAATGCATATAAATGTAACTCTCACCTCCTGTTTGTATAAATGCACCCGTGGGAGAGAGAAAAAGAGGTTCGGGGTATCATGGCAGAAATGGTCAGTTTGGTGTGTAAGTTCCTCAGACAAGCTGGAAGAAGATGCACACATTGACATTTATTTATTCCTCTGGTATTTTCATTCAAAGTGATGTACTGTACGGTTGAGAGGGCAGGGTCAGTCAGTCCCTGGGGCAATTGGGGGTTAAGGGCCCGAAGGTGACGTCACTCTACACCAGGGTTCTTCAAATCTGGACCTCGATTCCAAATCCAGGCCTTGTTTTCAGTTCTCCCAGGTAGTTAGTTTAATAATTACTGATTCTGATTGGTCAGATTGATGATGATTTCAATAACCCTGCTCTACACGCACACTTGCATACATATATAAAGGCAAACCCAGCCAATCACAGAACCTCAGAGATGCAGCCTTTCCAGCTGCTGTAGGGATTTCCTGAGCACAAAGGGTCTCAGGCTGTGAAACATTACAGATGCGTCTGCCAGTCAACAGCATGTTGTCAAAGACACGAAAAGGTCCATTTGCAATCTGTCTTTAAAGGTGTAACTGATTCATTTTGACATTTAAATTCTGAATACATGGAATGGCTGCGGCGCCCTTGAGGAGAAGTTTGGGAACTGAAGAGGTGTTATTTTGAGATCTTACCACATTCGGAGTGAATTAAGAAATATGTGTTACTGCTTATATTGCTTGTACACAAACACATATTCACCTCAAAGGTGCTTAATTTGGGACAACTGGGCGTGAAATATAAGAACAAGTCATTCCATGTCCTTAATAACCCACATTAAGCTTCCTTTTAAATTATCCACTTCGTTTATCAAGACATTGTGGAGCATATAAATGAATGCGGTGTGAGCTGCAGTAGCTGCAGTCATGGAATTTATTTTTTAAATGAGGTACCGGGATTCAGGTCAGAAATAAAGACATTTACCTTCCACGCCATGCGCATAACAATGGGATTCACTAAAAAACGTTCCATACATAATTGTAAAAGGGCGAAAGAAGTACATTCTTTAAATAGACATTCATCCATCGATCTTTCATAACTGTGTATCAGGTGCAGAGTTGCAGCAAAGCCTGCTGCCTGTCTCAGGTAGCGAAGGGCAGAGACAGAGGACGCCCTGCACGGGGCACCTGTCCGTCACACTCCACACACACGCAGTCACAAAGCCCAAAAGCCTGTGATTGGCTGTGTGCCCTGCCACGGACTGGCGCCCTCTGCAGGATGCCCTCTTTAATTACCTCTGTTTTCTGGAATATGCTCCAGACTCCAAGCTGTGATAGAGTCATAGAAGACGGAAGGTTACCTGCCTATACATCAAGACGGACCGCATGTGAGGCTTTTACCCCAGAAGGTACAGTTTCATGACTAGGTTTGGGCTCCCTATGTGGTCCACAGTAACTAACCAATCCGGTCACGTCTGAATGTATAAATGCACAAAAATAAATGCAAGCTGCTTAGGCTAAAAGTATTAACGGGCTCCTGAGACCCGAAAGTGCAATGTTCTATTTATTTACTAAAGATATCAAGTGCAGATTCAAAACGCCTCCACTATTTTTAGCCGTTCCATTCCGACATCACGCTACGTTCGTCTCTGGGGTGGCGTTTGGCTGGCCCAAAGAAATGAGGACGTGACCCGTCCATCGCCGAGAGACGCAGGCCGTCTCTGAACATGTTCCGGAATATTCATGCGGGAAGGGGCACGGCCTTCAGACCAGCGCTCCCCCCCCCCGGTAAGAGGGAAAGTTTTTGAAAAATCTACACATGCACACACCCACCAATTTATTTAAGGGATATGGAAAATAGGGTTGTTTTGAAGATCGTTTGGTCACACGCTGACGCTACAGAGATACCATGGAAGGATTTTATGTGGCTGTCCTTTTGTTATATGACTTTTAAATGAGCACTGGGGGGACAGTTACAGAGGACAGGAGTCCTTTGCTCTCTTTGACTAAAAAGGGGCAAGCAGAATCTCCTCATTAAAATGCACAGCTGTCTAAAATGATCAGGTAAGTCATGGACTGGATGGAGTAATATTGTGACCAGCTGCATATATGGACCTAACACTATTGCTCAGGATTAGGAGGTTTTCTAAGATTTTATACTGAGTTGATTTATTTTTCTGGAGAAAAGCTTTTGAAAATGATGCATACTCTCCCGCTGCACCTGTTTCCAGGGCACAGGTGCTATCGGACTGTCGACGGCCATTTTGAGGAACGTCTTAGAATTTGCTTGACCACAGAGGTGCTGCGGAGCCTTGCAGACCCAGCTGGGACCAGCAGAGAGGAGAAGGTCAAATGGGCAGGTGGGGGCATCAGCTTTGTCCCCTTCTCCCCCTCCCATAGAAAATATAGTGGGAGGGGCCATTAGCCACTTTTTTGGGTATTCCAGAGTGTCTGCGTAAGGAGGTCGTACTGATGTTCATGCCAGCCCCCCTTCCCGCCCCCCAAAAGCATCCCCACCCCCGCTAATTGTGATCGCCAGTAACCGGATCTGCTGATTGAATCAATTTCCAAGTAACTCAAGATGTATCCTCTATGAATATAATTAGGGGAATAATGGCGTTTTCGACCAGCTCGGAAACCCGATCGAGGCCGACTCGAGACGTGTCCGGTCCTTTATCATTAAAAATACAAAAAAGGAAAAAGGTCGTTATTGCTTTTCTGTCATTGTTCCGGCAGGTTCCAGGAAACGGGGGAGTGGGGAGCTCTGATCCTGCACCGTGACGCTGTAGTGTTGAACCCAGGCCGGTGTACAATCAAACAAGCTCCATTTAAGGAGTGATCAGAGAGGGGGGTGACGGGATAATTCTCACCCTGCAGCTGCTCAAGATCGATGGCGGTCATGTATCCCGTGTGATCGGTGCGGACCACAGTCATGGCTAGGGGAGATGCCGTGTAATTTCCAGTGTGCTTCCAGGCTGGGGCTCTATCCCACCAGTCTGGACCTTTCCACACAATCCTTAAACTTAAAAGGCTTTCATTTAAGATAACCTTCCTGTCAGTGAGAGAGGGCAGGGACATGAAGGAGAGGGGCGGGACATGAAGGAGAGGGGCGGGGACATGAAGGAGAGGGGCGGGGACATGAAGCGAGAGGGGCGGGGACATGAAGGAGAGGGGGCGGGGACATGAAGGAGAGGGGCGGGACATGAAGGAGAGGGGCGGGGACATGAAGGAGAGGGGTGGGGACATGAAGGAGAGGGGCGGGGACATGAAGGAGAGGGGCGGGGACAGACAGCAGGTTATGAGACCACACTCCCTTAGGTTATTCAAGCAGTTTGGGGCTAAGTGCAGAACATACCCTCGTACCTGCAGCCAAGTAGGGTAGGGGGGAGCGAGGCCTCAAAACACCTGCCAGTCCTGTTTCCAAAAGTGGCCTAATTAAAGGCCGAGGGGGACGTAAGTGGCTCGGTGCGTTAGAACCGTGTGCCTGTGATGGGAAAGTAGCCAGTTCAAATCCCCAGGATAGTGAAGTGCTTTTCCAATTGGGCCTTTGAGCAAGGTTCTTAACCTCCAATTGCACCAGGACTGACCCTGCTTTCTCAAAAATGTATGTAATTTGGATAAAAGCATCAGCTAATTAAATAAATGACATGGTTTTCAAGTGCAATGCCAGTAAACTCTCAGCCTCCAAACCTAGGAAATGAAGAATCGCACAGTATCATGAAGAAAAGCATGTGAAGGTAGAACAAACAAGGCATAAAGAGAGCATTGTTATTATTATTACTGTGTCCAGCCATGAGTCAATGTCAAATGTGTCTCTTAACCATATGGATGAGTTTCCTCCGGAATGTTCTATCTTCTGTGTGGGGATTCTATGGACTGTCTGTGGGTCCCCGCAGACTCTGCTATGCTGCACATACATACATATATACCCATATACTGTACATACATATGTACCTATATACATACATATATACCCATATACATACATGTAGAGACACTGTACTGCATGTTTATGTATATTTTTAGAAACTGTGAGCATTGAGAAATGTGCGTATTTTTTCAGTATTTTGTTACCATAGGGATTATTTTGATATTCAGCATGTCAGATGTCACCTGTACTGCCCCCCCCCAGCCCCCCATCATGCTTTGTCACCGGCCATGAGCCATGGGCTGCCTGAATTCCGATGCACGCGCCCACGCCGATCTGCACAGCGGAGAAATTTATCTTGGAGCCACAAAAGTTTAATGGACCAGTTTCATGCACCTTCATCTGCACCTGTTAGAAAAACAAGCCCCCCCCCCACTCCCACCCCCGACATCTGGTCTCGATGGTTCCCCCGGCTCTCATGCCGGTGTTTATTCTTCTGCGCGATGCGCCGTCCATATCCGGGTCTCCGGCGAGCTCCCGGTCGATACTGCTGTCGGCGGGGGAGGGATCCGGTAGCGGGGGCGGATAGACTGGGGTGAAGGAGTGTAATCAAAACTGAGGAGAGGACGAAAATCCCCCCCCCCCCCCAGACAGAGTGCGGGGGTGGGGGGAGACTGCCAGGCCGGTCCTGCACCCTGCATCTCTTTGTAAACACAGACACATTCTCAGGCCGTTTGAGGTCACTGCACTCGTCACAGCCTGTAGCGGCGGCCTAAAAGACACATATTTCTGCTCATGTGCAAGGGGGAGCAGAATTATTAGCAGAGGAGGTGGGGGAGGGACATCTGAACCCGGAATTGATCATGCAAAATTTGCAGCTATTTGCCAAGAATCTCCCCCTTCCCTAAGACGACCAATTTGGCCCTCTCTGTGTCAGAGACCCCTCCCCTGCCCCTGCTCAAACCCTCTCGCTGGCCACTGCACTCCCCCCCAGACGTCTGTTAACCTTGACGTTGCCCCCCCCCCTGTTGAGCACTGCGGAGTGTCAGTGGCCAGACAGAAGCTTCTGTTTGGAGTGGGTCTCTGCCACTGTTAGCATTCCCGTGTGAGCTCATCATTCCCCGCCACCGTCCCGGCGTGACACATCTACCGCGATATGTAAACGTCCTGACGTGAAAAGCAGGAACCGGGGCCAATCGGCCTCCTCCGACTCCCGTCACGGAGTGACTCATTTATCCCGCCGGTTATAAACGATCGTAAAGACACACTCGTGCCTGGTTTATGTGAGGAGTTCGGGCCTATACACAAACGGCCAGTGACAGGCTGAGCCCCCACCTGCAGCCCCCCACCCCTCCCCACCAGGACACCCAGCTCCCATTGCTGTAAATGATTGGTTGGGTGACACCACTACAAGGATGTGCAGGATGATCCAGGTACTGTGTGAGCCCAAACCCACGAGCCAGGAGTAAATGTATGTGTCACAGTAAACGTTACAGCATCTGCCTCTGATCCACCATCGTTCTATGCAAATTGATGATACCTGCGGTGAAATATAATGGCCAGGAACTCCTGAGTGGTTGAATCTCACCTGGGTAGGACTCCATGCTGGCACAATTTAAGGTGGGATCTGCCCACTGAAGAAACCACAGGCACCCAACTTCGTAAAATACGACCTGATGAGGGCCAGAAAGTCGGCTCCGAATGTGAAGCGTCGCAGAGATCCTTTAAATCCTTCATGCTAATTCAAGATGATGCATTATTAAAGCCTTCCCTCTAGGAGATGTCATATAAGAGGACTTAATGGGGCTCTCTGCCTCCATTGCAGGCTCTGCTGGTCGACCGTGTCGAACATAGTAATCCATACGGCTGTAACATCACACGGGTGGGAGCAGAGTTGGCAGAGACCTCCTGCCCGTCTCCCGGTTAACCGCAAGATGCCCCATGTGCAGGACGACCGTGTCCTTGACTGAAGGATGTAATGCTGCGGGGGGGGAGAGGAAGCACATGCACTCCTCAACGGAAGGCCTGCGGGTTCGAAGACACAAGAGTGCGTGTTGTGTAGTGGAAGGCCCAACAGCCACCCCTCCTCAGACCGGAGTCTGCACTGAGACCCCTCTTCCTCGAGGAGGTGTGTGCAGTGTCCCCCCCCCCCCGATTTTCTCTCCCATTAGTCCCTGCTGTCAGACCAGTTTGCTGAGAAGCCACATTTCACTAGGCAGAGTGTGTTCAGGCTCTCTCCACGTGTGGGTTGGTGCGGGACAGGAGCAGCTGCGTTATTTTCGGGGCCGTCCTTTTACCCCTCCCGGATCTGGAGCTCTGAGCCTTCGCCAGAGTTTCATGATGGTGTCTGGCTTTATCCGGCTGGGCCTCTGATAGGATTTTGGGGTTTTATCTCATCCCTGTTTGACGGGCACAGCAAGGAGGCGCTGAGTCAGCGCTCGTCACGGTGGGGAATCCTGCTCTGGCTCCGGTGCCCCCGTGTGGCACAACGGCAGCGTGGGATAGAACTGGGGCGGGGGGTGGCGGAGGAGAAGCAGAGCGTGACAGGGGTGGGGGCGGCTGGGTGGTGGGAGGCTGGCAGAAATGTAATAACACACAGGGCCCCTCCACTGCCTGCCGTGATACATCACACCGGATAGGCCGCCTCCCCTGGTGGGGAAACCAGCAGCAGGCCAGGGGGAATTTAATTACGTGGAACACATGATGGTCATTACAGCAAGGGGCCTCCTCTTGCACTGTCCTCCAGTAATAGCAGCAAAGCACCAGGGCTCTGGAATCCCTTCATCCTACTGGTCAGGAATCACCGTGGAATCCCTTCATCCTACTGGTCAGGAATCACCGTGGAATCCCTTCATCCTACTGGTCAGGAATCACCGTGGAATCCCTTCATCCTACTGGTCAGGAAACACCGTGGAATCCCTTCATCCTACTGGTCAGGAATCACCGTGGAATCCCTTCATCCTACTGGTCAGGAATCACTGTGGAATCCCTTCATCCTACTGGTCAGGAATCACCGTGGAATCCCTTCATCCTGTTGGTCAGGAATCACCGTGGAATCCCTTCACCCTATTGCCCAGGAAACACTGTGGAATCCCTTCATCCTGTTGGTCAGGAATCACTGTGGATTCCCTTCCTCTAATCGGTCCGGTTACTTTGCTCTGGCACAATGCAACCATGCATTTATCCATCCATCTTTCAACTTCTTATCCAGTATAAGGTGCATGGGGGCATAACATTTATCCTGGGAAGCACAGAGCACAAGGCAGAGGAACATCCAAAATGGAATAAGGCAGTAAATGAATGTTTAAATATCTTGGTGGAGCAAATAGGATACGATCCAGCCCACCTGCACAGTTCCGCTGAGAAGAGAAGCACATGAAAGTTACCCTTATGATCTTCAAACAGTGTACTGAGGACCTCGCTCACCACACAGAGTCAGAGGGCTGGGGTTATTAGCCTGGCTAATGAATACACACGCGGGGAAGAGAAACGGCTTGGGCGGCGTGTCTGAGAATCCCGACACAGACGGCTCGGAAAGAGGGAGTGGGCTGCATAGCCATATGTAATGCAGTGCCTTCAAAGAGGCCTCATGCTGGCTGAACAGTTTGATGTGCGAGAAGCTGACACATTTATCCCAAAAATGTATAACACTTCTGCTCCCCGCTGAAGGACGGGAGATACCAAAGGCCTGGAAATCTCACAGCGTTTATTGACAGGGAGGCGACTCTTTCCAGCATTAGAAAAACAGGCTCCCTGTGGAGTTGTGAATGCTACTGGAATCGGGAGGATTAGAACAACATTACGAGTTTTTCTTTTGCCCATGTGATTCTATTCATGTTCAGTCTTACTGTGGATATTTACTCTGGAATTCACCGAATGCTAAACATCTCCTTTGGCACACTGTAGCTCCTGATCTTTAAAGTTTAATTTTTGTGGGGTGTTTCCTGTTTCAGTAGTGCCTGGAAATGTCATGTCGTAACAAGTGGAAGCCTCCGAGAAAGTGACCTCTAGTCCCATCTGCCTCATCGTTTTGGATAAAAGTGCCTGCTGAGTAAATGCAGAAATAAATGGGGTTTGTCAGGAAAACTGATTTGTGTGAAGACTGTCAAAGGAGGCGGGGATGGATTCTTTGATTCTTTGGAGGAAGGGTTTGGTTAGCAGAGTCTTTAAAATCTCATGTCATGAGGAGGGGCAGCTAAGCTGATCTTTCCCAGTAACCAAACATCCTGGGGCTACTGGTGTGCTCGGTACCATCAGGAAAATCCACAGGCTTGTCTCTGTTAACGTTGCTCATTCTTATCCAGATCTTCTTCGGAAAATCCCAGCTGACGCGTTTTATGGGGAAATCGGTTCCCATTTCTCCTGAGTCATCTGGTGTTGAACAGCCTCGGATCTTCCATGTGGGTGTTCCAGTCAGTGGCCCGCGTGTTTGGCCATCGGGCCAGTCAGCTCAGGGCCAGTCAGCTCAGGCCCAGTCCGACCGGTCAGTCATCGGAGTTCTGAGGCCCCTGACAAACCAAACAAGCAGACAGACAGTGTGTTTCCTAATTGTGTTTCCCACAGTGTTGCTGTGGTTACATCTGTCCATGTCTCGTTGACCCACCCCCCCCTAGAATATTATCAGATTCATCAGTCTGCTCAGTCTGTATAAGCAGCTGAACATTGATTCTCATTCAGTTCACATTTGACGCATTCTATACTTTGTTCTGCATAAAGATTAGAAAGTCTACCCCCTCTACTAAAACACAAATTACCATTAGGCATAACTTCTGAGTGACTCTTCTCCACATCCACGTTTCCTTAAATGGATCAGGCTAGGCTGGGACGTTCCTGGAAGGCTGCTGTACTCTATCATCCAGTCATGCTAAACATGCATGAGTGGCCTTGTAGACACCGTGTAAGTGCTGCAATATTTATTTTTTCTTTAGTGGATGTAAGATTTAGTGATACCCCCCCCCCCCCATCCATTACAGACACCCAGAGGATTTTCCCAGCCTGTACCCTGTGTGCCCGGCATAGGCTCCAGGGCCCTTCATAGTCCTGCACTGGGTAAATGGGTGGGGGATGGATGGATGGATTGATGGATGGATGGATGGATGGATGAAAAAACAGCCTAAAACTGTACTATGTATAATACATGCTGTCACATCAGGCTTAGCATCAGATAGAGGCTCCTGTTTGAGTCATTAAAAATGACATAAAACCGTATTTGCCCCAGTATCCATGGGGATAACAATGCAGAGGGTAGCTGTTCTTAGGTCCTGTCACATGCTCATCCGCTACATGCCTGCCCACTTTCGCACCTGGTTTGTATTTCCCCTTTTATATTACTGTAACACGCAGGGATGAATCCATTTTTAATGCATCCTCTGTAATAACGCCTCTCCTTTTGAAAGATTTCTAATAAAACCAGCTGCTATTTTTACCCAGGCAAATTCATTCTAACTGTCAGGTATCAGGGAAGTTTTACGAGATGACCATGGTGTTAAGTCTGATGTATTACTTTTTGGTAAAGTTACTCAGAGCACCGCACCAGAGGTTAAGGTGTCATCTACAGCTTACGGATATTGCCGCTTCCGGAATCAGATGGAAATGAAATTAGAATAGCCGTGGAATCTCAAAGGGCTGAGGACCCTTTGTAAAACAGACCAAAGGCCAACTTACTATTTGAGAAATTCTCACTGTGTATCACACAGGCTACAAATCTTTATCCGCGTAAAGACCTTGGCCAATACAAAGAGCATGGATAATAGATAATGTTATTTCTGACACTTTTCTGGATGGGGGAACCATTGTAACATATGTATTTTCCCCAGAGAATAAAAGAATGGATGATTCCCAGCAGCATGAAAGGCGTGCACAGGGAAAGGCGTGCGCAGGCTATGGTGTTACTCAACGACGGATACAGCTTTTGTATATTTTCACCACAGCTCTTAATTAATTGAAGCCATTATTTGGATATTTAATCTCATCAGCTGATAAACATTAGTCTAGAACCTGTCAAGAGCCCAGGTTCGTAATGAGCAGCTTTCACCATCGTGCTTGAAGTGTAACATTGAGGCCGTGTTTGGGTTAGGGTTAGGGTTAGGGTTAGGCCTTATCGGGGGTTAGGGTTAGGCTGTATCGGGGGTTAGGGTTAGGCCTTATCGGGGGTTAGGGTTAGGCTGTATCGGGGGTTAGGGTTAGGCCTTATCGGGGGTTAGGGTTAGGCCGTATCGGGGGTTAGGGTTAGGCCGTATCGGGGGTTAGGGTTAGGCCGTATCGGGGGTTAGGCCTTATCGGGGGTTAGGGTTAGGCCTTATCGGGGGTTAGGCCTTATTGGGGGTTAGGGTTAGGCCTTATTGGGGGTTAGGGTTAGGCCTTGTCGGGGGTAAGGGTTAGGCCTTATCGGGGGTGCTGTTTGTCAGGTGATGAGCATATAACACCGGGGGCACTGTGTAGATCAGCAGGCTGGGATGTTGTGCCTATGATCAGAAGGTTGCTGGTTAAGATCCCAAAGTTGGCTGAGTGATGTCACTGTTGAGTCCCAGAGCTGAGATGATTACTCTCACTGAAGGGTGTGCAGACTCTGATGCCTGTTTAAGCTACTCCATAGTCTAACCTTGGTTTTCCAGACTGATTCCTCACATGCTGATGCTAAAATAGCCATATTTTGTGTTACTTCCATCCAACCACCACCCAGTCATTGGGGTGTGGAGTGTCACTCCCTGAGCCACGGTGTCGCCCTTGCTTTTGGTCCTCCTCCTTGTGGAATCTCTCTCTGCTCACATCCCAAACCTCTGTTTCTTCCTTCCATTGCCAAATAACAATTCTTTCCTCCCAAATAATGTGGTTCACATTAAATCCAGTCTGTCTTTCAGGCTTCTGCTCATCTAACCCCAACCCCAACCTTAAGCCCAATCCCAGTCCACACCCTAACCCTTCCACAACCTCACCTCTCACTATGAGCCTCACCTTCTTCTGGGACCTGTCACACTTGAAGGTTATACTTTCCACAGCATGACCAATGTTCAAGCTGGACATGCTTTGACCTTGACTAAGCATTTGTAGTGCGTCATCATGATTCCACATGCAGGACACACCAAATGCGTCAGTTTAAACAGTCCATTTGATACCAGGAGCCCCCTAAGCTCTAAAAGCCACCAAATCCTGCACAGTTTGATTTGATCTATTTCAATATCATGCACTATAGCTTCATGTTCTCTCCAGCAGGACGCAGGACAATTAATTCACGCCAAAAGAAAGCCGGTCTCTCCCTTCGGCTGCCTGCCGCATGATTCCCGAATCACGGAAGGTCCCTGTCATTTCGAGCCTCCAGTGACAACGCCAGGCTCCCCGAAGCTGCGGCTCGCCACGCATGGCGCTATCGTGGTTGGGCCTGAGTGAGACTAATGCAGCCGGTTTGCCAGCTGCCTGATGGGTCACTCTCAGGCGCCCCTTCATACGCGGCGCTTGCCCGATTAGCCCCCGCAGATACGTCCTGCTTGCACTTGGGGGGATGCCGCCCACTCTTGCTCTCCTAACATCTATGTAATGGAGGCTGGGGCTGACGGATTGTGGCATGACAGAACTGGTCCAGGAAGACGAGCCGTTTTAAGCTGCGATCTGCAGACGCCCTGGTTGTCATGCACCTGCTACTCACTGACTCATTCCTCCCGGGACCCCAGAACTAGCCCCCACCCCCAAACTGGGGGGGGTGGGGTGGGGAATGCATGGCTCAGCAGGTTAGGACTGTGATCAGAACATCACCAGGTCGAATCCCAGGGTTGGCAGCTCTTCAGCACGGCCCTTAACTCCGGACTCCAGGGGGAGCTGCACGCTGGCTGACCCTGTGCTCAGACCCCACACCTCCTTTTTTCAAAAAAGAAATGGATCATATGAAAACAGGTTTTTCAAGCACCTGCCCCTTGAAAAACCTGTGCACATCACTGTGTTGGACCATAGTGATATGCCAGAGTCCCACGTCCTGGCAAGGACATGCAAAGACCAGCCACATCAGGCTGCTTCAGAAGTATCGTCTCGCTCAGGAAATGGGTTGTGTCTGCACTTGCCGGGGAAATGGACCTGGTGCATGGCATCTAACATCATAGAAACAAGAGAGGGGTGCCTGTCAGCCTGTTCTCAGGATCGCCTGCCCCCCCTGGAGACTGACAGCTGAACGAGCAGCCTGTCTTTGGTCTTTTCGGGGACGACCCAGCAAGACAGCCCAAGCTCTGCCGCCTGGACTCACATCATCTTAATCCCCTCCGGCACCTACAACCAAACTGCCGACGGTGACGTGTACAGGGCCAGATGCTAACCAGGCAAAACTGCAGCGTGGTTGACACCCCCCCCCCCCAAACATGCCTGAAATGCCATACCTCCTGCCTGCCAGAGGGGCAGAGGGAGATGCAAACTCATTACCGGGACGGCGAGAGAAAAAATACGATGAGAGCTTGTTGCAAAACGAATGATGTCCATCACCACGTCAACAGTCACCACAGCAACCGATCCTTTGATACCGCCACCCCAAACCCTCAGCTTTACTTTGTTTAAAAAAAATCTTTGACGGGAGATATGGTGGAAATGATCTAACACCCTCAACTAGTCATCCAACACCCCCAATTAGCGTCACACAACAGGCACGCTAATAACGTGCTAAATATTGTGTCCTCACTTTAAATGCAGTTATAAGGATGTGTAGTGATACAACAGCTTCTGCTGTTGTAACCAAATCCTTTAGAGATGAGGGTGGAGACAAGGGCTGAAATGAAATCTTCTTTGATGTTTGACATACGCCTTCCTGGACATACATTCGCGTTTTACTTCTAGGGAGTCTTCAGTGCCTGGCAGAAATCGGAGAGGCCACACTAACCTGCTGGCTAGTGTCACTGGACTGGAACTGAGGAGGAATATAAAATGATTAAGAGCCAAGTCTTGGAGAAGACAAGGCATGTGACATGCTTCCTAGCAGGAGAAAACCCTGTACAACATTTCAAATCACTTGTGGAGATTCGGCTTAAACTAGAACATTCATGGGGATTTAATGAGAGAAAATCTCAGATCATCCCTCTCATTACCGGTAAATAATTGCTGGAGAATAGTTCTCGGTTTCACCTTTGGAGTGTGTCACACTCTTTTGACATGATTTCAGGTTTATTTTTTTCCCCACTACAGGATTTCAATGTACTACTGTGAGCTCTCCGCCAAAGCGCACACACACACACACCGGCCTACAGATACATTAAGGTAACGCGTTTCATGTTGTCTGGCTGCATGAGGACTCAACAAAAAAGAAAAACTGGGCCTCATTATTTCAAGGTTTCCATAGAAACATAACATGTAAACAGACCACAACGCTGAGAGGAATGGGATTATAGTGTTTGTGTCTAAACACGATGCTGGTTTGATACAAGGCGAGGGTGTCCAAAGGAGGTCTACCTGTAGAGGGCACTAGAGGTGTGGTTGGCAATGAAGAGCAAAGAGGTGGAGGTGGGAGTGACAGAATAAGTGTTCCCCGCCTCTTAGAAAGGGCTGCATTTAAATTTTGCAAACCAAGTACACTGACCCCCAGGCCCAGAAAGATCCATGTCATTAGCTTTCATTAATAAACCATAATTAAAGCTCATCTTTATGTTGGCTCATTGCTCTGGTTGCAGAAATTCCTGTCTCCTGGTCTGTAGATCACTGGCCTTGAATACAATGGAAAGGCAGATCGTGAGATTCTGAAAGGATTCCGGTGAAGGCTGCATTCTGGTCACTTGTGAGTCATCTTCTCTCCTCCTGTTCTTCAGGAGGTTAATGCATCAGAAGATCTTCTGGAAGAGAAGAGTCACAGTGTTTACTTTTACTTCGTTTTAACTCAAAATTTCCAGTTTCCACGCAAGCATTAGCTATTATATTTGTCTCATCAAATTGCACACAACTCATAGATTCATTACCATCTTCAGGTTTAGATCCCATGAAGGAGAATGCTGGTACTTTCACAATTATGATGGGGAAAGCTTGGAGGTCAGAGGGTCAGCATTAAGCACCCCAGGAACACCAGGGTTTGAACATTTGCTGAAGGACTCAATGGTGAGATCACTTTGCTGACCCAGGGATTTGAACCAATGTCCTTCTGATCACAACCACATCGTCCTGACCCACAGAGCCAAACATCATCCCCCTCCGGCAAATGTACATTTTAGTATATTATAGTCAGCATAGACAGTTATGCCTAAGCAGCCTTTGATCCTCTAGCTCAGGGGTGTCAAACTCCAGTCCTGGAGGGCCAGAGCCCTGCACAGTTTTTGGTTTACCTTCATTTAACAAACCTGATTCAACTCCTTGTGCTAATTGCCACACAGCTCTTGAGCTGAATCATTTGTGGTGGAACAGGGAAAGAACTAAGCTACACAGGGCTCCGGCCCCCAGGACTGGAGTTTGACACCCCTGCTCTAGCTCCTGATAAGCCATGGTCGAGATCCCTACTGTCTCATCCTCCCCTTCCTATCCACTGAGTCCTTCTGGCCTGAGCTGACAGTCACCCTGCAAATAGAGCATGACGCAGTTTGGAAAGAGACAGCGAAGACGGCAGCAGTCTGGAATCCGCAGACAGCCACCAGCAAGGAGCATAAGTAGGACCAGCCTCAGGTTGTGTCTCTTTATCTAATGACAGATATACCAATATACCTATATCCCAAGCAATCCCATTCCCAGTGCAGTATAGCTCTTAAATTTGACCCCTTCGTTAGTACAGGGGTATGGGTCCTGCCTCTGGCACCAAAGGTCCTGGGTTCATATCCCAGGTAATCATATTTGTGGGCAGTGGTGGCTTAATGGTTAGGGAAATGCACTCCTTGTTTAAAAATTGCTGGTTCAAATCCCTGACCAGCAAGGTAGCACTGAGGTACCCTGACCAAGGTACCACCCCCAAGCACTGCTCCCCCAGGCGCTGAATCAGCTGCCCCCTGCTGTGTCCCGAAGTTACATATGGGTTAAATGCAGAGGACACATTTCGTTGTTGTGCTGTGGTGTGCCAACACTGATCACCTAAAAAAAAAAATATATATATGTGGTGACTGTGCATTTCCATGCTTTGGGGTCTATGGAAAGCCTCCAGTAAACACTGCTTCTCTCTGGAAAGGAGATATTCAGGATGTGGTCTAGATTGCAGTTCAAGTGGCTCAGTCTTTATGAATTTATTCCTCGCTGGCTTTTCTCTGCATACCCCAGTGAAGATGAAGTTGTGCGGCCCCTGTTTTTCAATATTTTTCAGCCATCTTTTGTGATATACCACAGTCATGCCTCAATATCCCGGTTTCATCGCATGTCACGAAAAAAGCTTTGATCGAACAAGTCTGACATCTGCCCAATGATGCCAGGACCTCTGTGAGTATTGCAGTTTGATGGACATGTCTCTCTGTAAGGGCCAGGAATGGTGCTACCAGAACATAACTATGGCATATTCATGCATTTAAGTGAAGAAATCGTCTGCCGTGACATGAAAGGCGAGAGCCAGTAAATCAATCGGCGCTAATCACAATACTAATTTGAAGGTCGTGGGTATCCAATGACGATCGTTTCTGGACGTGATACAGCCGCGAGGGGAAGAGTAGATTTGTCTTGTACCTCTCCATTTCATAGACCATCCATGTCGACCATCTCCCGGAAGGTCCCCGGCGTGACAGAGGATGGTTTACACAGCTGTTACCTACTGCAGGCTCTTACTGTGACCTTGAAGCACCAAGACAATTCAGAGGAAGGATCCGGAAGAAGCACATGGCTGACTTGCAATTTATAATGTCCTGCTTAAGTGAAAGATCCCATAAAGGGCATCCAGGAATTTGAAAGTGCAGAATATGTGTGAAGACCCATTGTGCAACCTTATGTTATCATACCAAAGTGTCAAGGATACTCACTGCATGTTAAAATATGAAAAATGAAAGAAAGAGAACTTTAGATAGTAGCTTAGTTCTTTGAGTATTGATCAGGGTGCCAAACTAAAACAACTTAAAAAAAAATCTCAAAAACACGAGGACTGCATAGGGAGAGAACATGGGGGATTATGTTCTAACGATGGCGGGCGAATCCTATTAATACCCACATTCCTCTTCACAAGTCCCATTTGGTTTTAACATTCTCTGCTTCATCTCCCTGCAAATATAGGGAAAGCATGCAAACTGCACACACGCGCGGAGGGTGTGGTTTGAATTTCAATGAATATGAAGTCATATTCATATATATATATAATTATATATATAAATACTAATTTTCATATTGCGGTTCATTGTATTTCTTTATAATTTGCACACTATTATTACTATGCTGTATGACACCATTGGTTTTAATTTGCACAGTTTTCCTGTTGGGGGCAATTTTTCAGTCAACTGTACTTCAAGTGTCAAGTGATGTGTCAAATGAGGCGATTCGGTCCGTTTCAACTTTTTGACTATAGTTCAGGTAATAACGTGTGATCATTTACACGTGACAATGGTCCCCATGTTTTCAGAGAAATGGCCGAGAACCGGACCTGAAGAGGCTGGATGGACTAAGGGTGCTGGAAGCAGGCTGCGGTGTCATGCCGAAGCGAGTGGGGTTCGCTAAGCATTACTTGGGGCCCAAATCAGAGACGTGCCATCCTGAGCTTTCGAAGATTTGACATCGCAGCAGCTCTAGCGAGAGCTCTGTGAGGCTGCTGGGGGGGAATGCTGCACATTAGTGTAACACAGAGCCATTGATTACGGTATAATCCACACAGAGTTTTATTATTCCATCCAGGTTGACTTAGCCATGGCTACTAATTAGTCAGCAGTGACACGCAAACAGTCCTGCCCTGATTTGTGGATTTTTCACTAATTAAAGAGCCATTCTCGGTAGGCCTCACCATTCACGCTGAATGAGGGAGTGCCCTGTGCAAGGCGTCGTTTCCAAAGCCTCTGGTGATGGCTTGCGTCCTCATGCTTAAGGGTGCCCCCAGAGGCAGAAACGAAAATAATGCCGGCATGAGAGTCCTCCATCAGGGTCCTGATACACAGAAGCAAAATATGCCTGCTTCAGACAGGACAGATGTCTGGAGGTTGCACAGAGTGATGCTGTGGAGAGTCTGTCCTGACTGGTTAGCAGTCCAGTGTATCTTCACTTTATCTTGTCTCAGTTCCTGGCTCCCACAAAGCACCATTATATGCCATTATGCAGCCGGTCAGACTGTCAGAGCACCTATGCTCTCCTCGCGAGAGTCCCTCACCCAGGGACCTTCTGCGGGTCAGAATAGACCGGCCATCTGTCCTGTTCTTTCTTCCCTGCTCTGTTCCTCCTCTCACCCCAGGAGAAGGGTGCGAAGAGGAGGTGACTTCCTGCTGTTTACAGGATAAGCAAGAAAGACGAGCAGTGGGAAAGGTTTCGAGATGCCCGGAAGCCACAGAGCTGCTGTCACACGACTGTGATTCACGGCCTGATTCATGAGGACAGGGCAGGTGACACAACGAGCCCAACAAAAGCATTAGCTCACAGGGCACCGTGAGTTAATTGATCGATTTTTATTGGTGTTGCTGAGTAGCAAAGTAAAAGGTTGTAAAGGGGCATCGATATCTCACACACCCATTCACAGGCACACAGACATTCGCACGGGCCGGTGAGGCTTAGCCCCACCCACACCAGGAAGCCCCCCCCCCCAGCCCCACCCAAACAGCTGCGTAATGGGAGCGACGCCTCCCTTACAGCCACTGACCTCTGCAGCTACCATTTCCAAACGACTGTCCAGCTATGTCTACCTCCCAGGATACGGCAGAAAACATGCCGACTATATTGCCTGTTTCACCAGAAGCGAGGGCTTCACCATAGCCTGTGAAAGCACTGCCATTGGACAAAGGGAACTGGGTCTCTTGCGGCGTCAGGAAGGAAGCAGTTATGACCTCTTCCTCATTTAACTTCAGTGATATTTTATGTCACATGTACATAATGCACATAAAGCAGAGCGGCTGGTTAATGCCTCAAAGGAGATATTGACCACTGGGGGGCAGCTTATTGAATGTTCCATCAGTTTTTTGCATCAATAGGACATCCTGCGGGTTAAGATGTGCCAGTTGGGCAGTTCTCTAGCTGGCATCCACCCCGTTTGAATCAGAACTTCACGTAAAAGCTTGGGCCCATGATGCAGCTTGTTTTAAATCCCTTCGACCTGATTACTCCAAGCATGGATGTTCTATGCTGTGTCCTCCATGTGTTGCCATGTGTGTTGGCAGCCCTGTGTGTGTGTGGATTAGGTTTATATTACACTGTGGGGAGCAAATGTCCCCCCAATATAATAAAAACCTGTTTTTTTGACATTGTGGGAACCGTTTTTCAGGCCCCCACAAAGATCTATGAAGGCTATCAAAAAAGTAAAAATGCCAAAAGTCTCATATTTTGATTAGTGATAATGCATAAGGTTAGGGCTGGGTTGGGGTTAAGGTTGTCATGTTGGGATTAGGGTTTTCCCCATAGAAATGAATGGAGAGTCCCCACAAAGATATAATTACAAATATGTGTGTTTGTGTGTGGTGTGTGTGTGTGTGTATGTGGCTGGGTGGGCGGAGGTGTGGCCTGCAGCCCTATAAGAGAGAGAGGGTCACATGACCACATTTCCACAATTCATTATCCTGTTCTTGATTGAATGCACATAAATCGCCTCATATCCCTTTACGGCTCTGTTTTTCCTCCCTATCTTCCCCACCCACTCCCTACGTCAAATGACCCTGTCGGCCATTCCGATGCAGGTCGTTCCTAACGCCCTCCATTTGTATAATCCCTTCTTGCCTTGGAAAAGGGTGCAGCCAAAAGACAGCGAGAGACTCACCCTCATGTATCATTCATAACCATGAGGGTGGGGGCGGGGGGGGCAGGCCTGACAGGTGGCTAGACGGCCGTAGGAGGCAGCGGTGAGGAGCGGCCTGGCATGGCGCCCAGAGCACGCCCTTCAGGAGCAGCGGGAACATGGCAAGCACAACCCTGCCGGACAGTGCAGCCGTCCACCATGTTGGTGTCTGTTGACGGCGATGGGCATAAGCTTGTGCATTTCACCAGTCAGTGGGACGTCTGTCCTTCCTACTCACAGAAAACACAATGACACTGGAGACAAATTCCCGGTCTGCCGGGGGAATCCGCGCACTCAGACCACCAACCGCTGCCATTCTGTGGCTCTACAAGTGGGATAATTCCACAAACCGCGTGGATTAGAGGGATGAACCACACTGCAAGGAGATGGAACAATAAAAGTCGCAAAGGAAACTATTTGTAATCCCTACGGCTGAAAAATAATCTTTCTAGTGAGTACCTCACCACAAATGCACATGGCCGAGGTGGCCGGGCAAGCATCCTAACAGGCGGCTTTGCTCAGGAAGGATGAACGCCTTTTAATCAGCGACGCACGTCTCCCCCGTGATCTCAAAGCAGACGTTGGTATCGCTTGTGGTGGAACAGACTTTGATCGGGTCCTTTTCTGAGAGATTTGAGAGCAAACGAGAGTGAGCTTTACGTTCCTTCCTCTGTTGACTGCCCTTCTGGGGATCGTTTAAAACTTGAATTGGTGCCGTGTCTCCGTGACAATGGCACACCTGTGTAATTGCCGTGACAACGTGCCGACCTGAGGTGAACTCTTCTGAGGATCTCTGACCTGTAGCAAACCCGTCTGTTTATTAGGATTTCTGTAGGCTCTTGTTGGTAAAGGGGGGGGGGGAATGGGGGGTGTGATGAGTCTGGGCTTGATAAACCCTGCAGCTGGCATGAATGAGGGCACACCCTTTCTCTGTGGTTCCGGCTCCGAACAACATCCCGACAGCTCTTTCATGCTAGTAAATAAAAGCTTCCAAGGTTGCCGTGGCGACGCCCCTTGGGCTCATGGTCTATTTTTGATGCAGCCACCTTTGAAAGCTCAGTCCGCAGTCCTTTACACCACCTCCGCTGATGCCCCCAGGCTTCTCTGGCGTCGACCTTGTCCTTCGATGCCAGTGGACATGCTTTCATGAAAAACAACAGACTCACCAATTCATAGGTGCCTCAGAGCAAGAAGAGAACAGACACAGACCCCCGTGGAAACAGCCCGATTTAAGGGTGGGGGGCACGCTGTTACAACACCACACCCCCTGCTCTGCATATCCTGCAGCAATTGGCTTGTTTACTTAGGGATCGCCGCCCTGGGCCAGCACACAGGCCACGCCCCCTTGCATGTGCTCTGAGGGCATCTGAAAACACTTACTGTAAGTTCTGAGGATACCGTGGAAATATATCCAAGCATGAACATGTGCTGCGAAATCCCTGTTCATAAATCATCCCACTCCCAGGCCGGGTATGTTCGCTCCCCATCGGAGGGGGGTCATTCCCATTATACGCCATTATGTGTGAGTCTTGATTTCTTCAGGGGGCAAATTCTAACCACAACAGCATGAGGAAGGAGGGGGGATTCTGTGTAAAATCTCAGAGGTGGTTCAGAGTGAGGATGTCAGTGCAAGATCTCATTGGTTCAAGAAAGAAAATCCATCCATGTACTGTATATCCAGGGTGAAGGGGACTATCCTAGACAGCGTTGGACACAAGACAGAGGACAGGGACACAAACTAACATGTATTTACATGCATGCAGCAGGAAAGCGGAGCACGCAGAGAAAACACACACCACGAAGAGAACATGCAAATTCCACACACAGTCACACATGCACACACACACGCACAGATTAGGTATCCATATCTTTGTGAGGGCTCTGCATTCATTTCTATGAGCAAAACCCTAATCCCAACTATGACACCCTTAACCCCTACCCAGCCCTATTCTTAACCATAAGTAACCAAACAAAATACAAGACGTAGGACATTTTTACTTTTTTGATTGCATTCACAGATTTTTCATAAAATTGAGTTCCTCGTTGTGGGAACTGAAAAGACATGCAAGGTAAAAATAGCAGGCTTTTATCATTTTGTGGAGCCATTTAGTCCCCACAATGTAATTTACACATAACCCCCCCCCCCACACACACACACAGAGTGGGGCTGAGATTCAAACCCTCAAGCAGGAGGCTGCAATACTTCCTACAGAGCCCTTCCATCAGTCGAAAACAAGAACATTAGCAGAAAATTGGAAAATCACTAATGTTTACTTTTCCATACGAAACTGCTTGAGTTTCGGGCCTAAATTTCAGCCTGGAGTGACTGTAACCTAATATTATATTTGAAGCCTTATAGGAAAACAACTTCATTTTGCACAAATGAATCTGGCGCTTTCGGCTGTTGTGGTAGCAAAGTAAAACAAGTATTCATCTGGATTCACGTAGAACATGTTGTTTTGATTATCGTCTTGTGACTTTTTCTAGGATTGAAATGTGTACATGCTGATTCCTCCCAATTAACTTAATTGGTCTCAATGGAGCTGATGTATACAAATTAATGTCTTTAAAGGAAAGATTTTCATTAATCAGCCCAGTGTTTCGGCTTCTGGTGGTGAAAAGCTGTTCGGTAAAATAAGTGCGAAACAAAAACTGGAAAAAGCAAGTCAGCTGATTCTGAGATCGAGCTAATTTAGCACAACAGAAGCATAAGCTGTTACTTTTGCTTGTGCAGTCACAACATCGGAGGGCTTCTGTCCAAACTGCCTCTTCCTCCATCTGTCTCTCACTTTAGAGTCCTTCCCTGCCTCATCATTTCCATTCCTAGATCCTTATGCAATTTCCAGCGAAACCATAAAGTGTCGTTTCAGTTCTCCATAGAGGGATTTACTGCAGGATGCACGCGAAGCTCAGCCACAAAAGGGCCGGCTAAATGTGCCCAGTAGCAAACAGCCAAACCACTGTTTTGGGTCTGTTTCCCCAGCACAGGATTTGTGCCCCCCCCTCCCCTTTGTTTCCCACCCCAGGGCAGACACACGATCTATGTGTCCTGTTTCCATTCCTGGGAGCGACCTTAATGGCTGATCGATGCAGGGGGTGGCACTAGGACAGGACATTGCACTGGCTGTGGGGATCTCACCAGTGGCCTAATAAAGGTGAGCCATCCATTATTTTCAGTGATGCAGCCCGAATCCCCTGGGTTGTAGGTTCAAATCCCACCACCCCCATTCTGTAAGTTCTGCCAGTGTCCTGCAGAATTTCTCTGGGTTCTCTGACTTCTTCATGGCCAGCATTCATTACAGTGAGGACGATTATATAAAGATACATATATCATCCATCCATCCAAGCATCCATTATCTGAAACTGCTTATCCTATTTAGGGTTGCAGGGGGTCTGGAGCCTATCCCGGAGGCGACGGGCGTGAGGCAGGAAGCAACACAGGATGGGGCGCCAACCCATCGCAGTACATACATCAGTAATATAATAATGATGGAAAGGAAAATGAATAAAACTGACTAACAGTCTTACAACCACTTCTTATAAACCCCTGCGGTTAAAACATGGTTTTGGCTAAAGTCATTCGCTTTGGTCATGCTGACTTTATTGCGTGGTGTGGGTTACTTTATAGGTGGAGACTCCACAAGCTCTGTCAGGGGTTCAGTCGGTTCTCTCATTCTTTTCCCAGCCTAGTTTGTCGCATGCTGTTATTAAAGTCCACAACTTTGCATTTTAAAGATTCAACGGTCCTGTTGCATGTGACCAGTTTGAGACAGGAGCTGAATTCACTCCCAGGGACCACTGGGGAGCGCTCTATCGGACCCGTCAGGGAGAGCCCGTTTGCCTGGCAGTTGAATTGCTGGCCTCTTGGCAGCATTTATTATACATCACAAGGCTGGGTCCCATATGGTGCATCAGCAGGACCACACAGTGCTCACGTGCACAGGACTGGCCTGTGACCTCAGACACACCCCCTTCACGGCTTCCATTGGCGAGATCAGTGCCACCGGACACCAAACTTTTTAATCTTCTTCTTTTATCTGGTCAACTACAGCCCCAGCAGAGGGAACATCACCCGCTTCCCCTCCTCGTCTTCCTCCACCTCCCCACCTGCTGCTCCCTGAAAGGCTCTCTGATTCGCTTCCAAACATGCCCCGTAGGGTGGGCTGCTGGGAAATGGCAGCCCACCCTTCTGCATGCTGTGGAAGGCACCCATGGCTGCCAGTGCCCTGCAATGCAGCTCTATCACCTTCGGGGGACCATCTGACGAATCATCGTTACTATCGGTACGGGTCCATCAGCTGTGACTCAACCCCTGGACAGGAAACCTCTACAACTGCATAAAGGCAGGAGGAGACTGTGTCCTCCCGGCCGTCACGGATATCCCAGACTCCTCCACCGGCGAGAATAAATAAGGCGATGAAATGCCAGGGAATCGGGGGAGGGAGTGGTGACTGGGGAGTGGGGGTGAGTATTATTTACGTTTTCCTGAAGGGAATCTGTGAAACCTTTAACGGGAGTGGCGGCAAGCCAGAGCGGTGACTTCAGGATTACGTGTGAGGCTGAGCCGGATTCCTGCCATCCCCCCCAAGCCCCCGGCAACCGGCCATCCTGCACAACGGCTGCCACCAATGATGGATGGGAGGGGCTATCTCCCCGGAAGAAAAAAAAACAAACCTCCACATCCTTTACTTGACTTTGTCACCTTGCCATTGCTTTCAGGGCTCTGTGAGAGATAGTCCTATTTTTTGTCCAGAGCTGTGATAATTCAATAAGGCATCAAAGTTATTTTTCACCTTCACATCAAGTTTTTAATTCAATATAAGTGATTTTTACTGCATTTGATGTTTGGAGGAATACCTGAGGGAGCCTGGTATAATGAATCAGGTCACACAGGTGTGTTAAATGCGCAGCACTGATTGTATTGCAAAATCACAAGATAGCTAATATACAGGTATTTTTAAACATGGGATTAACTGAGGAAACAAAGGACTATAGATCCATAAACCTGGATCATAAACTCCCCAAAGTTGCCTGATTTTGGATAACAGGTAGGGACAGCATACATATTCTCAGCAACTCACCTCAGTATACATGGAGGATCTCCATGACAACTGCTGTTGAAGATTTTTTGTTGGCCCTGTGTGCTGCCTTAAGCTGATATTTCATTGGTTGATAGCTGGAGAAGTGCTGAATGTTCTGCGCAGATGGATATTTTGCGGTGATGGGCAGTAACGGCTGCCGTCACGTGTCAGCAGGACCGTGTCATGGAATGGATGTCATTCAGAGGTCGGGACCTCATGAGTATTCAATAAACAGGGCTGCTGCAGTAGAAAGATTCAGGGAACTCTGCTGGGTCTCACCTTCACACCATGACTCTGGACCATCAGCCATTCAGATTACATCTTAATGTAGGGCAGCCAAGTGGGGAGCACTGTATCCTCACACATCCAGGGCTGTGGGTTTGATTCCTGCCCCAGACTCTGCGTGTGTTTGTTCCTTACAGTGGACTGTCTGGTGCTCCCTGAGGACCCGGTTAGGAAACGCTGCCCTACAGAACCCACCTTGGGTCTGCCTGGTATCCCCTGCCCTTTGCTTGCTGGGACTGTCTCTGGGTTAACTGTGTCTGTGTACCAGAGAATCAGTTATGGAAAATAAAGTGATGGATGTTGACTGAAGGCCTGTGTTACATATTTCATATGCCTAATGTTGTTCTTCAACAGGATTAAGTCAGGTTTAAATACACCGAGGCTGTATTTCTCTGTATATATGACTTTCTCTGTAGTCTCACAAGTATATGAAATTCATATGGGCTTGGTGAGGAATACTAAAATCTCCACTTAGGCTGTTATAGCATCCAAATTGTATAAATACCATCGTTTTTACCCATAATTCAGTGGAGTGGCCGAGCTCTCTCCTGTTACACACCCCGTTCACAGGCATGCATTTAGGTTTGGAGAAAGAGCACTTTGTTCTCTTCAGCGGGAAGGAAGGATCTCGGCTTGGACAAAGCTACTGGCAATGGCAGCTGAACTTGCAGCGAGTGTTTTCACGCAGACAGAAACCAATGAGAGGTTGAAGTTATCCAGACAAAGATGTACTGAGAGAACTGTCAATTCCACATCATACCATCATTCCACTGTGTCCTGGGTACACTGTGGCCACCAGATCAATTAAATCTGCCTTCTCAAGGAAGAACAATGCAACTTTATTATTTTACTCCTCTATCATGCTTTATCAGTGTTCACTCAACAAATAGCTGACCTGGATATAACCATAAACCAGTCACTACTAGTGAAACACATGCATGTGTGCGCCGCGTGAGGTGTGGCAGTGTTTAATGGTACAGTATTACGGAGATAAATGGATCACATATAGGTGTCTGACACACAGATAATGATAATGACCTGAGGACTGTGTCCTCAAAGGGATCTAGCTGCTATTTTGGGACTATTTCTTCTCTGAAATGAGTTCCTTCACAGATCAATAAAGAAAGGGAAAGATATAGCTTCTCTTTCTAATCGAATCTGTGAATGCTTGCTAATGGTGTCGCTCTAAGGGGCCTCAATACCAACACAGCGAAACCTCCTTCAATTCAAGCTAAATTTGATTATGCATAACATCCTAAATGTACTATGAATCACATTTGACTTTATTACAGTTGTATAGACTGGCTTGGTGAAGCAAAATTTATTGCATCTTAATAGCAATTAAACTCAGTAAACATTGCATGAACTCCAGGTGTCAGGGTTAAATTTAGGAGCCTTTTATCAGATCTTACTTTTTAAAAGGCATGTTTGTGTATTTATAACAATGATTTGTTTTGCATAATGGGTATTCTCTTCAACCTGCAAAGCTCAAAATGAATCACAAAACGTTAATCAGAGTACAAACTTGCAACATTACTGAGCACTGGAGTTAGGCTAGCTCTCAAATATGTGCATGGAAACGTTTACATGTCACTCGTTGGAAGATTAATATGTTCACATTTGAGGCCCGTGGACCACATGGTGATTCTGGTGGAGTCCGTGCTGTGTCATTTGACATCCTGATATTTGGCAGAAATATATCAGTGTTCACAAGGCAGGATAAAAATATATATATATGCTGAGCAATGGCGGCAAGAACATCCCTGACAACTGATCTCACTACAACACTTATTACATGACAGATTTTGAACTAGCATTTACAGAGCCAAAAATAGGGAAAAATCCGTCTAAATGAATTTCTCCGAATGCTCTCTTTTCTAGAAAAAAAAAATAAACTCGCAGGTTTAATACGCTAAAAAATTAAAGAAAAATATGCTTTGATCTCATACTAACAATAATGTTTTGAAATTATAGAACTTAAAACATTAACGGAGATCTTCAATTATTCTTAAATTATGGTTCTGAACTTCTGAGCACTTCTTCGCCGATCTGTTAGTCTAATTTTCTACAAGTGATGAAAGCTATAAAAAAGCTAGAAAAATATATGTTAGATCATTTTAACATTTTATTAGTTCACATCGACTCTACAGCTGTGCATGTAGATGTTCGTGTAGAAAGGTTTGTATATGTTTGTATTCCACGTTAGTGTTTGATTAACACCTTCTATTGCACAAGCCTATGTTCATCATAGTTGCGAAATAACGTAAGTTATACTCATTGACTTCAGTGCTTTCTGGAGAAAGTTGAATTACATTAGGATGAATAAGGCATTAATTAGTTCCAAAAAATTTAAAGGCAACAAATGTAAGGCAAATTCATTTCTAAATTAACATAATATTCATATAATATAATGGAAACTCAAAAAACCTAAAAGAATAAGTTTCCTACATAAAATGAACTATACAACCTCTAGCAACACAAATACGGCTTTAAAAACACTGCAAGTCACCAATAAATTATGGTTACAGCCAATCCCTTATGACTATTCATCCATCGAATCTCACTTATCCAATCGACTCGCGTAATTTGGCAGCCACCTCTTTCTAATCTTCCAATCAAATCCGTGAGGTGAGGAGCGCTCCCGCCTCCATGCGCACTCCCGACCGTGACCAGAGAAAGGCGGCCGCTCAAACGCCATCCTATCCCCGGGAGACGACGCTGCGTCCATGGTGCGCGTTCGCGACGGGCGCCTTCACGAACGCATCCCGGGCGAATCGCTGGCTGTTCGTTGCTCTCCGGAGCTCCGGCGCTGCGGGGGAAGCGGGTGATTTCTGCCTTTAAATCTAATGGCGGACGAGCACCACTTGAGAGCGCTTTGAGAGGTCCCTTCACTGAAACGACCACAGACACAGTGAGTACTAATACCCAGTTGTTTTTCCCACCGGGGCGGCGCGTGCATGAATGTTCACCGCCGACGAGCGGCACGTTTATCCCGGGTTCCGTGGGTGTTCGGCCGCGCACCTCGGTTTTCTGGTGCTGCTCGGTTCCGCACTTCGCTGCTATATATAGCCGCGGGTTTCGGCTGCGAAATTTCCCTCGGCTGTCATTGTTATTCTCTGTCCGTTTGTATCGTCCGCCTGGTCCTACAGTACCAAAGCGGCTACACTGGGCTCCGCGGGCTGTCACGCGGTGTCGCGCGGGCATCTCACGAGCCGTGCTACAGCTAGCTGCACGGCTAACATGCGACCTAAGGGGGTGGATTGTGATTATGGTAATTTTGGGGGGGTGCGCAATGACACGAGGTGTTAGAGCTGCAGTCGGGACGAGGAGCCGACAGGAGGGTTGCCTGGCGATGTAAACACGTCCTGCGGCAGCCTTAGTGTAGGTAGCAGGTGATCGGCAGTCCCTAGTACCGTGCCCCCGAAGCCCCGCTCTGCACCACGCTTTGTCTATTTGTATAGCCCGAGTGTTAGTTGTTTTTTTTACGACCGTGGTTTAATTATATGGGATGCCGGTTGAAAATGCGCGGAGACAGGCTCGGCTGACGCACGCCTGTCTCCAGGCTCATCTGCCCGCCGGCTCCGTCCCGTGAAAGCGCCTAATAAATAAGGAGACTTTTTCTGGACCGAATTGCCGGGACATTTGCGCCCCTTGCTAGCGATTCGGCAGTCAGAAAAAAATACAACAGTAAAAAATGAAATAAAAAGAATCTCTCCCTCAGTACAGCTTAATCACATGTCATCTGGTCGCAGAACATCAATGGTGATGTTGACAGATTTATAAGTGTGCATGTGTCATGTAAACAGAAATATACATATATTTATATGTGTGGGTAATTATATGTGTCTATATAAATGTATACCAGCTTCTGGACTAGGATAAGCAGTTAGAAGATGTATGGATGGTTGTACCGTATATGTGTATATTTCTTCATACTGGTGATGATCAGGGTGCATAAAGTACTTACAGTCTGTCAGCAGTGTTTGAAGCCTCAGCAAAGCAGATGGGTCCCACTGTGACACTTTTGGACGACGAGCTGCAAAGCAGCAGGCGGCTGAGTGTGGCCCGTCCCCACACCGTGGTGTCTGGTGAGCGGCGCCGGAGCTGAGGTGACATTGTCATGGGGGACAGCGTGACAGCTTGCCGGTGTGACCATGTGACACGCTTTTCTTCAATCTCCATGAATATCGTCATGCAGCCGTTGCTAACACGTTAATCCACCTATGCAGAAGTGTGGGTCTTCTAATATTGTATGCTCTCTGCTTGCATATTGGTTGTTGTTTAGGTAGACTGAATGCTGTTAGGCTTCCCTAAAATAACCTTGTACTCTGTACATCCATCCATCCATCAGTCTGTTTTGTCCTTTTTCAGATGCTGCCACATTTGTGTGACTTTGTTGGGCAAAGATCAGTCATGATCCCTTTGTGTCGTTTGTCATGGTTCTGGATTGTGGAGGGGAATTCCTGTACCTCCCCAGGAAAGAAACCCCTTGATTGGTGCACTTTTTTGTCCGAATGGACTCTGCCACATTCAGCGACGTCATTTTTTAACATACATTATTCGGGGGTTTAGGGGTGTGGGGTTGCATTTTTCTTCAGTGAGGGATGCTCACGCTGGACCCCAGCTTCCGTCTCTCCCACGTTCCCTGGATTTTTCAAAGCTGCTTCAGGCTTATCTTTGAAATGTTATGTTCTGAATGTTCAGTTTGACTTTAACTATCCCATTGATGAATCGTCCAATAACACGTCTGCTTATCAAATAAAACAACATTTGTTTAAGACTGCATAATTACAACATGATGTTCTTGTTATAAGTCTAGGATATAATTAATATATAAAATATAAAAATTATTGGCTCAGGGATATTACCTTATGTGTGGCTGTTCATCCTCACCTGTGTTCATTTAGCGGTCTCTTACTGAGTCTTTAAGCTGCAGAGTGGAGCTTTGTGGCAAGTTGGCAGTCGCAAAAATATTTCTTTAACTGAAATGAATGTGAGTGCCGTGTGGTCGTAATCCATGACAGAAACAAACCTGACCCTGTTTCCTGGCTGATGTGGAACAAACATGCATTCTGGCCACATATACCCAGATGTGTATGTTTACAGTCTCACTTGTGACCTGGACACCAGCCTGTCTTTATCCTGAATTAGGACATAAACACTCCATGCATTTCTGTGGCTGGTGGTCTGCAATGCTAGGCACCAATGCTTGCCCTTTGCGGAGGAATCCCGCACTAACTGCAGTGATGTTAAGTGAAAAGAAAAAATAAATGATGCTTTATTTTGCTATTTGCACCAGGAAATTGGAATTCTTTAGTTTTCAGTAGAGCTGGGCGATATAACGATATTATATTGGGCATGCTCAATGATCACCAGGGTTTCTGATGACAGGCAAAGCATTTGGCCAGACCCTAGCTTTTTGGTACAATACAGACGTTTATTTACACCCATAATTTGGTAAGCATATTAATATTATGGCTAAAATATTAATGCCATGCATTTTGTGACACCTGAAAGTTAATAATCTGTATAAACTTGGTGTATCTTTATGTTTATTAAATTCAGTTGGTGGAGTTCACCACATAATACTGTTTTGGTATACTACGGTTTGGTATACTTCAGGGCAGTATGCACTGAAGTGGCGGCGAAGAAAGGAACAGCTCAGCAGCCACAATGTCTTTTAAAAGAGGAGATCTTGTGGATAAACGAGGTAAAAAGACATAGGCGGTGTGGTGGTACTTTCTGCAGTTTAAAGTCTGACACGTTTATTAAGCATATGGATCTGCCAAATTTATACTAATTACTAACTTTTGGGGGTCATAAAATGCCTCATATTTTAGCTGTACTACTAATCTGCTTAACAATTTGTGGGCGTAAATAAACGTCCGTATAGTACCGAAAAGCAGGCGTCCAGCCAAATGTTTCGCGTGTCACCTGAAGCCCTGGAGATTATTGTGCATGCGCGATATAATAGTGATATGATATCGCCAAGCCCTAGTTTTTGTATCCTGTCTTGCTCTCCAAAGTCTGAGACATAAATATATACAGTTGAAAGTGAAACTTGTGGTCAAGGGAGCAGGTTCATCCATTTATCCGGCACCCTTGGAACATTTTGGGGGACTAAGGGCCTATGTGAACATGTGACTGTACTGCAGAGCATTTGATTCGAACCAGTGACCTTCTGATCACAGGCACAGAGGCCTAACCCTGCGAGTCACACGCAGTGTTAGTGATGGCGTGAGTTTCTTGGCTTTGCAGTGATGTGACACGCCTGGGCGTTTACTGCTGTAGTGCAATACTAGGCTAATACGGACTTATGGAAAGGAACCATGGGGCCGTTGTATCAATTTTTATGCAGTAAAGCAAGTATTCATTTTGTTGTAATAAGTTTTTTGAACATTTTGAACACTCACAGGGGAGAGGGTCCAGTTAAAATTGTCTTTGTTGTTAGGTCAGGATTTCTCACCTCAGTGTGATGGACGCGGGGGTGAATCACACCAGCACTGAAGAGCATTTTATCCTTTTTAAGCTTTCGTTCCCCCCTTTCGGGAAACATGAACACCCCTGTATAAAATCAGTTTTGATTGCTATTAGAAGAAAAATTGGTGTGCTAAACAGTCGGCTACCGCTGCTAACGCTGACCTCTGGCCTTTTCCTTTTTGTTTTGTCCCCAGGGTTATTAATGTGATATTTTAACTGCCCGCTTACTGCCTTTCAGTCGCTGGTAAGTCTGTTTGCCTGAAGAACAGATTTCAGTAAATGTATTTTTTAACATGTTCTCTTTCTTACCTGAATTGAAATCCAAAATACTATTTACTATATGACAGAATGATATCGTCGGTCTGGATTTTACCCCAGCTTTAGAAAAAGATGGGATGCGGCGTTTTAGAAACCCTTTGCATCAAACGGGATGTAATATGTATATATCGGGTAGAGTGTTCCGCTCCACATGCAGGCACTGTGTAGAGCGTGGTGTGTCCCATCCTCCATCTGAATGTGTGTGTTTGTGATCTTCGTCGTAACATAATGAAACATCCCGGGACGAGTCTCGCAAAGGGCACACACCCTTCTCACTTATCTGGCATTTTAACCTAAAGTGACTTACAGTGGATGGAAGGGTTACAGTTTATCCGCGCTCCCTGAGATTCAAACCCACAAACCTTGTGGTGCTCACATAATGCTCTACTTTTTGAGCTACAGGAACTTTTTGTGTTTATTTGCTCTTCCTATTAGAAATAATTCACCCTCAGGTTTTTAAATTGACTACAAACAGTGAGGTTGGAAATGCAGTTGAAAATGTATGTATTTCTTTTGCTCCCCTGATAGAGTCGGGGACATCCGGCAGTCTGTCTGCCTTGTCCTCTCGGGGGAAACTGCGACAGCGCAGGAATGCCGCAGGTATTCTCAGTTTTAATCTGCAGGATACAACAGGACGTGACTGGCACAGATGGATGGGATGTGAGCGAGCGAGCGAGCGAGCAAGCAAGTGAACAGGCGGGAGGTAGAGCCAGATGCTCTGTGTGGAGTATGCCTTGTTCAGAAAAGCTGGTTTGTTTACCGTGTTATGATCGTACTCATATCTTTAACTAGTAACTTGAAGCAGATGTAATTTCAGACCATGGTAATGGCTAAATGCGGGCTTGGGTTGGGTTATATATAAACTAGTAAAATGTGGCGAGTCATTCAGAGAGTCTGTACAGGCCTGGTGTTGCTGGTCTCTGTCTGACATGGGTTGCAGCGTACAGGCTAACTGGGTGCTGGCTCGCACTCTGTGGCTGTTGGCCTGGTTGTGAGGCCCCACCTGAGATTCCAGAAATAGTCATTTGTCCTCCCCAGAGGCCTGCCCCCCTCCCCGCCAGAGGATCTTTCAGGTGCGGTCATTCATCACACCGATGGCGTTTTGGTTTTTTGAATTCTCGGTTGCATAGCTCCACAACCTCTTTCAGGATGGGTTTTGTAACCCGTTTCATAACCTTAAATGTACAGCGACTGGTGTTTGGCAGAATGGCCATGGGGTGGTGGATTGTCAGCATCATGAGGAGATGGGGCATGTCTCGAATCTCCCCAAGTCACACATCCTTACGCTCACTGTATAAACTCTCGGACAGACATTTGTGTATAAACCGCGTGTAAATATGTCGCATGCGAACCTCTGCTGGCAGACACACCCTGAAACTTGTCATTGTTTCAGATTTTTTTCTCTTTCTGCTTTTCTTGGCAGTTGTTAGAAGGAAATTTGTCTGTTACCTTCGCGCCTGATGATCTTGCCCTTTTAAGGACTGAAGTGGTGTGGTTTGGGGGGGGGGGGGGGCGTGGATGGCTCAGGGCAGGGTGACATCACATGACTCCTACTCAGTTTGACTGTTCGTTATTATTAAGATAAGCTCTGTCTGCACCCCTTCGTAATCCCGCTCAGACCCCAATCCCTGTCCTTCGAACCTAGTTGTGGTCCAACAATATCTTATTGTTTATGTGCGTGTTGCCTCCCCAGTGTGCCCCCCCCCCCCCCTCAAGCCTGGAGTTCATGCATAAATAAAGTGGTCTGCTCCTTTCCTGACCGGGGGCATAACCTTGTGGCATTAGCAGTGTGTCTAGGTTCCTGCTTGAGCTGTGCCTTTCCCATTGCTGTTCCCATCCCATCCCATGTGACTTGCTCCCCTCCCCCCGCTATGACCTGTGTTTCATGCGAATTTCCGTCGCGAGGCTGTGCAAACTGGAGCAGGTCCCGTCATACCTGGAGCAATTGCTCAACATGTGAGTGTGGGGGCGGACGTGCTTTTGATTTGTGCTCAGATGTTTCACTGGTAGGTTTTGGCATGCAGGGCAGAGCTCAAGGGGAATGTTGCCAGTGAACAGGTGGGCGAGGCCTTCTGGAGCCACCTCTGGTGACTCACCATGACTTGCCAGGGGTGCATGTTTGGGTAGGGGGTGTTAAGCTACCCTTTCCCCCCCCCACCCCTGTCACCCCTTGCAGGATTTGGGTTTGCCACATGTGGAATTGGAAGTAGCTTCCTGGGATTTTGCGGTTTTTCATTTCTCTGCCATCAGCTTCTCCCTGTTTCCAGAGGGGCCTTCTCTCCTGTGCCATCATCATGTTTCGACTGAATGTGAGGCAGTTTGAATATCTGCCCCCCCCTCCCCCCGACAGTGGCTGTACAGGATGTTCCTGGTTTTGTTCCCTGTTCAGTTTTACTTTTTTTCGTGTCTGAGTTATTTTATGGTCCTACCTCATGTCTTTTTCTTTGGCCACTGGTCCTGGTACCACGGTACCTGTGGCCTTGTTCCCGTGACGATCAAAGAACCGCATTAATAATGCATTGTAGTATTAAAAGCCCACTACCTAGGTTTTGTAAGCTTTCCCTCCAGGCCCCTCTGGCACCCCAGCTGTCCTGTGTGACCATCTTCACTTTGCACAGTTGTCTTGCCTTTGTGTGGCTTCAGATGGGCCTGTATGGATTCTGGATATATGCCTTCATGGACCCTCCCCTTGTCCAGCCCTGGAGATGCACTCCTGAGTAAATCTGTTTAGGAAATATGGCAGAGTGGTCGAATAGATGAACACCATAAGAGCATGTTTTTAAGAAGCTGTCCACCCTGGTCACTCCTCTCCTCTGAGGCCCAATGGAGTTTGCTCAGGTTTTGCGGACCGGAACGAGTTCGGGGGGATTAACGAAGGAGGAGAGTCGAGGCAGAACCGTGGTCGGCTCAGAGTTACAGAAACGGGGTTTAGATTTGTGGCCTCTGGCAGCGAATCATCTGCCGGGCAACCTGTCCCTGGGTGAGCAGTTTCCTGTCCTCGGTGCAGGTGCAGACACCCTTGGGGCATGATGTCAATGGCTTATAATCCCCTTTGCTCTGAAATGAGCATGGCGGGTGGCGCGACCCTGAAATGTTCTGGTGCTTAAGCTGAGAGTTTAGATTCTGTTAATGACCCTGGGCCCACATACTTAGGCACAAACCCATTCCCCTAGATTTGCCCACTTCCTCAGTCAGTTGGGGCTTTTATGTGTATGTATGTATTTTATGTATTTTTTTTTTCTTTTACTGCATTCAGTTTTGTTCATAAATAATCATAATAATTGATACTTTTATTGATCCCCTCGGGGAAGTTATCTTTACACCTCCCCCAGCTTGCTCTCTGTAGGTAAGAGCAAGCCTGCTGTGAAGGGCAGCACCCAGGGAGCTGGGGGTTAAGGGCCTTACTCAAGGACCCCCAGATGTTCTGAGGCCAGACTCGATCCGGCGACCTTCTGAGCATAGGCACCAAGGCTTAGCCCACTGAGCCACATGCTTTCCCTATGCATTTGGACCCCATGACCGGCAGAGTAATCATATCACGGCTGGGCCCTTGAGCAAAGCCCTTAAACCCACCTGCTCCTGGGGTGTTGGATGCTGCCTGATCCTGCTCTCTGACCACAAGCTGCGTCACTTTGGACAAAAGCTTCTGCCGAATAAATAAATGTAAATGTGATTTTACGTCCAGGAATGCAAAGCTGGGTAATTGTTCAACTTCCATGGTCTGTAACAGTGCTGGGGACTTTGTAATTTGAGATCAGGACTTAATCCCTTCTAGTGTTTTCTACTCTGAACAGATTAAAAAAAAACAATAAGGCTGCTGGAGGCTCTCACAGGTTTACAGGGTGCAGCGTCTGTTTTTCTTCCTTCCTTGTAATACTGCTCCTGTAAGTTAGACTCGTTTTGGTTGACAATAAACGTGTTCTTTCCAGGGACAACATAGCAAACTGGTTAAGGATATGCTGTCGTACCCAAAACGTTGTTGGTTCACGTCCCGTTGTGTTTGTGAAAAAGCGGCTTAGGCTGAATTGCTTCAGTTGAATATTCAGTATGTCAATAAATTAAGTATTGGTTTTCTTTTTGGCAAAACGATCAGCTGAGCAACTAAATGAAAGCATGTCCTTGCCGCCATGCTGTTTCTGTTTACCATCGCCACTGCAGTGCCACGCGAGTCCTGTGTTTTACAGTAGTTATAAAGTAACATGGTAATTAACAGGCCCAAATTCCAGCTGCCCCTTGGTCCCTGTGAGCACGTTTGTCCTTCTGGTAGGGCTGTGTGAGGATGCAGGGTCCTAGGGTCTGCCCTGTTCCTCATGCTTCCTTTTGCCTTATGCTGGCACTCACGCTTGTGCTAATGGAGGTTTCCTGGCTGCATGCATAGGCTGATGCATCTGTCCACCATGGCACTGCAGGGCTCCCACTATGGCAATACTCCCAGAAAGGGGGGGGGGGGGGCAGAGAAGGTTTGGTGTTGAAGTGTGAGATGGAGACCTGTATGGCCCCAGTGCATAGGAGAGTGTTTGAAGGGGGCTTCTGTTGGCCAGACTGTACTCATCAATCTCCACTGTCCCCTGTCCCCTCATAGTCCCTGGAGGAGTGTGGGTCAATGGCCTGGCACCAGGGTCCGGTTGTTTTTTGCCTGCTCAGTGGCAGCCTGACCCAGCAGAACTGATTTTCCTCCTGCTCTTAACTTGGCGTGGCAGCATCATAAATCACACCGGCACCGTGGCTGCACTGTCCAATTGCACGTTCCCTGTGACCGATGAAGACCAGCTCCTGATTTAAAGCCAGTCGTTACCAGGCTATAGTGAGGCGGGGTTAAAAAAAAAAAAAACAAAACTGTGTTTTCCCCAACTCCTGTTCTCATCTGCATTTGAAATGAGCCTCACAGAGTATGCCAGGCACTTCATATATACTGAGAATTTGTAATTTTTTCCCTCGTTTCTGGGGCAGCTTTTAGGGTGGAGTGAGGCACCTGATTGGTCGCTGCTACACTCACTGTTCCTCTTCGCACCTTAAAATACATGCCCGGCCTCACGCACGCACCCGAGGAGTCGACACAGCCCGGCTTTTTTCTTTCGCCACCTGGGCTCGTGTGCTGGATGCCCTCCAGGACTTATTTCATATTTTTTTTATAGGGAACAGAGAAATGAGGGTCAGGTGTGCCTGGAATTTTAACAGCAGATCCGGGAGATGTCGTTCCGATAGGCGCGGCGGGAGGGGGAGGGCTCCGTGGGGTGCCTGCTCATCCGACGGGAACATTTTAATTTGGTCCCCGTTTTCCAGTCGGGCCAGGCGTGTTATGGCAGGCGAGGATACGTTCCCTGTGCGGTATCGGGGGAAGAGATGGAGATGGTCCTTCTCCAAATTCCGCTTATTTACATTAAAATATTCCATGTCCCCAAATTCCCTGAATTTATTCACGCTCCGCTCTGCCCCAAGGCTGTCGGGGCTATTTATACAAGCAGCTCCTGACGTAAAGAGCGTATGTGAGCAGGACAGACGGAAGGGGTCCCACTCTGAGGGAGTGGTTCTTCCCGATTCCGTGTCAGGGGCTGGTGGAGTGGTGGTTGAGGAACCGGTTTTATAGATGCCATAAATCACTGAAAGTCATCTCCAAGAAAAACGGCTCTTGTTTTACTTGCCCTTCTGTAGAAGGGTGGCAGGACGAGGATGGAGGAGGCGCGGACGGCTAGGGATCACAGCTAAACAGGTCGTGTCTCATTCGGCCGACTGCTTTTAGCTGAAGGAGCCCCTTGGTAATGTTACTTACAGCCCTGGTGCAGTTTGGGTCTGTTTCTGTAAATGTTAATTTGATCATTTGAGTTTGCTGTATGCTGTATACTATTGGGGGTGGGGGAGGTGGAGGTGATTGTTGTCATGCAGAAATACGCAAGTGAGTGAGCCTGACACGTCTCTGTGGACACAATGGAGAGAACCAGGAACACCTGGGCATGGCATGTGAGATCATTATTAACTCAACAGAGAGTAGAAGTCTGACGTATACAATTCCGCTCTGTTAAAAAGGCAGCCTTTAAAACAGGGAATGGGGAGGATAAACAGAATTATGTTAAGGGTATTAGAAGCCTCCAAGATGGAAGATTTACTGTAGCTGATATTTTGCCTCTTGGATTCTCAGTTTTTTGGAGATTGCTCCAGGCCCTTGTGAAATGCCTGGGTTGTTCAGGCCATTGCCTTGTTTTCCCTGTGCACATCACTGCATTTCTGAACGAATGCATATAAGAAAACACCAGGCTTATTTTTAGTTTGTCTTTCCTGTGTTTTGAGGCAACTTTTTGTTTAGTTGATTAGTTGAATGAATGAATTTACTTGGGTTTCTCTTACCTTGCTTGAGTTCAGTTATTTAACTATTTGCGGGAAACTGACTGAGTTCTTTAAACGTCTGTTTAGCGGACTGATCATGTGGATTGTTTGTCTGGGATCGGAATGCCTCCAGGATTCCGATTCTAGAGCCTCTCATCCGTTACCCGTCAGTGCATGGCAGAATATTAATCAGTTTTATTTATGAAATGCACGGTTTTGGAAGACACACAGTCGGTCTTGAATTGTTTCTTTCTTTAGCTTCCAGATGGCTGAAATTTTGGCAGAAAAATCCTTTGAAGTCGGCATATTACCAATCGTCTATTAGAATGCGGGAAAATGGGAGTAAAAAGTCAGATTCCACTCGGTCTTTGTTTTATTTATTTTTATATTGTTGATGTTTGAGAGAAGAATAAAGCTTGTAGCCAGAATGTCATTGTGATGTTTCTAGAAGAATAGTAGTAATTAGTATGTGCAAGTTTTCTCAGACCTGAGTAATTTTGTAATCTTTGTAGGGTTGGACTTTGTAGGGTGGTTCGGTACGGTCCACGTACGGCGATGTACGGTCTACGTTGGCTTCTAGCATATATGGTGGAAGTCTTGGTCTGGGTTACTCCACACTATCGGTGCCCTGAGGCTGTTTTCCAAAACCAGTGGTGGACCTCAAACCCCCTCGATGCCCTCTGTACGTTCGGCTCCCCCGTCGACCCGGCTGGACGTGGTACTTCAACGGCTGAGTTGCTCTCTGCGTCGGGACCCTCTGCCCTCCGCCTGAGGCGAATGACGGCCCCGGGCAGCCGCCGCTGAAGTAGCTGCCAGCTTCGTGCTGCTCGCTTGTTAGAGTGCCGTTTCCAGCTGCATCGCTTTACAGTGCCGATGTAGTGGTAATTGAGTCGTCTGTCCGCAGGGGTCTTTAGTGCTCAGATATACATCCAAAGGGGGCGGTGGCGCAGGAGGGAGAACGGGCACGTGGATGTGGCCCACAGCGCCGGGAAGATGATGTTCAAAGTAGAGCCCTCAAAACCAGGGAAAAACAGCATGACCTCCTTTAAAAAACCAGAACCCTTCCATTTGTCACCCCAACCTGGTAGGGCGACAGCCCTGTCCCTAAATAGATACAGCAAGGTTCACTCCCGAGCATGAGCTGCTGGTTTTAACACTGCTCTGAGCTTGGTGTCTTGCTGGGTGTCCAACATGACCTAACACTCGCTGTTTCCTCCAGGGTCTTGCCCTAATGTTCAGTTAATACTGAACCCTGACTCTTCATTACATGTGGTCGGTGTTCAGTACCAACAGAACATGTCCTCTGGGGTTAGTGAGCAGCCACTTGTGTCGCAGTATCCCGAGTGAGCAGCTCTGCCCACCGTGCACTGTCGACATCTCTCCTGTCTCATAAAAGCCAGCTTGATTTGTGGAATTTGAAAGGGGATGCCTTCGGTCTCCGCAGTAATGTGTGAAGAACGTGCTCAGGAACCACAAACATGGACATGGGAGGATGATGTCCGGTCTTTTTTGGGTCTTTTTTCCCACGTGGCACGTGAAGGAGAGCGCAGGGTTTTGGCCTGTGCTGCGGTAGCTCTGCTAATTCCCTCTCAGAGGGCTAACCCCGTCTTCCAGCTGCTGTCCAGCACTGGGCTTCTGGGATAACAGCTTGCATTGCTGGTCTGATGACTTTTTAATGAAGGTGCTTTGTAGTGCCTGAAGATGGGTGACGCCAGTGGCAGTAGCAGGCAAAGGCATCCCCCCTCCTCCCCTTGTCGCTCAGCTAACCTGTTAACTGATACCGTTTAGATTAACGGATGTGGCTGTTCAGGTTGACCCGGGAGGAGTTTGTCTCCACAGGTGCTGGGAAATGGCTGCTCAGTGTGTGCTGATCTCCCTGGGATACGGGCTCCATGGCACTTCCTCATCCCCCCTTATTGGCATGGCGTCCTGGTGCCGCGGTGTTTTATTTTTAGCCTTGATGTTAAAGGGCCTTTATCTCAGAACAATAGGGCTGTTGCAGCAAGCAGAGATCATTTCCCTATGGTACGGTAAAGTATCTATGGAAATTTGCATCCTTGTTGCTTCCGTGCCTCCATTCCAGATCAGAGCCACGTCTCCTCCTGTAAATCACGTGCCTGGGGTGTCTGGAGCTGGAGTGCTCGGTATCTCGATGACGTCTTCTGGCTGGCCGAGTGAAAAGGCACCTTGGGCACATTTGCTCTCCTCCTCTCTCCTTCTCCCTCCCCTTCCTCTGTCCTCTGTTGCTTTTTTGGGTTATTTATCCACTCAGCAGATGCAGAGGATGATGTCATTGTTCTCTAACCCACTCGTGCACCTGTGTTCGCTTCTCAAGAGCGTGCCCGCTGTCCCGTGCATCCACAGTGCCTGCGTTGGCGTCTCGGCCGCTGGACGCAGGCCCTGCCACAGAGCTTGAACCCTCTGGCCGCATTAGTGCCATCGGAGGCCCCCAGGGGCTCCTTGCTTTGACCGTTGCTGCCGTCGCTCCTGATTGTGACCTCCACGATCGTTATGGCCTCATCTGCTAATGCAGCTGATGTGCGGCCCCGCGCTGGCCCAGGGTATGCCATCGTTCACCCCTTGCTGACCGATCCTTGCCCCAGATTTCCCTCGCCAGCTCCATCTGCAGGATGGGTGGCGAGGGGGATGCTGAGATGGTCCCTTGGAGCCTCAGCTGTCTGCGGAGTGGCCTGTTCTGAGCTGCAGGAACAAGGTAACCATATATGGACAAATTGCAGGAGAGAAACCCGTATTTGCTCAATTTGATTGCTTTGCTCGATAGCTGGGGGAGGGGGTGGGGGCCTCCCAACTTTGGGCCTGCAGTCGTGCCTCAGCCTGTCCCCCCCTTATGGGGCGGGGCTGTCTCATAAGGGCACCCCCACTTCCCCATACTGGGTGGGGTGCAGGTTCTTTCATCCTGGATCTCCAGGGCTCCTCCAGCAGGCCAGTGGCCATCTGCCGCAGCCTTACGCCCGTGTCATTCGCTGTACGTATTTGGTGCTCCGATGAATTTTTAATGAAATCCTTTCACCCTGAGCCACTTATGTAAGTGTTAGAATGAAGCCCCCCCCCCCCCCCCCAGCAAGCAGAGCCAGGCTGCTCCCAGCTGCTCCCACACCATCACTGTAGGGCTACGTCACGGCCTGCCAGCGAGGTCCACCCGGCCCGGTACTGATCCGTTTGCTGACTCGACACAGCGAAGCGCTTTTTCCCTTAATTGAACACCATTATCAGTAGTGCTTCAGGGGTGGGAGAGAGGGGCTTCGTGGCACGGTCTGGTGGATGTGTTCTGGAGACCCAGCATTCCATCTGGGTTGCTCCGTGTGACTGATCAGCTGATAGGCTTGGGGATACCCACCGGATCTGCCCCCCTTTATCTCCTGGAAGTGAGCCCACCCCTATTCCACACATGTGCTTCCTTGTTCCTGCTGCTGTAGCAATGTTCGCTCAGTGTAACATCCATATGATTGTGCTCCAGCATTCCCCCCTTCTGCAGGTTTTATGGGTTACGGTAGTGTGGAGGTTGGTGGGGGGGTGATCTCTCCCTCCTTATGCTGCAGGCATCTGCTTAGGTAATGTATACACTAGCGTCAGCCCAGTAACATGGATGCATTAACAAGTGTAAAGCAAGAGTCACTGCGGTGTTGGACTGGGTGGCGGTGGGGGTGGGGGGCGCTCAGATTATTATATTATGGTGGTTATCCAAATGTTAGGAAGTAACGCGTCAGCGCAGTGTTTTCAGAGCACACTCTCACGCGGGACTTTAGCCCGGGCTTAGCTGCGACTTATTGATCCAGAAACGCCTTTCATTAAGCCTGTGTTTTTATTGCGAAGTGGAATAAGCAAACCGTGTGAGGGAGCATGTGCTTTAATTAAACGCTGCGTAGTTCGTTTAGGGTTTAAATGCTGTTTATCAGGACGGCTTTATGTGGAAAATTGTGGTGATGGCAACTGAAATGGAAAGAGTCTCATGAAGACCCAGTGTTGTCACCTCCCAGAGTGCTGGGGCCGTCATAAGGGCGTGATTGGTGTCGCCATGCCGACCACAGTTACTCACACATGTGCTCAGTGTTAATATTAATTTCTTTGTGGGGACTCTATTCATTTCTTCTTAACCCCTACCCAGGCCTAACTGAAACCATAAGTAATCAAACAAAATACAAGACTTTTGGCAAATTTAGTTTTTTGATTGATTGATTTTTTATAAAATTAAGTGTCCCCTTATGAGGACAGAAAAATCTCCCCACAAGGTCAAAATATCAGGTGTTTATCATATTGTGCAGGCATTTGGTCGCCATAATCAATAATCTCAGACACACACACACACACACACACACACACACACAGAGCATTGCAGACATGTGCCTTGTTATCAGAATTGATGCCGAAGCCAGGCTGTGGGAGCATTGAGCTGCAAGGCCGACTCCCACTCTCCGCTTGCAGATGCGCAGTTCCTTCGTTTATTCCTGCCCATGGCGTGCCTCTGCATTTTGCCCAGGAACGAGCTGCAGAGTGATCGATTTGCCCTGACAGCCGTAAATAAGGGCAGAGGGGTGGGCATGGGGCGTTCGTCTGGGGCATTATGGTCCCGCTCTGCAGAGGGGTGGGCATGGGGCGTTCGTCTGGGGCATTATGGTCCCGCTCTGCAGAGGGGTGGGCATGGGGCGTTCGTCTGGGGCATTATGGTCCCGCTCTGCAGAGAGGTGGGCATGGGGCGTTCGTCTGGGGCATTATGGTCCCGCTCTGCAGAGGGGTGGGCATGGGGCGTTCGTCTGGGGCATTATGGTCTCTGCAGAGGGGTGGGCATGGGGCGTTCGTCTGGGGCATTATGGTCTCTGCAGAGGGGTGGGCATGGGGCGTTCGTCTGGGGCATTATGGTCTCTGCAGAGGGGTGGGCATGGGGCGTTCGTCTGGGGCATTATGGTCCTGCTCTGCTCTATTCCCATTTTCCCACGGTGAGAGTGCGGCACGGCTCCATATCCAGTGACCAGCAGCAGGTGCTCTCTGGTGTTGTCTTTTTATTCCTTATTTATTGCACCCTGAGTGGTATTAAGGTAGTGGTTTTGTCCATTGGTGCCGTAATGAGTGTGGCACCGTCCAGTTGAGTACCTCTGCGGTTTGCCGGGAGGGCTTGCGGGATGGGGGGGACTGTCCTTGTGACCTGTGGAGAGGTCTTTGTACAGAAATGTTCAAAAATGTTCACTACCAAAAGGTCTGCATTTCATTAAGATGATGGTGGTGATCTGATCTGTTCCTGTCACCTTTCTGATTCAGCCTTTTTCCCAAACTCTGCTGTCCATGCGAATCTTTGGCGGGGGGCTTTGGCTCTGGTGCTGCAGTTTTTCACCTGGCTGAGGGCGAGGTCTGATTGACAGTGCTCCTCACTCACTATGCCCAGGCTAACTTCTCTCCAGTAGCAGCCTCCTGGAGCTCCTTCCCTCCCTTTCAAACTCCATAGCCATCTGTGGCTCTGACACACTGGAGTGGTAGCTGTACAAATGCCCCCCACTGAACTCAAAGACCTTTGGATAATTATATTTCATTGTACCCTCGGCTCCCTCCCCTCGGCTCCCTCGCCCCCACCCCTCAGCTCCCTCCTCTCGGCTCCCCTCGCCCCTTCCCCTCGACTCCCTCACCCCCTCACCTCGACTCCCTTGCCCCCTCCCCTCAGCTCCCTCCTCTCGGCTCCACTCGACTCCCTCGCCCCCTCCCCTCGGCTCCCTCCTCTCGGCTCCCCTCGCTCCCTCCTCTCGGCTCCCCTCGCCCCCTCCTCTCGGCTCCCTCGCCCCCTCCCCTCGGCTCCCTCGCCCCCTCCCCTCGGCTCCCTCGCCCCCTCCTCTTAGCTTCCCTCAGCTCCCTTGCTCTCCGTCCCCACTCCTCTTGGCTCCCTTGCCCCCCCCCATCCTCTCGGCCTCCTTCCCTACCTCCTCTTGGCTCCTGGCTGTTTTTTTTTTCTTTTAAGCCCCCGCAAGGCAAGCCTCTTGTCGCCCTGCCTGGACCCTTCAAGTCCAATGCGCCCCAAGAGCCCTGGGTTCTGCTTGCTGATGTTTCACTGCACACGGCTGACATTTGAACCAGGAGTTCGGCTCGGATGAAAATCTCCGGACCAGCAGAGCAACAAATTCGATTTTTTTTTTTTTCCTTCACTGGAGGCGCCTGACTCAAGATGTCAAGTTAAAACTGTAGTGACTTAATGTTTTTCTCCCCTCTTCTAAGCCGAAAAGCAATTTGCCATTTTTAGTCTGTCCTGTTTAACTTGCAGTCCAAGGCGGGAATGAGTTTTTCCTCTTATTCTGGGTGTGTGACGTGGTCTATTCATTGCCCCCCCCCTCCTCCCCCCCCCCAAATCACTGTCATTGTGCCCTTGCTGCTGAACTGTCCGGAAGACCTACCGCAACCTTGGGCTGTCCAGCATGGTCCAAAACAATCCAAATCTAGTACAACACTTCCCAACATAGTCCAAACAGTACCAACATGGTCCAAAACTGTCCCAAATGGTTCAAAATACTTCCGATTGCTTCCTTTTCTGTAAGGGCGTCATTGGGGCCGAGTGTGGGGAGGTTATGGGGCTTTTCTTGAGCCTTCCTCACGCGCCACTTCATCAGCTTGCTTTGTGTTTGCCTTCGTCACCCTTGTTTGCTATTTAGGGGATTTTATGTACCAGTAAAACAATCAGACAAAGTAACCGCAGAGAACATGCTGTCTACCAGCACTTCCCAGTAGCCAGTAACCCTTTAAAGACCACATTGTCCCACATCTCTCTGTATCTTACTGACCGTTTCTAACACGAACTGCAGTGGGGGTAAGTGTTCGCCCGCCTGTCCCCGTGGATGGGATTCAGAGTGTGGGGGCGAGATGACGTAGCGCTTAGCTGAGGTTGTGCATCTGTGTAGCAACTTCCTGAAGGACAAATGCTACGCGGTGCCCCCTTCTATGTTTGGTGTGAAGGTCCAAGTTAGTGTGGGTCATGTGAAGCTAAAGCAGAGTGCGTGGCTGTGTCTGGTTTAGCTATCAGGATGCGTGGTGTGATGTAATGCTTCTGCGTGTTTCTCCAGGCACCGTGCCGTGCATAAGGCTGGCCGGCTCCTTCGGCTGGGTCACCGAGGACCTGCCCGTGTGTGACCTCTTGCCGGACTCGTAAATCTTTCCATTTATGGCCCATCCCCTTGTCCAAACCCCCCACACCCTCTGCATGCCTGGTCCCATGGGCCCCTCCGTCTGCCACATGAGTGGCCCCACAGTCGCTGGCAGGGGCTCCTAATGGCACATCATCTCCCTTGGGGCCCCACGGAGAAAAGCTCTCTGGGTGCTACGACTGTTTTTACCTCCTACCGTCCTCTCCTGGTCTCTTTTCCAGAGACACACCAGTATGGCCCGACTTGCTTTTAAAGCATTTTCCATCCACGCGTCCACCTATTGATCGACCCCTTCCCAAAATAGCCTTCCCCGCTGAGGGCTGTGGTCAGTTGTGGTTTTGGTGGGGATGCCTTAAGTTCTGTGTTGTAAACGATCAGTGAGCAGTTCTTTTTAATATATGAAATATTCTCTATGAAAAGTATACTTAGTCTGTATTGATTGCTTCCTGCAGTTTGCAGTTAAAATACAAATATCAGGTGTCTTGCAGTGACTTTGACGAGGCTGGAGTTACCTGCATCGTGTTGATACATCTTAGGGAGATTATCTTCTCAGGGGGGAGAAACACTGCTCTGTAATAGATGTTTTTTTCCTACTAACAGGTTTGCGAGCTTTTCAGGCACGTCTGCCGATGTTTGTCAGTGGGTTGGGAGCCACATGACACACGGTCGACTTCATCAGACCATTCGAACCCAGGACCCCAGTGGAGTCCTGCTTACAGTGAGCCATTTTCCTCAAACACAACCTCAAAAGGTCATTTCAAAATTAGGTTTTTGCTAAAGATCTGATGAAAATTATATGTATTTCTGACTTGTACAAAGTCAGCCTGGCCAGTAGGGATCAGTCTGCTGTGCCCTTCATACCAACTCTAATAATATTATGTGACTGTCTTACTGAGCCATTTCTCCATTTTCTTTGGTCTCTTACCATGGTGACTCTTAATGCAGTGTCATGTTTAACATTTAACATCTTTTAATGTCTGCACTTCTGGCCTTAATTTGTTTCAAATCAGCATGTTTGGAAAATCACTTAAGCACTTTGGGAAAGCTGTTTTTGAAGACGCTATATAAAAATTGAATGAGACTGAAGTGAATTATAAACCACAGGTGGGGATTTAACACAGTAAGAAGTGAAGGGTGTGTTTATCCATTTTCTAACCACTAATCCTTGTCAGGGTTGTGGGGGGGGGAGCTGAAACTTCTCTGGGGGAGCATAGGGCATGAGGCTGGAGTGCTCCATGAACAGGATGCAAACACATCTGCTAATTAGGGAAAGTGCTTGTTTTCATGAGAGAAAATCACCCAGACTCTATCTCTGCACAGAGGGTAGGGTGGGATTCGAACCCCGAACCCTGGAGACAAGAGACAGTGCTACCCACCGTACTGCCCTTGGTGTGCTTGTGTTGGCTTAAAATACAAAAAAGGCATGCATATTCAAGTTTACATTTGGCACTCAGCACCAGTGAAATGATCTCTACTGCAGATATCCTGAAATAGATATTCCCCATATCCCTAAATACTGTGCAGGAAACACGCTCCCCAGCTTCATAGGAAGTGACAGTGGCAGACTGGGACATGTGAGTGTGCAGCGCACATGTTCTTGTTTATGGTAATTTATAAAGTATATGTGGGCTTTCATATTGGTCCTTTTCTGGAATTTGCACTGGGTTGTGTGACGATGAGGCTCAGAGGAAGGATTTGCCTCCCCCCCCCCCTTCCCCAGTAATCATCAACCAGTTATCCGGGGGTTTATAAGGGAATGGAGGATGGCAGGTCGGGGGGGGGGGAGGTCTCTCGGCTCCTCTTCTATGCTATTATCTGTAACACAGTGTCCTGACCAGTCACACAAAAAAACAATCTGTCTAAAATATACTCCGGGTCAGTTTGAGATACAGGAACATATTCTTGCATCCTCCAAATGCCCCCGCCAAGCCGGCATTCGTCCTGTGTCCTTCCTGTGTCCGATGTGCCTGTCTCAGACATCGGCGTCAGGCCCTGAGAGAGTCGGCAGGCTCTTCCCATCCAACCCGCTGAAAAGGTAGGACAGGAAGTGGGGTTTAGGGGGTAAAAAAAAAAAAAAAACATGTAGCCTGACACTAAAAAGCAGGAGCACAGCTGTTAACCTGAATGTCAGCTGTGAAATGTCTGCACCTGCGATCTGTGCTGCTTTTTTGAGGATACAGTTCAGGGAGCCGTCCCCACAAAGACGCTAGAGACTGAGAAATGTGTTGTCGCGCTCAGTTCCTCTTTTTTTCATTCTCTTATGCAGAGATACTTAAATAAATTATTTCAGCTGAGACGTCCTTCAAGGTTAGCCGTGTCTGCGACTGTAAACTGGCAAAGCAGGTCGTCAGTTGACACATCCTGGTCGCAGTTTCAACATCTCCCTCCCTGCAGTGTCACTCCCTCCAGGATATATACCACACTGTGGTTCTTCATTTACTGATGGATTTATTCTTCTTATTGTCATCAATCCACCGTCAAACTGTTCACAGTCAAATGAAAGATGTGCACATTCAAATCAAACACTGTAGAAAGTAAAACATAAATACACCCAATGAAACATAAACATAAATAAACATACCTTCCTTGCTCCACACAACCAAGAGGGAATGAGTCCACTTGAAGGAATATCAACTTCAAGACAGGAAACGTAACATCACATTAAACTCTTTAAACCGGTATGCAAAACAACTTCTATTCATAGCTTCATGGCAGAAACACTGCCATTAAAACATCTGTGCACAACATACAACGTAACGTAGTTACTAGTTAGTGTTAATACAAATCAAATCAATATTTATGAAAATAAATCAAATAAGGAAAATAAAATGCAAGAATAACATTAAGAAATATGTAAACAAAACATATCCGGAATGGCATATTTATGGCAGCTAAAGATGCATATAGAATAGGAAATGTACCAAAAGCATGGTACTTGGTGTGGTGGAAAAGCAGGCTAAGGTGAGGGTTTGGCACATTGACTGCCCCAAGAGGCTCTCTAGGGGGATTCCCTCTCTGTACAGGAGCACCGTCCGTTAGACCCCTGAGTGGATATATGCAAACAGCATTTATCGTTACCCTGTTCGCTGGGCGTGTACCGCCGCCTGGCAACCCTAATGAACCTGGACTCAACAGCACCCCCTGGCGTTGTGGAACATGGTGACGGGCCGCCGGCCTTTCTATTCCTCTGATTTATAAACTTTTCCTTTACTTATTTGGCTGCGGTATTCTGTTCTGTATTTTATTATGGCGGCACAGTCGATTTCGATTTAACCTTTAGCCTTTGACCTTTTCCGGTGTCCATCATGCTGCTCAACTGTACTGCTGTGACTGGCACTTGGTGTAGCAGAGATGGAAACCAAGTCCCTGTTGGACCTGCTGGACCCACTCATCTATGCCTGTTTCTTTCCTTCCCCCATTCCCTCCTTCCATCCCCTCCTCCCCTCCTCCTCTCGCTCTCTCCTTCGTTCTCAGTTCACTTCAGTTCATCTGTCTCAACCTTAATGACAAATGATATGAATCGGCAAAACGTTTGGCCAGAAGCATACGTTTACATGTCAGCCTGCCCGACCCCCCACCCCCCCGTTTTTGGATCAATCAGACCCTGCTGAATGTGTGTGAGCCGCATGGCATTTGCTGTTTTCTCCCTGCCTATTTTCTCCCCTGCTCCTGCCCCCAGTGTCCCGGTTTTCTGAGGCTAGGAGGACGTCACAGACTGTGACGGTGCTCATGTCCTTCAGGAGTGCTGGCCTGCCCATTCACCACTCACTCTCTCGTTATCTTCTGCCCTGGTTAATGCTTGTGTTTACTTCTCTGGAAGATGCTGACGTAAAAACTGTCCTGAATAACCCAACCTGTCCCCCCCATCATCTTCCTGAAGGCCCATCTCACCTACCTTTCTAGGCGTCCCAAAAAGGTGACTTTAAGGCAGGACACCTCCTTCCATTCGAGTCCACCACTCCCCCCCCTGTGGAGACCGGGTCACCATGCCTGGTTAAACTTTCCTGCCCTTTCCAGAGAAAATAAGTCTCCTTTAGCTGATCAATTGTATTTTCTTTACATCTGGGTTCTCAGAGAGAGAGAGAGAGAGAGAGAGAGAGAGCTGGGCTGGGCTCCAGTTGGGTCTATCAGGTTGGACGCCCATTTGCCACGTGCACCTTTGCAAGTGGTGGCCATGTGACCTATACCACACAGGTATAGCGTCCTTGTTTGCACCCCCTTGTCTCTCACCCCGCCCCCCCCCCCCCCATCAGACAGCACGTCTCACAGTACGCTATACCTGTGTGAGAGGAGCTACTTTTTTATGGCTCCTCTGGACGTGCCAGTAACCGGCAGAGCACGTCAGGATCGTGGGGGGTCAGTAACCGGCAGAGCGCGTGAGGATCGGGGGGGGGGGGGGTCGTCAGTATCAGTGACAGGCAGAGTGTAGTCAGGGCTGGAGGGGATCAGGGAGTGTGTGCCCTGGGCCTGACATACTCTGCTCGAACCTCCCTCGTTAAGTGGGGGGTTTAACCTCGCCGTACCTCCCCACAAACTGACAGAAGGAGGTGCTTTAAGCTGAGCCTCCATGCGGAAGCCTCTCCGTGACGCCCAGTCCGGCCCCTTCAGCTCCCCGTTACCCGTGCTGACTCACCGTGCCTCCTGCAATCCCATGGACCTCAGTGGGTCGTGCCCGGGGATCGATAACGCTGAAGATTGGTGATGAAGGCATCTCGGGGGAGCTTGGGGGGGAAACCTGCGCATGTAAATGGACCCCCCTCCCCCATCCTGCATGCGCCCCGGAATGCAGCATCGGCCCGGCCTGTGGGGGATGAGCCGTTTAATGTGCCTCTGGGGGCCGAGGCTAAAGAAACTTCAGGTGCCAGGCAGAAATTCTTCAACGGGGGCAGTGGGTAGCATGTAATGACTGTATACTTCACATCCACTGACCGGCAGTGAAGATACAGGCTGAGCCCTGTTCATTACAGGGTTACGAAAAAGGGCATTTTATTTCAGGGCTTTCTCCATGTGGCTGTTCTGTCATCATTCCCACAGCCAGGAAGCCGAGCACATTCCCATTTCTTCCCCCCTCCTCCTTTTTTGATGTCCTTCTCCTTCATTCCTAACCAGCATCAATGTAACATATTCCCGGGGACCCCAAATTTTTCTGACCCTGTGTTTCCACCATTAATACATTTTACATGGACAGTTCATGTTTACTCTTTGCATTTGCCTGTAGATTTTTAGTGCAATTTTCCAGAACGTTTCAGCATGCGGGCGCAAAAGGTCAGGAAAGGAAGTTGTCGGTGCTTACAAGGTGTTCAGAATGCGACAAGGTATTGATCGCGTGGCCCAGTCAGGACAGATGGACATTGATTTTATTCCTGCTGTTAGAGTTCAGCAGGACTGTCACGACCCTGAGTTCATTTCTTCGCGTGAAAAAGCACAAATTGTGTGCTTGCGGCCCAGATTTGTGTGTCCAGATCAGTGTTCCAGATCCATGGTCCACCTTGGCACAGTTTGGGTGCTATGCCTGTCGGGAGCCTGTTGTAGCCCCCATCTCCCAGATTAAGAAATGAGATTTTGTGAGGAAGAGGAGTGCCTGGATTAGCTGAGCTGAAGGTGATGGGCTTGGCTGTTTGCCTGTCCAGTTAATCACAACCTCGTTTGCCAGTCTCTCCTGCTTTAGATATGGGGCTTTAGCGATTCACGTGTTCAAGCCCTCGTCTGCGAATGATGTCGACATGGCAGGTTGTATCCCAGCAGCCCCGTGTCACTGCGGTTTGTCAGCCACTGATGTGCGAGTGATGGCCAGTGCCCTTCCACAGTTAAACGGTCACCCTTCTGTTTCATTTTTGTTTTTCTGATTTCTGAGGTCTATTGGGGGGGAGGTGGAATGTCAGTCTGAATTTACATGCTAGCTTTGATGAAAACATAATTATGGTGGGGTTTTGGTACACAGGCTGCCTTGCCTGCCCCCCTGAGTGATGTGTACCCCTGTGTTAAAGCGGGGATGCCCCAGGGGTGTGTGTCACTGGGACATCTTTCACTGCTCTGTAGCGCTAAATGCTGTGTTGTGTTCTGGGAGACCCGACACCTCCTCCGAGACCTGATCCTGTTCCAGCTCTGGGATTGTCTGTCTGTTACACCGAGTTCTTCTATGACCCCAAGGCCCGGCCCCTGAGTTTGCTGCGAGCTCCTCTCCCCGCCGTCCTCCCTGAGCTTTGTAGTACTGCTGTAAGCTAATTGCCGTCGCTCCCGGCCCGTTAATCCAGATTAGTATGGAAGGCAGCCCGTGCTGGCAGAACGAGGCTCAGCGTCCAGATCAGGGCGGCCCTCTCGGTGGAGGGGTCGGGACAGCGAGACTCTGTCTCCATTTGGTGTGGCGGTCAGCAGGGCCGATGTGTGCCAGTCTGGCCCTGGCTGGGCTTGCAGATGAATCCCTGCACTCCTTCAGTGGATTTAAAAAACAGCCGTTTTATCTTGAATTTGTCCCCTCGTAATTGTTGAATCACATGCGCCTTTCTGCAATTCCTTCCATGATCCATAAAGTATCCATCCATCCATCCATCCACCCATTATGCAGGTATAAACATACAGAGAGGTCTTTCTAACCTCTGTGGGTCGATAAACCCAGATCCAGACTCTGCACGGTGCCAGAAATTTCTATTGGCCACAGCGTCTGGTGGGTTGGGTTAATTCAGATTCTGCTGTTCCCCATGTCTTTGTGCCTCTTCTGGGCTGGTGTTCTGGGGGTCCTGTCCTCACCCAGCACAGCTGTAACCCTTGTCTCACCAAGCGAATGTAGCGACATACATTAAACCAGATTTATGTTAATTTCTCAGCTCAGGGATACATGGTCACTGATCTGGTTGGGGTGACGTACACAAAGGTCCTCTGGTCATTTTTAAACCGCAAATGATCGTGGTGCTGTGAGAGGCAATTCATTTACATCAGCCTGAGAAACATTTATGTCAATAGTGTGCCAAAGATGCTCGGTAAGATGAAAACCTGCAGTTTGTCAGCTCTGAGACTCCCTCAGATAGGCTGGGAAACCCCTCCAGTGGGTCCAGAAACGCTCTGATAGGATAATAAGAATAATGATGATAATAATAATAATAATTATAATAATAACGACACATTTATTGATCCCTATGGGGAAATTATCTTTTTGCCTACTCCATCTTGCTCTCAATGACACACACACACATTTGTAAGTGAGAGCAAGCTTGGTAGCAAAAGGCAGCCACTTGCAGCGGCACCTATGGAGCTGGGGGTTAAGGGCCTTGCTCAAGGGCCCACAAACGTGACTATTCTGCCGAAGTCAGACTCAAATTAGTGACCTTCTTATTACAGGCACGGAGGCTTAACCTGCTGAGCCACACATGAACTCCTCCATTGACTCCTGACTCGCTCTAATAGGCTGAGAAACCCCCCTGTAGGTCTGGCCCCCCCTCTCCCATTGGGCAGGAGATCCCACCTTCCAGGGTTATGATGCTTTAACATCCTCTGTGCTCTACCACAGTGGGACAGAAATGTGTGAAATTTTCCATTTCTGAGAATTTGCACTTTGTTCTTGGTGGTCTCGTCTGTGAGACGATGGCCACAGGGAAGGTGGCCATTGCATATTTCCAGCCCCTGACTGCTCTCTCCCTCTCAGTTTTCTCAGCAGAGAGCTGCCCATACTGCTATAACACCGCACCCAGCCCCTGTCTAACCCTTGAGAGCTTTCACCGAAAATTGCAGGCTACCTTAGAGGCAGGAAAACCTGCATCGAGGTTGCAGATGAATCTGAGAGTCGGTGTCCGGATTTAAAAGGACCCTTCCCCCTTTTTTGCCCTGCGCTGTGGGGGCGAGGCACTGCCTCACCACGGCTTGGGGCACTGGGGAGGGAGCTGAGACCAGGGTGCTTTGGTCCCTCTGGGAGGTGCTGTGTCCTGCTGCTCTCCCTTGTTTGCTTTGACAGCTGTATTCGCTCCCTTACCGTAGTTTCCATGTTTGGGTGTCAGGGTAATGACCTCCAGCTGTAATGGATGTGAGGCTAGTTTCTTCACTCCTCACATGTCCTGCCTCCCCCATGGCACCCAGAGGCACCTCTCACTGGCGTTGGAAGCGAGAGCCCGGTAGGTCCAGCCCTGAGCTTCATGACATACCAGCGCCCGTGCCCCCATCCTGGCACTATCAGGGTGCCCTCCATCCCGCTGCTTTACCCTCTCGCCTGCCGACGTTCTCGCGGTTACGCCTCCAGCTGACGTCAATGGAGACAAGCCTGCTGGAAATGAGGAGGAGGGGGGCATATTTGGGGGCTCGGCGTCACGTCCCACCAACCTGGTGCTGGTTCTGGTTTCGGCACCCGGCCTTGTATCTCAGCCCGTTTGGCTGCCAGGAGCAGCAGGGTCTCACGGTCGCCATCGCCACTCCGCCACTGGGTCGCCGTGGCGACACGCTGCCTAGCGGCGCGCCATGTGCCCTGAAGCAGATGGTTCTGTTTTCTCTGGCTTATCCGGCCATGCTTGCTCCCGCCCCCTGCTGGCCATGCATCACATTTCTGCAGATGGGGCTGGGATCGCCGACTCCGGTTAGTCATTCCTGTCTCTGACGCCTTTTTGGTCTTGGTGGGTAATGGGTTTAGATCTCATGTATAGGGGCATATCAGTGACCTTGTGCCATGCCCTCACCCCCTTCTTACTGCTCAGCCTTTCAGCTTTTTCTTTTTTTGTTTGGGCCAAGGGCAGGGAGGAGAGAGGGGTTTTGTGGAACAGCCTCTCACAGTCTCATCAGAAATGACCTGATTGGACCCCTTCTCCATTCGGTACTCACCCTGGCTTCCATTAGCGGCCATCGGGTGCCCCTTGACCTGTGTGAGAGTAAGGCTTCGGATCACAGTGTCCATTGATGGGCTCCCAGCTCTCAGAACAGCGCACTCAGTCCCGGCCTGCTCTGTATCTGTATCTGGGGGTGGCAGGGGGTCCTTGATATTTAAGATTTATCCACGGGAGGCTGGAGTGTGATTCCGCATGCTCTAGAACAGGGTCTGCGACACCTTCCTCTGGAAATGCGTTGTTGCCGTAGGGCACCGCCGGACCCCTGTGTGCCTGGATGTGTCATGGTGACGTGGTGTCAGTCCTGTTCCCTCTCGCTAAGGGTGTGCCCTCTGGGTAATGACAGTCCTCCCATCAGCACGCCCTATCTGGTGATGCCTCCATTTCCTTCTCCCTCTGTTTAGGACAATTTACATCTACCTTCATTTCTCCTTCCACCCCGTTTACCCTCCATGGAAAGCGACCTGGGGAGCAGCTGACATCCCCCGTGCTGTAAAGTTAGAGGGTGAGGGTCAGTACCCCCTCCCCCCCCCGTTTGGCAGAGCTAGCAATGAAGGAAGACTCTGCTTCTAAGGGCTCTAATGTGTTGTTCCTGGTGGTGCTGCAGGCCGCCCTCTGTGTGTCATATTCGGGACCCCAGGATGTGCACAGACCTTTAACCACAAACCTGTCCTCCGTGCGCTCATAACCACAGGCGAAGCCTCGTGTGGGCGCCACAGGGCCAGAAGACACTCTGTGTCTTTTTTTTTCTTTCTTTATGTCAGCTGACAGTTTAGCCCCTCCAGAAGACAAGGGGTAGTAAATCCTCATTTTACAGAGGAGGCGGTGGGATTTCATTACCGCTGCTGTGCTAGGTGCCAGGAGAGTGGCGAGATGCCTCCGTCTGGTGAGACTGCAGAGAGGACGTGCCCGCCCTCCCCCAACCCGCCGCACTGCCGGCTCTCCATCCCACAATGCACCTCTCTGGCGTTATTCTGTGGTTCGGTTCCTTTTGAGTGACTTGAAGGGATCGTTCCCGCTTTCGAGCTGTGAATTATCAAATGTGTGCGGACATCTCTGTGCTTCGTTAAGTGTTTGAGCTGAAATTACGCATATGGAGCCCTGGAAACTAAAGCATCTGTGGGGGAGGGGGGACCTGCCCCCCTCTGCCCACCTTCTGTCATGTGTGCTGGAATCGCGGCAGCACTAGTGAACAAAGTGGCGTGGAGCAGACACGACTACGAGCTCTTTCGGCACGCATTAAGGAGAGATGTGTCGCTGGGAACTCATGGTGATTCTATACGTGTTTGCAGCTCTCTTTAGAGGGCATGGGGCTGCCACATGACAGGTTTGTGAATTAACAGGCCAGTGTGTCTGTTTTTGAGATGGGGCAGCAGAGGCTGGCTTCTCCTTCATGGTCACATGCCCTGACGAATACCACAAGACTCTGATTGGGGGCGCTGTGGGAAGCTTTCCGGAACTCTGCTGCCTGTGGTGTGTTATGTCCCAGATTATGCCGATTTTGTTGAAATAAATAAAAATTGTCACTGTGAATTGGGATCACCGAATGCCATATTTAACATTGTGCGCATTGTCCCCCCTGTCCCTAAATGGCCCCGCAATGTTTCCGGCCGATGATAAAGAGCCCAGAGTGTCCTTCAGCGGCGTGAATGTTGGGGACACGGAGCAAGCCTGTCCAAGGTCACCCTCAAGTGCAGGGGTGACCTCTCTGCTCGTTTTGGTTTTGAAAGCGGGACTCTGTTCTTTTTCCCAGAATTCCTCCATCTGGAATTCTCTCCCATCCCTGCCGGGTTTGTATCCTGCACCCTTTCGGGCGCGGCCCAGTTTGAACCCCAGGCCCTCATGGGAAGTCCGGATCACACGCTACAGTCTCTCGCCTTGAGCACAGGACTGTTACCACCCAGCTCAATGGCGGTGCCTTGACCATGTTCCGGAAATGAGAGTGACAGTCCGTCCCCGTCAGATTACATGTTGGAGGTGCTGTAATTACACCCTCGGCTGATTAATTTAGGAGATGTAATTAGCGCCAAGGACGTCGAGGGATGGTGGTTAAACTCTCCTGTCTGCGGGGGATGTATCGGGCCGCCCAGGGGCCTGTCCCCAGCTTCACCTCGTCATTCAGCACAGGTCCATTTCAGGCAGCTGATGGGTCCCGAGCTTTGTCATTACTGCATGTGACGGTGGGTGTAGCGACAATGGCGGTAGCTGACGTTGCTTCTCCATCCTTGTTTCAGCGCTTGGAGCTTGGAATTCTGGGCTGAGCGGCAGATAGGGGCCAACGGAACAGACACACACCCCCCTACAGCAGCCCGGGTTACAGGTACGACACCAGCGGGTTCGACAGGCGACAGGCCAGGCATCCTCTAAGCTGGGAGGCTGAGGGCAGTGCCTTTAGCTGCTCTGAGGGGGGGGGGGACACTTTTTAAGCAGGCAATGTCATTTCCTTCCATATCCCCATACGTTGTCTCTGGGCAGTGAGGATGGAGGATGGAAGGTGGGACAGCGCCTTTAGTCTGGTGGGGTGGGGTGGGTCAAGGTGGGGCCTCAGATGTCTCTGCATCATGGATTAATGCCCCCCACCCCAACCCCACTACTGACCTTACAGGATTTAGGAAGGGGGTGAAAAATAAGGTATGTAAATGCTGACCATGGTGTTAGAATAGGCAGCATTCTGTTGGGGGGGTGGGTTATGTAAGTATGGGATCTGGATTTGCTTCCTGGTGACAGTGGCATGTACATCAGTTGTAGGGGGTGGGGGGGGGGGGTCGCACTGCCATACTGACAAAAGCATGTGGACTATACCCTCCCCCAAACCCCCTTCTGAGCTTTAAATCTGAGAGGTTAATCTTTCAATGCTGTGGAAAACGGAAGCATGCTGGATCTTCTTTGCACATGGGGAATTCCTAATCGGCACATTAGATTAACCCGGTGCTGGCACCGTGAGTCAGAGAGGTGCTGAGGCACTGGCGGTAATGGTCCGAGAGGTGCTCAGGGACTGGCGGTAATGGTCAGAGAGGTGCTGAGGCACTGGCGGTAATGGTCAGAGCGGTGCTGAGGCACTGGCGGTAATGGTCAGAGAGGTGCTGAGGCACTGGCGGTAATGGTCAGAGCGGTGCTGAGGCACTGGCGGTAATGGTCGGAGCGGTGCTGAGGCACTGGCAGTAATGGTCGGAGCGGTGCTGAGGCACTGGCGGTAATGGTCGGAGCGGTGCTGAGGCACTAGCGGTAATGGTCGGAGCGGTCCTGAGGCACTGGCGGTAATGGTCGGAGCGGTCCTGAGGCACTGGCGGTAATGGTCGGAGCGGTCCTGAGGCACTGGCGGTAATGGTCGGAGAGGTCCTGAGGCACTGACGGTAATGGTCCGAGAGATGCTGAGGCACTGGCGGTAATGGTCAGAGAGGTGCTGAGGCACTGGCGGTAATGGTCAGAGAGGTGCTGAGGCACTGGCGGTAATGGCAGGACTGTTTCCGTCGCACTGCATTTAGGCCTTCATTTTGTCACAGTGAAATCTTCGTGTTTGGGCTTCCTGGGTCTCATTTAGCAAAGTGTACATAGAACAGTTCCTAAACATGTGTATGATTCGTCAGTATGCCCAGGCAAATTGGTATTTATCACTTGTGAGTACAAACAGCCATATGAAGTAAACGCTGATACAGTCCTGTGAATTTTTTTTTCGTTTTCTAATAAGAAATATCAAAATATTAATATTAAATCTTTCAAGTTATATCTGTAGGTAAAGATGGTGCAATTGTATCACCTATGCAAAAACAAGAAACAAATTCACTTGTTTAAGAAAGGAAATTTAAATATGATGCCAATTCCTACTGAGGAAAAAGTTAGGACACCCAATGCCCTAATAGCTATTATTTCTCCCTTTGGCTGAAATAACCTGAGACATTTCTTATAACCATCTATCAATCTCTGACATCGAATGGCAGAAAGTTTTCCCCACTCTCCAATGCAGAATTCCTTAAGGGTGTCTTCATGCTTCAAATCAACCCACAGCATCTCACTAGGATTCAGATCCGGGCTTTGACTTGGCCATTCCAGAACGCTCCATTTCTTTCTTGTAAGCCATTCTTTTGTAGATTTACTGGAATGTTTTGGGTCATTGTCATTTGCCTGGTCCACCCCTACTTCAACTTCAACTTCTGGACAGATGTTCTCACATTGTCCTCAAGGACCCTCTGATATGATGAAGAATTCATAGTGGATTTTATGATTTCAAGCTGGCCAGGTTCTGCTGCAGCAAAGCAGCCCCAAACCATGACATTTCCACCCTCGTGGAACCTCATGGAACCCCACATACCCCACAGTTGGTATGAGGTTATTTTGCTCAAAAGCTGTCTTCGGTTTACGCCAAACATGTCCTCTATTATTGTGCCCAAATAATTCAATTTGAGATTCATCTGTCCAAAGCACGTTGTTCCAAAAGTCCCGGTCTTTGTCTAGGTTGTCTCTGGCAAACATCAGTCTTGCCCTGATGTTTTTTTTACAACAAGGCTTTTCCTCCTTGCACATCTCCCATGTAAATCTAATTTGTCTCTTTCTGATGGCAGATGCATGTACCTTGACATTAACTGTCAGCACTGCCTTCAGCCCCCACCCCAGGAAACCATCTTGCGTTCTGCTCTTGGGCTGAACTTGCTAGGACAGCATGACCTGGCCATGTTGGCAGTTGTTTTAAATGTTCTCCACTTGTAAATTATTTTCCAGACAGAGGAATGGCTGATTCCAAACACTCTTGAGATCTTTTTATATCCCTTCCCAGACTCGTATGCATCTACAATCATCTTTCTGAAGGCCTGAGAGAGCTCTTTGGATCCCACCATGGTTCTCACCATTTCAACAATCAAGAGCAAACCAAACTTAAATGTCTGTGGTTTAAATAAGACAGGCTCCACCAAAAAGATACAGATATGGTGCACCTGAATCTAATTCTGGGCATTTTAAATAGTGATGAATGTGAGGGCGTCCTCACATGTGCGGCAGGTAGGGTGACCACCTAATCTGTGTCAGAGGGACACTATGAGCTACCTCAGGTTTCACAAGCTACTTTACAACTGAAAGTCTCCTGTGCTTGACTAATTAGTTCAATTCTTCTTGTGCTTTTACTGGTTTGTTTCCTTGATTGAAAGACTCATCCAGCTGTGTCACATTTACATTAGTGACACATGCATGATTATAGGAGACTGACCAATCAACAAAGAGGCTGCAGCGGGATCTTGATTTAATTAGTGACTGGACTAATACCTAGCAGGTGAAATTTAATTTAGACAAATGTAAGGTAATCCATGCAGGGAGCAGAAATATAAAGTACAGATATTTTATGGGCTCCACTGAAATAAAGGTAGCTGATTATGAGCTACCTTTATTTATATGTGTATGTTGATGCTTCCATGTCCCACTCTTGCCAGTGTGGGGAAGCAATTAAAAAGGCAAATAGGATGCTGGGTTTCATCTCTAGGTGTGTGGAGTTTAAGTCAAGGGACGTGATGCTAAGATTATACAATTCCTTGCTAAGGTCCCATCTAGAATATTGTTTGCAGGTTTGGTCACCTTAAATAGGACATTGCTGCCTTAGAAAGGGTTCAGTATAAGGCTACAAGGTTGATTCCTGATTTTAGAGGAATGTCTTATGAGGAGAGGTTAGCTGAGCTGAATCTGTTCAGCTTCGAGCAAAAGAAACTAGGGGGGGGGGGGCATGATCCAGGTATATAGGATTCTAACAGGCCATAGGTAGAGAACATTTTAAACTGGTTTGGAGAAAGCACTTATTTATACAGCGTGTGGTTAAAGTGTGGAATAGTCTTCCTGCTAGTGTAGTGCAAGCTAAGACCTTGGGTTCCTTTAAATCAGAGCTAGATAAGATTTTAATAACTTTAAGCAGTTAGTTGATTTCTCCCCAAAGAGCTTGATGAGCCGAATGGCCTCCCTCTTGTTTGGAAATTTGTTCACAGCAAGAACTTGGTGCACACAGTGTTCACAGTGAAATCCAGGTCGTTTTAATTGAAATGGGAGTTTACAGAGCCTGTCCTAGCCCGTTGTATCCCCCCTGACATGGGTTAGGTGGTCACCGTAGCTCCAAGAAGAAATGTCATAAATGAACCATGTATGGGCATATAAATGGGCATATAAGTTCTGCATGACACACATCAAACCGCACAATAGGAGAACATGTTGCAAAAATAGAAAGCATAAAGAGACATATACCCCTATATCCATATTTCTGTTTGTATTATATGTTGCACTATTTTCTTGTATTATCTTTTATCTTTTTGTACTTATTGTGAATTAAAGTAAAAAAAAAAAAAAAACTGAAAGGGGAGAAATGGATCTTTGTTCTGCTGTATGAATATAAAAAAAATAGGATATTGTTTAGCAACTTTACCAGTGATCTGTCAAAGAAAAAGAAGAACCTAGCTTGGGGACAGGTGACACGTGAAGTTAATGCTGTGTCACCTGTAATAAGAACGACGGCAGAGGTGAGGAAGAAGTGGTTTGGTCTGAAAATGACCATCAAAAAGAGGATCACAGCCCACAGATCCCACATGTGTGACACAGGAGGTGGCCCAAGTACCACGTCAGTGTCACCTCTGGATGGTAATATAGCTGATAGGAGTGCAGCTCTACCCCCCGTGGATGAAGCCGCACTGTCAGATATCGGTACGATCATTTTGGTTGAGTTTAACTGGCTCCAGCAAGTAACGTGTGTTGCAGACCATCAAGTGAATTTTGCCAAAAGTGAATTGTGTCAGACACATCAGTTGACTTGCAAAGAATATATTCAATGACAGTGATATTTTATTTTCCAGGCAAGGACCTTATATGACTTTTGAACGATTCCTTGTCATTAGTGTGACCTGCCTGTACATACTTTTGTGTGAACATAACTAGATCACTGTGTTTGTCTGTTCATGCTTGATAATTAAATGGGAGTCTGTGTGTAGCCTATGGTTTGCTTCAGTCTCCCTTCTTTACCGCTAGGGGTTTGTGCACATCATCGGGAGCGTTCATAAATATACAAGCATTTCTACTCACAGGAAGAATTTGATAAATAACATTCTATGAGTAATAATGTGCAAACGCACCGTTTACACACACACCTGTTTGTACGCACGGTTGATAAATGAGACCCCTAGTCTGACATTTGCAACTTGCCAGTTGGTTGAGTAGAGATGAGGGATCTGGGGTCCAGAAAACCCCACCCCTCCAAAAAACATTGATCCCAAATAGCAGACAATCCTTAGGGCAGGTATTGTGATACTGGGGGCAGGGGTCATGGAAAAGGTGAGAGGGGAGACGTGATTGTGTTGCTGGATGGAGGTGCAGGTGAAGAGGTTCTCATTTATTTTTATTACTGCAATGTATTTTTTCATGCCCTGGCTTGTCAACTAGAAATTATGTTTATGTTCTGGTTTAGGAACCTATTCGTCATGCTGAGTGTTGAGCACGACCTCCGCATGACCCGCGTGGTGCGGCCTGTTTGTGCTGTGACAGCTACCCGCTCGCTATCGTGCGGCCGACTGAGACCGCTTCTGATGTGGCAGTCAGCGCCCCCTCCCGGGCGGCAGTAGTGGCAGGTCTCCGTCGGGTTCTCCCCCCCTGCGGCCCCTGCCACTCTGCCGCGTTTGCCCTTATAAGGAGCTCCAGGCCAAGCTGCCACTGAGGAGCATGGAGACTGACGGGTCCCCGTCTCTGGGCCTCGTTCATCTCGGGCCGCCTCTCAAATGGGGCCTAATTGGCTCCTCCTGCGTTTCGAAGGTCCATTAGTCAGATCTCAGGATGGCTGGCACAGTGAGCGGGGTCGTGATCCCGACTACATCATCGCACATGCAGACACACACAGAGGCCTGCCTTCACTCTAACGAGGTGCAGGAGTCCGCAGAGCCTCTCCAACACACACAACTCCTCTTTGTCTTCTCCCCATCTGTCTTTCTCCCTCTTCTTGTTTTTCTGTCTCTTATCTGTCTATATCCTCTCTCTCTATGTCTCTCTCTTCCTTCCTGTCTGTCTGTCTATCTGTTTCTTTGGATAATTTGGGCTTCCGACCTCCACCTTCTTCAGCTCACCATCGCTTGGTCGTGTGCTCCAACAGGGAAGCGAGGTGATCTCTCTGGTTTCCCGGGGTGGGGGCCGAAGGCGGCGCTGACTAATGACCAGGGCGAGGATGACCTCACTGTCTGTTTATGTTGTAGCCCATGCCCGTTAGCACGCGCTTGTTAGCCATTCTTCATTAGCATTTCCTTGTTAGTGTGCGTTGTTTTCCCAGTTTCCCGAAAAGTCATGCTAACGGATGCCCTGTGTATATCATCACGGTGAGCACGGGAGACATGGAAGGATGGAGGGATGGAGGCATGGAGGCATGAAGGGATGGAGGGATGGAGGGTGGGCACTGCGACCCACCCAGTACATGTACAGTCACAGGGTTCATTAAACTGCAAGCACCATCATTAATGCGGAAACACTGACGATGACAAGCTACCATATGAAAAGTAGGGCTTCATTACCACCAATTTACTGAATACTGACTTTTTAAATTTCTGTCTCAGTCCCTGTTATAATGATTTAAAAAGTTATAGTACTTACACTCAGTGGCCAGATTATTAGGTTCACCTGCTCGTTAACACAAGCAGCTGTAACTAAATACAAAGAACACTCAGACAGTGTAAAGAGGGATAATGTTAATGTGTGTGTCAACTTTAGAATAAGCATTAGAATGTTAAACTTTAAATTAAAAAATGTAAACAAAATGAAACCGCCTACTATGGAAGCTGTTCCGAGTCCTACCTGGTACTGCAGAAGGGTACCTAATAAAGAGACCATTGAGTGAGTCATGTATAAATTATACGTAACATATAAACGTGTCAAATACATTAGACGACTTTAAGATATTTGTACAAGAAATATCCTGCAGGTGGATATTTCATAATTGCCCAGCTTGGACAGATGTGATTGGCCGGGCTGGTCCTGCTGATGTGATTGGCCGGGCTAGTCCTGCCGATGTGATTGGCCGGGTTGTGTATCGCCCTGCCTGGAATGAGGATGTTCACAGAGGGAATCCTAAACATCCACTCCCCTGTGTGTCATCTCATTTTTCCATGCTGGCTCTCGCCTGTGTTTTGATTAGCTTTCCTTCCCTGAGTGACGCCATGATGGTCGCCCTTTTATATAAAAAGCCGTAAAAGAAGAATTGTTTTCCCAGCACGAGCAAAATTGGGGCTGCAGGTATATTTCGGAGAAAGTTTTCCCCTCAATTTTTCCTCTTTGATTTCCAGAGCTCAGTGTTCGTGACAAGAAGCTGGACGTAGCGGCCGTAAGTGGGTAATTAAATATTTATTGGGTTACCAGCTGCTTTCATGCAGCTTACATCATAACTGACTTCTCCAGCTCTTAATTTCACACTTACTCCTCCTTCGTACCCTTTGAGAGTCTCCTGACACCCTGCGGGATGAGCTCCATCGCTTCCCTCAAAGTACCCAAACCCGCTTCAGCTGTCCATCTGTTCAAGAGCCACCTGACATTCTCATTGGTCTGCCTGGCATCTCTTTGGGCATGACATATACCTGCGCAGGTGGGCCACACCGGTTGTAGAGTTTCACCTCAGTGTCACTCCTGTCTCTGGTATGCTGGGGGCACAGGCGTGTTTCAAACGCAGTGCCCAGGAGGGTGTCAGACTCTGTTATGTAACCCTGATATTTGTTGGGTTTTTCTGAAGGAGGAATTAAGGATAAGTTGGTTTAGAGCATCACTCTGAGATTTCTGCCAGTGTAATATGATGGAAAACTTTTTTCCGAATGCTCTCTGACCAGGTCTCCAGGTGGTCGCTGGTTTCTTGCTCACTGTTTACACACCAGTGACACTGAAATTCCGTCCTTTCCCCTGCAAGCCAGTGACGGCATAGGCCATTCGGAGCTCACAGCGACAGGCGCGGTGCGGTACACACAGCTCCCAGTATGTGTGTGTGAGTGAGTGTCAGAGGGTGGGCGATAGGCGGATTGTGCTTGGCTTAGCTAAATCTGCTTAGGTTTAGAGACGGCTGAAGTGTACTTCTCAGCCCAGCTGTGGGGGGAAGTGCAGCGAGTCGGACTTTTCCCCACATTCTGATTTTGTAGACTTCATGACCGCTGTAGGCCTCAGGAGCTGCTGCAGTGACAATATCCACAATGCTTTCAACCACAGGGTTTCTGCTACCTTTCCGAAGTGCTTGGCACTCCTGAGTCTTTTGGGGGGGGGGGGGGGGTGGTGAAGTGACCGTTTTCAGAATGGTTGTGTGGGATGGTAAAGTGATTCGTCGGTAGCTCCTCGTAGCGGCAATGCATGAAAAGAAGAGAAACCATTCCTTCGCTATGTTGTATTTTTGTGGAAATTGCAACACATCCTGGGATAATATTCCTGATGGGAAGTTGTACCTAGATTTCAGATATCAGAGACATGGCACTGTGAGCAGCGAGATGGGGGCGATAATTGTTTTTCTACTGGAGTGGCTTTGAGGTGTTAGATATTCCAGAGTGCCTCTCTCGTTCTTGTATTATCCCGGCGGCACTGCGGACTTGAACAAATGGAGACGGGATGAGGGCCAGCAACTGCTCGGCAGGTAGACCCTGCTAGCTGCAAGACATTAGGAGTAGGGTTGGGAACCGAAAGTAGGTTCCAAATTAGAACTGATAAGGAAATACCTGGTACCTGGGTACCCAATTTTTTATTTTTATTTTTATTTTTTTTAGAATTTCGGTTATCGGTTCCTAAACATTACATATACCTGCCATGACCTTTTTTAGATGGATACGTCATGCATCAACCATGCCTGCCAACAGTGTGAAAGATAGTGAATGGTCAAAAGTGTAGTTTTTCTTTATTAAAGAAAACGACAATTGACACACATCAAAGCTATTCTTAAAATACAAGACTGCTGACATTACTTATCCTAAATCGATGCTGATTTGGCCAAAACCCAGTTAACCCTCCCAGAATAGGATAAGGCATCAATGCCTTAACTTACAAAATGTTCTTAAATACGTTAAACTAACGTCATTATCTTCATCAGTGCTTGTTGCATATGCTTGAAAAAATACATAATCAGAAACCTTAATGTTTACTTTAAAATGCATTATCTCCAACGTAATTCAATAAATCAGCTTTTTTACGAAATAAATACAAATCACAACAGGCTCCTTCATTTTTTCTCTCAAGACGGATTTTATGAAGTGTGTGACAACCTAAATAACTCTGCTTGTTTGTCAGATCGACTTGATAAAAAATATCATTACAAACCTTAATGTGTCTTCATCCAAATACACCTGCTCTCACCAAATACAAATATGTACTTTTATACAAATTATTAAGTAATCAGCTTACTAATTTCTTCATCACCTGTGGACACACCCCCATACACTAGCAGCTATTGATATGCCAGTGACTTTATTTGAGGCAGAGATAAGTCACGTGTAGAAACGCCAACCAAGAATGACAAAGCTGCACACAAAATGAGGCAGGTTCTATTTGCTATATTTACTATGGCATGCTCTCATTTTACCGCTGAAGAAACTCTGCAACAAGTTCAATCATTTCTCGTCAGTGGTGATGAAATTAATACATCCTCCAGTGAAGATTGTGACAGCAATGAGGATTGTTTTAAGAAGAAATTCTTTTAAAGACTGGCACAAAAGTTCTGTTCTTAATCATGCTGAAATGGATTTCTCCATTTTGCCATATTTATCATTCCTGCTGCTTTCAGCAACCAGATAAATTACAAATTGTGTATGATTTTGTCTCTTTTCACGCTGTTATTCAGCACTAGACAGGCCCACTGACAGGCTGATTTGGGTTTCCCAGGTGAATATTATTCATATTCGTGACTACAGCTGTTTGTCCAGGCAGAGACAATTAAACAGAAACAGTGACATACTTAAGTTATGGCTCTCTATTTGTTAAACTGAAAGGAATTTGTGAATGACTTGCAGGCAGGTGTTATGCGCTGCACTGAATGCACTTTAGTTAGCATTTTACTCCCGTTGCTGCTGGGATGTTCAGAATAAAGAATTTTTTTTTGTTAAACATTTGTCATCCTCTTTTTTTACCTTTAAGGAATCGAAATGGGGACTCGATAAGAACCGGAATCAATAAGCAGAACCGGACTCGGAATTGGAATCAATAAAATTCAAACGATACCAAACCCTAGTTAGAAGTAAACTTGGGAATGTGGACCCTGAGAGTGCATGAGGAAAGGCTTGAGGCGTCATGGGAGGCTGGCCCAGTCTAGATGGGCAGAGTGCCGCCGCCAGATTCGGGTTTGTGTGGTGAAGCAGAGTTTGTGTGGAACCTCCGGCTCACCCTAGTCATGTAGGGGTCTCTGGCAGCTTTGGCAAGGCTTGACAGATTGCAGACAAAGCGGGTTGGATAACAGCTTGTCGGTTTGTTGACGTTGGCGTAGATCGAGGGCTCGGTCAAACCCGCATCCCCTCACCCGGCGCCATTTACCATGAGGGTCGTCATTCCACTGCTCCCTCAGCCTCTCACTGTTGTTTTATGGCTTTATTCAGGAAGTAGGAACCGTCCTGTTTTTCATTTGGCCTGGAAATGGCTGGTTGTTTGGGTTGGACTGTGCCTAGCGCCGGAAAGGTCCAGCACATGGCAGTGACTGACCGGTTTTGCCTGGAGAGTCGTGTGTCAGCATCCGATTAGAATTTATTTATTTTATTTTTTGAAGTATGGTGTGCCGGTTGTATGGCAGCTGTACAGCATCAGCCTGAATGAGATCCCATGCTTCTCTTTGTTTTGACTGGAGAGCTTGCTGAGTGTTACTCTGGAAGGATTAGTCTCTGGGGGCACCCTGGGAAACGGTGCTCTGGGGTTCAGGTTGTAGCCATTTGTTTTGTAGTCGTTTTTGTTGGCATTGTTTTGTAGTTGTTTTGTTGACAATGTTTTGTAGTCTTCGTCATTAGTTTCGCCTTTTGTCAAAAATTTCTTTTTGGTCTTGGCTGTTTTTTAGTCTTTTTTAGTTAGTGTAGACGTTTGTCTTTTGGTTTGCTTTGTTTGTTGTTGTTGGGTTCCAGTTGCAATGGCCTTGCTGTTTGAGACTTTTCAGGACAGAACCACTTAAAAAATCAGTGTTCCTGTGCTGGGCCTGTGGAGAATGCCTCGCTGTTTTCTTGCCGGTTCCCGTGTCCTACTTTACGAGGACCGAAACCAAATCCATGGCTGTTGAATGGCGACCTTTGGGAGAGAACATCAGGGTATTGTTTAGGGTCTTCCGGGGAAGGGGGAGGGTTTGCGATCTTGGAGCCTTTCTTTCCCAAGCCAGACAGGAGCTGGCAGGGTGGAGCGTCAGCCAGCTGACTGCAGAATCCCACCCCCCCCCTCCCCCTGGATCCGCTGTGCTCTCCGTTCCTGTCTCTGAGGCAGGTGTTCTCTCACTGAACACGGGGACCATTGACAGGAGGCTGTAAGAGCTGCTGTCCCTGGGCTGGTCACACACACACACACACACACACACACACCCCTACCCCTTCTTACTGGCTTTCATTTTGATGCCTTTAACGATGCTTAACTACAGTCCTCTCAAAAACATGCACAGTTGGTTCAAAGTCTAGTTCCTTTTCTTTGAGAAAAGCTGTTTATTTTGGGATGATACCCCCCACACATGCACTTGCACACACACACACACTTTCTGCAGTTCTACCATGTGCTGGACACTCTCCCTATGACCGATGCTCGCTTGGTGCCACATGGACGAACAGCAACCCTGCCAGGCTTTGCCTCTCCAATATGAGCGATGGCTGTCAGTCCTGTGGTACCCTGTTGCCATGCCTTCTGAAATGAGATTGGACGGCTGCAGGCTCCGTGGTGAGCCGGGGTGCTCCCGTGTGTCAGTGAAAATTCTAATAGTATCTACCTGTTTATTCTTCTTTTAACCTTCACGTCAGAGGTTGACACTCTGATTACGGTGGCTGCCGTGTCAGCTCCCATAATGCCGTTGGCCTGAGAGTGCCTGTGGGAGCTGTTAACCCGTTAGCTGGGTGGGTGTTCCTGTGTGAAGTGCAAAAACACTGCCTGGCCGTCTGTCCATGAGTGTTTGTCTCCTGGGATCCTGTTTTATCTCTGTGGTTTTAGTCAAAATCCCACCTGTGTACTTCGCCACTCCCACCTCAGACAGCATCCCCGGCCCAGTCTGGCCCAGGTCCAGCTGCCTTTCCTCCAAATCCACTCCATTATTCATGGCAGTTTGACTCCTGTGTGTTTATTAAGTATGTTTCAAGCAAGCGCTTCCTTGGTATAACGACCCGCTGGGCCAGTACCCAAGATGCACTCCAGGAAAGACCCAGCAATCAGGCTTTAGAGGCAGAAGCTTGCATTACAGCGTGTGTCCCCACCAACCACGCTCACTCTTCCGGAATGTTCCGTAGAACATGACGACGCGGAGCATCCACGTCATGGTGCAGCCTGGACCATTGCCACCATTGGTTGAACTCGTAACTCCGGATGTTTCCTTGGCATTGCTGAGGAATATTCCAGAAAAATAAGTATTTTAACCGAAATGACAAGTGCAGCTTTTATCCCACCATTTGCCTAAAATTAAATGCAGGAGCAGTAAGGAAAAAAAAATGTAGCTATTGGGTTTTTAAAAATGGATTTCTCAATGTTTGCACAGCATGTTCTTCCCAAGGGCTGACATTAGATTCGGTGATCACGTTAAACCTGAAAAGATAAAGCGGGAAAAGAGGGAAATGATGATGGATGAACTGAACGACTCTTAGAAGTGCAAGGGCTCCCCCTACTGGCGGATTAGTCAAAATACAGGAGGGTTTTGATTATTTTCATTTTGATCAGTGAGATGAACCATGTGACTTGCACGTGCGTTAGGTCAGGCGAATTTAGCTTGTCAGTTGAGTAAATCAGCTGTTTAACTAAGCTTATTCCTTCCACTCAAAGTTGGAATTCATGTCAACGTGATGAAACTGCCATGGATATGAGCCACTGTCTGAATTTTTAATTTTATATGTGTGAGGGTTCATTTTTATGAGTGGGAATTTTCAGATTTCATGGTGTTTTGAAGAGAGAGACTCTTCTGTGGGGTGTGGTTTGCACACTTGGTGTGTGCAGCCTGGCCGTCAGACCTAGCTGCCACTTGCGTCCCTCTGTGGGTCTCTGTGATTTTTATTTGTCATTGTGCAAGTGGGTTGCCATCAGTAGCGGACGGACCTAGCGTTGGCAGGTGGAGTCCAGGGTACCAGATTTTTAACTGAAAATAAGCAGAAATTTGGGTCATCTCCTCTACCCAGCAAGATGAAGGTCTGCATGACTTCGGGTTGCATGTGGGGAGGTCATCCTGTGAAACATTTTTATTTCCATATGCAAATTATGGAAGTCACCGCTTCCTCGATTTGACTGCCTACATCTGTGACCTCAGGACCAGCTGTGACTGGAGGGTCAGTAGCCTCTAATGGGCTTGATCTTTGACTTTTCGCTTGCCCTTCCAGGTCAAGGGGTCCAAGAGCTGCTGTCTGGAAACCCGGGGGTGTGGCCTGGCCTCTCCTGCCGTTACGCCCAGTAAACCTGCTCGTGGTCCCGCCCACTTCCTGACCTATTTGCAGCGAATCCTTGGGTCGGGACGGAGCAGAGCTCAGGTAGGCTGTGAGCGTGACACCTGGCAGCACAGCGGCCGTGTTCTTTCTGTGTTCTTTACATGTCCGTACGGCTGTGGGGCTGTTATCCCTGCTGGATAACAGTCTTTCCAGGGCATTCTGCTCATAATACACCCCCATGGTACTATGTTGAAATTGTGAAAATGGACCATGGTGATCATTCGCAACTCGGTGCCTTAAAGGGGGCATTATTGTTTGCTGTGTTCGTCTGAGATGTTGTGAGGACAAAAATGCCAAAACAATATTCAGACATACTTATTCTTTTGTCCGTCGTGTCACGCACTTCATGCGTCCCCTCATAGGAAGCAGAGGATGCCGCTGGCCACACAGGGCGGCTGCATTTATAAACGCTGGGGGCGGACAGAGCAAACTGACCTCCCTGTTTAAGCGACCCCACCATGCTATATCTAATGTTGCCTTTTTACTGAAAATTCACACACAGGTGGCTCTGATTCATGTTGAGGCCAACTGTATCCTCTTCTTAATCCTTTGATCTTTTTATCTATTCCTTCTTGGTGAAAGTGTTTTGGTAGACAATTCTAGACTTCATTGCAAAGGGATGTCTGTGCATTTGATGTAAGGCTACCTATGTATAATCCACTGGGGGGCAGTGTGTGTCTTACAAATTATGTGATTATGTGTTTGTAGAAGCTCTTTATATTGCAGTAATATATATATTTTTTTCTTTTTTTCAGTCAGCCTTTTTATTACGTTGTGAAACATTTATGTCTTTATGAATATGTAACTCATTTTGATGGATGCAGTAACATGCTTATTCCACATGGTGGCACCAGAGGCTCATTTTCAAATGTATGTCGGTATTGCTACTGCGTTCTGCTGAGTTGAATTCTTGCTTTAATTTAATTTAATTAACAGAACGTGTAAGAGTAATTTCATAGGCTTCAATTAACATAATAGCTAAGGTCGTCTTTTAAAGTATTACATTTATAAAAACGAAAAGCATAACTCCAGCACTTGGCACGACAGTTAAGATACCTGGTAATATCATTGGCTGCAGTCTTTGGTGGGAATTGTGGCAAGGTGTTAATTGGATAGCCGTTAATTCTGATGTACTAACAAGTCACAATAAGTCATGTGACTCACTGTGTTCTGCGGTCCTTGTTGATTTTATAAGTACCAAAAGAAGCTGCTTTCAGCTCCCAGAAGAGGATGTACCTCTGACCCCATGTATGGGATACCACCAATGGGATACCTGACCCCAAAGTGCTATAGTTAAAATCATTCATCCATTTAGAAATGGGGAGAAAACATGAAAGTCTTTGGGCAAACATGTCAGATTGGCCGTATTCTGTTGCCAGGGTTATACCTAGGAATTCTGATTCCCCCCTAACAAAATTTGAGGTATTCAATGGCCCTTGTGAAGTGCTGGGCCCCTTGAAGCTGCCTGGGTATCCATGCACCCCTCTGCTGCCCCCTGCCTGTAGACCTGTCCTTGTTCCTGGACCTTTACATGTTTCTATGTCCATCCACGTTAGCATGAGTCCTCAGCTTGCACAGTGACCTCCCCCATGAGGTGTAGAAGCTGATTCCCAGCCTGGCATCCTGTACGCAGTGAGAGCTGTGCGTCCTCATATGTTTGCCTACCAAAGACTGCCCACACATTCCTGATCTGAGATATCAGTGTTATTATTTGAGCGTAAAAGCTGATTTATGCTTCTTTGTTGAGCCTATACAGACCTTACGCCATGGCTTATGCACGTGGCCTACACTGTTGCTATCATTGTACTTGTGTGCTGGTGTGTCTGCAGTTACACTGCCAAAACACTAGTTGTTTGAGCATGGGGAGGTTTAAGTAAAACATATTTACTCTGTCATATGAAACAAAGCTTAGCAAGCTTTGTCATTTTAATGATGGTGTGTTTTCAAGATTATCTGCTAAAATCAGTTTAAAGTTCTCCACTGTTGCTTTTGCATGAGCTCCGCATGCGCTTATCAAGCCAGTCATAAACATTTTCATCCTTGCTGTTTAAATTTAATGACAAGTCTGAGGGGCAGAGCGTGTCAGTCAGTCTGAGAGAGATGCCTGAGCATGGAGCTGGTCGGGCTGTGAGACACGGCCCGTCATCCACTGCTTACACACTCACTCTCCGTAATTAGCCGGTCACCCGCAGCAGTGTGATGAGAGCACCCCCCCCCCCCCCCCCCGTCCCACTTTAAATGAGCCGTTTTGGAAAGCTGACTGGAGATGCCTGAACACATGGTCTGCTTTCCCTTAGAAAGGTGTGTTCAGGTTAAGCAGAAAGGTCCAGGTTAGAACTCTGCCCGGCGCTGTTCAGGTTGGGAGAAGTCCGACTCGTAAGCAAGTGGCTTCGCTTGAATGAGGTGCCTGACCTCATTAAGCTGACCCCCTATTACGTCAATAGGGTAGAATGATGATACTTAATTAATCCCCCTGGGGAAATTCTCTTTTTGCTTACCCCATCTCACTCTCCATGAGAGACACACACACACACACAAGCAGGTGAGAGCAAGCTTAGGGGTTACCGTATGGGGCCAGCTGGTGTGCAGCGCCCCCCCTGGAGACATTGGGGCAGGAGCGTAGGTTTGGTTTCAACATTGGTGGGGACCAAATCAACCCCAAAACCTCCACTGGGGTCTTTCTGTCATGTCCTGTACCCAGACCCTGCTCCGCCGTACATGGGGGGGTCTCTGTCATGTCCTGTACCCAGACCCTGCTCCGCCGTACATGGGGGGGTCTCTGTCATGTCCTGTACCCAGACCCTGCTCTGCCGTACATGGGGGGGTCTCTGTCACGTCCTGTACCCAGACCCTGCTCCGCCGTACATGGGGGGGTCTCTGTCACGTCCTGTACCCAGACCCTGCTCTGCCGTACATGGGGGGGGGTCTCTGTCATGTCCTGTACCCAGACCCTGCTCCGCCGTACATGGGGGGGTCTCTGTCATGTCCTGTACCCAGACCCTGCTCCGCCGTACATGGGGAGGTCTCTGTCATGTCCTGTACCCAGGCTCACCTATGTACCTAGCCACCTGTCCCATGTCTCACTTGTAGCTAATATTAATATTATGTCCCAGGACTATGTTGGGAGTGGGTTGGGGGGGGGTGTCATCAGAATGACTCCTCAGGCTCCTTCAGACCAGCGCTGCTGACTCAGGGACAACATGCCACCCCTCCCCTGTCAGCCAGCTCTCAGGGACCGACACGGGACATTCGTCATTTTCTACCAGCATGAAGGACGTTCATGACCCTTAGGTGGCAGAAGGACAGGCGTGCATCAGCCTGTGTGTGTGTATCTGTGTGTCTGTGTGTGTCTGTGTGGATATGTATTACATTGTGGGGACAAAAACCTGTTATTTTTACGTTATTGGGACCATTTTTTTTTTTCGATCCCTACAAGGTGAAACTCAATTTTATAAAAATGCCAAAAGACTTGTATTTTGTTTGTTTACTTATGGTTAAGGTTAGGGCTGGGTAGTGTTTTTTCCCCAAATGAATGGACGGTCCCCACAAATATATGAATACAAGTGTGTGTGTGTGTGTGTGTGTGTGTGTGTGTGTGGGACTAGATGGAGGGTGGCTGAATTGGGGAGGGTGGGTGCGTACGCCTCATCTTCCCTTGTGGGAGCTCCTGTTTCTGTGGGCTGCCTCTTTTTCTCTCCCTCCCTCCTCACCTCCCTTCCCTCCCCCCCACCTCCGTTCAGGGGTGGTGGTGGGGGGGGTTTGTGGTGGGCGGGCTGTAGAGGGGTGGGTACAGAGCTGAGCGTGCGTCTGTGCACAGCTGAGCTGCGAGGGGGGAGAGCACACAGTGATGCGAGAGCGCTGGCACCTCGACGCGGCCACAGCCGGGGCCCCGGGCAACGGGGCGCCTCCGGCGGGGGACGCCCGGCAGCCCATGGGGGGGGCCTACTTCTGCCTTATCCGGAGGCGTTTCAAGAGGAGGCGCAAGAAACGCTCCGAGCGCAAAGGTACCCCGTCGCGGGCCGCCAGCAGGGGGCGCCTGTCACGTCGACCGCGGCGCTTAGCGCCGGTGAGTTTAGTTCGCGTCCGTTTCTAAGCCCGGCTGTGTAAACCTGCCGTTTCTGCAACCATGACGCGTGGCACCTGGTAAATAGTAGCACGTGGCAGTGGGCATGCAAGGGGGCATTTAGTTTGAAAGCGGCGGTTAAATGGCGAGAGGGTGGGATGGGCTGAGAGTGTTGGGTAGGCAGTGCTGGTGATGCCCCCCCACACACAGACACACACCGGCTCCGTATGTATTCAGGGGCGTTAGCAAGAGACACTCAAACACTGTCAAACATCCTCAGAAAGGTTTCTGAGTGGGAACAGCACAGCCATGTGTTTTACTAGTTTAATACAATTCAGGGGAATAACAGCAGTGCTCAGTTCTGTGTATGAGTGATATAAAAGTGCCATGTTAACAAAAATAAAACAAGGGAACTCTCGTTTATTAGCCTGTAAAGTGCTGGGTAGGCGTGCAGCTCCGTGCCCTCTGTGCTTATTGTGTTCCTGCTCCTTCACCAAACTCCTCTGTCCGTCTGCGGCACCTTGTACCCGTCCTGGGTCTGAGGATGTTTCCCCCGAAACTTTGTTTGCTTGTTTTTCTCCTGGGATGAGCGACAGCTGATTGATTAACCTGGCTGTCAGAAGAGCTGCATTTGTTCCCACTAGGTTGTATTCCACGATGAGCAAACTCTGTCACTTTACATCATGAATCTGTCCTTTTACATCATCTATGTTTGCATCATCTCTGTATTGTTTGTGCAGATTGGTACAATCCTTGGTGCTCCTGGTCTTTCTCAAATGTGTACCTCAGCATCGTTGGAGGTCTTCTCCCCCACAGAGGAATCACTGGAGCCAGCGGTGCAATATATTCCCTGCAGGAATCCATGATACTCTTCATTACTTAGGAGCTTTTATTTGGGGCTGAAAGTAATCGCTTCAGTACTTATTGCTGAATTAACCCAGCCCCGTTATCACAGCCCTCGCTGTCACCAAGTCAGTAAATTTTACCCTGTCATTGCTGGTGGCATTGCTCACTGGGAGGGGTGGGCAAAAAGATGCACCCTTTTATTGCTGGTTTAGCACGCTCTCTGTTAGCACATTTAAGAAGGACTTTTTGAAGGGCGTAACCTGTAGCACGTATAAGAGGGGCTTTCTATCCAGTGGGAGCTCGGAGAATGACACGATGGGCGCTCAGGGGAGCTGATGTCTGTATATCACTCCTCTGCCTCAGTTTGCTATTTCTTAGCCACCGTCACAGAGACAAATGAGAACTGCAGTTATTGCTCCAGCCCAGCAGGTGGCAGACTAGTTAAAGGCACCCAGGTGGGGTCTGCTGTGCTGTTTTCAGGCTCATCTTTCTAGAAATTCCATGAATCCATAGAAAAGGATGAACATGTAAGCTGCTTTGGATATGAGTGTCAAGTTAAAAGAATTAAATTGTGAATGTAGCCCCTCTCAGTAGCTATGCTGCGTCATCGGCATGGAAATGGACTAATCAGTTGCAATCAAGTGACACCCCTGGCAGTGAGGTTGCCGCGGGCACCAGCTGTGGCGAAGGGCTCCTGTAATTGGCCCTTCAACCCCGGGACGAAGTGCACGGTTCTGCTATAATTCCGGTTTAAATGCAAAGGCGCCATCGAGCCCCCGGCTCATGAAAATGGGGCTTAACTCACCGCGATGGCTCATCTTCTTAATATGGCGTATATGCCATGAGATCGGGGAGCTTGGGGGGGGGGCGGGTGCATTCCAGTAGAGTGTCGGTGAGGACCAGGTGAGGGGCGACTTTTGGCCAGGGGCTGCCTGCGGCATGTAGCCACCCAGTCATGGCGATTTCTTCACTTTTTGTTGCTAAAGTTTATTAACCTGCATTTGGTATTGTTACCAGCGTGAGGCACTGTTACTCCTTTCAGGTAGGATAAGCTCATCCCCGAGCTAACGAGGGCAATTAACACAGGTCATAGCATCATAATGGTCATTAGGGGTGCGGTGCAGGATTTGCATTTCTTTGCCACAGAGCATGTTTATTTTTACAGGAAGTGCCCGTCGCTATGGTTACTCCATGATTGTTATAATGGCCAAAGGAGGACTTGAACTTCTGATTTCTGAGCATTTCTCTTGGAATCTGGAATCAGAGGTGTCACTTAAGACACTGATATGATCAATCGATACTCCTGGCAGTCACTTTTAGTGTCATTCAGATAGTGGAAGCTTCTTGGGTGAAAGTGTAAACATTCTGAAAGTACATACGTATAAATTTTAGGGGGTAACAGTACACAAAAATCACGGTTCGGAACGTGCCTCGGTTTTAAAGCCACGGTTTAGTATGTTTTCATTACTGCGGGCTTAAAAGAGAAAAACATATATTGCTTCTTTTTTTCTTTGTTAAACAGAGGTTTACTAAACAAAGTATGACTGTCTTTCTTAAACAAAAAGTCCCTGTCAATACTGCTGCAACCTACTAATAAAAAAAATGAAATTCACTTAAAAGGAAATCAAAATAAATATTCTCTCAAGTAACTAAAATTAAAATTAAATATCCAGGAAGGTGCACATTTTGAAAATTAACTGTATGATCTGTACTGTATTCACATTAGCAGCTTTCAAAAAATCAAAAAATGCAAAGCATAACAAAATGAATATCCATTATGGTGCAGCATTTAAGAAATACCTGTGCTGTGTTTGTAATCACATTAACATTCAGCTTGGCATTAGGACGTACGCGCGCATAGGCGGCTTCATCCGCCCCTTTCTGAATGTCACTCAGGGGAATCACACAAACACACAGCTTCCACTTTTGGTACATTTGCATACCGAACTGAAAGACCTGTACCAAAAATGTTATGTACGAATACGGGTATCACTTTACAAAAAGGCTCCCTTCTGCCACTTGTAAATAGTAGTAACTCATTAGTAACAAGAAAACTGTTATAAGTTGTTTAAAACTTTCTATTAATAATTTACAAAGTGTCACAACCTAATTAATAACCACATTATAAACCGTTCATAAACCCTTTATATAGGTAGCCTTATTGTAAAGTGGCACCTGAATATGTGTACCGTGACACTCCTAATAAATGTGTATTTACCGTAGCTTCAGAGAGTTTGGAGTAACGAATGTGTAGAGGTTCGCTTCTCCTTTCTGATACCTCCCCCGTGCCATACAGAAAGCCCACCCCCCCAGTACAGGGACACCACACATGTTTCAGACAGGCTGACTGTGCTCAGCGTTTGGCCTCGGGGGGATGTGGGGGGATGTGGGGGTTCAGCCCCTTTCATATTAACCATATAACCATTACATTAAATTATTGATGGCTGTAGATAGGGCCAGTTGTGTGCCGGGTATAGTGCGCATTCAGTATCGTGGCTGCCTTAAATGTGTAGTTAGTGTGCAGGTCTCGCTCATTTAACCTTAAGGTAATTAAATGAAATTTCAGTGTCCCCAAGTGAGGGAGGGGTCCAGCCTGGGTGGACAGGCGTGTGAGGCGGAGCCCGGTCCGATTAGTAAGCAGGGGTGTTGCAATGAAGGCCGCCCCACCCCCCCCCCCCCCAATTCTGCGTCTCCGCCAAGAAGTCCTTCAGATGACATTGTCACTTTTTTTCATTTCGTATATAATATGAGCTGTACAGGAATTATTTATTTTATTATATGTAATTGTTATGCACTTTCATATTGGGCTTCAGGCCTCCTGTGACCCTGACTGTGATGAATGGTTAGAAGATGGATGGAGAGATGGATGGATGTGTTTTTTACACACATACACACATACACACACACACACACACACACACGTATACACACACATATATGGGCGTGGTTGTGTAACCTAAAGGTTGCTTTTTGGAACCCAAGACTGGGCCCCATTACATTTTATGAATTTATTATTTGATAATTCACTAGAAAAATGAGCCCAACAGAGTCCAGCTGCCTGACCTCTTTCCCGCTCGGCCGTCAGACTCCCCTTCGTCAGCTGCATTCCCACACACTTCTCACGGTTTTCTGAAGCGGCTGTAATGAAATTGCTGTATCGCGATTGGGCGTGTTGAACTACGGCTGTTATATGCGAGGGTGAGCAATCTGACTTTTTGCAGTTGGTATGTTAGACATTAGGCATTGCCGTGGTTCCCTGGTCTTCCTTAGATGTTATGCGCCCTCACTTGCTAAATGGCATTAGCCGAATCGCTTCGATGGCCATTAACACACTATCACATACATCCAAGCAGAAAGACAGGTATTGTTGTTCTTAGCGGGCCTTCTAGACGGGCTGCGACCGTATCTGCGGAGACGCAGGCGGAGTGAGCAATCCTAAGGACCGGCCCCAGTTCTTCCAGACTGGCACTAACAGCCTCTCTCCTGATAAATGGTTAGGCAAACCTCCAGCGAGGAAAAACGCCCCTTGAGACCTGTCGATTAGAACGCTCTGCTTTCTAGCCACTGCCGCTCTGTAAAATATAGATTTTGTGTTATTCGTATTATTGTATTAATCCATTTTCCCCCCCTTGGAGTAGATTTCCCAGCAGGTGTGAATTTATTGAGTTGCTTCCTGTCTTCCCGATGTTGCCTACGGATCCGGGTCATCTGCTTCAGCGCCGAACGGCCGCACTGTCCTCAGTTTTCAGGAAGCCAAGGTGATGTTAAGACTCATCATCGCTTTCTGCTGGAGGGTTACAGACTCAGGGCTTCCCCAGAACTGTGAGTTTATTAAATGGCCCAATTTATGTCTCATATTGGAGAGGTTCAGATAGGAGATGGGCTCTGTGCCGGATCCAGCGACAGGCGTGAGGGAGAGGAGGGGCGCTCACACGATTGTTAGCATTTCCTGGTTCCCTCTCCATGTTCCCGTCCCCTGCCACGATCCAGGACAAACAGTGAACTCCATTAGGAATCCCTTCCCCTCCACGTCCACTGTGCTCCAGGCAGATAACCTGTCCCGCTGTTCCCCCCAAGCCCTGAGGTGAGGTAGAAGGGGGCTTTAAGCTGCCAGGGGATGAGGGGCCGCCCCACGAGGCAAGGCGAGTGGCCTCGCTCTGCCATCTGCCCTGCCCGCGAATACCCTCCGGTCCGATACCCGCAGCTGATAGCCGCCAGGTGCCGGGCTGCGATAAACCTGCTGGCGTTCCCCGTTATCTGCCGCCAGCCATCCGGCCGTGCTGCCACCCAACGCCTCCCTGCCCTCAGCGCCACCACCGCAGCCCCTGAACTGCAAGCTGTGGAATCCAGCTCCCGCATTGGCCCTGTCGCCAAAACCCCCCGGAATATCAGAGCGCCCGGCTTGGCCTCGACTCGACTCGACCCGCAGAGGCTGCTGGAAAGATCCTCTGAAGCCCAGCGCTCCTGTTCACACTAATTAACACCCCCGTCCACTCGTCCCGTCCTGACGGGGACTTTGAATCATAGTCTCACCTTCTGTTCTCATTTCTTTAGAGATGTTATGTCCATGGAACCACTTCAGTGTTGATAGTGAATTATTCCTTATATTTATCAAACTATTTTCATTTAGAAAGGAGTTTTTTCATTGAATGAAGAATTATTTTAACTGCTAAAGTGGGTTTGAGGATGGATGGATGCATACGCATACATTATGTTTACAAGGTGCATCTTTTTCCCTGTTCTTTGCTTTCACTTCAGTCTGCTTTCATTTCATCATGAGAATTAGGCGACCCCCCCCCCCCCCCCCCCCCACTGGCGAGCCTTTATTTGGTTTGCGGGGTTACATGATCATCTGGGGTCCACCTTCCAGGTCACGGTCCAGTGCCGGCGGACGTCCCGGTGCCCTTAGCCGTGGAGCTTGGCGTGCCCGTTAGGGCACTGGATTGATATGCCGCCACTGCACCCCCCCCCCCATACCCCTCCTGAGGCGCTTGGGGGCTACATCACAAATTAGAGCTGTCATAAAGATTTTACAGGTCCTGCTGAGAGTGTGGGTGGGGGGAGGGGGCTGCGGGGAACTAAGTGTCCTTGAAGAGCACAGTAAATGATTTTTATTAGCCGAGCAGCGACGCCGTGAGTGACCCACATCCCCCCCACCGCTGGCGGCCAGGCTTCTCTGAAGGATGCCTGCACGGTCAGCCTGGCCGATTCAGGATCCGGGCCCCCCCATTTACTCCCGCCGGGGGGCGTCTGCCATTGGACATGGACACGACCTTGTCCCGAAGGCGACGGATCACACCGCCAGTGGGTCCTCATAAATTTTCCACTCGGATGACAATCTACAAGTCCTCCCCCCGCCCCCACCCCCCACCCACATGCTTTTGGCAATTTAATGGTTCGTGTCTGAAAAGGTCAGTGTTGCAGTACTTATTGATTTCCTTCATTTGCAGACAGTGGGGAGATGTAGTTAATTTGTGATGTTGTCCTATAACGCATCACGGCCAGTGCAGTGTCTCGTACAGTGCTTGCCGGACGCTCCCCCACGTGACGCTCGCCCTCTTCCTGGTCCTGACCACCGCTGCAGCAGCAGTGCTCCTGCTCTTTGTCTGCTAACACACCCGGCTGTAATTCGGTGCGGATCAGGGAATGCTGTGCTTGCCGGTGAAGTGGAATCAGAGCTGGCAGCCTAATTCTCATCTCTTATTAGTGGGTATGGTGCCGAAATTAAATAATGGGCTGCAAGATTGAGGCAGAATGAGGTTCCCCATGTGTCTGGTGGCTAGACCCGTCTGACGGGTGAAAGGTCGCTATCATGCGGGGGGGTGTTGTCCGCCCCCCACTCCCCCACTACACACACACACACACACACACCTCATCAATTCCATTCAGGCAGCCTTGGATACGAGGACCCCTTCCGATTAAAGGCCCCCTGACTCAGCATAGCTGCACGTGTAGCACATTAAGGGTCATTACTTAGGGCCTGAGCAGTGTGTAGGTAATGAGCGGTGTGTCAGGGGTGGGGTAGGGGGGGGCTAGGGGGGGCTTTCTATGCCAGGCACCTTGATGAAGGACACGTCCAATTACCTTTCAATTCCAGCCTTCAGTCGGATTCATCTGAAAGGGAGATTGAATCAGATAAAGTCCAGCATCTGGCGGCTCTGCTGGCGCCCACTTCCTGTCCAATCCAGTGGACATCACCACCCCCCCCCCCCGCCAACGGCCCCGTGTGGAAGACAATGGAGTGCACCACCCACCCCAGCCCTAACTCAGCACTGATGGGCAAATCACAAGATTTGGTCCCCCCCTCCCCAGCACCCAAACTATCCATCAAATCTCATGATTCTCCTGACGTGACAGGCATCCCATAATATGCTCCATAGTTTTGGCCATGATTACCTTTCCTTGAGCGCGCTGTGATCCGGCCTCTCTTTTTGGGTAGTGCTCAAATGACGAGCAGCGTATTCAGGGATCAATTTAAGCGAATGACACTCTGTAATGAAAGGTCCTGTGTGAGGTAAAATATTCGATGGCAGTGTAACATTTCACTTTTTTGTGCAGAATTGATTTTTTTTCCCCCCGTTCGGCTGGGTAGTTACGGCTGGCAAACTTTAAAGTGGCCGTCCAGTGGGGCGGAGCCTTGATGCTGCGCTGGTATATGCGGGCCGGATCTGTGGGGCTGCCTTAGCCTGGTGGCATCTGGGGGGGCGCCTGCGGCTGCGTCATTTATGCAGCTGTGCTCTGGCTTCTGGTTTCCGTAGAAACCCAGGCTTCCCAGGCACCGCGCTCGGCCCACTTTATCCACGGGGATCTTTGATGGTATGTAATTGTCTTTCCTCTGCCCACTCTGGCGCACCCTTTTAAAAGGCCACAAAATGCTGCGAGATGCGGGGGGGACTTGAACGGGGGCGGGGGGGTTGATCATGATGTGTGACTGTCATGGCTCCTTCCAGCCAGCGTGTCGTCAGGTAGTGAATCCCCACCCTGTCCCCATCTCACTGGCCAGGTTACTGTATCCATGCCATTTTTCAGTCCTCTGGCTAATTACTGCGCCGTTATCTTGCGAGCGGGATTCCAAGCCCCTTCGTTGGTGTGGGGGGGGGGGGGGGGGGGGGACTGCATCTCCTCAGTCTGGAGCATGTTCCTGTCGGCTCCCGGCTCCCGGCTCCCGGCACCGGCCGGGTCACACAGGAGCGTGCCGGCCATCCTTGGCAATTGCCTGCTGTTGCATCATCACCTGAATAGCGAGATTCACTCCCTGTGGGAAAGAACAATGAGCGACAGGGAGATTAAAATGTCGGGGGTGGTGGGGGGGGGGGGGAATAGAGTAGATCCCAGAAACCCCTCCCCCCCCTTCCCCCCGCCCCATGGCCTTCATATCACACCTGGTGATAGAGCCTAATTACGTCATGAAAATCCGCAGCTGTCTGGAAGGGGGCACTGTGGGACATAAAGCTCCCCCCCCCCCCACCAATGAATCAGTGAAACTCACCTCAGGCCGGGTCGGGGCAGCACCATCAGGCGGATTTCGCTTTCAGAATTTATAATTGGGGAATGCTGGGGAGTGCATGTGTGAGTGAGAGAGAGAGAGAGTAAAGGACAGAGAGCAGCAAGGGCATCCAAGGCCTCCCCATGTCCCGTGCTCATCCTCTACCCCCCCCCCCCCCCCCATGAAGCATGGCTTTGAGAGTGTGCTGTCTCAGGCTCCCCGTGAGGGCACATGGGCAGGTGTGGGGTGGATACATTTTGGCCCCCCAGTCTTAAAAAGTGGAGCCACATCCTGCTACCTGAGGAGGCGCCAAGCTTCACATTTGTTGTGTGGCGCTTTAGGGGCAGTTCAGCAGGAGGGAGCCGCACTCTGCAGCTCTCTGAGGAACTTCTGATGGTGATGTCACCATAGTGTGTCAAGATCATCCCCCATGACCCCAGTGGTGAGGAGAGCCTGAAAGGGTTGACGCTCTAATGATAATGATGACTAATGATGCAGCATGATTGGACGTCATGTCGCTTCCTCGAGGTCCATGCCAGGCGTCCATGCCAAGCGACAGTCCTGAGGACGTTACAGTACTGGGAGAAACTCTTTAAAGCATGGGGGGGGGGGCTGCTTTCTGCCAGTCACATTAATGGTTAAGGTCCCCCCCAATGGCTCTGTTCCCCACTGGTCATTATGAGGAGAGTAATTAGAAACTGTAGCCTGATTGGCTGAGCCTGAAATGCCCCACCCCTTGGGACCGGGCGTCTTGTCGGTAGATGCCGACACGTAGCCTGATGTGGATTTTTAACCATGGTGATCCTGCAATGACCTGTTCCCCCAAAGCACTATGTGCCTGTGTCAGAAGTCGAGATGTATCGTGTTCGGTTTTGCCAAATAAATTCTGAAAATAAAGTCCGACATTGTAGCTTTAAAGTCATATTTGCCACATGACGACAGCAGGGCATGGTCAGGTGGTTGGGTATGCGGTGTCCATGGAGTGCTGTTCAATTCACACTGGGGGAAAAGTGTCTGACTTTCACACACCATCCCTTTAATCGCACAGATCTACCCCATGAAGTGGCAAGTGGGTATTTAATTCCTCAGCTGGTGTAGGCTGCTGTCCGGCTTCTATCCCTCAGTGAAGACAAGTGTCACCGATTCGAGGCAGAGGCTGGGAGAATTCCGGTGCCTCACGCGGGAATCACACCCTTGTATGTCTTTTTCCATGTAGGATTTGCCTGCAAGCGTGTCATGGATGCGGTGACAGATGTGGATTTGAATGGGGGGAGAGCAGCGGCTGTCCAGGGGAGCAGCTCTTTAAACAGTTTTCTGATGTTGAAGGAGCTTGTATTGACCTCGATCGACGCTCCCTGATGGTCCTTCGGATGGCATGGTCCCGTCCGGTCGGGCTCATGGCCAGCACTCTCGAGTCCCTGTCCTGCTTTGCGTGGCGCGGACTGCTTCGTTTTTTTTTTATTAATTTATTCCAAGCAGCACTGATGAGGTCAGACGCTCCGTATCTCTGTAGCAGCCTCTACAAGCCTGCTTATAGCCTCCATGCTGCCGCTGCCTTTAACAGTTCCCTCTGGCTCTTTTTTTTTGCCCGCACAGTTTATGAGCACGAAACGATTCGCTTTTACCTGAAATGCAATTGCTTTTTTTTTTTATCTCCCTGTTGTCTCCTCCTCCTCCCTGGGATGAAGTTTTATTAAACTCGCGGCTTCTGGGCCTGACGGCCGCCGTTCTCTCCACCGAAACAGTGCCGCTATCTCGGGGCGGCAGACGGGCGCGGGGTGAAAGACAAATCAGACACCTTATTTCCCTCCTGCTGGAGAGATTGACACAGGCCTATTTTACCTCTGAAATCCCTCATCTCTTCTCCCCCATCCCCCACCCCACACACCTCAAAAAAAACCTTTTTTAACTCTGCTGGAAGTCGAACGTGACGATTCGGGGAGCGTTTTGTGTCGCGCGCATCGAAAATCAGGCTCCGTGGGCCCGTGACTTCACACAGATAAGGCATTAAAATCTGATGCAGGGCGGGGCTCGCCTCGCCATAGCGGGTCGGGGAACGCGGATCCACCCCTCCCATCAGGCTGGCTGGCCCGGTCTCGCTGGGGTTTGGGTCCTGGCCTGCCTGTTTCAGTGCTGTCACTTAGGGATGTCATTACATCCATGAATAAAGCTCCCCACCGTCTGATAAGAGCAGATTTGGCAGATATTTCTCTAACCACGGCCTTTCAGAGATGTCCTTCATGCTCGGGTGGAGCCGCTTCTGCTTCTGAAATTGTCTCGCCGTCTTTGGACCCAAGAAGTAAGGTAAAACGAATAAATAAAGTTTAGAAAAAAAAAATCATTGCTGGCTGGTCACATGATCTGTCCTGTCCTCAGGGCTCCAGGAGTTTATAACGATTCATCCTGGTCAGGGCATGGAAACAACTACTGTTCATCGCCTGAAAGTCCTGGAAGGCTTTGTTGTTACGTATGACAAGGTTTATGAGCTAAATTGTAATTTATTAATAGAATTGCCATTGGCAAAACTATAAGGTGGCCTAAAGGATAACAACAGAACAAAAATAAAAAATTTGTAGGATAACTTGGAGTGTCCAGGGTAAAATTGAGTGATGTTGGCTGAAGGCTGTTTTTCTAGTTTACTGTTATAGTATCGATTCCCACCACCCTGCACCATCCTCTCCACTGATGTAGGACTAGAGCTCAATAGCACAGTGTCACCCTGCCCCCTGGCAAGGGCACTGCAGCCAGTCCGGTCCAGCCCAGCTCCTTAAATTGCTCTTGCGGTTCTGTCCCATTTGCCTCCTTCGCACTCTCCCCCAGACCCCCGCTTCCAGCTCAGGCAGCTCCACGGTGCCGTCAGGTTACCGGTGGTCTCCCTCCCCTCATCTGCATGGTTATTGTCCCTAAGGCCCCCTGCCCCCTACTGTAGTGACAGTTTGCGGCCTACAGGGGACAGTTGCATGGTTTGAATGGCAGTGAATGCCGTCACTGCCCGTCTGACACTGCAGGCATCGTGCCAGGAAGCCAGTGACCACGTTTAAGAAGGTGCCGTTATTTTCTGGACGTCTTGCTACCTGGCCGGAGGGCTGCTGAATTTGTCCTGTGCTAATTGAGTCGGTAATTATGTGTGACGCCCCTCTTAGAGCTGGGGAAGGAGACAAGGGGGCCGTCGAGGCAGCGTGCTGCTGGATGGTTGGGGTTGGCTAGGGGGTTTCAGCATTCGCCCCCACTGGCATTATGGCGTACAGACTGCATTAACTCATTACACGGAGGGATCCGGAAACTGCTTTTACCTGGGGAGATTTGAATTAGTGGCCAAAAAGTTTTATTTCTAGAAGGCTTTTCTTTTATATCTTCTGCGGTACTTACAATTTCATTTCTGTAAAAAGAAATCAATTACATCGTATTCGCACAATACCTACAAAAAAAAACTGCTAATGTTGGAGAAATGGGATCAGAGTATTGAGTTTGAAATACAGAGATTGTGATTTTGCAGGTTTTTGGGATTCCCCTCTAGTCGCTTTCTTTTCGATGACAGTTTGACTCGGGCCCTGCCTGCCGTTCCGCATTAGATGGTGAGCATATCCACGTGATGCTCGTTGCGGCGATATTCAGCCCTCCGTCACGTAGCTAATCAGACTACGTGGCCTATGATCGTGACCGTTCGCCAGAAAGTCCTTCGAATGGCGATGACCAGATCCTATAAACGCTGTCACCTTGCTGTGACAGTGCTTTGTTTTGACCACGCAGGAAATGCGGCCCCGATGTCATTGTCACCGTCTAAAAGCTCGTCTGTGTCAGTAGCGGTGTTTTCCCTGCTGGTCGCCATGGAGAGATGGATATGGTTGTCAGTAGACAGCTTCCCGCTATTACGGCCTGTCAGCACATCTCTCCTGCACTGAGATTATTTTATTCTTACTTTAATCTTAAAGTAAAAAGTATTTTCTCACTTTCTCACCGCCCCCCCCCCCCCCCTTTCTTCTTTCAGGTCGAGCCATAGCCCGTCAGCCTCGGAGCCAGCAGAAGTGCCTCACCATGGATATGGATGAAGAGGAGAACATGAGTGAGTCCATCTCACCAGCACGGTCCTTTTCTGACCCCTAGCTGACCGGGCCTGCTCTCCAAACTGGACCTCTCTCCCCCCCCACCCCCTTGAAGAAGGGGAAACTGCTCTGTCACCTCAGTCTAGGGAATCAGTACTCGCTTACGGGTGCATGGGCTTTTTGTGAAAAATGGGTCCACGGAGTGCCGAGGTCCGTTTGCGGACTGGGCTACGTGTCATTCAGGTCCCTCGGGGTTTCCTGTGCTCTGAGATTCAGTGCAGTGCTTTGAGCCAGTGCCACAGTCACTGGGCTGGGCTGCCTTGGAGGAACGTTAAGTCCGAGTCCCGCTTGATATGCAGCGGTTTGCTTAGATTAGATGCCTTTTCCTGCCTTTTCCTGTGCTCAGGCCATCAAATGAGGTGTCTCTCCCCCCCCCATGTCTATGCGGGCGATAAATAGGCTGCTCCTGTATTTATGTAAGATGTATGAACAGCCACCCTCAGGCTATAAACCCGTGCTGGGGGCCTTGGTCTGCTGCTGCCCCATGCCCCATATTTGAAGGATATGCATTTCCAAAGGCAGCCGGCACACATGGAATTATTAAAGGGTAAAAAAACAAAAAAGTGAGCCGTGTCCGATCCGTCACGCTGCTATTCCATCCCGTGCTTCTAATTATTATATGGCTCTTCGGTTTCTTTATGTCCTCGTTAACGATGCCTTCAGAGCGAATCGATAATGAGTCGGGATGGCGTGGCACTGCCGGGTGGCGTGGCAGCAGAGGGCTTTGACAGAAGCCGCACTTCAGACCTGCCGCTCCCAGAGCCGCCGGAACGTCGCTTCCCGTTGGTTCGAAACAGATGCACAGAGAACTGGTAACACACTCCCGGGTGGAGACAGCCTCTCGGGCGATGTGTGGGACGGCTTTAGTCTCCAGGACCCTGGTCTTGTAGATGGCAGCTTTATGCTGGCGTTCCCCCAATGGGAGGGGTGAGCTTCAGTAACTGTGCAGAGGGCCTGAAATGAGAAATACGTCTTAATCATCCCCACCTTCTTCACTGCTCGTGACTAATTGAAAGCTGCAGAAAAAGTATTCATTTTAGTGTGCAGACATCTCTCCCCCTCCTATACCCATGTGACAAGTTTCTAGAGAATGTTTAAATAGCTGTAGAGTTTCTCACTGAAAGCCTTTGATTAAACCTAGAGGAACGTTACAAGAACGTACAGCCAATTAGGTGAGATGTACATCCACAGCATGAAGACCCATTCCATGAAAAGCTTACGGAGGAAAGGCCAATCAAGGACGTGAAAGAAACTTTCTGAAAGGTTGCTTTCAGCAGTGAAACTCTTACATAAGGATTTTGAGAAAGTTTTTCAGAAGTTTTAGACGAGCGGCAGCTGGAACCTGAAGCGGTTTGATGGTAGCCCTCCATTGTGGTTCCAGAGTGTGTGGCTTTGTTCACTGGGCTGTGACACGCTATTAAATCTATTGTCAGTGCCCCCCTTCTTTGAGCAGCGCTCCTAGGAGGGCCCCCCCCCCGGACCTCCGCGGTGGCCGAGCTGTCAGATCACGTTGCCGTCTGGGACACGGCCGTGAGACTGGCATTCCTGTTTTCCTTGTGTCCGAGGTGCTGGCCTGGGATGTCATGATCACAGCAGACGTGACCAAGCCGTCTCGCCCAGGTTTACAGGAGAAGAAACTTTCTTCAGTTTTTGTATGAAGTGTCGAAACCAGGAGATACTGTAGCCCGCCCCCCCCAGCCCAAACTTGATAGGGACACCCTTCAGAGCATACATAACACAACAACCCTGGGGGCGTGGGTGCCAACCTACAAACGGTCAGGGCTGGGACAAGCTTCTTCCCACATAAAAACAGGGTCGTCATCCGCTGCAGCACAAAGGCAGGTAAGGATGCAGAGCAGGTAAGGATGCAGGGCAGGTAAGGATGCAGGGCAGGTAAGGATGCAGGGCAGGTAAAGATGCAGGGCAGGTAAGGATGCAGAACAGGTACTGTAAGGATGCAGGGCAGGTAAGGATGCAGGGCAGGTAAGGATGCAGGGCAGGTAAAGATGCAGAGCAGGTAAAGATGCAGAGCAGGTAAAGATGCAGGGCAGGTAAGGATTCACACAGCAGACATACAAGGACAGCACAGCAGGGAAGCCTAACATCCACAGCATTAAAAATAATAGCCAGTTTTCTTATGTGCGGCGTAACATGTCAGCTTGAAGTTGGGCTGTCACTCCAGGCTCTAAGAGGAATGTTGTTAAATATTTCTTCCTGTGAAATGTTGGGTATAACTATGAATGCCTGTAATGGTCTGGTTCTTAGCAGTAAGTGGGATTTTTATGGTTGTAACATGTGACTGGCGGAGGCTTGAGGATGTAAGGACACTAGGTAGTTGGAAGTGGATGCAGTAGAATAACGCCCCCCCCAAGCCACAGTCTCCTTTTCCTTTGAGCACAGTGACACTTTCAATGAATTTGGCGTAGTCTGAAAAGTGAATGCCTCGCTAAATATTTGAACTGAAACGTGTATATTTGTGTTGTGACCTAAGGAATGTAATTATAACGGGCACAGTAAGGAGGCGCTGTTGCAGTCTGAATAGTACCATTCCTAACCCCTTTAAGCTGTGGTTCCTTCCAGACCTGGACTCCACGGGGTTCTGCTTGGTGTAGGGCTGTACCTAAATGTGTGTCTTGCCTATTAGGTGCTGGTTCTGGCCAGATTGTTTTGTGCTTAGAACCCACATTTCTTATAGTCTTTCGCAGCCTCCCCAGGATGGCCTGCTCTCCTGGAGGCTGCCCCGTCATTCGCTATCCTGAACTCCATCCCTCAAATACCAGCACAGTCATTGTCTCTCTCACACACATACACGCACGCGCACATATTTGTATTCATATCTTTGTGGGGACTCTCCATTCATTTATATGGGAAAAACCCAAACCTCAGCAGTGGCGACCTTAACCCCTACCCAACCCTTAACCTTAACCATAAGTAGCCAAACAAAATACAAGGCTTAGTTTTTTTATTGCAGTCACAGATTTTTAGCAAATTGAGTTTACCATTGTAGGCACTGAAAAATAGTCCCCACAATTTTTTATCACATTGTGGCGACCAAGTGTCCCCACATAATACAGTATATACATAACCCATACACACACACAGGGCTCATTCGTGCATGCACACACAAACAGAGATATACAGTGACACACACAGAAAACCTCCAAATGCACTCCAAGAATATTTTATGCAAAGTATCCAGGAGCAGAACTACTATTCCACCTGAAGGTCAAGCCACGCAATTTAATAGCTGCCTGGTGATTATGAGTGTCTTTCAAAAGTAATTGGTTCACTGGTTTTGAAGTTTGACTCTAAAAACGTCCTCAGAAGAGTGCCGGCCGCGGCATGCAGATGACGAAGACCTGGCCGCTTTGGGGCCCTCGTGTAGCAGGGTTCATGCTAACTAGAGTTTTTCTGCAGGACTAGAACTAGTGAAAGCATGACATAGTATACAGGTTACTAGTGATATAGTTATTTCTGCGTAAGATCCAGTGCAGCTGAATCCAGTGTGTGTTTCTAAGGGGGTTTAAGTTTGTCTTCCAGTTGGCTTTTGTGAAATTTGCTCTTTTTCTCAGTTTTTTATCTCTTTTCTCCTGGGGCGCCTCCTCCCATCTGCTCCTCTCTGTGACGCGCCCTCTTCACCTGCCTGCCTCCCTACTCTCCCACGCCAAGCTCGCTCTCCCCCCCCCCTCTCTCTCTCCCCCCCCCCCCTCATCCCTGTCTCTCTCTCTCTCTCTCTCTCTCTCTCTCCCGGTCTCTCTCTCTCCCCCCCAAAGGAGTAACCTATGGAGCTTTTGCTGGAGGATGTTATAAATGGAAATTTAGTCGACGTTCCATCAGCTTTGTGGACGTGACAGGGTGATGTGTGTTCCTTCCAAACGGCCATGCTACGTACCCCCCCCCCCCCCCCCACTCAGTCCCATAATGGTTAAGGTGGTTGACGTTGTGGGGTTAACATCGTGATTCACTAGAGCAGCACCCTGTTCCCATGACAGCCTGGTCAGAGCGGCATCCGGGTGATGCATTCGGTCTCACTTGTATCTGAAAAGCTCCCTAAGTCAATCTGCTTCTTTCATCCAACCCCCACCCCCCAACATCACTGCCCACCTGTCCCCATGTGTCACCGACACCCCCCAACCCAGTCCAGTACACACACTGGCTCTAGCGCCATAAGAGAGACTTTCTTTAAATTATTAATGGCATCAGATATGAATAAAGTCTACTTTATAAAATTTGATTTATGCATTTTTAATTGATTCATTTTAATGCTTTTGAAGATTATTATATCTTTATAGCAGCAAGCTTTTGTTTACTGTGGTTGATCTAATGTGTTTGTATTGTTCACAGTCGACTGCAAGGTCCTGCAAAGGCTATGCTGTTTCTGGCCTGGTCTTTTAATTACATTTATGCGTGTGTAACTGTTTCTCTGCTACTTTTGTGTGATGCCTCATTTAAAAGTCTGTTGAATTCTCAGTAAGCTCCCCTCCCCCACTGCCCCCTTTAATCAGATGAGGAACACACATCACCCGTTCAGTCACAAAGAGCGGTAAAGGAATTGTTAAATTTTGCATTTACAAGGTCCTGCAACGAAGGCGTTGTAAGTTACTCTTTCTGGGCACCGCAGGTTCGTGCAGCACAGACGTAAAGGAAAACCGCAACCTGGACAACGTCTCCTCCAAGGAGGGGACGGGCGAGGCAACTCCGCTTCCGAATGGCAGCGGTGGGGGCGGCCGCAAGCGCCCCCTAGAGGAGGGCAATAATGGGCATGCGCATTCCAAGTTTCGGCCCAAGAAGCGCAAGAAAACGCCGGGGCCCGTGCTGCCCAAGAACGCTCTGATGCAGCTGAACGAGATCCGTCCGGGGCTGCAGTACAAGCTGCTGTCACAGACGGGCCCCGTGCATGCGCCCGTCTTCGTCATGACCGTTGAGGTCAACGGGCAGCTCTTCGAGGGCTCTGGCCCCACCAAGAAGAAGGCCAAGCTGAGCGCGGCCGAGAAGGCGCTGCGCTCCTTTGTGCAGTTCCCCAACGCATCCGAGGCACATCTGGCCATGGGCCGCACACTCACCGTCAACACCGATTTCACCTCCGACCAGGCCGACTTCCCCGACATGCTTTTCAACGGCTTCGAAACGCCGGCACCCCCCGAGGAGACCTTCTACCTGGCGTCCAACGGCAACGGCTCTTTTGGCCCCTTGGGGGAGTACCCCCTGCCAGCGACAGCCGGCGCCAACAGCCTGGCCCAGTCGCCGTTGCCGGCGCCCTCGGCCTTCGCCACGCCATCCAGCGGCAAAAACCCCGTGATGATCCTCAACGAGCTGCGGCCGGGCCTCAAGTATGAATTTGTGTCGGAGAGCGGCGAGAGCCACGCCAAGAACTTCGTCATGGCCGTCACGGTGGACACGCAGACCTTCGAGGGCTCAGGCCGCAACAAGAAGCTGGCGAAGGCACGTGCCGCCCAGGCCGCCCTGTCCGCGCTCTTCAACATGCAGCTGGACCAGACGCCCTCTCGCCAGCCCATCCCCCGCGAGGGCTTGCAGCTACACCTGCCACAGGTACCGCCCGTGTATGAAGTAGGCCAGTCGCCTGCTGCCTTGTGGGTATTCCTCTCATTAATGCCTGACTCTTCTCCTCAAAGAATGTTCTTCTCTGTTTTGTTTTTTTCGTCCCCCTGTTTTGAAAGCAAGTTTAATATTCATGAGTAGCAGCTTAGTTTCAGGCAGGGAACTGCTGCTGGCCTTGGGAGACGTGGCCGAGTTTGAGAATCGCATTGCTGTGCGTTATTAGATGGTGGTGGAATCTTTAAATAGCGAGCAGAGCTTTAAGTACGAGTCTGAGTTTCATGCAGAAGCTGAAAGGGCCCAGCCACCGGCTCTTCTCAAAAGGAACTGTAATATTTCTAGTGAGCATGAAATTGATATTTCTTTTTTAATTAAAAATATAATATAAGCTTCTGTCTAATACTCTGGTGAATTAAAGCACATTATTACTGATTCTTTCCTTCTGCAGATTTTCAGATTTACGGTTATATTAACGGTTTCTGTCTTTTAAAGTTAAGGCTGTCCGGAAGCGTTGTGAAAATGGATGCATATGTGTAAACAGTGCAGTGTGTGTTAAACCGGCAAAGACCGGTACAAACCAGAATGGGAATCGGAAATAACTAATCTGCCAAGCTGGATTGGCCGTCACATTCCTTTAGAGGTCCTGGTGCTTTTTGGAGATTTTCTGCATGATAAGTCATTGGTCCTTCAGAGCCGAAAGGCAGGCAGACAGAAGGATGGCGGAGGGGTGGAAGTCGGCACAGAGCTGAAGCGCTAAAGTCCTCCATCTGTGGGGGGCGCATATATGCACACATCTGTTAATCCTGGCCCATAATCCCCGATTCGGATAAGAGCTCGTCAAAGTAAACCATAATCTTAATTAACATCACCTCAGCGAAGGTGTCGAAACATGGCAGCTGGTTATGCATCTCCCTCTGGCCAGGCTGTGTCTGAGGCAAACCAGTGTCTGTCGATAGGGGAGAGGCTGCACCCGCCCCAGGCTTTGTTAAAGAGGAAGTCGCTTTATCTCTATCTCTGTCCAGTTGCGCTCGACTGGCCTGCGATGTTGTGGCCACTGGTTTACTGAAAAGCCGTTACCCAGAAACCCAGGCTAATGCTAACGCCTGAGCTCGATGTCTGCTCTCTACAAAGCCGTTAGCTTCTGCGTACGGCTGAGCTACCCAGGCTAATGCTAACTCCTGACCTCGGTGTCTTGCTCTCTGCAAAGCCGTTAACTTCTGCGTACGGCTGAGCTACCCAGGCTAATGCTAACTCCTGAGCTCAGTGTCTGCTGTGTGCTAACAAGATCTATGGGCACAGAGTTTGAAGTGACAATTAGCGCCTAAGTTGTTGGGGGTCCCCCCCCCCCCCCACATGATCACGTGCTCTTATGCTTAATTCACCATGCTGCTTCTCTTGTCTAATTGGCTAATTTGTTGTTCACCCTGGAATATTTATTTAATTTGGCGTGAGCAAAGGTGCCCTCTGTGCGGCCTGCACTAATTAGGAAAGCAGAAATGCTAAATGATGGGATTGTTTGCGTTTATCGCCTGAGTAAAACGCCTCCTTGAGCTTCATTTCCTTTCTGCCCACCACTGCCTAGACCGTTAGAATGTTCCAGGACCAGAAATCCAGGCTCATTCTCTGAATTACTGCTCATAGGGGCAGCAATTTGTTTGCTCCGAATTTTCTACATCGTTGATTGTATTTAAAGTGTGAGGGGAATGGACGGTGAGGACTGGGTTGTGTCATTCACGACTCTTGACCCCCATCCCAGTTAAACCATTGCAGCGTGCATGCTGGGATTTGTAGTCCTGAATCTATTTTTAAATTCTGTTTGGTTTATGTTGGGTGTTCCTTGGGCAAGAAATTTTCATAGCTTCTGTTTAAGGGGTTGGATTATAGATGCACTGTGCCAAAAAGACCATTTGGCTGTTATTCTGTAAACATACAAATAAGAAAAACAACATGACATTTCAAGGTCAAGTGCTTCCATAGTAACAGTAATAGGTATGCCTTTCTGAAACGTGTTCCCTTGCTCTGCACCAGCAATCACTTTGCCATTTGTGGCGAGTTCATTAACTCTGTGTGTCTGTAAGTGTCTCAGCTAGTGCGCTGCACTTTTTCAGCGTGTGCCACCAGCGACCCCGATCGGTGCTCAAACACTATTCTGCGGTGTCTCAGGTGCTGGCGGATGCCGTGTCCCGTCTGGTGGTGGACAAATTCAGCGAGCTGACCGACAACTTCACGTCCCCTCATGCGCGGCGGAAAGTCCTGGCCGGTGTCGTCATGACCACAGGTACCTCTTCACTCCCCTGAAAGTTTCATTCAGTTTTATTGTCATGTGTGTTTGGAAGAGCACAGAGAAATTCCTGGCCACAGTTGCAGGGGAGCGGACAGAGACTTTGGGGGGTTGGGGGGCGGCAATAGGGCAAAAATCAGTGCAATAAAGCACAAGACATTGTAATACAGTAGGGTTTCCCAACCCCTGCTACCAGTCCGTGGCCAGTATTCCAGTATATTTTCAATGTTTCACTACCCCTCACACTCATGAATGCTGTTCACATCTGGGGAAAAAAAATTGAAATGGTTTAACTTATGAAACAGCCAATTGATCTTCCAGACCCCCCCACCCTGGCCATTTTACCAGTTCAATTTTTTTTTTTTCTTACAAATATTTTTGTACAACATAAACCAGTCCACAAACATCAGGAGGTTAGGGAATTGGAATTGTACAGTATAGGAATTGGAACAATAAATATGCAAAAACAAAAAAGTCCAAGAGCCCTGCCCTCATCCTGGTTCCCCCCGCCCGCCCTGATCCAGGCACAGACGTGAAGGAGGCCCAGGTAATCTGCATCTCCACGGGCACCAAGTGCATAAACGGCGAGTACATGAGTGACCGCGGCCTGGCGCTGAACGACTGCCACGCTGAGATCATTGCACGCCGCTCTCTCATCCGCTACCTGTACTCTCAGCTAGAGTTCTTCCTCAGGTATGGAGAGGCTCCGCCCACAGACACCCACCACCTGGGGGTCACATGCACCGCCTTTGTAGCACAAATCAGACACCGGTAGCTGCCATCTGACTGTTGCGCTAGCCTGCTCCCTGCTGGTACAAGACTAGCAAATGCATCTATATGCTAAGCGGTATACACACGTCTGTATTAGCACATCTGTTACTTAATTTCATTTCTGGGGGGGTGTTAACTTTGACACCTACTCCACCATCCATCAACGCCTCCTGTCTTGGGACTCGGCATAATGCCACCCCAGATGCCGTTTCATCATTCCCTTTTCCCACCACGGCGCCAACTAGCGATGAATGGCTTGTTTGCAGGGACCCTTTCCCCCCCCCCCCAACCCCCCAGGACCCGCCGTGAGTGTGTGACATTAATGAAGATTGAATGACGTGGCAGCCTACTAAACGGGGCTCGATCAGAGCGTTGCTAAACGGCCACAAACAAGCTCTGTTATTGCAAAGCTAATAGGTTTCCCCGTTTTCAGTCAGGCCCCTCGTTAACAGCCCTATTAGGTGCTTAATTGAATTATATCTGAGGCTAATAAAACAGAATACAGACTTACATGTGAGACGTGCTTCCAGACTAGACCTAGGGCACGCGGTACACCAGCCCCTACCTTCCATTTTAGGGCAGATTTACATCTCCCTGTCCCCCTCTGTCCTGTAGCAACAACAAAGAGGAGCAACAGAAGTCCATCTTCACCAGGTGCGACAAGCACGGCTACCGGCTGAAGGACAACGTGCAGTTCCACCTCTACATCAGCACCTCGCCCTGCGGTGACGCCCGCATCTTCTCCCCCCATGAGGCGGGCGTGGAAGGTAGCCTCTGCCGCGCGCATTTACTGAAGCGGCTCTGACCTTTGCAGGGTCCCGGCGCCTTAAACAGTACGCCACCTATTGAGCAGAACCCGAACTGTATGCGCAGATATTCAGAAAGATTTTTTGTTCTTTAACGTCGAGAGCCCATAGGTTCCCAAAAGCCATTAGTGTAATAGACATGCAAACAGGCCCAGTGAGCAGGTAAGAGCAGCCTTGGTGACTGGGCTATAATTGGAGGATGTCCTGGAGAGCGAGCACAAGCATACACAGGGTGAACTGATGGATTAATTAATTCAATGGCTATGACTTCATCAGGCTTAAGTATTGCCTCAAGACGCAAGTATTTTATTTATTTATTTATTTTCCTATGAGTGGGGGGCGGGGGGGCGGTGTGGTGGAGATTGAGCCATCACCACAAATCCAAGGTCAGAAATAGGACAGATCAGTGTCTTTCTATTTGAGGTAGTCAGAAAACCAGAAGATATAGATGCCTGAGATGAGGATTGACTTTGTGGATAGATGAGGGATACATCTATGCCCCCCCACACAGCAGACAGGAAACTGAATACCAGAGGAAGCTAGGAGCAGGGTGTAGCTCAGGAGGATTGAACCCCGGGCCCTGCAGAGTGATCATATCGGTAATGGGCCTTTCAGCACGACCCTTGAACCCAGCTGCTGCCAGGGTGCTGGTAGGCCCTGCTCTCTGACCCCAAATCATCCCCTAAATAGATAATTGCAGACGTAATTCCTGGGGCCTTTGGGTTTAGGCCAAGCAGTCATCCACAGATGCATTCTGTCACGCCAGCTCAGTCTTAATGTTTATGGGGTAGGCATATTTTATTTAATGATAAAACAATAATAATAACAAATGTGATATCTAAATTTGGTTGGCTCAGAAATCAGACATTTGCACCACCCAAAGAATTAAACATTTTAATTAAAACCATTTAAATAAAACTGTAGGAAAGTGTTGAGTGATTTTTAGTCTTGCGTCTATAATGTGAAGGACTTTTGCTGACCAAGCGGAGAAGCCATTTCCATGGCAGAGCTGCTCTGTGAGAATTTGCCCTGGCATGCATGTTAAAGGGGCACCGTGTTCCTTTTCGCAGACCAAGGAGACAGACACCCCAACAGGAAAGCACGGGGCCAGCTGAGGACCAAGATCGAGTCTGGGGAGGGCACCATCCCCGTGAGGTCCAGCAACACCATCCAGACGTGGGACGGGGTCCTGCAGGGAGAGAGGCTGCTCACCATGTCCTGCAGTGACAAGATTGCAAGGTCTGCCTCCCGCGACCCACCACCGGGGGCACTAATCACCATGCTTAAGACACACCTTTGTCTATGGCAAACATGAAGTATGTTTTGTATAGAAAATCTTTGTATTTGATGGTCACATGGTTGGCCTTTGAAGGCCCTGGGTTGACACTTAAGTCAGGATGGGTTTTAGTGCTTAGTGACTTGGTTAAGTACTTCATGGTGTCCCAAGAGCTACAGTCAAGTATTACTCTGGCCCTGGTCCAACATGTAGCTTTATTAACTTGGTGATTAGCCTGTGCACAGCCCCCATTAATCAAAACTCTTTGGTTGGCCAACTTCTTTCTTCTGATCACACAGAACCAGTACACTCACACAGGAAGCACGTTTGGATCAGCAATACATAACTGAATAGCTTGTCAGGATCCGTTGTGAGTTGTAGTGACTATAGTCCTATGTAAATGTAGTATTGCCTCAGTTTCTGAAGGTACTCTCTGCATTGTAGTTTTTGTATTCATTGATTTACTGACTCTCATAATGTTATTGAGAATGATGTCAGCATTCACCTTACTGAAACAGGCCAAGCAAAGAACCTTCGATGCAAACCATCTATTAGTCAGATGTGCTCAGGAGCGCCCTCATGTGGTGTATAGTCACACTGCGCATTAGCCGTATAGAGGATTTTCATTGCCATAGATTGTTTGTAGCCTACTCCCATGCATCATCACTGTTGCCAAGTTATTTGCTTTGGCTTTATCAATCCATCTCCCAAGATGTTACGTTCTGGAGTCAGGGCTCGTTAAAGGTTACCCAAGACGTCAGAGGCAGAAACGGGCACCTGGGGAATGTGGTCACGCACGACCAAACCCAGAGAGACAGAACCGGAGATAGAGACCCACGTGAGTGAGCGGAACGGAGGCATAGAGTTATCCGGCGCGTAAAGGGCAGCATCTCCAGGAATCTGCACCCCCTCAGAATCCACCGGTCCCCATGCCTCCCCCATTTGTTTCTTTAAAAGTCCCACCTGAGGGTTAAAAAGGGCTCCAATTTGCCACATCCGTGTGAGTAGCGATTCAAAGGCCCTCGTTAGCGGTGGCGGGCTCGGTGTGGAGCGGGAGGGTGATCAGTGCGGCCGGCCGGCCGGCGCTCGTGGGCTCGGGGGCTCGGGGGGGCCACTGCTTCACTCCAGCGCCAATCACTCGAGTGCCTGCAGCCGGATGTGGGGAGCGGCCGGCCTTGATTAGGCTTTGATTTGACACAGTGGAAACTCCTGCCCTGCTGGGCCTGCCCGCCTGCCTGGGACGTCTTTTTAAGACCCAAAACCAATAGCAGGAGAAAATTAGTGCTTATGACATTGTTCATGGCAGGCCTTTGAAAGAACTCTAGGTAGTATCGTTTTGTTTTTTTTTCCCCTTTTTCCTGATCAGGCCAGCGAGCGTTTCCATGGTGCCATGTGACCGCCGTGTGGCTCGCTTGCCCTCGTGGTCGGTACCGTCTTACGCTCGTAACCCGCGTGAGGTCAGGAGAGCCGAACTCCTTATCCGTGCCATACACCTGAGCTGCCCTCTCCCCCTGGCGCAGGTGGAACGTGGTGGGCATCCAGGGTTCGCTAATGAGCTACTTCACGGAGCCCGTCTACTTCAGCAGCATCATCCTGGGCAGCCTATACCACGCCGACCACCTGTCCCGCGCCATGTACCAGCGCATCGCCGACATCGAGGACCTACCGCAGCCCTTCACTCTCAACCGGCCCCTGCTCAGCGGTGAGCCCCACGCATTTCGCCTCCATTCGTGTTCCATAAAATGTCGGAGGCCTCAGCCTGCCTCCGTGTGCCTCAGCGCCCCCCCCTCACCGACCCCTCTGTGTCTTAATCCCTGTAAATATGTGTGATAATCCCAGGAAAAGCTCGTGCTTGATCCATGGTCTCAGTCCAGGTCCTCGATATTACAGTGGGGGTTAACAAGCTCCGGATTTCACTTGATATTTGCTCAGCAGGCTTGGAATTTATATTACCGTAATCCTTCTTTCATAAGGTCATTTGTTTCTATTTTTATCTTAAATGTCTAGTTTTGTTTCATTTTTTGAGGTTTTGAAGGAAGACGTTGCTCAGTTTCTTTTGTGCCTTTCGTTGCCTATAAGATATTTTTGTCAAGCTGGCTTCTCTTTCTTTTCTTAAGTATAAAAGTTTAATTTTTACTTTTGCAACCATGTATTCTGGGAGAGTCCTGGCATTGCCCCCTTTCCCAGGTAGGCCCGGGGGGGTGAGGAGGTGTTGTGTAGGAGCAGCTCCTGCAAATGGCAGAGGTTCTTCAAGCGGGCTGAGCGCTGGGCTGCTCTGAGTGCATTCTCCGTGAAGTGACCGGATTTGGTGACACTGTGCTGGTCAGCCCCCCCCCCTCCCCCCCGGGTCCCTACAGCGTACTCCCAGGGTCCACAGCGCCGTGTGTCCTGCAGAGATAAAGCAGGGTGCGTGTTATTACACAGAGGAGGGACTCTGTTTGCGTTCTGGCTTTCCAGCCTGCTGGCTGCTCCCTCCCTGCCATCCCACTGGCTTACCATTATTTCAGCTGATCTCCCGTGTTCAGCTCACTGCCAGAGTGTTGGTGGGGGGTGGGGGTTGTTGGTAGGGGTCCATGCAATACAAAGCAACACGCTGAGGCCCTAGGGCACAGCTGGCATGCTGCTGACCCCCCAGGTGTGTACCTGAGAGGAGGCCCCCATTCCTGCTGGTTCGGCCATGTCCCTCCTTCCCCCAACTCTCAAATCACCTTGAGTGAGATAATGGAGTGGTAATTAACCTTTTCCGGTTAAGGAATTTTAAAAAGGGCTTACACTGTCCGTGCACTGTTCATCCCATTAAACCGGAATTGCAGGTCCTAATGTTTCGGCCGCGTGCCGTCCGATGTGGCCCGGCCCGGCCCAGTAGAATCCGGCCTCCGGGGAACCGGGGGATGAAACGGCTTTGAGTCACACATGGGGGAAAAAATTTGTGTGAAGGACGGTGGCTGCCACTGGTCTCTGAAGAGAGAGCTCTGCGTGGTTGAGGTACGGCTGCTAGTGCATGTCCCTGAGCCTCTGGGTAAATGTGCTGGGGGGCTAATCCAGCCAGTGCGGCGGGGGGGGCAGAAACCACGTCCCACTGCTGCTCGTAACAGATCGTTCCGGCTGGGTGCCGGTCGTCATTGGATGACACATCCAGAGGCTAAGACCATATTAAGCTCTGTGGCGCTCCCCTTAATCTCTGGCCCCTGTTCGTGATTGTCCCACTGCGCCCCCTACAGGGATCAGTAATGCAGAGGCACGGCAGCCAGGCAAGGCCCCCAACTTCAGTGTCAACTGGGCGGTGGGCGACCAGGCACTGGAGGTCATCAATGCCACCACGGGGAAGGACGACATGGGCCGGCCCTCGCGCCTCTGCAAACACGCCCTCTATAGCCGCTGGGTGCGCCTGCACACCAAGGTAGGCCCTGCCTTCACATCGCAGTCCAGCATGGAACAGTTAGGGACCAAGACTACAACCACCACTACTACTTAACATACTACTGCCACTATAACAATAACGACAACAATAATGCCCCCCCCCCCCTCCCCCCGCCACCATTACCCATGACTGACACGGCCTCCGTTCCCTCATCAGCTGTCGTCAACGCTGCGTATCCGGGTGCCCAAACCCGGCTCGTACCACGAGGCGAAGCAGGCAGCAGTGGAGTACCACTCCGCCAAGCAGACACTCATCAAGGCCTTCCACAAGGCCGGCCTGGGCGCCTGGGTCAAAAAGCCCATTGAACAGGACCAGTTTTCCCTCAACTCCTGAGAGGAAGCCCGACTTTAAGGACCAGAGCGGGGCACTAGACTACCAGCTGTTCATGTGTGCGTGTGTGTGCGTACGTGCGTGTGTGTGCGTACGTGCATGTGAAGGTCCGTGACCAGACCTCCAGCTCTTCCCTCTTTACTTCTCCTCCATTCCTCCTCGTCTTATCATCCTTTCTTTTCTCTTCTTCCCCTCGCCATTACTACTGCTTTCACGTTTTCAGAACGTTGTCTCTGTTAAGGTTATTAATGATGTCTGCGTTGTATGAAGTCTTGCAGATTTTAAACTGGAAAAAGGATGTGTTGTTTATAGTTTTATTTTATTTCAGAAATGGTAAAAAAAAGCATTTTATAATTGCCAGATGAAAAAGGAAACAAGATTACGAGCCAGTTCCTAGATGAGTATAGTATGCCAAATATGTAGCGTGTGTGGGTTCAATTACAAAACAATTGCAATTGGATCAAGGGATTCTGAGTGTTGCTGTCGTTTACCATGTGACATGTCAATGAAAACCGGTGTCCTTTCGCACATGTGCAGTGTCATGTGGTTTTATATATTTAAAAATTCACGTTAGATTTTTCTCACAGATACTGAACCGCTCGACGATATTTCATATGCTCCTTTTCTAGAATCTTCGGAAAAAGGACACTTACTCATCCCCTTGATTTCCCCCCCCCAGCCCTGATGAAACACAGTGATTCAGAACACAGTTAGTCCTACAGTGTCATATTCTGGTATATTGATGATAGGATTTCTTTACAGCAGAATTACTAAAAGCACCATGTCGCCCTTCAAGGTCTCGTTAGATTTCAGTAGCCACCTGCTCCCATGAAGTTTACGTTAGTTTGGATTACCATGTGCAGGAATTGCCACCGACGCTTACTGGTGCTGACCTGACCTGCATTTTGTTACACAGAGATACTATTTGTTTGCGACACTACAGTTGCATGTTTGCATGCATGTTAGAAATTTGTCCACTGCAGCACATGCGTGTCTTTCCTTAAGCAGATGGATAGGTTTCAACAGACCAACATAGAGAAAATGTCTCCCATTTAGTTTGTTTAGGCTCTAGTCCTAGATGTGCAGCTACATTTATGGTATGGAAAGTATTTGTTGAAATTAAGTATGACAATTGAAATAAATTTGTCTTCAGATTCACTGAAAGATAAAAAAAAGGTACTACGCTGACGTGTGCGTTTGTTTGTACGTGAGTTTGTGTGTTAGTGTTTGTGGGTATGTATGTACATGCACGCAGACTTATGTAATATATATGTATATATATTACACACACGCACAAACTTTTAACTTGAAAATCTGGCCATTTTAATTGGACTCAGTTAAAAGTTATTTGAAATGGTATTGGTTTTAGGAATTTAATGCACGTTTACGGTTAAATAAAGCCATCTTTCTGCATGGTAACCAAAATTATTTTAAGGTGATAATTCAGTTCAGTTGATGTTGTGTACGGACCCTTCATTCGATGGATGTCAATGGCAGTCTTCAGTTGTTTCGCTTTCTTATGTCCTACGGTAATCCTGAATGAGAGCATAAGGCCACCCATGCTATTGCTTAATTCCCTTTGTCTCCTTCCACATGGTCTTCAGGAAGAAACTTCACCGGAGAAAGTTCTCAGCCAATATATTCAATAGGCCATTTCCTTAAAAAAAACAACTTTTTGCATGTTCTGAACATAATATTGGCTTTAGCTGAATGGAATGTTTAAAAACAGTTATTCCGCACAGAATGTTGGCTGAAGCTGAACAATTCAAAAAGAATGTTGGCTGAACATTTAGAACAGAATGTTCTGAATATTCTGCACAGAAGCTCATCTCCCTTCCATTCTAGTTCTTTTTTTTTTTTTTTTTTAACATCTCTGTTACCCAACCAGTTAAGTATGTTACTAAAACTGTGTGATTGCTTTTTTGTTTCTGTATTTATGTTTGGCCGTGAAGATGATGAGAATACAAGAACTTTAACAAGATTTTTTTTGTGAAATTTATTCTGAATGGAGGAGAATGTCCAAATATGTGCACAGTGTAGGAGCCTAATTGCTCACTCAATGAACGGCATTTGTTGAGTGACATATGAATTATGAATGAATGCAGGGGTGGCACAAGTTGTTCTCATTACACGGTGCTTCATATGCAACTATGCAAACATCCAATGGATGGTATTGCAATTGTTGTATGCTAATTTGACCCACCCTACCCCCGCACCATAAAAAAGTGAAGATTGTCCAGACTTTGAACTGTGTTCAGCTCTTTGTAGAGGACATTGTGTCAGGCAGTACTACCTAACTTTAGCTTTCAGCCGTGGATCATTTGTTGGATTACTTGTACAAGCTGTAGATTAAATTCACACAAAGTCAATGCAGATGTCATGCATGGGTCCCATCATTCACTCTTTGGGATCCCCTTGACCACCGTTTTCCATAGAGATCCCCTTTACAGATTCACTTGTGTCTGACTCGTATCACCCAGCATTAGCCTCAGGCCATTAGCGTGCTTGGGAATCAGAAACAAGTAGTGTAATGAACTGTGAACATGCATCAGTAAGACACACACACTACCTGTGATGAGCCCCTCACAGTTGCAGATTAGTTAGCGCTGGTTTCTTCAGGAACAGGCAGCAGGAAAAGGAAAATTTTTCATCTGGGCCTTTGCTGGTCCTGTGCATGCATGCATGCATGCGTGGGTGGCTGTTTCTTCACTGCTGTCAAGCAATTTGGGCACTTCACAGTGATGTCACCGAATGACAGAGAATCTTCACCAAAGATGTCATTGGCTTGTCTCTTCTTTTGATTTGTTCTGTCTTTTTGTTTTGTTTTTCCTGAGCTGAAAAGTTGAGATGCTATTTTTAAAGCTGTGTTTCCTGTCTTGTCTCACAGATTGCTGGTTATAATACGTTTTTTTTTTTTTTTTTATCATTTTACTAATGTATTTTTATTTTGTACAAAAAGACTGAGTGTATAATTTCGTTCTAGCTTTGTGAACAGATGCAGCCGATGTTTAAGTTTTCTGTAGCTATGGATTTAAAGATGTAAATATTGTGAATCTGTTGTTTCAAACAGTGAAAATTCTACATGTATTACAAAAAAAGATGTACATGACTTGTACACAAACACACTTTCCAAAGCATAATTCTTATTTTAGAGACTTGAAATCTCATCTAAATCATAAACATATGCCAGTTTATAAAAACCCAACTGTTCCTACCCTAATGTCCGTAGCTATGATATATCCGATTTGGATTGGTCCTTCCCGCTTATTAAACAGACACTTAGCGCCCAAGCGATATCCCACGCTATATCTCAAACTCTGCAAATATTTGCAGCTCAAATGGTTTATTGCTTATCCTCGTTTAAGCCACGGTCGAATGGTTCCGGGTATCAGAGTCACGGCACTGTGCATATTGAGCATGCAGAGTGGGGATGTGTCATTGAGAGGCCTTTCAGCGTACGCTGGACCGTGTGCAGGTCTGCCCACTCGTCACCTCGGCCCCCCGGTTCTGCACTGTTTAGATTAATGACTTCAAGGTTAGCCGAGGGGAGAAGGGTGGCGAGAGAGAGGGCTGGGTACTTTATGAATGCAACACCGCAACTTCTTGATGCAAAATGTAAATCTTACCGGAAACATAGATAAAGTCTGGCTTCCATGTCGATATCGACGATGTGCTGTACAGCGCAAATGATTTTTTTTTCTATTCGCGAAATGTGTACTGGCATGTGATCTGAGGGTATCTGACGAAGAGATGAGTTGTGGAAGAGAAGGGTGATGTGGAGATGGCCAGTCCGGTTTTCACCCCGCGGCTCTTCCGCGAAGCCCGACCCGGCCGGCAGCCCCGCTCCTGGACGCAGCGATCTGACTGTGGTGTTTTGGTGAATGTGCAAGCCGCGGGTCCCCCTCTATCCGCCTTCCCGCTGTGCCCCCTGTGATGTCCGGCTGCATGAGCTCCCACGCCGAGTCTGCACCCAGCATGAGGGAATTAACGAGTTTTAAAAAAAGAAAATAAAAAATATGTACATGTAGAAAATGGAAAATAGATCTTTAAATGAAAACGAAATAAATGAAAGCTTAGTTTACTTTGGTATACGGTTGTTTTTCTTTCATCTTATGGTTCCCGGGCAGCAATAATTCAGCTGGTCATATTTCCTACAGTCGTGACGCGTATTTGTACCACAACCACATATATAACTGTTAGCAATTCTGCAAGATTTAAAAAAGGTAATTTAAGTATTTTACATATAATACATATTTTCGTATTATATACCGACACTTCTGTAAGGGCTTGTTAAATTAGAAGAATACACCTGGGGTCATTTCTCATTGATACCAAAATGCTGTTTTGTTAACGTTGCGGTTACGGGCTTTCACTAGTCCGAAGCTTTTCTAAGCATTGTGCATAATTAAACGAAAGAATTTCAAACACCCAGGTCTCCGCGATGGTCCTCAGCCAGAGCCAAAGGTTCAGTCTTCCCTTTAATCAGAACGGGGCTTGTTTGCTGTTAAAACGGGGGCGCTTTGATATCGTAGGAAAACATCATTATGAAAACTTCAAAAAAAAAAAAAACTAGTAAAAGTAGCAAACAGTCACTCGGATAGCAATGGGGAAGCCAGAAAGGCAATTCAGTCATCCGTGTGCGCTTCAAATGAGATGTTGATACAAGTTCCTTTTGGAATTGTACTTTCAGCAGATGGTGACCTTTTATTTAGTTACTAAACAGAACAGCAAAGTACCTATTAGCGGCGTAGTAATCGTTGTGACTGGAATGAAATTGTATTTATTAGCGCCTGCGGGCCTCTGCGGATAAGATTGGTTTGCAGACATAATGCATGGCTGCCCCTGCCAGATTATTCTTTGTTTTCCTTTCTCCAACTGCTTGGAGTTTTCAAAGTGTGCTATTTCTTAATCCTCTTATTTTGAAAATATTAATGGTAGCAGTATATTCAAATCTGCACTTAAAAAAGTTTAATTTGGTATTAAAATTTAAAGCAAAAATGTGTTTGTCGCGCAACAAATTAATGTAAATATATTTTAACAAGTAAACTATCTCGTAATTCTGATACTGAATGGATGGTGTCTGAATGATTTATGTATCAATTGCGAGCTTCAGATAGTTTAGAGCATTAATTAGGCTGAATAAACCAAATGATGGGTTTGCTGAATATCTGCAGGATTGCTTGTATTCGAAAAGAGGGCTGTAACAAATTAGTGCTCGGGAGGTTTTACGTTATTATGCCGAACATTTCTGGGAGACAGGATTTCTGGCTCATGTGCAGCGGAGCTGTGGTTCCCTGTTAAACACGGCATGGGTTCGTGTTTAAAATTCACTCCTCATAGACGACTGCTTTTCCTCACAGGTGCTAACGGGCGTTGTGCTGAAGGAACAGGCAGCTGAGAAACACTTTCAGCCAGTTAAAACAAATATATTAAAAACAAATCGGATGGCGATGTGCCAGAAACACACTCGCTAATACCGCAGTTGGGTATTAGCGCTCTCCATTAAATGTTATCTCTGCGATCCACATTGCGATCAGGCGCTGTTGCACGGTGTCATATCAGCGTCCGACACCTGCACAACGTGAAAAGGCAGGTGATAATCCGCCATGGATTACCTGTCCTTCCTGGCAGTGGACGGAACGAAAAAGAAACGTTATCGGCGATCAGCCTCCCGCTGCTGCAGTCGCTGACAGTCTCCTTCATGTGCCTCTGCAGCCGGAAAACCACAATGAAGCAAAACCGAGTTCACAGAAATGTGAGGGGTACGGATTTTCCCCTCTTTTTCTCAGTAGGACGTTTTTCATAAATGGGAAAAAAGGGGGCGGGGTGAGGAAAAATCCTAAACGAACCTTAGGAGTCGGTCGATTTCAAGGTGAAGTGGGATTAGCGGGAGAAGGCTTCATGCTTCCCACTTTCATGTTTTATCTGCAAATTGTGCTCCGGCAGGTTTAGTCCATAAAGGATGGTCTCAGGTTCCCAGCGCCCTGCAGCTTCCCCCAGTGGAACCTTAACGTCAAGAAGCCTCACCACTTGTAAGACAACAGTGTAAAGAGGCTCTCTGTCATCGCCTGACATGCGTTTGGCTTTTCCAAGAAAGCCACAGGGTAAGCTAATTAACGATGCCAGAACAGGATGTCTTCTATTTAAGGGAGGCGGGATGATGCTCTTAAACCTTAAAACCTGTCTTTCACAAACCAGGGAATGAAAGATGACAGAGCTTCCTGAGCCTTCCAAGTAAAGCCCTCTTACTCTACAGCGACATCAATATTTACTAGAACAGTATTAGCCTCCTAAGATTTATTTCCACGCCAGAGGTAGATATGAACTGACATTGTTCTAAACCAGTGTGAGGGACAGTCTATAATTCATGGTCAGCTCTGATTTGAAGGTTCTGAATACCTCATGGAAAAAATAAAATGTTTATTAGATTTCAGTTGAAGCCCTTGGTAATATAGTTTCCCGACTGTAAGAGGACCTCTGCCTTTTGGGTATGCAAGAACCTGCCTGTTTCACCAGTTTAAATGCTGCTTGATGATGATAACAGCGATAAATAAAATAGTAAGGTGTGCATGTCATTCTTATGTCTGAAATCACCTCGAGATCGCAGCATAGCTGGCGTTATTCAGAAAAGCGTCTCCCCCCAATGAATTTAAATATCTAAAAGGGTATTATCCAAGCCTTAAAATAACATTTGTTTCTCACATAATGGTGTTCTGAATGAGGACGGAGGCCTGGGATTTCTGTGGGTTTGCAGAACGTTTCAGTGAAACCTGACTAAGGGTTCGGGTTAGAGGGACCTTGTACGAGAGAACTTGATTAGTACCTACTATTGGAGCACAATTAGCATAATCACTAGTACCTGGGGATACAGTGGAGCATCTCATTAAGCGGCATCGGAGTGAGGTGCGTGCGCAGAAGCTCCAGCGCCTACACAATAGCGTATTCTGTTTGTTTTCGAAGCGCTAATATGATCCCCCGACTACTTCCTGTGTCTGTTTGTAATTAATTTTGCAGATAACAGATTTGCGCACATCTGATTCTTTTTTTCCTCCCCCTGACATTGTTTATTGGTTATTTTTGGATAAAGAGTTTCGCTGTTGATTTAGCTTCTTATCGACGCGGTCGCGGTGACAGGCGGGCCCATGGGATCGCTGCACTGAAGGTGTGCCGATCCCGGTTTGAAGAAAGCAGAGCGTCTCTCCGTCAGAACGAACTCAACAAAGGCGTGGAGTTCCGCTCGTACTCCCAGTCTCCCCCGTGTGGTCCGACGCAGGACGCGCTTGACGGGGGGCGGGTCGTCCTCTGCCGCTGGCGGGTCTCCAGGCGGGCCCTGATTTTTTCGGATTTCTTTCATTTGTTACGAGCCGTTTCCCCCAGTGATCAGCCTCCATTACGCAGCTAATGGAGCTGAGAGCCAGATAAGTTGCATATTGCTCCTTAGCAGATGGTGAGGAGAGCACCCCCCCCCCCCAATAGGTGGGGCTCCGTCTGTCCGCCCCACACTCAGGGTGGTGGACCATCCGGGACCCTTCTTACAACCACCCACTGGATTGGTTTGGGTGGTTCTGGAGTGTTCTGGTTGATTCAGCTCTTCGTCCTGTATTTACAGTCCCTTGGGATTCTAGGTACCTGGGACCCCCGTATAGAATCTCAGCTACACACATCAAGGGACGTACCCAACTGCGCTACTACTCATGAGCTCCTAAGGCGCAGCCACTGGCTCTGCAGACCTGGAGCAACCAATTGAATGGGATTCCCCCCCCCCCCCCCCCAATGAAAGTCTTCCCCTTTTTCCCTCCTTACTGGCAGCCCTGCCTGAGGGTTTAAGCAAGTAACGTTCCCACAACATCTGTGGCATGGATGTCACCTTGTGATAATATTGCAAATGTGTGGCAAGAGCAGCGCCCTTTTAAAATCTCCCCCGTTTTCTGTGAGGTCCCCTACACTGTGACAGCCAATCTGCCACTGCAGAGTCGTGTTTGTGTGTTATTAAGAATGTCATTGCTTCACCTTCCCTCCAGGCAGCACTGTGGTGCAGGCGCCCCCATTTTGGTGTGTCTAGGAGCCCCCACTACCTCCTCCCCCCCCCGGCTCGTCCATCACCCACACGCCTCTGCTGGATCAAAGGGGTCGGCTCTGTCTTGCTGAGTCAGGCCAGTTAAGTGCTGCAGGGACCCAGGGACCAAATGTTTATCTGGATGGGGGGTTGGGTGCGGAGGGCCTACAGCTGGCGTAACTTTCAGCACCTAGACAGCAGGCGGGAATATTCAGTCGTGACGAGATGTCATCCATTCACTGCGTGTCAGCAGACCCCCTGCCTGTCCCCCTTTTGCACAGCTTGGATGTTTAATTTCCCGTTTGCTCTGGGGACAGCGTTTTGGATGAGCCCCGCACTGGTGGTACAGTCACCAGAGAATGTCAGGAGAGCCCCAACCAGGCAGGCGTCACCGACCGTCCGCCATCACAGGTGCGTCTCGGGACAGGAGAAGCAGGACACCCCAGAAGACGAGAGCGGAAGTTCATCCCGATCTGAGCGCGAGTCCCAGGGAACTTCTGCTGGCAAGAATAAAAGATAGAATTGTTTCCCCAAAATGCCACATCTCTGTATACTGCATTTGCCTGAAAATGGCTGCAGCAGCGTCAGTCACACCTGGATGTCATTTTCAGTCCAGGTTTAGGTGTTGTCTACCTGGCCTGGGGGGTGCACCTCATACGGTGGACAGGTGTGATATTCCAGAGCAACCCGCCCTGGATCTCCATTCAGTGAAAAGCGCTGGTCCCAGAAAAAAGAAAAAAAAACGATTATAGGAAGAATCATACAGCACTGTGCAAAAATCTTTGGCAGTCAAAGAAAATGTTTAAATGATATTTATGTTGGTTTAAAACCAATATTATGTCTTCCAAGTTTGTCAGCGTAGACATTTCAAATCCTCTCCTAAAGTCACCCCAGTATTTGCAGCATCCGTCAAACACACCCAAGTGTTCCTCACAGGACCAGTGCCTTCCCTCATATGGATAATCAATACTGACTTTTTAAACAAATTAAGAGATCTTCTGGTGAAATGTAAGGTATACATGGAATGGCTGGGGTGGCCCTGAGGAGAGGTTTGGGAAGTGAAGCGCTGTTCATCTAGCAGTCTAATAAGATATCAATAAGAAATTATTCTTAGTTTTTATAATGTTAACTCTTAATTAGCATACGTTCTAATGTTAAATTATGTTTTTTTGTTCTGAGAAAATATACACTTGCTATAAAATAAATAGTTCTGAACATTTTCTGTGACTGCTTAGGGCTTTGTACAGTACTGTACAGGGAGGGGGCAGGGTGTAGGCATACTTTGATGTGCCTGGACAGTTGTGTGAGGAGTCTGTGACCCCCAGTGGTGCTGGCATATCGGTGTATCAGTGCAGGACTTGCGTAATTACTGCTTCTCATCAAGAGCACCCTCTAATGGTGCCCCTCCGATTGTACGTGGCATCTGTTGATGAAGCCCAGGTCTCTCGAGTCCCTCCCCTCTTGAAAGCAGCACAGCTATAGCTTTAGTTTGTCCACGTATTTATTTGTCGTTACTGGCCCCCAGCAGCTCCTCATCCAGGTTTCCCGGGATTTGACGCCGATGTCGGCAGGATTTCGCTTCCGTCGGGAACGGGGGCCTCGGCAATCAGAGCACTGCTGGCTATGACGTCCCCTGGCTTTCGGAGGCAGTGTCTTCCTCTGTGATTTCGGTGCAGTGGGAGGTTAATTAGCTCTTCCTGGAATACATTAAATGCTAGTTTATCACTTGATGACTGCGCGTGAGTGCCCGTGGCTGTTGAATCCATTATTCTTTCTGCTAAAGCACGAAGCTGTCCCTGTAGTATCATTTTGCGATTTTTTTCCCCTCTTAGACCTGCAAACCGATGCCAGGTTTAGGTTACCTTTGGTTACAAAACAAACCTAAATGAGGTTAGGCGATGACATCCATAAAGAGGAACATACTGTATGCTAGGAGCAATGCCAGAAGAAAGTCCCGTGGGGTCAAGATCGTCCCCACATTAGATATAAATGTGAATTAAGTCTCACATCTCCTCTGAGATTCCATCCATCCAGCTATTAGCCACCTATCCAGCATGGGGTCAGGGTGGTATGTCCTGGATGAGATGTCCATCCATGGCAGTGAACATACATTCACAATCACACGCTACGGGGAATTTCGAGATGCCAATTAGCCTCACTGCTTGCTTCTGGACTGTGGGGGGAAAGCCTCACTCCCCAGGGGAACCCCAGGCGACATGCGGGGGGGATGTGAACCCGCATGCAGCCGCAAGCCCGGCGGTACAGGCAGCGCTGCTACCCATTGAGCCGCCTACAGCAGTTCCGACGCACTTCGCATCAGTGCCGATCTCTGTGGCGCTCGTCAGCTTTCTTCCTCTGATAACTACTTTCCCCCCAGTTGCGATATATATTATGCTTGTTATTATTCTCTCAGTGTTCTTTAAAAAGAAAAAAAAACTTAGCTGTTATTATGCAAAGTTTAACATAGTTTTTTGAAAACTCACGCTGATCTAAAAACACAACTTCTCCAGCTGGGAACAGAGACACGCTGTTGTTCGGCCAGCATCCCTGGAACCCCCCACCCACGTCTCCTTGCAGCTACCCAGCTCAACTGCATGTTTTCAGGGGGTAGCATCAGCTATCGATCTCTGGCGAGGTTTACACTTAATAAAGGTGCATTTTTAAATGACTTTGGTTTTTCATCCCGCAAGTTGGACAAGACATGGCACAGTGATGGAGACATAAACCTCTCAGAACTCCGTCTACCAAGCTGCAACTTGGTGATCAGAGCCTCTTGTTCAACTTCCGGGTGAACAACATTACGCCCCCCCATGATAAATGAAGTGGCACCATTTAGAGACAATAGGACCTGCTCAAGGTCCAGATTTCCATTCCAATTTTCTGCTCAGTGTAGTTGATGTATGTGCTGACTTGGTCAGTCACGCGCCCACTCTCTGTGTACCCCCCCCCCCTTGCGAGGGGGGGGTCGTTTTTGCTCGGTTCGTTGACGTCTCAGGCTGCAACAACAGCTCCACGACCTTGGCGTCTTGCGTATAATGCAGTGAACATGCAGTCGTTGCTTAAACGGGTGGGGACCACCTTGCAGTTCCTATGATGAATGGATGGTCATTTTGAGAACATGATCTACGATGTTACACATCAAGTAGTAACGATCTCCAAGGCAGGCAGGTAAACGCGTATTTTTACCGATCAGGAAATGAATTCCGCCTTCGCAATAAAGCTGGCCGTTTATATCCTCCGTGTTAATTGGTATTACTGTTCATACCGTCTCTTAGGAAACCGGACCATTTTAATTGCAAGCTGTTAGGCTGAAGAAAGGCAGAAACGGGGGGTATATCGAGGGGGCGGGAAGATTGGTGTCAGAACAACGGATAACATTTATCTTGGAGCTCAAGGCCTTGTCTTCTAAAAGCGACTCCAATGGGGTCCTTTGAAGCTGACAGAATAATTTAAAAAATCGACCCACTTTCTATTCATAAGTGGGGGGGGGGGGGGGGAATGGGGACTGAGATTTGCATTTTGACCTTCTGGAGCTGACTGTATACCTGCTCTTTCTCCCCAGCTATCCGGGGCTGCAGGAAGACATCAAATGTCACAGGCCTGTAAAGGCACGTGGAGAAAGAGTTGCGGGGGGAGATTAATAGCTGCCTTCCCCCTCATTACTCTACTCTAGTTGCCTTTTAACAATGGGGATATTTAAATATCTATATAGTCTGCCAGGTAGCAGAAAGCCAGGTAATTGCTCCGCGTCCTTGTCAGAGATCTTAAGAAGTCAAACTGAAACCTTTAAAATTGGAAACAATGCGCTGTGAAATTTCTCAAAGGTCAGCGCTGCAGGAACACGCAAATGTTAGCGTATTGTTATTGTAATGTTGTTTTAACATTCATACTGACTGACTAAGAAAAATGGAAAACCAACAAAAAAAACCAACAAGGCTGAATAAGGTGAGGAAATAAGGCAGAGCACAAACGCTTTCGTTTCATTTACAACTCACTGGCCAGACAGGAATAAATATTGTCAAATTGGCTTTTTCCAACAGCGAGTGCCAAAACAGACAAGCCATTTTGCACTGTGCTGCAGTTTTTTCCCCCCCAAAGTGTTTACATGCAGGGGAAACCGTCTCACCAGAACCACAAATTAAGCGTCCAAAACTCAGGGTGACACATTCCAGTTTGCTTTTTTTCTCTTTTCATGTCAAGTCAGTCTTTATTGTCATTTCAAAATATGCAGGCACATGCTGAAACAAAATAGCGTTTGTCAAAGACTTTAAAAAAACGGCCTCACACAGAACATGACAAGTTAGACACCCAAGACGATATTGAATAAATAAATAAATATGCTGTACATAGTGCAGCTTTCCACTTGGGTGAGGATCCAAGGTACAAAGCAGAAAGTTAAAATACACATGAGTTTCACACAGTGTTTTTTTAATGTTAGATATCTCAGAGGTCACTGTGAAAGGGTGTAACAGAGTCCAAGCAACTAGAGAAGGCAGAACCAACCAATCAGGTGCTTGGACCCACCTCTACAATCTGATTTCTTTGCTCTCTGAATAATGATTGCTAGGAATGAATCGGCACAGGACACACAGAGGTAAGTGTCCAGTAAGAGTTCAGTGAGGGGCCCGTCTGGACCATACGAGATGAGGAGCCCATCTTGATCTTCTCAGTGGCCCTCAGCCCAGGAGGCTGTCCAGACGTTTCACGTTTCGGTTCCAGCTGAGCTGTTAATTAATTATCCTTGATTAGCTGTCAGCTGAATGAATTTGCACAGTTTAAGTTAAACCAAACGTGCTAATTGAGGAGTTATTATCATTCTTTGGAGGCTCACTCTGTAGCAATGTTGCCTCACATCTCCAGGGATGGGGGTTTGAGACCTGCCTCTATTCTGTGAGTGTGGGGTTTGAGGACTGCCTCTACTCTGTGAGTGTGGGGTTTGAGGCCTGCCTCTACTCTGTGAGTGTGGGGTTTGAGGCCTGCCTCTACTCTGTGAGTGTGGGGTTTGAGGACTGCCTCTACTCTGTGAATTTGGGGTTTGAGACCTGCCTCTACTCTGTGAGTGTGGGGTTTGAGGCCTGCCTCTACTCTGTGAGTGTGGGGTTTGAGGACTGCCTCTACTCTGTGAGTGTGGGGTTTGAGGCCTGCCTCTACTCTGTGAGTGTGGGGTTTGAGGACTGCCTCTACTCTGTGAATTTGGGGTTTGAGGCCTGCCTCTACTCTGTGGTTGTGGGGTTTGAGGCCTGCCTCTACTCTGTGAGTGTGAGGTTTGCCTACACAGTGTAAGAAGGTGGGTGGATGTTGTTTAGACTACGCCAATTTTGTGATAGCTGAGAAATATACACGAGTGTGAAAAGAAAAACATAATTAATCTTGTTCTTCCCAAGGATACGTGCTTGGAAGGTAGACAGTTGGATGGGCGGATGGAAGTATTTGCATTTATTTGATTCTTACTGGAATCACATCCAAATAATTTTGCCTAGTAATTAACTTTCACCAATGTTTATGAAAATAGCAAATATATTTACAATTACTCATATTTGGAGGAAAATGTATCCTCTAACATTTTTTAAAAAGCATATTTGTATTACTTTGTGTGTGGAGTTTGCATGTTCTCCTTGTGTTGTTGTGGGGTTCCCTCTGGGTTCCTCCTGGGTTCCCCCTAGGTTCCCCCTGGGCTCCCTCTGGGTTCCCCAGTTTCCCCGCTGCTCAAAAACATGTTAGGTGAATTGGAGCTGCCAAATTATCCAAAGGTCTGCATGGTGTGTGAATGTGCCCTGCGATGGGTTGGTGAAGATAGATGGATGGATAGATGGATGGATGGATGGATGGAAGGAAATTTGCATTAATCGTTATATCAGCACCAAATGTAGGCTAGGGTTAATGCAAATCAAAACACTCAGATTTAAATTTTATATAGTTTGACAAATAATCCAGCCAGCAGCTCCGTAAAGTCTAAATCAGACTTCAGAGCCACATGAAACATGTCTGCTAAGGAGGCGTGGGAATGTTTTGGCAGACATTTTCACTCCTTTGTTAAGAAGCGCACACATTCCTGCAGGCACATTCATTCTGTGCTGAGCTGTACCCACCCCTGGGTACGGGGGAACCATACCAACAACAGGCAGGTAATGGAGAGACCTAAGGAAAGCTGTGATGTTTGTAAACAACAGGAGACCAAGCGTGAGATCGATGGACTAGTCTGGTCTCACTAGAAGAGTGTCTGATAAGAAAGGAGGTAGCAAGAGTTCAGGAATGAGGAGAGGATCTGGACCTCAAGATGATGTGAAGGGGCTTTATGGAGCAGGCAGATGTTCTGCATCTTATAGCACATAAATCCAGGTGCCGTGTGCTGCTATACAGTGGAGGAAGCTGCCTGCCAACGGCAATGCCTTTGAAGACCGAGACAGATGTTCCCTGGAGGCGGAGAGATCAACATCTGGCAACTGTCTAGTCAACAAGTATAGTGCCAAACCTTGAAGAAAATGACAAGTTAGTTGATGTGGATTTCTAGAATGTAGTTAGGAATTTCCAGAAGGAATGATCTGGATGGACCGGGTGTGGTGCCTCAGGCTAGGCTGGAGTTGCATGGGCAAGTAGCCATACAAGGAATGAAAAATGATGTTATGACAGGAGGAATGGAGGCTTTCCTTGGCGTCCAAGTCTTTCCAGAATAACAAAGGCAGCCCATTGAGCATAGGGAACATGGTGAAACTAATTCATTGAGAACCATTGTTGAAAAGAGCAAAAACAAAGCACTTTTACTTCCTTGCTTGGCAACAGTGACCCTGGGAGACTGTCTGCTGACCACAGTTGTTGTGGTAGCCAAAAAAGGTGGAGTACTTTTACTCTGAAGACAACCTAACCATCCTAATGCGGGGGGAGGGGGGTCAGAGGTCTGTCACTGCTGCTCTAACCATATGAGGCAGTGGGCATTACTGGGCACAGACCTGGTGCTCTTAGCCAGAGAAAGCTGGGTTTCTTTATTTTTCTTTGGTGCATCAGTACACAGGAATCTTACTGACGTAGTCCATCTGACCATCCAATCAGGATGGCACATAACAAGACAAAGGCACTCACAATACACCAAAGTAGACGTATGACTAGGAACTGCAGAGGTGCGTATAAATAGGATGTATGGCAGAGTAAAGTGCACTGTGCAGTATTGCCCTGTTCAATAAAGAGTACTGTACATTTCTGAAGCTGGAGTATTATTGCTCTGTATTTAAGCAAGTGTGTGTGACTCCTCATTTGCATAGTCCGAGTTAGTGACCGTGCTTATTTGCACTGAAAGGTAACGGCATAGATTTGGGTATGGACCATGGGTTCCGCTAGGTCTGATCACTCGAGGCTTTAGCCCCGGAGTATTTTAGCCCAGATGCCAATCTTCCTTTGAAAAAAATAGAAGTCAAGCCCCAGGTGAACTTGACTTAGCCCCGGATCTTTTTGGTACCTAGAAACAACCCTGGTATGGACTGTAGGGACATGGTCCTTAAGAATGTTTCATGGCAGTACCTCATATGTTCGTATGTTGAAAGGGCAGCAGATAGGTATTTTACCCCTCATTCCCGCCGTCCTCCCGTATTAGTATTTTCCCGTAAATCTCCCGTATTATAATATCATTTAAAAAAAAATTCCTCTGCCTCTCCAAACTGAACTGTCAGTAGCCTCGCGAGAACTGCCACCTGCAGTAGTCTGCAGGTCATTTACAACATTAGCCAGGTCATAAATGCGGAGGTTAAAATGGCAATACTGTGTGCCAAAAACAACGTTACTTTCACCTTCTGTGATGACTTCAACAAGGATACAAAGTCTGCAACAAATCTGTATAATAAGTCATTAGTGAATGCCAGACAGTCACATGAGTGAACATGAGAAATTAAAAGAAAATGTGTAATGAAAATAAAATGTAAATGACAAGTGGTTATTTTAGTTTTCTTGTACACCTGTCTTAAAATGTAAGGGATACTGGAGCTTGGCTGGGGTGTTGGGGTGGCTTGCGGTGGGTGCTGGAAAATTTCCCTTATTTTCAAATCCAAAACTTGACAGGTATGCATAACAGGTGAACCAGTGAACAAGTTACATTCTGTAATCTATCCTCTTCTCAATTCAGTGATGACTGGTTTCACGTATAAACAAAGGTGGAAATTTCATGTCCTGAAAGTAAAGATCCAGTCCAAGATTTTGTTTCTACCAAGCAGATAAATACTCTGTGACTGTGACTATTTATGCTCAACTGCTTGGTTGAATCAAAATCTTGGACTGGATTTTTACTTTCTGGATCTGAACTACCCACATCAGCATTTCATCTCAAAAGAAGATCCACAATGCCAGACAGTCACTCCTTGTTCTGTTAAACCTCAATCAGCCTTAAAAAGTTCAAGTACAAATCGCAGAGTCATCAAACTCGCTCAGCACCGTAGTGTCGTAAGCACATTGAATAACCTGAGTTCTAAATGTAACATCTCTGTTCAAGTTCTATTTCTGTTTGCCAGACATTTTACTACAGTAAATGAACAGCTGCTTCTCTGCATTTGGGTTAATCGTCTGAATTATTTAACCCCTCAAGTTCACCCAAAGAATCGATGATTGTAAGGTTCAAATCTCTGATCTGGTAGGTTGATTTTGCCGCTGGGCCCTTGAGCAAGGCCCTTAATTACTGCCGGGATTGACTGAACTTCTGGTCTCAAAAAAAAAAAATGTATGTCACTTTGGATAAAAGCATCTGCTAAATAAAATGTAAATGGATGTGTCTTTGTGTAGAGGAGCCCTAACTATGCAGGAATAAAAACAGAAAATTCATCTCTTGGCCTTCATAAAAGAAGCAAATTGTATCTGGCAGTTTATTCAGGAGGTCTGAGAGTCCAGGGCACTGCTGAATGTAGATTTCAGAAATATTAGAAATGACAAAGTGAGGAAGACCTTCACAAAAACTGAAATGTTTTTTTTCCCACAAGGGACACGGCAAGGCTAAGCATCTAGAACTCAACGCTTGAATTCATTTCCTAAAAACTCTTCTGGTGACCTTGTCTAAGGGATGTTCTGCGCTGTCAAAAAGGCAGTTCAGACATGGAACCACTGAAGAGCTGAGCACAGCTGCACCAGTTAGAGTGTGGCAACAGAAGGCTGACTGTGGCCGTTAATTAGTGTGACCTGGTCAAGAAGAATCGACAAGTATTTTTGAGATTTTTATATTGAAAAAATGGTAAACACTGTCACATTCAGACCGGATGAGAACATGCCATTCAGTATGTCTTTATAAAGTCAGAAGGTGAACTTCAACACCCTGTCCCCCATGATGAGTATATGCAATATAGCTCCTTAGATGAGTTTGATTCACTTTTGGTTTGACTTTGATCACACTGTTCAGAATGTGATGTACACAGTGTCTGTGGGCTTTGAGTTACTGTACTGAGTTACATTACATTTGCAGAAGGGCTAAAGAGCGCTCTGCAGATTCTTGTGAGATGACAGGGTTTGGGTGTGTTGTAGAAGGTGACCCTAAAGACTGCTTCCACTCTCTCTACTTCGTCTTCATTCCAGTGGCGGCTGGGGGGGGGGGCAGCTCCGTGGCAAAGCACCTGGATCATTTATGGCATACAGCTAATGCGATGTCCCACCTTGCCACTTAACAAGGATGGAGAGCTGTTGCCTGGGAACCAACCAAGCCGTGCAGTGGGGGCTCTCATTTAGCAGGGTGTGTTCACACTGTATGGTGATGTCAGAGTGGCATCCCTGTCCTCGGTCTTGGAGTGAAGTTTGCTTTGTGAGAAGTTCTGTTAACACCAAATAAGCCGTTTGTCTGCCCAGCACATTGTCCTGTGCCAATTCTGTGACCCTAATCTCTTTTATTTATGTAGATATCTCCTAAGCGGAGGTATTTTAATAAAGCTGTTTAGCATCTCACCGCTTGCTTGCCTTGTTTGTTGCTGTGCCACCTTGTTATGTACCCATGGGTATAATAGCTAGGTGCACAGGCTAGGTGCACAGGCTAGGTGCACAGGCCGGCAGCTTGTAATTCAAGCACAAAAAGCTACAAAGTGCTCCTCTGACCAGCAGGAGTAATATGCGGGCGTGATATGGTTAAGGTTCATTACTGCAGATATCACGGAATAATTATTGCTCTGTTTATTGGTGTTTTCCAATTGAATGTGTTAATAAAATGTTTATGAGAGTTAGTACAAATAATCTCCTTGTTGCTTAAAATAACCTAAAACCAAACAACATTGCCATCTTGTGGACACACAGTCTTATTGCTTAAATCAGCTTGCAAACCTGCTTTACTGCCTTCAGCTACTTCCCCCCACTCCCTGCCACCACATACTTTTCCAGACACAGGAATCTTGAGAATACCAGCAGACATGACACTGTGGAATTCTGCCCATCAGACATGACACTGTGGAATTCTATCCAGCAGACATGACACTCTGTGGAATGCTGTCCAGCAGACATGACACTCTGTGGAATGCTGTCCAGCAGACATGACACTCTGTGGAATGCTGTCCAGCAGACATGTTCACACTAAATATGGCAACAATCAAATAGAACCATAAATAACTATTGTTGCAACCCCATTGCAACAATAATTTGCAAATAAATAACTATTTGCAAAAAAGGGCCTGTTGTTCAGTCCCATAAAAGCGCCAAAATGGCTGCGAGGAGTGTATTGGAAATGAATGGCACCTCACATGTGTCACTTTGGATTAGAAAGTAAATCCAGAAGCTTTAAATATTTCTCATAATCTCTATGAGTTGGTAAAGGGAAGGATATGATGTCAAAACTGGTGACGTGTTGTCATGACGGCCAAACACGGCGCATGGTTACTGCAGTGTCCTGCAGTGTAGGTCACCCCGACAGCCTAGGATGTCATCAGGACTCTACCTCCCGTCAAAGAAATCTTCAATAAGCACTGCATCCACAACGACCCCTCCCATGGCCACTTTAACCTCCTGAATAGCATAGTAATACTTTATTAATCCCCATGGGGAAATTCTCTATTTGCTTACCCTCCATGAGACACACACACATGCAGGTGAGCGCCCCCTGGTGCTGAGGTAAGGGCCCTGCTCAAGGGCTCGTTTACATGTGACTATTCTGCTGAGGCTGGGGCTCGAACCAGCCAGCAAGCTTCCGATCACAGGAACAGAGGCTTAGCCTGCAGAGGCACACACTGCCCCCTAAAGGGCATTCATAGCACTACATTCTGCACCAGCTCCTTTCCTCGTGCCATCAAACTCCTCAACATGCTTCTACCTCTGCACCTGTCTGGAATTCCAGTAAACAACTGAAATTGATAATTGTTAATCACCCATCTGTCTTGGTCGTTTTCTGCATCAGTTGCACATGGCAATGAAAGAGCTGCCTTACACTTTAAATACACTCTATGTATATCTGAGATAGTTTACCATCAAACCTACTGCACAGCCCTAGTCAAACGTGACACTATATGCAGCATATTTATCTATTTATTGATTATTGTCTTGTGTGTCTAACTTATGTTCTGTGTAAAGTCATTTTAAAGTCTCATATGAGCACCATCATTTCTGTGTTTGCCTGAATACTTTGAAATGATAATATAGTTTGACTTGATTTATATCATTAGGGGTCCAAGCAGCCTTAGCTGCTGGGTCCCAGTTGTTTTTCTTTATAATGGTTTGATTGAACCATTATCAAATTAATTTCTAACAAAGCACACAACCAGTCACACATTTACAGAATGGGAACAGGAGAAGCAAAAAACTGCGATAAGAGTCCAGCTATTCTCAGTATTTTTATTGATTTTGGACCAAGTGTGAAACGTGGATGTTGGTGGATTTGTGATTCTAAGTTTATTTACTGTGCTTTCTCCATTTCTGGTTCTGATGAGGTCATAGCTCAGTGTGCAGAAGTTTCTTGGCTTCTATCATGTTGTCCTTCACTGTAGAAAAAAAATTATTGCTATTTAACTTGAAGCCATTTCTTCAAATTCTGGGTTTATTTGATTTAAGGGTTTTTGAATGGGGGGTCCCAAATATAAACATCTCAATTGAATGAGGGGGGGGGGGTGCCCTGTCTGACTCTTTGTGATGTTTATCTGTCAGAGCAGGGTTGACTTGGATTCACAGAGGAAAGCCGTATACTCACATACGTCGATGTCTCCAGGCTCGTAAACATATAGGCCATTGCCATACTTGCCAACAATGTCGTTGCGCACTACCATGGATGGATCTAGAGAGAAGGAAGAAAGGGGTGATGGAAAAGAGAAGCCACATGAGGATGGCCAACAAGGCACCCGGCACGGCACACTGTACCCGTACCCAATAGCCATGTCCGATTATATTCTCTGCGTCAAACACATCTGCTCCATGTTCTTATTGTCTTTACACTGTACTATCAATTGCCTAAAATTGATTTAAAATATAGAAATATATTAAGCTGTAGTTTAGCATGGTTTAAGATGTCAAAATTGTTAAAAACTGAGTTGCCAAGGATTAAAACAGAATAGTGAAATACAATAAATTCAGTCACTTATCAGTGTTTCTCAACCCAGTCTTCGGGGACCCCCAGACCTTTCTGCTCTCTCCCACCCCCCAGCACACCAGTATCAGGTATTCAGTCTTCTTGATTGCTTGGTTCAGGCAGAGGTGGAACGTTCAGGTCCAGAAAGTACAAACCCAGACCAAGGTTTTGTTTCAACCAACCAGTTGAGTAACGCTACACAAAATTGGCTGGTTGAAATATAATCTTAGTCAGGATTTGTACTTTCTGGCCTTGGACTATCCACCTCTAGGTTCATGTGTGCTGGGAGCTGGAAGGAAATGTGTGGGATGTCTAGTGGGCCCTGAGGACTGGTTTGAGAAGCACTGGTCCGACAGAATCAGTCAGCAATATTTGTCAGTACACATAACTTACTAACTTGTTGCTAGTTGCTTTTCTCAATGATAAAAAAATTGACAACTAAGCAGCTGAACCCACACTGACCAACAAAGAGTATCCTTGGGACGTAATATCCATCTGGAGCCAGGTTCTTGTCTGAGGTTTCCTCCTGAAAATAAAGACATTGCACTGAAAGGCTGTACCATTGTGTACATCGGCATGTTAGTTCATGTAATGTGAGTCACTGCTCATACAAATTGCGGCAATAATATGTGGGACGACTCACAGCTCATTCAACACCTTGAGGGAAGGAACTTAACAAATCATCCCTGAATAGGCTCTTGCGTGCATCTGACAGCTAAATCCAAACTATGTTTGTAAAAACAGGCAGCTACTTAGCAGGTAAAAATGTTGAAATCCATGCTGTGCAAGTTATTCTGAATAAGCAAGCAAGACTATAGCAATCTGACAGAACAATTTGCAGAGTAAGAAAATAACATAGATTGATTAAATGCTGTGCGTACTGCAAATATTTAAAAATACATTTAATTCACCATCAGATTGAGCATGATGAAATCCTCTCGGGCCATTTTCTGGATATGTTCATTTGCAGCAAACACCTTTTTAAGGGCTAAAATTAAATATGAGATGCAATGACCTGTTAGAACAAATTCTGTAAAAATGCAAAGAAACTTTAAAAGAATTTATTTAATTTGCTTTGATTAAAAAATAAGTGAAGCCAATCGTCACAATGTAATTGATTTCAATTAATATTACTTGAGATTACAGTAGGAGAGAGTGAGGGCGGCAGCAACAAGCCCCCCAAAGTTAGCCCCCTCCCCTTTGTGGAAGAAAGCAGCCATATGTGACCATCCCTTCTGCAAAAAATACTTTAAGGTCAAAAAGTATTTTTTATGATTAGAGTTTTTGTCACACTGTCTAAACCAGGGGTCTCCAACTCCGGTCCTGGAGAGCTACTATCCAGTAGGTTTTCTGTCCCACTTGGCTTCTGATGAGCCACACCTGGTCCTGGTATTTACCTGAGAACAGGTGTGGCTCATCAGAAGCCGGGTATGATGGAAAACCTACTGGACGGTAGCTCTCCAGGACCGGAGTTGGAGACCCCTGGTCTAAACTGTTTGCGTGAAACATTGTAAAGTCATCTAAATTTAATCAGTGTTTTCTCAGCTTCTAACAGGCACAGCTAGCATGTGTCAAAGCTATTGTGCCAAGCTAGGGCAACAAGTTTTATTTTGGCTGTCAATGTAGGGACATTGCAACCGGTTGTTTTAACCATCCCAACATGCTATTGCACTGAGGGAGGAGGTGTTTATACACAACTGTGAGTATGATGTGAACTAATTGCCTCTGTCACACACATAAGCTACATCACATGCACATACAGACACACACACAAATAATGACTTACCTGCATATCCAGATGCACAAAAAAAACATTCACTTAAACACACACATAGTTCACTTCAGTAAGCTTTCATCTGATGTCCCCTGTAATGGGGTTGCAACATTTGACTTTGTCTATTCAAGAGTGAATTGTACGTATATATCCATATATAGAATGTCGCAGAAGTGGGGGAGGGGAGCTGACAGATGTAGGGTTAACATCTAATTTTGTCTTTCCAATACAAAGAGTCTCTGAGAAATTGAAGAAAATGAAAAAAGTGTTGCAACTGTCCACCCTCTCCCTTACATTAGACCAAATGACCATTTATATGAGGGAGTTCACTCACCTTGGCTGTGTGGACATTCATCCAAATGATGAATTACCATCAAGGGCTTCTGGCTACACAATGCAGTTTGGAAATTAGCACCAAAAAACAACCAAGCATTCTTGTGGCAACATGAATGCTGGGCGTGTAGTAACGTTTTTACCTTTGTTTCATTTTTGACAAGCCTTCTTCATAGGTTTGGGCCCATTTAATGCTATTGCCCCATCCTTAAAATATTAACAGAAAAAAAAAATCATACATCAAATAATTTTATAAGGTTATGAGGTTTGAAATGGAATGGATTGCTTTTGTGTAGTAGCAAAACTGTGTTATTTTATGCATCTGAAATACATCTGCGATGAGAATGTAAACTACGTGTTGAAAGAGATATACCTCTAGACAGAGACCGTTTCTCGGGTTCAGATTTTTTCCCGTGAGAGATCACTAATCCCACCGCAAGAAGTGCCAGCAAGAATGAAGACTGAAAACTCATTTTGTGCAACCTTCAAAGCATATGAAGAAATACATTTCAATACATATACACAATCATTTATTCTCTTATTTTCAAGTACCTAATTAAAGCGCATTTGTAGCAAGTATTAAGTCAATACTTTAAAGATTAATGTTTTGATTTTTTTCTTTTGCTTGCTTAAGCGAATATATAAAAATATTAAATCTGTTGATCTATGGCAACATATTACAAGGTAAACATGTCTGTGCAGGGTTACAGGAAATGTAGCCTCAAGAATCTCGTTTAGGGTAATTATAAAATGTTTGTAAACTGTCAACGAAACACTTACTTTTTTCCCCAATTGGCAGCTGGAAAGCTTTTCAAGGTTGTTACTGCACTCCGAGCTAACTGCTCTGCTTTATATAGTGCCACTGACTTACCTGACTGGCCTAAGATTTCACTTTGATGTCATCAAACCGGTAAGCCAAGTGTCCTTTGTTTCAGAAAAAAATCATAGTCCATGTCTGAAATGGCTCTTTTGTTAAATGAATTCCTTAACATTTATGACATTCCATCCCTGCAGGTGCATTCATGACAAGATGTTAGAAAAGAGAAGCCTTATGGGTAATATTATCTATTATTCAATAAACTGCTCTGATAGAACTACTCTTCACCACTCACAGTCCTCAAAATGAGAGTCATATTTTTCTGCTTTTCATTTCATTTTAAGGCCATGTTGGTGTAAGCCTTCTGCAGCAGACACACGGCTTCCCCTGCAGGTGAATGACTGTGCTGCCATTATGCTACACAACCACAAATGTCAGCTTTAAGTATCCCTTACAATTCAAGGTTGACACAGCAGTCTAATGCATTCAACCAACTACTGGCTGGCCACAGCTCTCAAACACTGATGTCATCGCTGTGTCACTCTGGAGGTTAGGACTTTGTGCTCATGATCAGACAGCTGCAGGTTCATATCCCACAGTCAGCAGAGTGATGTCACTATTGGTCGCTGAAACGCCCGTAACAGCAGTTGCTCCAGGGACTGGCTGACCCTGCATTCTCAATTGTACATTGCGTTAGATCAGGGGTGGCCAGTCTTATCCGCAAAGGGCCGGTGTGTGCGGGTTTTCGCTGTAACTCCCTAATTAGATTACTAATTAGAGGACTGATTGGCTGAAGAGTTTTCACACCTGGGTTTGAACAGCTGACCTACAGGTTATCCCAAAAACCTGCGTACACACCGGCCCTTTGCGGATAAGATTGGCCATCCCTGCATTAGAATAAAGTGTTTGCTAAAATAAATACAAAATGATGTACATTTCTATAACTGTAACATAAGTAAAATTTAACATGAATACTTAAATATGGTTTAAAAAAGTAAAAGTGTAATTTGGTCGCCTATATTATTGTAGCTTGTAATTAAGATGACCATCTGTGTTGTTCATTTTAATGGCATAATCATAATTTTAAATATCCAAAGCTATATTTAGCTATATTTATTTATAAAGCTATATCTGTTTTGTTAATTGGCTACCATTTGTCCTGTATATTATGAAGATGCTTTACTGGAAGAACACTTCAATCAGATCTACAATTTATCAGTAACAATATCTAAATTAAAACATTAAATGTAATAAAAATGTAATAATTTACTGCTGTTTAAGTCTCGTCAGTGTTCAAGTGCGCGCGTTTATTGTTAGATGTTGCCATGGGCGACAGCCATGACAACCGCTTCCAGTGCGCGCATTCTCCGCGAGGCCGACTGGTGCATTGTGGGATTGCTGGATCCCGTAAGGGCTCGGTAACGGCAGGAATCATCCGGGGGTGTTATTTATTCGGCTTTACCGGGAAAAGGGGCCGTTGTTCTGGCAGTCAGTCCGCGATACTGGCGCCCATGAATTCGTCGGTATCCAAGAAGACCCAGGACACCCTGGGCAAAGTGATTAAAAAGCCCCCTCTGACTGAGAAGCTGCTCGGAAAACCTCCGTTCCGCTACCTGCACGACATAGTGACCGAGGTATGAAGGACCGCTTGTTTTATAAGGAGATTCTCAGTTAAACGCCGCGCTCTGTTTATTGGTCCGTATCCCGCAAGTTAAGTTTTTTTTCGGTTCGTTTACCCTGCAGAACTTGCTCCGTAACTAGCTAACTTGTTTAGCTTCTTAGCTAAATTTATCTGGAGGGAGAGGGGGGGTTCACGCGCCGCAGTAAGCAGCCGGCATACGTGCTCGCGCCACCGGTTAGCCTGCTAGCTAACTGAAGGCGAGACATATTCTACTAAAAGCTAGCTCAAGGTAACAGTAGCCTGTTTTGAAGGGGGTCCGATTGACGCTGGCTCACTTGGAAGGTTGGCTGGGCGTTGAGCGTTCTTCCGTTGCTAAGCGCTCATATCCGGCCGCGGAGGTAAACGAAGCGGTGCTCGGCTTCAGTGTGATGCCCGTTTAAGATGCCGAGGATGCCAGGACAGTCTGCTGTCCACGTCTTTGGATGAAGTGTGCCGCAGGATCTATGCTGTCTGAAAGAAGTGACAGCCCTGACCTTTCGAATGCCGTTACAGCGATAATATGCTGATAAAACTCAGTTAAGATGATATTGTCGAAGGTACTCGATTCTTTAGAATTGCACCAACATTGTAACATGCCTAGGTCCTTTAGCGATTCATTTCTTTTCAATACATAAGAACATAAGAAATTTACAAACGAGAGGAGGCCATTCGGCCCATCAAGCTCGTTTGGGGAGAACTTAACTAATAGCTCAGAGTTGTTAAAATCTTATCTAGCTCTGATTTAAAGGAACCCATGGTTTTAGCTTCCACTACACTAGCAGGAAGACTATTCCATACTCTAACTACATGCTGTGTAAAGAAGTGCTTCCTCAAATTTGTTTTAAAATGTTCTCCCGCTAATTTCCACTTATGGCCACGAGTTCTAGTATTTAGACTAATATTGAAATAGTCATTTGGCTGAACAGCATCCAGACCCGTTAGAATCTTATAGACCTGAGTCATATCCCCCCTTAGTCTCCTTTGCTCAAGGCTAAACAGATTCAGTTAGTATAGTTAATCTGTGCTACATTTAACCATTCGGAAAAGCACTTTCTTGTGATTTTTAAGAGGATCTATCTGACTCCAGTTAAATTGAAGAGAAAAGTGACATCAATTCTGTTTGTGGAAAAACACATATTTTGTCTTCGTAAATGTTATGCATCAAGAAGATTTTCTGAGATTTCACTATTAATTGAAGCAGGGATTTCAGAGAGAAACTTTGCAAGGCTGTTTTGAGCTGATTTTGTAAAATTGCGGATTGGATAATTAGTTTATTTGATTCGGATGAGACTGAGTAAATTGCCAGCTCAGAGATTCAGATGAACTTGGTTGCAAAACTAAATTCGGATTATTTAGGGAGAGGGGTTTAGAAGCAAGGTGGCAGGAGCGTGGTAAAATCACTTTGAAAATACTGCATATCGTACCGGGAAGTCATGCCTACTGTATTCCCCCATCCAATAGCATAGAGTCTTTTTAGGATACTGTAGGGCCACTTTTGAGAATGTATTTAAAATTCAACTTATGATACTGTATTCTGCTTTGCACATACTGGGCAGCAAAGTGGGTCATTGCTTGCACTGTTTTCTTTCACCTCTCAGGTTGGGGCTTAAAACCTCACCTTTTTCTTGTGTGGAATTTGCAGGTTCTCTCCGTGTCATACGACTTTCCTCCTGCAGTCCAAAGCCATGCAGTTGGGTTAATTAGTATCTTAGGCTAATTGGTATTGGTCACCATTAAGCATTGTTATTGCCCTTTGGCACCAGTCTAATTTTTGGTGGTTTGAAATTACTTTTCCACAATGCCGTGGTCCATCGTCACAAATTCTATTTTCTTCATCTCATTCTCACAGGTTATTCGAACCACTGGCTTCATGAAGGGACTCTACGAGGACTCTGAGTTGAAGTCAGACAATGTCAAGGTAAGCTGTTCATCGTCTTAACGGACACAACTATCTATGGCCAAATGGTAATGTCAATAGACTTTACATGTCTGGGAACAGTTTTGTTGCATCGGTGCAGTTCACTACTGGATTTTAGACTGTTTTATTAAAATCAGAACAATGTGCAAGTCAGTCACACATTCATTGTGTGTCTTCTGTGCTGAGAACTGATAGCAGGCGAGCAAAACTGATGTGGCATCTGTTTTGTCAGACGCTAAATAGAGCAGATGTTGTTTGGACAGCTATGTCACATTGTGCTCCAGCATTAAATGCATGGGTGTTTCGTGCATTTTAGCAGCTAGCTGAACTAACTAAACAAAAGTAATGTAGCTAACCAGCACTGATGTAACTAAATAAATGGTGTTCTGCATGGTTTCATTTCATATTAGCTGGTGCTGTTCATGTATGTTATCACAGCTGCTGTCTCATGATGTGTGTCATGTTCCTGGAAAGTTATCACACAACACTGTGTCAGAAGCATGTAGCATGAAGTCACTATAGTTCTCAAGCCTTAAAATGCAGCACATACCATCTCAAATCCATTTTCTTTACAAGATGGCCTTGGCGCACTTTTGAAACACTGCTTATCGTGAGCATCTTGTAATATTTAGGAATTTATTATAGACGTTGAATAAAATGTAAACTTCATATCTGTATCCTCATCATTTGCAAAGAGTTTCCATGCCTTCTGATCATATTAACCTTACAATTTCTTCACTCATAGTTTATGTATCTATCAGATGTAGACTATGAGTGTGTCTGTGCAAGCAGTGCAAAAATGGAGAGTAGTTCTTGTGTGGGTTGACTTTATTTTGGTACTATGGTGTTTCTATAGTTAGCATAAGTTGCTGTAAGCCATCTTAGCCACTCCATAGGTGCTAAATTCCAGTTTCCCAACAGAGATTGTCTGCATTGCAGCAAATGCAGCAGGTAAAGGAAAAACAAAGTTCTCCAATGGAATATGTACCTAGCTTTTGGGGGGGAAAGAGGGAGTCAGGGCCCTCTTTCAGCAAACAGTGTTTGTATGTGAGTGTTTACACATCGATACTATGCTGTCACTAGAAAGCACAGCAAGCCTCGATGTGGCCCTGAGCTGAAAGAGACCCCCAAAGAAGGAATTTGCTGTCAGGTTCCTTCCAGGTGTGGCAGTCAGCAGCACTCCTGGCTCAGCTCTCTCTTTACCATGACATTAATGCAGACGCTGCACCAGTCCACCTTTCGATCTCCCACTACATTCTCCCTTCACTCATGAACAAGACCTCAAGATACCTACACTCCTCAGCTTGAAGTAGTAACACATCCCCAACCAGAATGGCACAATCCACACTTTTCCGGTCGAGAACAATGCCCGCCCCCCGAGCAAGTCTGTTTATGGACCATTCTGTGCTTTGGAATCTGCTAATTATCCCTACATTCACATGTAGACTTCTGTTTCATGATTTCATTTCCATTTAAAAAATATATATTAAATATATTCAGGAAGGACTGGTTACTGTGTAGATTTTATTCATCATATTGGTGTTGCTAGTGGATGGCTACAGGTCAAAACTGAGGAGCTGAAATGTTGGCCATGAAATCCTCTGATCTTATAATGTTTTCCATGTATGGTCCTTCTCTCGTCTAATGTGCCTCAGGACAAGGACTCTAAGATTGCCTTCCTGCAGAAGGCCATCGATGTGGTGGCACTAGTGAGTGGGGAGCCTCTGGCAGTGAGACCGGCGCGCATTGTGGCTGGTCATGAAGCCGAGAAGACTAACGAGCTGCTCCAGGCCATCGGCAGGTGCTGCCTCAGTAAGGTGAGCAGCGTGGGTGTCAGGGCGCAGTGGGGGCTTGTGGATGCTTTCTTCTGTGTTATGGCCCGCTGTTCGGTGATGACAGCTAATGCAGTTGTAGTCGGTAGTTATTATATTGTCCATGTAGCTAATGGGGTAGAAGAGGTTAATTTATACCCTTGCAAAATGTAATTGGACTCCAGGGAGATCAGGTAAAGGAAAACCTCAAGCAAACACATTTGTAAATCTCAAAGGAGTCATCCTGGGCCCATCTGTTTGACAAGTGTGCACTTCTGTTCTGCCATGCCATAGCATTCAGCCGGAGCTAAGTTGGTCTTTGAAGGGTGTCACTGAAGATGTTCTCCTGTGCACAGTTGTCCAGTGAGGAGGCTGTAAGGAGAGTGCTGCTAGGGGAGAAGCCTGATCTCAGAGTGAAGCCCAGCAGTTCCAAATCCAAAGACAAAGAGAACCAGGAGGACAGAGAGCACCCTCGGGACAACGAGGTATGGGAAACCTAGCTTAGAGTAAGTATAACCTAGTGGTGTATCCCCTGCTGTTTGCAAAATGTGGAGACTTCTTTACCCATCTTCCACATTAAAGACAAAGAACTAAACAGATCAGGGTCAGACTGATACTGCTGGTACAGTGAGAAGAAATGAAGTATGATTAAGATCTTTGTGTTCAGGACTGCCTTGGTTTAGCAGATTTTCAGTGATAGAAGCACGCAGAGAAATGTCACATGTCAAGGTGGAATTGGTGGTTCGCCTTTCAGCCGCAGAGAGTAAACAAAGAGCGAAGCTCCAGCAGGGACCGGAAGGAGCCTCCGAAGGATCCTGAGGGCAAACGGTCTGAGAAGGACAGACCACGAGATGCCGCAAGGTTTGAGAAGCGGCGTGAGCGCGAGAGGACCAAGGAGCGGGACCGTGACAGGGACAAGGACAAGGAGAGGGACTTGCGCAGAGAGAAGGACAAGGAGAGAGACCGGGAGAAACGGAGAGAGAGAGACAAGGAGAGGGAGCGCCATGAGCAGGCACAGGACCGGCAAGAAGCAGAGGAATCAGAAAGGAGGGTGTGTATTACAGAGCTGAAGGTGCTGCCCTTTCAGAATAAGAGTCTGGCATCATGACCAATGGTGCGATTCTCTACTTTCAGTCCCGTGGCACAGAGGACAAACTGAGCAAGCGGCCACCTGAGCGGCCTGTTGGGAATGGCAAGCCAGAATCCGAGGTCAGCCTCCTATGATTCATTAAGACATGCTGGCCGCTAGCTTTCTGGTGTGATGTGGTGCTCTTTACTAACTCGTTTGTCGACAACTTACTTGGTTTTTTGTCCTGAACGCATGTGCATCTTACCTCGACACGGAAGGGTGGCGATGATGTACATATAAATAGCTGTTTAATTTTTTGATTAATATTAATTCATATTCCCCCTTTGGCTGCATTTCATGAATACAGATAGTGCCGATACCTCAGAACATACTTCATACATATAGTAGCTATAACCTTTTTTGAGCAATTAAATGACTAATGTCTTAAGTGCAGGTCCCAGTATCAATTTTTGTTAGTGACTGCCTCTTAGAGCAGACAAAGCTGTTTGAACATGTTTAATCAGTCGGTTGTTGCAGTGCAGCTAAACGGGGAATCAGTGTCTTAGGTTACTCTAGTGTTACTTCATTGCTGTGTTGTTGGGTTGAGGAATGTCAATGTATTCTGTAACACAGAGTCACCTACTATACTATAGTGTGGTGGGGGGGTTGTGGGCACCTCCCTCCCAAAAGTATTTAGAGCAGTGGAGGTCAGAGCTAGGGGTCTCTAGCCTGGTGATACAGGGTTGACTGCATGGCCTCTGTCCACATCCCTGCAGATATGAGATGAGACCCAGTTTGCAAATGCAGAGACTCAAGCTCAGATCATCCATGTCTTAGCTGTGACGTAAAGCCCGTGCTCTCAACCCTGGGCCTCCGGCTCTCTGGGTGTTGAAACTAAACGTGCTGCTCAGGTTGTTGTTTGTCCATGCAGCTGGTGGAATTCTGGGTAATGCAGGTAGTTCCTTACTTCTGTGTACAAGTTGCACCACATTCTCTACACGGCGTCAGGTTTTAGGCTAAAATGTCACAGTTTGACTGGTCATGTTTGGCCGACTATAGCCCCTTCAGCTGTTTCCGCGGCCATCCCCTCCATTTGACAATAGTAGAAGCCCTAACACGTGGGCCAGTGACATGGCCGTGCCTTTAAAAGCCTGTGACTTGTTCTTTATGATCATCCTCAGCTCTCTGCCCATTACTTAGGCCATACCATCAAGCGCTCTACACGTTAAACTGAGGGTTCTGCTTCTAGGTATGTGCTGCTTATGGGAACAGACTGTGACCAGGGAAGGAAGTTAGTCATGCTCTGCTTTCTCCCAGCAGGACAGTCCCATGAGGATACCCCGACCTTCTTCTGCCAAAGGTCAGAGGAGGTTACCAAAGCCTGGGGGACAGGGTAGGTGACACTTTTCATTGTCACCTGAGTAAGGCTTCTAAGGAGTTTAAAGGGCGTCTTTTGTACTGATGAGTCACATGATTTCCTTTTTGTTATCAGGATCCAGGATGTTAACTATGTTTTTCTTTCCACAGATGAATCTGACAGCGATGGAGGTGCATTTCCTATTTTTCCCTAAACTGCAGTACTCCCTGCCTTCTGCAGATGGCACTGCTGTACAGAACATTCTCTGGAGAGCCTGTGACGACAGATTTCTGCTATTCCTACATATTTAGTCACTGTTATACAATGTGTCAAGGCAAAAAAATGAAGTCTTATGTTATGAAAAATTACATGCCATAAAATAAGAGGTGCACCAAGATATGCTATGATTGGGGGCTCTGTCTGTTTCAGGGCCAGATGCTCAGCCAGAGGAGAAGACAGTCCATCAGGAGAATGGCGACGTGCCGGACTCACACAGACCTGGTGCTGCCTTGAGGTCAGCTGCTGTTGGGTGTGTCTGATGGCCGTCTAGTCCTGGCCGAGCCTGAGGGAGCGCTGTTTACCAAGGGGTCTGGCCCACAGCTCCAGTTTGTTACAATTAGCTTTAATGACCCCCAGAACCCTGCTGCACTGAAATTGTGCCAGTATGGCCAATTTCACCTCAATGGGATCAAGAAAATGCTGCAGGAGGCTTGGCTTTGTAAAGAGCACAGCCGTGTGTGTCTGTGTGTGTGTGTGTGTGTGTGTGTGTGTGTGTGTGTGTGTGTGTGTGTGTGTTCGTAGGTGTGCGTGTGTGTGTGTGCGTGGTTCTCCCTTTCTAGTCCCCAGGGATCTGCGTTTTGGAAGGCCTGTGGAATCCATTGATAAAATCTTTTTTTCTCTCCCCTTGCTGTTTTTTAACCACACGCAACAGCAAATTGGTCGGCTTTCCCAGGCCTCATGTTCAGTTCAGCGGCAGAATAACATTTCTGTAACATCACCTCAGAAACATTCTTCTGTACCGGTGCCAGATGAACCCCTCCTAACTGCTCTCCTGTGAGCGGAACCGGCCGCCTTCGGTATGCTGGGGCAATAACGGGCCTGTCTCGCCCCCACAGCGGTAACCGGGGTCTCCCACGACCCAGCAGCGCACGGCCAGCCCCGCCCCGCGTGAAGAGGCAGGAGGCCCAGCCCGATGCCATGCCCATGGAGAGGTGAGGGGAGACGGCTTGCTTCTCCTGCTCCAAGCCCCACCGCAGTCCTCCAGCACATTTGTGGCTGAGCTCCTTTCCTCCCCTTGCAGGCTGGGTAGCGCCAAGCCCTCGGCAGCGGTGATCGTGGATGGCGGGAAGCCGTCAGAGGATGAAGAGGATGAGGATGCACAGTTCGTGGTGGAGGAAGCTGCCCCCCCACTGCCCGAGATACCTGCGCTGGAAGCGGTCAGTGGCCACCTCTGCCGCTGTATGATGAACAAACAAACAGTAATAATAATAGTAATAGTAGCAATGATAAAACCACGCAGGGCAGCGTAACACATTGTGTGTAGGTTGGGTAAGCTGGCGATGAGCCGCACCGGAATTATAGGGCCCCAGCTCTGATCGATTTACCCAGTAATCATTTCAATTAAGCAATTAGGAGCTTGGGGGAAGGGGACCTCGGTCTCCCCACGGCCCTCCGGGACTGGAGCTGTGTGCCCCATGAGTCACATTGTGATTTACATCATGAGTGGTCCTGGAATTGTATTCATTGAGTTGTTTCTCCTCCAACCCCCCACCCCCCAGGAGGCTGAGATCGAGTTACAGGAGAACGAGAAGCATGGTAAAGACATTTACTATGAAGCGTCACAGTATGTTTGGATACAGGACACGGCGCTCATTTGCTTTAGCTTGGTGTCAAATATTGGGCTATGTGTAACACAGTTATTTAAAATCCTTTGCAGTTTATGCCAAATATGTAATTCTGAGGAAGGGTTCTTACTTGGGTAACTTTGTTCTTGCTAATTCTGGTCCGGGGGGACTCCAATCTATGCCGGGTTTGGTTTTAGTCAGCCTGTGATTCCCAAAGCTGTAGTTGGTTGTAACAATCCAGGTGTCACTAGTAACGATCTCAGATAGCAACCATGTGCTGTCTAGCAGGTGCAGAAATATGTTTATGCCCCTTAAACAAATGAGTACTTCACAGTGCTTAAAACCCCTGAGATCATGGTGACCTTAATGACGAAGCTGCCTGTTTATTATTACTGACTGAATTTAATGATCAGTCCTGGCTGTAGTCATGTTGAACTTTCCATGGGATTGCTCAGTTTTTTAGAATTCCTTCATTTTCCAGGTGGACTAGTGAAGAAAATACTGGAAACTAAGAAAGACTATGAAACTTTGTCGTCACCAAAATCGAAAGACCAGGTAGGTCCAGGCAGCCCCCTCTTCAGATGGTGCAATTTCTATGCCTTGTCACTAGGTGGCAGTGTAATGCCAGGCTATGCCATTTAAGACCACCATGCCTTTTCCTGAGGGTTATGAAAATGCATTTCTGAGATACCACTCTGGGTCAAATGGAAACAAGCAAGCGTGAAAGTGGGCAGCCAATCATGTGTGATCTGAGTGAAGTGTGTGTGTGTGTGTGTGTGTGTGTGTGTGTGTGTGTGTGTGTGTGTGTGTGTGTGTGTGTGTGTGTGTGTAGGGATTGTGTTTATATTACATTGTGGGGACCAAATGTGACTCGCAATGTGATTAAAAACCTGTTGTTTTAACCGCGTGGGGACCATTTTTCAGGTCTCCACAAAGATCTGTGAATGCAATCAAAAAAAAAAAATGCCAAAAGTCTCGTATTTTATTTGCTTACTTATGGTTAAGGTTAGGGCTGGGTGGGTGTTAAGGTTGTCATGTTGGGATTAGAATTTTCCTCATAGAAATGAATGGAAAGACCCCACAACGATATAATTACATACCTGTGTGTGTGCGCTATGTGTATATTACATTGTTGGGACTTATGGGCCAGCGTCCATGAGGCGTCTTTGCACACACAAACGCATCTGTATACTTGAGGATTAGTGCATTTTTGTTGCATGTTCTTAATGTGGTGGATTTTAACTAATATTGAAGTCCAAATATATCACTCCATAATTGCAGGTAGAGCAGTGCGTAAAGTCACACTCCAAATGGCTGCTGATCTGTGTTCCTGTGGGACCATGTTCTAGCGCCCTCAAGTCAGCTGTACCCGGGTCGTTAAAACACCCAGCTCTGTAAATGTTTAAAAGCGTCAGTCGCTTTCTGTGAAAGTGTCATTTGGGGAGGTAGAAGAGAATGTGATTCAGGTGTGGCACCTTGCTCACGGCTCCCAGCTGAGATTCCTACGCATTTAACCTCTACTGGGATATGCACATTTTTTTCAGACCATTGTAATTAGGCTTCACCTGCCCATTTCTTCATGCTTCTCCACTGAGAGGTGATGACAAGGGAAGTCTTTCCTGCATATGAATATAAAAATGTTCCATGGAAAATGGCTCATTTGAGAGGACATTTGTAAGCACTCCAACAGTCCCTGACATGTAATAAATGCACCCCCCCCCCCATTGTAATCATAAGTTGCTTATTCCAAATTTCAGTGTTAAAATAAATGCTGTATTGCTTAACTCCATTTCTAAGTGAAGGATTTCCCCCTGCTCGCTGTTTCAGGCAGTATGTTTTCCAGGAAGTGCCTGTGTAGTGCGTGCTGTGTGGATTTCATTTGCATCTAAAGACCATCTTGTGTTATTCCATGCATGGTGGCTCCCTGCCTTGTGCCCAGTGTTTTTGGGATACGCTTGAGATCACAGTCCTAGAGAAGCAGTTATGGATGGACGGACAATCTCTGACCTTAAATGGCAGCCTGGCCTTGTCTTTTTGTCAAAACCACCTTTGCTTGCATTATTGAGACATTTGCTGATTAATGTAGAAACAAAGGAGATTGGAAGTTAATGCATTCTGTAAACTGTTTTTTTTTTTTCTATTTCATGTATTGGTACAAACCTCCCGATTAGTCTTGTGCCAATCCACGGGTCATTAAGACCATCTTCCCACATGGCAAAGCGCTCTCAGCTTTTTAATTGCCGACAGGATGGCTGGTTTGCCAATCAGTACCACTTTCTTTTCCCCTAACAGTTCCTCTGAGCCTTGCTGCACAAACAGAAGACCCCATGTAAGAGTGTAACCGCTTCCGGACTTGAAATGGTCAAGTCAGCTTAACAAATAAGCCTGTAATCACAGAGGAATAATCACAGTACTGATGGAAACATCAATTTTCCTCATACCCTTGGAGGACAAAATTACTTTAGTTTGGCAGTACTCGAGTAATTGTGTGGCATTATGGATGGTGGGATTGAAACTAATATGTGAAATGTTTTTATAGGTGTTTCATCTTTGTCATCTCTGACTCCAGGCCTTGTCTTGTTTTAGTGTGGCACTGTTATTTCCCTTCATGTAAAATGGGCTGTAGAAGCCTGCTTCTCTGTCCATTCTGGTTTGCCCTGAGTGACACTCTGAAGAATGAGCTGTATGTTTTTGGTGCAACCTTCTCGCCGACCCCCCGGATCACGTGTGTGTTATCATAACATCATTCCTTGAGGTCGTCTCTCTTATTTATACGTCAGGGGGCCTCTAAGCAGCCGCCTTTCTTGTCCTCCTCGCTTTACACCGTCAAATTACCCTTGATGAAGGTTCGCAATGGATAAATAAACTGCTTGAACCAAATGGAGCTCCGCTGAGTGAGGGAGGAGAAGGGCCAGAAAGCCCTAGCAGAGCCTGTGAGAAAATAAACAGGCCATTCCTAGCCCCCTGTCTTCAGCTGGGTAGAGGCACCAAGAGCCTGCTACTCCTGCCTCTCTAAGGTAAGGGCAGTGAGGCTCAGACCCCCAGCCCCCTGTCTTCAGCTGGGTAGAGGCACCAAGAGCCTGCTACTCCTGCCTCTCTAAGGTAAGGGCAGTGAGGCTCAGACCCCCAGCCCCCTGTCTTCAGCTGGGTAGAGGCACCAAGAGCCTGCTACTCCTGCCTCTACAGTAAAGGCAGTGAGGCTCAGACCCCCAGCCTACTGTCTTTAGCTGGGTAGAGGCACCATTAGCCTGCTACTCCTGCGCCTCTACAGTAAGGGCAGTGAGGCTCAGACCCCCAGCCCCCTGTCTTCAGCTGGGTAGAGGCACCAAGAGCCTGCTACTCCTGCCTCTCTACGGTAAGGGCAGTGAGGCTCAGACCCCCAGCCTACTGTCTTTAGCTGGGTAGAGGCACCATTAGCCTGCTACTCCTGCCTCTCTACGGTAAGGGCAGTGAGGCTCAGACCCCCAGCCTACTGTCTTTAGCTGGGTAGAGGCACCAAGAGCCTGCTACTCCTGCGCCTCTACGGTAAGGGCAGTGAGGCTCAGACCCCCAGCCTACTGTCTTTAGCTGGGTAGAGGCACCATTAGCCTGCTACTCCTGCCTCTCTAAGGTAAGGGCAGTGAGGCTCAGACCCCCAGCCCCCTGTTTTCAGCTGGGTAGAGGTTGGAAGACCCCACTTCTCCCAGCTCTTCTTTTGCTTGTTGTGGGCCTGTCAGGCTTTAGAAGTGGGATGTAGATCATCTTGGATCACTTTGGATTGCCTTCATCCTAATGTGATGCAGTCTGGCAGAAATTTGAGCTCCTTGATAAAAACGTAAAGCTTCTTAATGACAAAAACATACTGAGCCTCAGACAGTTTAGACTGGACATCATAAAATCCGCTGTAGGAATGCATAATAGTATTCAAAATTTATTGACAATAAGTACAGAGATTGCTTTGGAAAGTTTTAATAAGACATTTTCAATTTTGTCCTGGAGGTAGAACTTAGTTGGCTTTTTTACTATTCTGAATACCATGACCTACTGCATTATGAAAGCTTACTCATTCAGTTTAGTGACTACAGTTGGATTCTTGGCATTTGTGTTGCTGAATATAATAATGTGGGCAATCCTATGACCCTGACTAGGATAAGCAGTTGGTTGGTTGGATGGACGGATGGATGGACATTCTGAAAACCTCCAACATGCAATATTTTGATTAAATTGCAAGGAAAAAGCACTTTGCAGATGCATAGACACTGTTCTGAGGCCTCAGAGTCGGACTGAGTATTGTGGAAGGGTGTACACTTGAACATCAAAGACAGCATTCGGTTCACATCCAGCGTAGCGTAACTGATCTGCCCTCATCAGTGCTCAGCCCATAGTAACGTCATTCCCTGGGCCTCAGGAGAGAATCTGCCCCCACATCCTGTGTGCTGGTCTGGTCTCTGAACCCTCCACTGCTCTGTATCTTACTCTTGCTATTTTTATGAAATGGTTGATCAGGGCCATCTCCTCAGCCACTGAACAGTGATCGGTTAGTGTTCATCGGACAGCCCACTGCTCCACTGACTACATGTGCAGCATCCTGTGAAAAGCAGGAGGAGCGTTTTCAGGGCCTGGTCAGTACTGCACTAGTCTGGAAGGCCACCCCAGCAATTGGCTCCACACACGTGCTGTTTACCATTTGAAAGGTTGCTGTTGAGGACTCCTACACCCCCATTTAGCCTGCCTGGAGAATAGGATTAATGAAGGATTAGTCACCAAGTGCATAAAGTTTAATGTTAAAAAAACATTTAGAAGAAATTTCAGAAAGCACCCTTTTCCTCCTCTGCTTACCTCATTACGAGTTTTGCAGATTACGTACTAGGAGGTGGGAAGGTTCCCGCACTTGTGCCTAATCACAGGGCCCTGTCAGCTCTGGTCCCAGGGAAAGGGGGAGGAGGTGCGGACCCCACCGCGAGATCCGACTGTCAGCCGCCCGCTTTGCGAGCCCATGTCCCCTCGCTGATGGAAAAAGCAGGCAGCGGCGGCTGCTCTCAGAACAGATCTTTGGTGGAGAGGATCAGGACATGCTAGTGCACCTTGACAGATGCCCCCTAATAAAGGGCAGATTTATGTCCACAGAGAGTGAAAAGCACACCGTGGTTCGGGGGGGGAACGTGTAGGGGCTGCATGAGGGCAGCATCCGCCTTCGCTTTCGGGGTCGCAGTTGCCGACTGCCTCCCAAGTAGAAACGAGCCTTCAGGTAACTAGCCCTCAGAAGATTGTAAAATAAAGAGTTGGTTCTGTAAAATCTGCTTCTCCTCCTCGGTTTTGAATGATTTGAAGACCTTTGAGACTGCATTTGAAAAGGTTCCTGGAGATGAATGAAATGTGCTTTCGATTGTGTAGAAGCCTCCTTTCTGCCAGTTGTTATTACTTTCCCGCTTTTATCCCACAGTCTCTCTTTGCTCTCATCTCTCCGGGCGAGTGTCTGAATCACATTTCTCCATGCGTTCTGAGCAAGGGCCGGGTATCTGGTGTCCTGTGGACCAAATGCACTCTCAGTCAGGACTTCGTTTGATGGTCCTACCATTAAAACCAGCAATACTGTCAAGAGCGGAGATTCAGACAAAAGAAACTGATTTCTGCTGCCATTTTTCTTTTGTTGCTAATTGGTAATACTATAAAAATAAACAGAAATGGCCTTAAAGTAATTAGTTGAACAAACGTGGCTGAGAGCTGACTGGCATCTCTGTGTGACGTTCAGGCTTCCTTATTTGCAATCCTCCCCTCTCCCGGCGCAGGAGCGGACCCCGGTGTCCGAGGCAGCACGGAAGAAGGAGCGGGACCTAGTGTCCCGTGAGGTGGAGCGCTTGCGCGTCTCCGTGCAGACAGTGTGCCGCAGCGCCCTGCCACTGGGCAGGATTATGGACTACATCCAGGAGGATGTAGACTCTATGCAGGCCGAGCTGCAGATGTGGCGGAAGGAGAACCAGGAGCACGCTCAGGCCCTGGTACAGGAGCACAGGTGGGTGTTCCGTATGCCCCACCACACCTCAGCGTTCTCACACCACAGCAGAAGGGTTTAGAACCAAAGACACCATTGGACCATGCCGGCTCTCTCGGTCAGAGCAGAGTCACTCTAGATGATCTGATGGTGTGTAGCGGTGGGGGATCTGCACCTATCACCAGAAGGTTGTGGGTTTAAGTACTCTACCTGCCAGGTTAAACATCTCACGTTTGGAGGCTTGAACATCGTTCAAAAAAAGCCCAACTGCTCCGGGGTGCAGGACACCGGCTGACCTTACGCTAAACCCCAAAACTTGCTCTCACCTATATAGACATCTGTGTTTATACCTTTCATGGACAGCAAGATATGTAAAACCTACCCAGTGTAGCTTTTACCTAAAGTTTTTTTTTTGGGGTGCTAAGGGCCATGCTCAAGAGCCCAACGATATTTCACTCTGCCCACCATGGGATTTCAAAAGCAGTCAAAGCTACAGCAATCCTAAACCACAGAGCCACACACTGCCCCCTACAGGGACAAATAAAGTACCTCTATTCTTAAAAGGTGGACACGGATAAGATGCTAATAGTGGGATATGAAAGCCTGCATGTTTCTTAACTGTCCCCTGTGCCTGTTTGCGTTCCCATCATTCAGAATAACAGAGAGCACGCTGGAACCCCTGCAGGCCGAGCTGGTAGAGGTAGAACAGCTCATCAGGGAGCAGCAGGACAAGATCTGTACCGTCAAGTCCAACATCCTCAGGAACGAGGAGAAGATCCACAAGATAGTCTCCAGCATCAATTCCTCCTCCCGCACATGAGGGCCGTTGACGTGAAGCACATGAGACGTGTGTGGTAGGAGGTGGAACACCTCAGCCCTTCGTAACCAGCTTGAGCGGCACACGGGGAAGCCTGACTGCGCTTAAAGCAGGTGATCTATAAACTCACTGTCGTCCCTTGTTCCTCTCCCCTTCTCAGTAACGTGCCTTCCAGTCAAAATGCACTTTCGGCGGGGTGCCATTGTGGCCCTCGTCCTGTGGTGTCATGAACTCTTCCACATTTTTAGTGGCACTTCCCATCTTGTCAATCTCAACTTTAGTGTATTAATTTATTTGTTCTCAAGCATTAAGAAATAGCTTTATTATAGGCCTGGAAGAGATGGCTTCAACAGGGCACGTCCAGACAAAGCTGCTGTGGTAGGTGTCTATTGGTGTTGACCTACTGAGATTTCCAGTTAGCAATACAACCCTGCCCCCCCCCCCCCCCCCACTGGTTCAGCAGATTTCCTAAAGCAATAGAGCCCGTATAGGCTGGAAAGTGAAAGGCCACCAGGCGTATTTCCAAAGATGCACTTTTGGAAACAAGGCTTCCCTGGCGGGCAGAGCTGTAAGCAAAGGGCTGTTTGTCCGCCTGCAGCACGAGCTCTGCGGGCCCAGTAGGTACCAACTCGGAAGCGATCGGACAGACAGCCCGTGCAACCCCCCCCGGCCAGCAAGTCTGGTGGGCTTCCACCCCATGGGACGCTGCATCTCACTGGCACATCTGGAGGGAGGATGTGCTCACAAAGAGGCACGAAGGAAAGTATTTTGATTTTGATCATATGAATTTCTGTTTTCATTTTTCCAAAAACGCTGCCTCTTTAGATGTAGTCTTGAATTGTATCCCAGTACACCCGAAGAATCGCAGTGGGACATTTGCTCAGAAACGAGTGACTAAACTTGAGATAGAGGAGAGCTGGAAAAGGCTGTGCTCCTCCTGTGTCCCCTCACTTCCCGATGGGCCACAGACTGTCCATCTGCTGTGGTTACAGTGCAGTGACATCAGGGTCGTCCCTCGCGCGTCAGCAGTGTTATTAGGGCTGTCGGCACTCAGTGTGAACCCGAGACGCTCTCGCCTCAGGGCTCGCCGTGGGCCCCACGCGTCTCTCCACATCTCCAAGAAGCTGAGAATCTTCTAGCACGTTATAAAAGGGAACCATTCTCACTGTAATCTGTATCAAACCCTTAGTTAGCTTTCTTATTTGTACATTATGTATATTTTGAGTCTGTATCATAGTTCACAGATGACTATAATTTTTGTAGTGGGCTGAAATAAATGGTTACATTTGAGTAAAAGAATGTACCTGTGGGTGGCCTTTTGTTTATATTGAGGTCCAAACTACAATGCATAACATGTTCACATTTTAGAGACATTACCCATTGCTTATGTCCAGTCTAAAAATATAATTATAAGCACCCACCAGATCTTTTATCACATTTTAGCCACATATAAAGGTACGTGTTCGGCAATTTGCTCAAGGGCCTTTCCTGGAACCCTGAAACTTGTCAAACAAACTCAGTTGTGTAACCACTACTTGCCGTCTTTAATTCAACCTCTTCTGAGAGAATAACATCCTGCTCTTCATTCAAGTCAGAATTAGTAGAACAAAAAAGTAAAGAAAAAAAAATCTGAAGCTTATAAAATGGACAGTAATTGGTCACTGAATTTGCGTTTTCGAATGGCTGATCGTTGACTCAGGCAACACATAAGAGTGATGGAAGGCTGCTAGTATAGCTGCATAAACACAGGTGCTTTAGTAGAGTACCAGCTTTGATAGATCATGGAGCATAGATCAGACTTCATCGCTAACTGGTTTACCAAATACGCCATCACAATGAACGTGTCAAATGTCAGGATCTTACATTAATCCCGCAGCTGACTTAAATCTAGGAAGTGCAATTCAACATGACCCAACAAGTGGACTGATAGTGTTAACATGTATAAGAATAAACCTACTAATTACTACTATATCTCGGGGTGATCATTCAATTTTAGGTACATATAAATAAATATGAAATAAACTAGTTACTTTTCCAGCCAGATATAATAAGTATATTAGAGAAACAAATCCATAGCCTTCAATCACTCAAAGCTTTCCCGTTACACTGTTTATTTCAGCAGTTTTCAGTAATTCATCACTACCATCACCGTTAAAGGACTCGTAGCTCTGGAAGTCAGCATTTTACGTTTTTCATGCCTTCAGCACATCACACGAGAGCTTCTTGAGAGGCTTCAGCTTCATTCCCCGAATTTCTCATAAACAGATCCCATCTCCCCTGCCCTGAGGTGACACCTTAGCAACCTTGGCCTTACAGCAAAGCCAGGACTGAGTGAGTGTCTCCAGCTGTGCACAGCGCTGCTTCTCTTCAAAGGGGAAGTGTTGCTATGCTATGCTATGACTTCGTCTTACGCCATTTCACTGGGCACTAAGTATGGGAAATTCGTCATTACCATTCCAGAGGCAGGGTACATACCATATTGTGATGAATGTCTGTTAGCACTCATAAATACCTCAGTGTCCTATAATGAATTGAGGATGTCCGAGAGATCCTGTATAATTCTAAACAGGGTTGATCGCCCTGCGTGTTTTTTTTTTTTTTTTTGAATAGGCCATAAAATATGTGTGCCCGATTATTGTGACATTAAAAACACATCTTGCAGAAAACCTCAAGGAGTGGAAAGGTAAGGTCTGGGAAATGTCAGGAACTGGCACGGACACACTCAGAACACGCTGGAGACGGGGAATTGGGACTTTGTCCTCCCTTTGCTGGCTGAGGAGGGCAAAGGTGATCCAAATGCTAATGTACGCTAATTTACACTTGTACACAGAATCTGCACTCATACGTTATCCTTACCCCTTCCTTTTCATTTTAAGGAAAACAAAGAATTGGGAATCCCACACACTATGGGCTACAGTTCTTGTTAATCTTTGAATGTCTTTTAAATGTGGACTTGGAAGGGGGCCACTTATCCACCCGAAAACCCTTGAGGAAATCACTATGGGCCATTTGTATAGGCCTTGGGGTTACAGAGTTTGACGCCCCCCGCCCCATGGCCCCCACAGATGGTTAGCGAGGAGCGTCCCTTCACACTGGCCCTTGTCACTTTCACGATCCTGTGTCTCGTAACAGCATGCTCAGCAGGAGTCTTTCTGTGGAGAGTTAGAGCATATGAAGGTCTGGTTCTTGTACCTCCTTGGCATTTGCATGTGTGTCTGCTAGAACTTCAGCTGGAAGTTAGGAAGCGGATCCCTGCTGAGGGGCTCAACACTGTCTGATCAGGAGCTCTAGGGGGCAGTGTCTTCCCGTCAGTCAGGCCATCGCTGTCTTCTGCTAGACTTCAGCACTAAAGGTTTTACTTTATTTGCCTTAGACCCTGGATTTAACATCATGAGACCAGCATAAAAACTTACATAATGGCATAAAAATGGACTTCCACCACAAAAAACAGGAAAAGTACCCTTAACTACTCACTTGCATTTCAGTTCCTAATAATGACAAGCCCAAAATAATTTACCACTAACCTATGACATCATTAAACTCCTGCCTGTAGCATAATCAACACTAACTACGAACTCAAGGAATCAAACTGTCAGTCCAGCTGGCATCAACCTTCAGATGCTCATTTTAAAATTTCTGATCATGCGTTCGGATTTTTATAGTTAACTTTCAGAGGTCAACCTTCCAGGATGGCTCATAAAGTGAAAGAATCAACTGCAAATGTTTCTTGGATTTGGAATAATTACCTATTTGTTTGTTCTGTTTATTTTCTATTCGATTTTATTCTATTCTATGTTTATATTTTCATTTGAGGTATATCCTTCCATTGAATATACTTGCGTCATAAGCTAAGTTACTCTGATGAGACATTTGAAGACTATCGGAGCCGATATGAAATTTGCCCTTTATGTTTCCCCTCGTCAGCTGTGAGAAAGCAGGGCAGTGGCACCGCGGGGTCTAACTGCTCCCCACTAATGTGGAAAGTCGGTGAGCGGGCAGCGCTTGTGGCTCACACTTCCTGCTCTTTATCATCCATTTCATAGATGTGGCCAAAGCTATATTATGCGTCTCTCTGTGGAGAAATTTAACAACTTTACAGTTTCCTAGTAAATCTCTGTTTTTCTTGTAACCTTGTCAAGTGCGCTTTTAAGGAAAGAGCAACAGTGGAGGAGGCTTAACTGGGATTTTTTTCCCCCAGCTATTAGAGAACCATGTTGTTTTGTCATGAATACTAAAGAGAATCATTTTACATTGGCCAGGGTTAACATTTCAGGTTGTTTAATTAAACGGTTCCCTTAAGCATGATCTGTATTATCCTGCCTGCCCAATGTACTTACTTGCTAATTTGATTTTACCGGGTTTTGTCAAAAACCAAAAATGCAAGCTGATTATGATTTTTAATCATAAAATCTTTTGCGCAAATATTTATTCTTTTTTTTTTCCACAAAGGTAGGCCTACCACACAGCAGGAAGTAATGCCTTAATAAATCTGTCAGTCACCAAAAAGATTTGCTATATAAATAATAATAAACCTCAGACAGATGTCTAATAATCTCAATCTGACGTGCAAACAAGCAGATATTTGCAATCAAGAAAAAAATGTAGATCTTTATTAGTGTGTTATATTTGAATGATGCTTAAATATATAAAATTTTGAGTTAAAAATAAATTAGTTATACTCAAACAGTTTAGCAAAAGATGTTTGCAGTATCTTTTCATTTGATGCTGACAGAAAGAGCATTGCCATCTCTACCCGTGTGGCAGCTGGGAGTACCATGTCGACCATTTTCTGTCATTTTGTTATGAACAAATGACAAAAAAAAGAGCTGAATCAGTTTGTTGCATGGCGCATGGGAGACGATGTTGTAATTGCTAGTGAACAAAGCCAAAATAGCTATGGGTAATTGCTTCAGCAAAGTGGAGGCTCGTGGGAGCCGGTCCGCAGTGGGGAGGTTCTGCGCGCTTTGGAAGGTGAACAAAGCCCCGTGCAGACGTGTCTGGAAGGCCACGGGCCCCACTCGCAACGCAGAGCAGGAATTGTCACTGCGCTGACAAACCACAGTTCGACAACAACATCAATGGCAGCCCCTGAAAGAGGGTAAAATAACCATCCCATGGCCGCCATGGGAATGCAGTAAAATGTGTTTTCCTCAAGTCCAGAATCCCACATTTGAACCTGCAGGCATGGAAATGAGCAGAACAAGTCGGGATCTCCTGGGATTCGGGGTCCACCCCCAGGCCTGTGAATCCTGATGGGGGTGCTATTCACAGGGCTCCAGGATGAAGTCACCACTATGTATCATCTAGTAAATCCCATGACATCAAGAGCAAATCCACTCCTCCTACAAACTAATGGTTCTCTCTGTTCTCTCATTTCTTTTCCTATTTTTCGTTTTTAAGTCTTTCTGTTGTGGGGGGAAAAAACAGGCATACACAAAGCAGCTAAAGGTCTTCAAACTGGCGATTCGGCGAAGGTGAGCGTCGGTCTGAGCGTGCAGGGAGCCGTGTAGTTACGCGGAGTGGGGGTGTCCCTCCTAGCGGGGGTCTTGACCCACTGCTTAGCCTGTCCCTCCCAGCAGGACCCCTACGCTAGGGCCGGGAGTGGGGGGCCCGACCAGCTACACAGCTCCACTTCAGATTGACCCTTTCCTCCCCTGACACAGAATCCTAAATGAGCTTTCCAGATGCCAGAATGAGTGAAAAAGGGAAATGAGATGTTTTGGGGCACTGAGCTGTTGGAAGGGGTGTTTTTTTTTTTTTGCAAATCATCTCCTTTAAAGGGTTTCTGGCACTTCCTGCATTAAAGGGCTACCAGAGCACAAGGTTACCAGTGCTATTTAACTACCCCTCAGTCAGTGTAAATAAATACCTTTAATATGGAGGAATCTCAGTTACGCCTACTACAGCCTAGCATAAAACAGACAAGCCTTCAGACATGTTGCACTGGGCACTACCACACCTCTAAGTACCCCTGTGGTGTAAAATCCAGGGCCAGGAAATGGTTGAGCGCTGTGGAGGGGAATTCATGGTGCTGCATGCATAGGCCGTCTGGCAGACAGCGGGACGCAGTGGGACCTGGGCAAAGCCGATATTGTCGGGTCGCCTGCCTCACTCTCCACAGAATTCCCGGCCTGCCTTTTCAACAGCCCCCCTCTCTGCCGAAGCCTGTCAGCAGCGATGTTTGCTCCCTCCCTGCCGAGCCGTGCCAAAGAACCCATATAATCAGTGTCAGCAACGCCCCAGCCTGCGGTAGGTCTTCAAGAATGATCTAGAATATCAAGAAAAGACAGACGATGGGTCAAACACTGCCATGACAGATTAAGTCATTGACAGTTGTGTGTCTGTGAGATTCCTTTTGTGTGCCGCTTCTAAAGCCGTTTAAGAGACAAACTATGGTGTGACTCAAGCTGTCTAGTGTGGCAGCACAGCCGTGATTCCACCCCCCTCCCCCCCCCACAGACTGGGAAGTCCCTCCTGACCCATTCTACACTAAGCCTGCGAACCCTCAAGTCACGGGGGGGCCTGGTGATTAATGGTCTCAGACGCCTGCCCCGCCGCCCCTCCCAGGCCCGATCGGGGGACGAGGACGGCCTCAGTCCTGTGACGATCAGCGGGACCCATCCCCCAAAGAATAGCAGAAAAGATGCAGATCTGATGAACCAGACTGCCCAAGACGCACTAAGCAATTAAATGTAGTGGTTAGGGCGAGGATGGATGTTGCAGGCGGCGGCGTGGTTAAGGGTTAGAGCTATGCGGGGGAGGGGGGGGGAGCATGGGTGATTGGTGGAGGGAGGGGGGCTGCTCATAGCCTTCACTATGCAGACATTAGCCGTGGTGTGTTTATAGGACTTTTTTTTGTTCTGGCACTGATTCAGGCGTGCCGTGCAGATAACAATGCGGCAAATGAGGGCCGGCACCTCTTTCCCTGTGTTGTACCAAAATGGACCTGTGCTTTAAGACGCTTAGATGCTCACGTGTCCAGTCGCATAAAACCCGGTTTTGATAATGTACCGAAAGACTGACATTCCTTCCACTTAATGCAGATGTGGCATAAAAATGCCTTTAGCTGCGTGTGTCGATGCGTGGCCTCTGAGGCAAAGTGGAGGCAACAGGATCTGAAGCTCCGACATCCCGCTGGCCAGTGCTGGTTGGCTTCACTGTGAGTGGGCGGGGCAATTGCAGTACGCACCAAACACGCGTTCAGGACACAGGCGAACTGGGAGCGCAAAGTCTCTTTTATTTTTTCTTTAACCACTGAGATGCACCACAGACCCCGTGGTTAGTCTGTAATTGGTTCTCTCTTTTAGTTAAGAAGATATACACCCATTAACAGAAAGATCCCTCTGTAATTTAGCCATCTTGGAGGCGGATCCTCAATTTACTGCGTTCATCTTGTTTCTCATTTTCTCGTCCACACGCCAGCCACACCGCTGAGGAACTCGTAAACATAAACAACACCGGCCGGGAACGCTGGGATCAGGAAACGCGTTTCCACTCAGCTTTGATGCAGCAACAAACACAAACAATCCCCAATGCTCCTGAAATGCACTAAAATGAAACCTGCAGCACTATGTAACAACACAGTTCATTTACACATTTCAAGTACATTTCTGCTGTTGATCAGACGTGGCATGTGGATGTTGGATGGTGGACACGATGCATCATAGGATGCACAGCTGACTCCAACTGCACAAACTCTTCCTGATCCAAGGAGCGCAGAGCCAGTGCATGGTGGTTCTGCATAAGTCCACAGGGACACTAACGACTGCGTGATCGCAGGTTGGCAGCTGTGCTCACAACCAGGAGAACCTGTATTTGGTCACCTGCAATTGCAGAAAATGTAGCTTTTCAACAGGAAAATCCATCCATCTTCCAGCCACATATCCTGGTCAGGATCACAGAGGGTCTGGAGCCTTTCCCAGGTACAAGGATGAGGTGCACCTTGGAAGGGATGCCAGTCCATCCCAGGGCAAATACACACGCAATCAGTCACACGCTATTTAGAGACGCTAATTAGCCTAAATGCATGTCTTTGGACTGCAGGAGGAAACCGGAGAACATGGAAGGAAACGTGCATGACGGAGAATATGCAAAATCCACACACACAAAGCAGAGGTGGGATTCAAAATCCCAGCCCTAGTGGTGTGACGGGACAGTGCTGCCCCCCCATGCCAACCACTGAAGGGAAAATATCGATTCACAATGAATCAAAAGCTGAACACTGAGTAATATTGGCAAGGTCTCGCATAAACACAGCAGCCTTCTCAGATAGACGTCCCCAGGGTCACACAAGCAGAAGGAACTGACAGTGCCCAATAAACATCTGATTTTTCACTCTGAAATAAATCAATTTTATTGCTTTGGACAATTGCGAGCTGAGCCGGGCACCCTTTCCCCGTAGTTGTTTTAGGCCGTGCGTGACTCCATGCCGGGTTCGGCATTAGCAGAGCTTCTCGTCTGATTACAGAGACGTACAAACGTGTAATCCGGAAATTTACCGTAAAAAATAACCCCTAGGACAGAGCGGAGGAGCATGTGTGTTTCTGCAGCTACGGGGCATTTCCTCCTTTAACGAGTCTGGAATTGAGACGATAAAGTTCAGACGCCTCACATGGTGCCCGGTGCACCACAGGCATCGCCGGAGGTCAGGCAGCAGCCACGCATTCGGGGTGAGATGACAACACCCCCTGATTACAGGCACCTCCCCCGAGGGATGTTCCTGTCCACGGCTTCGCCAAGTCTCACTGGAGCCCCGCTTTGCAATCACGCTCACTATCATAAACTGAACATTTCATGTAGCTTCAGGCCTAGTCAGATACACAAGGGCGCAGGCCGGCTTTTTGTGTATTTTGTTCTGTCTGAGGTCCTGGACTGAAGATTCAGGTCAGCCTGGCCTAATTAGGCTTTTATAGGATCACACATAAACATTTCAAATTCTGGTGGCCTTTTATTTACCATAATGCACTTCCACATCCTACACTAATGGCCGGCATATTTCTCCGGTAGAGACGGCGGGTGTTGCGGGTGGGGGGTGTACTTTGCATGCAATGGCACACACCACTGTGCTTCCCGCAGCTTTTGATGGTGGGAGAGCTGCCAGGGAGGCAGCCTGTTTGTAAGGTCAAATGCATACCACATGTGGGCTCAGGTCTGGTCCTGCAGCACAGGCACTATTTTGTGGAGCCTCCCTGTGCCAGCCAGGCCTGGTAGTCAGTTACCCACCTGTTTCTGAAGCAGTCTGCTCAGTCCAAGGGCAGCAGGGACCTTGGACACACAGCTATCCTGCTACACTCACTTATTACACGGCTCTCTGGAATGCTTGATTCTGATTGGTCAGTTGAGACATTTGCAGGTTCGTTCTTTTCAAATAATAACCGCTCCAAAGTAATAACGCATAGCCGGTACTACTTGTATGTTTAAAATCCCTCCGCGCCAACAAAGATTACCATTTAAAAATGTTAATTTAAAACAAATTTGCCAATAAAATGTTTCAAATTCATATTCATGTCCAGTTTTTTTCCTTATGTGGCAAGTAGCCGTGTAATAAGCGGGATAATGTACAGGCAGCCGTATGGATTGGTCTTAGCCATAAATGTAATGTTGGCATAATATCGACACAAAATCAGGCCACCGTGTGCATCATTGATGGGAAAACTTGCAGGATGTTGGATTTCTCAAATTGTAGCTCTTCTGGCAAATATGATAGGTTAGAGTAACATGGCACAGAGACTCTGCTATGTTCTTGTGTTTAGGGATCGTAAAAACTGGTCCATCGGCTCGGAGATCTGAATTCCCGTATCCTTTGTGGAATGATTTTTATCGAGAATGGCTTCAATTGCAGATTTTCTAAAGCCTCTTTCTGTTTTCGACAGGACTGCGGAGCGAGCCTTTCACAAAACCATGAGAGCACAGCATGCCACACTGCGCCGGGCGCTCTCTGAGCTGGGCCTGTGTGACTCTGTTTCCTGTTATCCTGTGCCATGGATACCTGCAGCGAGGCCGGGTACGGAACACGCCTGCGGTTCTTCTCGGCTAGCGTGCAGTGTGATGCCACTTCAGGGGGGTGGGAGCCTTTTGGAAGCCGAACGGTAAACGAACCAAGCCGGAGTGGCCTTTGCGACAAACTCCTCGGCTCAGCCATGTGGCCATATTTATTTCTTTCCCGGCATCTGCGATCGGGGACTCACATCCGTTGAGTAAATCTTTTGTTTCTTCCCTACCGAGCCACAACATAAGCAAAGGCACGCACAAATTCAGACTCGCATGACCAAGGGGCATGCTCCTACTACGTAAGACGTGGTGGGGTGGGGGAGTGGAGAACACAACATGTGTCAAACAAAAGAAGGGGAAATGGCCAGCCACTGAATACAGAACTGAGTAAACAAATGCAAAGGGTAAGAGGATGCTTGTGTCTTGAACAAGGTCCTGCTTCAAGTCGCTGACCTAAGACTTTTCATTGCAGGGGAGGAGAGGTCAGGTCAGGTTTGGGGGTGTGGAGAGGCAGGGTCCTGCTGGATTTACCCAGTTTAGCTTCAGCTTGGTGGAAACCATCAATTAGATCCCGCTAAGTTGTGATACCAAAGGGTTTTGATAACATACCTAAAGATTGATTCTGGTCTAAAGCTCAAGCCTTCCTCTGCAGTGAGACTCTGGCCGAGATTTTCAACCTGTCCTCGATTATGATACCCCTGAATAAACTGAGCCAAATGCATGGAGGTCTGGGTTCACATTTTTTGGGTTCTCACCATGGAAATGGAGCTGAGATGATTCTGGAATCTGGAACCCAGTATCTGATCAGACTGCACTCACACCAGCTGCAGGGTTGCGCAACAGCTAATAAATGTAATCAATGCGAGGTGACGGCATCTGGGCTATGCCCATCGCAGTGCCCCTGGAGGCATAGGGTGGACCTACACTGCAACTCCCTCCCCACACCCCACCCCCCACAGCCCTAATGCAAAGCATCTTTTGTCGAGTAAGGAAATGGAAAGGATGTGGCCAAAACAAATAAAACAATCATAAAGGGGATCAAAGAGGAGAAGGATTTTTTTTCTCCCCTCCAGCGAATCAACTTTCAAACAGAAAGACGGGGATTAAAACAAAAATGATTACACATCCCAGAAACACATCTTAGGGAACAGGTCACACGCAGTACTGACACTCTTCTGATGAATTGAGTGGACACTGAACCCCCCCCCCCCCCCAGAGCCAATGAATGTGAAATGTTAACGTGGGGTATCTTTCATAATGCAGTCTATTTATAAAGTGTGGAGTGAAGGGGGGAATAGAGGGGTGGGGTCCGGTGGGCTCAAAGGCAGCCGCAGATGTTGGCACGAGCGGATGACAATTATAAAGAGCAGGCCACCAGGAAGTCGGTAATGCTATCAAGGCCCGGACGCGTCGACGGAAACATTTGGTTTGCAACAGGCCAAAGACCCCCCCCCCAGCTCTTTTGTTTGCTGGGTTCAGACATAGAGAGTTGAATGAGGTCACAAAGTGTCACTGTGGTGGCATGGTCCTGGTTGGGCAGAGCTCTCCCCACGGACAGTATACCCAGAATGCACTGCTCCCCAGAGGTGTCCTCCAGGCTGATGCAGTGGGCCGGTCCGGGTGAATTCCCGCGTGACTATCGCATGAATCACATAATTGCAGAATAATGGGACTGAGCATCATGGTTTTACAGTAAATTACGGCGCTTTGTGTAAAAACAGGGAGTAAATGATTGACTTTCCAAAATCAAATGAGCCCATGGGAGGCTGAAACTGCATCAGCGTTCAGTTTTCTACATTTGGTCCATCGCACATCAAAGGCTCCCAAATTCCCATGAAACCGCCCAGTGACGACAAGGCGCTCGGAGATGAATGTGATTTTTTTTTTTCCACGAGAAACACATTTAGCATCATGGTAAATACATACTCCAGATTAACCTTCGAATACTCCCAGTACCCGCAGGTCCATAGCCTTTGCTTGGCTTCATAAAAGCAGCCTGTCAGAGGAGACTGGCACATTCTGCAGGTTCTGTCAGTGGGAATGTATACTCTCTGCTCCAGTCCCACCACCCTCCATCTCCAGAAAACAAAAGAGTCACTGTAGGGTGGTGCGCCTGCTTCGAGCCAGCTTACTGCGTAGCAGTTAGCGGGGGTGGCTAAGGGCCTTTGTAATTACCACAAAGCACATACCAGAGTAGCAACCCAATAATTCATCCGACAAACAACGTCTGATGTCGGTAAATGATCCAAACGCCTCCTGCGAAACCCTTACGGTGCGGTTCGGCTTGCGGTCTCCAGAACCTATAGCGAACAACGATCCTTTATGCTGATTTCCTGCACCGTAAGAAGAATCGGGGTGGCCGATCTGCGGATGGTCCTCACTGCAAAGGTGGGAAAGCGCAGGTATTGGCCTCACGTCCGGCGGTTCGTGCTGCCACGCGCCCTCCGCATCTGGCCAGGCCCGTTCGCACGTACGAGACACGATGAAGTAATTAGGCGACGCAGAATTAGGCAATGAGGAGGACCCCGCTGACAGCTGGCATTCCATTGGCCGAAAAATCCACATGCTCCCGAGACGGCGAAAAATAAACGGGCGACTTTGAAATAAATCAACGAGTAAACGGAAAGGGATGCTAATGTAATGAATAACAGAGGAGTGAGCGAATGGAAAACAAGAGGGAAAAGCTCCAGCGTCGCGGCAGACGACGGCGGCCCCAGCGATAAAATGCCATTGCGCAACAATAATACAGCACCCCCTAATGGTCCGGCAAAGAAATGTCCGCGGACGTGTCATTCGAGAGTTAGCATGCTGCCTTGAAAGGAATAGCTCCACGCTATTAAAATACCTTTTAAAATATGGGAAGCTTATCAAATAATAAGAACCACATTGCTGCATGTGCAGTATCTTGGCAGTCACTTGGCGGGGGAGATATCTCGCTTTCCAGCAGCCTTTGATCTCGATGACATAATGTGGTCCTCGCACGGACGCTTTTCAGTTATAAATATCGTTCGGTTAAACGGCCGTGTGCCGCACATTTATTTAAAACCTGTCACCCGTGGTGACCCCTGCTCCCCCCCCCCCCCCCCCCTTTCCCCCCCACCCCCAACTCAAAGGGGCGCAAGTAAACTTTTTCCAAACTGAAGGAGAAGATGTCACTGGGGAGCTGGGCGAACTCGCTAGCTGGCCAGTGATGTTCTCAAAGCGGAGCCCTCACATCGGTGGGAGCGTGTTCCGGAACTTTTCCGCACGTGGAGCGCTCGAGCGCTCCCACTGCCCCATAAAAGTAACGATCGCTTTCCACACTAATGGAAAAAAGGGAGCATCGGGCATTGTGCAGGAGATCCCACATAAAAGAGTTTTTCCGTAGCGGTGTTTTTCCAGCACTGAGGGGTCCCGCTGCTTTAGCTAGCGGCAGTGTCTGAGGCCCCCGAAACGATACCTCTGAGGGTCTGGCCGCTTATCGCTAAGGATCACTATCTCTGTGGAGGTTATTAGCATGTTTTTCTGCATTCCTGCGATGTTTTCCAAAAATACGAATTCAGAAGGCTGGAGGGGGGTGAGGGGGTTTGGCACGTTAATAGCAAAGGTGGGAGGGTGATACCGCGTGAGCTTGATGGCTTTACCTTCCCGCCACGTGTGGATGACGAGTCTTCCACAGCATGGCTCCTAATGACAAGCCCAGGTAGGGGGTGTTTCTTTCCATGATTCCACCCCCCGCCAAAGCCGTGTTTGTTTTTGCACCCAGCGGTGCCACCCGTGCTGTAATCCACAGTGCGTGACTCTGCCACTAATTGGCCTTTTTTTTTTTTTTGTAGCCTTGCACTCATTTGTAACAGAAGACGTCATGTTTTACACGCCCACGCGCTGCGTGAAAGTTCGGGCTAATCAAATGCAGTGGGTTCAGCATGGTCACAGCGGATCACGGCTTTGTAAAAATCACAGTGGAAGGCAGCTGAGGGATGGGAGGCAGCGGTCCCAGCTTGACGATCAGCCCTGTGGACACCTTCGCCGTGCATTCCTCATTCGTGGCTCACGGTTCTCCCGTCCGGTCCAAGCCGTCGATTCAAACAGCTTCTACAGAGGGGAAATTATTTTTCACAGCCCCCCAGGGGCCCGGGGCCCCGCCAAGCAGTACTGCTCCACGATTCCCCCTGCAGGTGGCCAGCCAAACTCACACTCCTGTGGGAAGGCTCGGGTGACAGGTCACTCCAGTCGGAAAAATGTTACAGGCCTGACCATATTCCACCGTAACGACTGGTCCGCATTATATCGTATATGCAGAGTTACAGATACTAAAACTCGTGGCTTCTGGGGTCATGCAATATATATAGGGGCATAAGAGGGGTATGGAGACCCTGGCAGATTCAGGGGGCTCAAAATGTACCATCACCCCGCCACACTCAGCAAGATATACCAGGGGGACCCTAGTGGGGGGCCCAGTATTTATAGCTACTCCCCTGAATATATGAGAATATTCACACCTGCAACCTGCTTCATTTGTTCTTTCTTTAATGATTTAAAAACCAACCTGTTTTAATATGGGAACAGGTCACTCTAGTATAAATAACTGAATTGATTTGATGTTAAAAGTTACTATTTATTTCTTTTATTTCATGATTTCTACATCTTGTAGCTATGGTAGATTCTTCAGCCTCTGCCCTGTTGTTAATAGATTGAAGATTTGATTTTGAAAGATGTGGGGGAGGGCGGTAGTGTGGTATCACGACACCGTCCTTCAGGGACGGAGGGAACAGGCGTTGGGGGGGGGGAGCTGGACTAGCACCCCACTGGCATGTGAAGGAACGAGACCATGGAACTGCAGAACCTGTCCGTTTTATCTGCATGCTCTTTGTGAAACACAGTGGCTCACTGTTCTTATTAGTCTTTCATGGAAGCACTTTCTAGAATCCTATTTCCTGTTTCCTCTCCTTCTGATTAGTGTTTATGTTTAGTAATCTGTTTCATATAATCTTCTGTGCATGCAGACTTCCTCAAATGACATCTTCCCTAATCATGCGGCTTCAAGCCACGGGAAACGGCGCCAGCATCGCAGGACTCTGCTGCACCTTTGAGAAGCAGATCGAGGACTTCGGCTTACTGTCACGGAAGATGCCAGGAAAAAGGCTTGGGTGGCACTGACTTGCTTTGCTACTTCGTTCAGCGGTCACCAAATAAATGCTAATAATTATACGTGTGAGCAATCTTTTCCACTGTCTCGCACGATGACGTTCATCCTATTCCATGCGATGAAGGTGCTCTTTGCAACGCGAACTATACAAAGACACAGAACTTATGATGAGACATTGAGACCATGACAAGTTTCTAGAAACTTCCCTCTTCAGTAGTTATTGGTTCATTGCATTATTTCTAATGGTTAATGAGATGCTTACAGGTTCAAGACTGCCCTCCAGCACAGAACCAAATCAGCCCAGGTTCCACAAAACTCCCAACCTGTCCATAACCAACACAGCATTAATAATTGAGCTGTCTTTGTTACTCTGGGTGAATGAACTCCCTAATTACCTTAATAATGACTTTAGACTTCAGGCTTCACTACATGACATGGGCTCAGGGCACTGAGGCTTGCCCGCTGTCCTTTTGTCACACACCACCAATGGTGGCACGGTGTCCAAACTCCACCCACCATGACAGATGCCCCCTCTCCCCAGCCCTGACCCTCCTCACCTATGCAGAACACGTGCCCTGACCGCCTACCCTGAAGTGCAAACGTCTCCATGACACTCCGGCGTGGCCTGGCCGCCGCCCGCACTGTTCCGGGGACGCCCCTCTCACATCAGGCTTGGGCTCCCTGCCAGCCGCCTGCTTCACAGAGACCACATTTAATCACTTTCGAATGTGAGCGCCGGAGAGAACCCGAGCAGCGGCTTCTCTCCTACTGGGGCAGCATTAATTTATTGCTGTTTCTTAGTGTGCTTTTCAAAAAGGCTCTTTGGCCTGGGGGGGGGGGCTTGCGTGGGCACTGAGGGGCGGATGTGTTCATGAGGTACAGAGATGTGGTTTCACGCGTGGATGTGTCAGACCATCGCTCCCATTCTGCAACCTCACCATCCCGGTTCTGTTTTTAGATGCAATTACACTCAACCCATTTATTTAAATGAATCACACATTTTGTCACGCTTCAAATTTAATTCATATTTACTATACAACTTCATATAAACCACCTAAGGATCCTGCAAAAAAATCCAATGCAATTAGACACCAAAAAAATTGTATTCTGTCTTTTCCTAATCATTGAGAAGTATGGTCCAGTAGACACAGATGTGAAAAGGCGTATGTCACAGAGTGTAGCTGCTCCCAGCACATGGAGGAAGGTGCCAGGGAAAGATAATGACTTTTCTGAACTGTACAGCACGTCTGCAGATAGGCACTGTGTACAAAAGTGCTGCTCCACGCCTTCCACTGCAATGCCTGACTGGAACTGGGGGGCTGCAGCCGTCGTCTATCTCTGCGACTCCACCTTGGACTGGAGCTGCAAACTTCAAGGGGAAAATATGAACAGAAGAATTACCACATCTTTGAAACTGGCTTTACACATTTGACCGTATCTCCCCCCCCCCCCCCCCCCCCGCCTCGACTCTTTATACTTTATGCATCTCTGGCAGCAGTATGAAGCCCATACTGTGCAGGAATCTTTCTCGACATCAGCTGACAGCCGGAAACCCTCCTGCCACTGCGACAGAGGACGTTTTTTTCCTCCTTCGTCATTCCCTTTAAAAGGTAAGTGTTTTCAATTACTTACCATAATAAACTTTTCCACAACAAATGTATGAAGTGGTAACTACGGTTGAGGGCTTTTTCCTTAAATGTTTTTAAAACGGAAAAACAGAATCCCAAACTGATGCTCGGTCAGTAAAAAAAAAAACCCAGAAAGGCACTGTAATTCCAGTTTTGTGGTGGCACTGAATGCTTCCTCTGCTGCTGTTTCCAACAATTTGCCATGACTCAGAATTTCGGCGAGCCAGGATTGCCGAGTCATCGCTCCTTGTCAGTGATGATGGACCAGTGGCATGGTAACCAAGGAAACTATGCTTGTGGTCAGACCTAGCATTACTTGGCCTCAATCTTGTTAGGATTCTCCACAAATCTTATTGGTGCACCGTAGGCCAGTGTGGGCCAGTGCCCAAGATGGTCTCGTCAGATCCAGCTCAGATACTGGAAAATGATGACCCTGAAGTGATTTTGTGTGACATCTAAGTAGCCCTCAATGGGCGATCTACAGCAAGACACTCATGTGACCAAAGAACCAAGATCCAGTGTTACTGGAATTCAGCATGTATTCATAATGGATACCAGCATACTGCAGTCTTTGTAACATCAATAGGAAAGTGCACTCTTTTTGCCTTCCTCAAATGTATTATCAAATGACATTTGTAATGTTTTAGGAGGAAAATTCCCTATTTTTAGAAGAAGACAACACAGTAGGACATCAGCCATCAGGCGAACATGCTCATCTCACTCTCTGGGCAGTGGCCTTATATATTGGCCCCACCTGGGGGGCAGCAAAGGTCCAACAAAGCCTGGATCTGTGACGGGGTGACAACAACAGCTCCCCCGGTCACCCTGGTGACGGGACCCCGCAGTCCTGGAGGATTCCCTCAATCTCCAGCCTGAGGTGAGAGGTGTGGGTCTTTCCCCCCCCAAATCCTTTGGCCCCTTTTCATGGCTGCTCACACAGTCTCAGTGCTCACATGACACACAGATAGCAGGAGGACAATGGGCACACTCCCTGAATGCAAAGAACATATCCCTGTCTTAATAAAGGGGGCGGCGGGGTTCTGAACTCCCCCTCACGCTCCTGTGGGCTTCTGGCCCAACTCTGGGGACAAGGGGCTATGCAAAAGATTTAATGGGACCAATGTCTTTTCCAGTGGTGGAAAGTGTGTCCCAAACTACAAGGGCATACAGCACAGACCGTCGTCATTCTTGAATCAAGGAAGGAATCATTGGATGCAAAATGTCCCAAAATTTCCGGGGTTGACAAAATATTTATGAGAAATTCATATGAGTAACAATGTGATGTTGACGGTACTACTATATCGTCACTGACCAGGATTTTTCATCAACAGCTTAACCAAGTCTACAGCCATTGAAAAAGAAGGATTTATTTTACTCTAGTACAACGTTTGGATGTTTCAATTTGCTTCAATATAATTTTTAAATGACAAAGTGATACCAAAGCGCTCGGTCAATAGCCAGATATAAGCGCTGGAGGAGAATTTGAAACTGAGCAGGCGATTAGCCAATCTCTGTTCATCTGACCGAGCTGAAAACAGTGCCGAAATGAAAAGAACGGCGTGCAAAACGTGTAAGATTTACCACGCATCTTTTGGTCTGTTGAAAGAAATATGTGCGGAACTTATAGCGCCTCTTTAATAGTCGCGCCAGAGCCTGGCGACCGCATCCTGCGCTTTGCGGTCGCATGCTGCTTTTGGCTGTCGCCAGGGCCACCCTTGTGACACATTTCTGAGCGATTACTCGCCACAACGGAATCCGACTTATTGCAAACCTTCTGAGATTTGTCGAAAGGGGGGAGCTTGTGTTAAAACGGCTTTCAAGGAAAACATTTATACACAGATAAAAAGCATTAGCCTTGACTTTGCTGCAATCACTATGCGGGCTCGGGTCTCTTATAACCGGACCTTTCCGTTTTTAGATGCAAATGACTCCAAAATTCAACGTAATGTGTAACTAAGCATAATTTGAAGCAGTTTTAAACAAGTCGCAAATATCTTAACGTGTGGCTTTTTTGACATTTAATTTTCATTTCAATCTGTAACAAAAACTGGTCTTATTTTTAAATTGTGAAAAGTAGCTGAGGTATTATTTAAATATCATGAGCACAAATACTTATATTTTATCTTTTCATTGTAGCTTAAAGTTTCAAAAATTCGAAGCGAGTGACTGCATACAGATGTAGACTATACGCTGTTTTTGGCGGTTTAACGCTTTTGCTTTTATTTGGATCGAAATACAGATTTAAACTATGATTTTAACTCCGATATTAAATCGTTTATATTGGGTATCGATTTACTTTGGCTATACACATTTTTATATTAATATATATCTAAAGCCTGAAAGCACATTACTATTGTGAAACTATCGTGATATATTATAAGCACTTCGCTTGTTAATTAATTTGTGTAGCGACATATACAGAGCTATGGAGCATGAGCCGGGGCATTACAGGACCTGCGTTTGACAGTGGCGGCACTATAGAGTTCAGTCTGAAGCCGCTCGCGTCCAGCTGTCCCGTACAAGCAGACGGTTCTGACAGGCGCCTTATCCGAAGCGTCCCAAGCCAGGAACTCAAAGTAAATGAGTGCCAGGTCTTAAGAGCAGATGTTATTGATTGCAAGCTCTAATACATTAAATATGCATATTAATAGGTTATATTAATTTCTGTCTGATGTAGCCACATATAACCTGTTTATATAAGCGGATAATTTTGTATCAGTGCAATATTTAAAAATTAATTTTAACTAAATAACAGTGACAAAAGGTATGCCAAAGGAAAAAAAACTACTTTGATAGTGCCTCGAGAATTATTTGAATTTTTATATTTATGTAAAATAATATAGCATATTACGAGTCTTCTGGAAAATGCGTTTTAATACTTTAGCAGGAAAAAAAGAACTGACGCAAATAACCTGCTGTTTACCCGTTTTCACATGAATTACGAAACATTTTCCTTTTCTGTGAGGTCTACTTCCCTCCAAGTTTTTATGGTAGCCCAAGGCTGTAAAACTAAGATGGCCAACAAGACAAAAATGCAAGATCAATACAGGAATTAAAAAATATATATTAAAATAATTCCATATAAAGATTCAACAACTTACCGGAAGAGATGTCACATGATTAAGTAAATCTAGCATTTAAATTTTAAATCGAATAACATTTAACTGAAAGGGAGCAAATAATATATCGAATCATTTCAGCATAATTAAAAATGTAGCCTAATACTATTAAACGTTAAGTTAATTATATACGCATAATTTATATCGCAATAAGTTATATTTTAGTACATTATATCTTTCAAAATATTAGGTCTACTGTTATGTTTATTTAACCGTGTACATACCATTTAAATGGTATTTCCTCAACACGTCCCAAGTCTTGTGGCAGTTTATGGAGAGATTTTAAATTATAGAAAACTAAGTCATCGTGATTCATTCACGTAAAAAAACTGCAGTTTTACAAAAGAGACGGGAAACGAACTAGCAAATAATGCTGATATAGCGGCGAAGAAATGTCTGTGCATTTAAATTCATATTAATGTGTCGTTTCCTTGGTGCTGCATGCAGTACCACGCAGCACAGCTGTCATGTGTGAAACATCTGTGAGGACTTAAACAGAAGCGATTATTTAAACACCCTGTTAAACCATGGAAACCTCTTAAACTATATTTGTGACAGAGATGGGTAATCACCCCCAATTTCAGTAATACCAGAACACTACCTGCTTACTGATGTTTTAATTAAAAGATCTTTACGACGGAAAGTTAGACGCAGGACATTTTTACGCGCCGAGTATAAATTACAGTACACCAAACAAGGGTTACTGGGAACATTTTTGGTTAATTAGACAGCTATCATCCAGGTCTTTGTGTACATATCGCTCCTCTGATTCCGCATCTCTTTGATTATCAGAAATAACGTCGACGATTCTGAAAACGATCCCATTTCGCCACCAGTCTTCCAGGTCTTGAACTCAGAGAGAAGGAAGATGCGTCTCTGAGCACCTCCTTTTCAACATGCATGGCTTTGTGAACATAATGGAAACCGTATGTCAGGAAATTTAAACTGATCTACCGAATAAGAGCGTGTGCCGCCCTGCCAAAACTGTCTTCAAAATGTATACAAAACATTTAATTATATCGGCTCTAATTAGAGCCTGTATGTCAACACGTGCCTGTGTTGTATTCCAAGTTATGATATTTTAAAAATTGGGACCGATGTGTGGATGTCGTGTGACATAAAGTATCGCTGAAGTTCATTTTAAAAGCCCATCGAGATATAAACCTGAGCTAGAAACGTACAAAAGACAAGCTATTTTGACAACTCCAATAAAATATTTTAAGATGCTTAGATTTGCAAATATCATTACCCGATATTATTATGATCCTTCTTCCAAAAACAAAGCTAGAACTGACGAATACTTCGAATTAGGAAAAGCTCTCAATAGCTACTTTACATTTTGTAAAATTATTTTGACAGATAGCCCGATTGATCTGTAGGCCTACCACCTGATCGGAACAGGCTACCAATATTGTGCTTCCTATTATGAAATAATCATTTAATCACATAGCACCTACTTTAAAGGTACATTTGTTAGTCAGCTGAAAGCTATTCTTTATATAAGATTACATTGAGGCTGGTAATTTATTTTAATCAATTCAACACTTAAAACGTAACCTTGTTTTAAATTCATGTTACTTGGGGTTAGAATAAAGACGCGCCATCATATGTTTCTGGCACTATTGTCCAGCGTTTCTTGAGCACTAATTAATTTTTACAGCGTCTCTATTCATTCTCCAGCAGCACCGCGCCAAGGAAATAGTGCAAAGTGCGAAAGCACGTTTTTTTTTGTAAATATTGCTAAAGCCGGGACGCTTTTTGGGCACAAGGAAAAATTACCTTTATAATTAAACGCGGCGCTTTGTTCGCCGTTGATCTCTCCGAATTTCTTTGTACTGGTCTCTATTTATTAGCTAGCAATGGGTGATCTATTAAGAGAGGGTACGTGTCCTAATGGGCTCCCTTTCAATTAGGTGAATGGACTTAAACAGTCCCCAGTACAAGACATGGACGCCCCAGAACTATTTAATCACCACGACGGAACCAGTGAAAGTCATACACACATGCCTCCCAGGTATGTTGCCTGATGGCTTAGGGCCTTTACGTTAATCTGATCCAGCCGCCCTTTCCATATTGAATATATCGAAACATTTTAAGTTTCAGAGTTTGACCTCAAACTTAACTGCACTATCTAACTGTATACTCATAAATTAAGTTACTAATCTCAATTGAAATGGAGGACGTCTTTTTTGATCTTGACCAAGACAACGCGTCAGATTTCGCCTTCTGGGGACAAATGGACCCCAATTTCCAGTTTCAGTCCCAGCTGGACAGTTTACTGTTTGACTGCACGACGGGGACCGAACAGCTGTCCCCTTGGTCCGGCTTCGGCGGCTCCCAATCGGTGTTCCCTGATGCGCAGCTGACCTTCGCCGACTTGGACTCGCACTCCCCACAGCTGGGAGCCGGTGCTGAAGCGGACAGCTCCCCTGCGGACGAGCCCCACGAGGTCGCCCTGCGCAGGCAGCCGCACCACCCATACAAGGTGCAGCGACATGCGGCCAACATTCGGGAGCGGAAGAGGATGCTGAACATCAACTCAGCTTTCGAGGAACTCCGGTGCCATGTGCCAACCTTCCCGTACGAGAAACGTCTCTCCAAGATAGACACTCTGAGACTGGCCATCGCCTACATCGCCCTGCTGAGAGAGATACTCCTGTCCGGCTGCGATCCCAAGTCATACGTGGCCGAATTCATGAAGAACGGGTACAAAAATAAAACCAATGCTGTATGGAACACAAGTGGTAAGTCACTTATTTTAGAATGCACGCAATAAAAATGGCAAAACCCACGTCTATTATAAAATGAAGCCTTCAGCTGTTTGCTTGATATTGATTTCACTTCACGGTTTTAGTATAAAAACCTCATTTGACGGCAGAGTAATTTTGTATACATTTATGTGATGTACGTGATTTAAAATAAACAATACAAATTTATCACATTTCTGCTGCATGTCAATAATTACAGCTCAGATATACATTACTATGCACGTCTGGAATATATATCAACTTCTATAGGCAAGCTCATATATACATAGTACCAACGTTTAATGGAAGCGTAGTCGTGTACACAACATGATGAATGTGCGTAATTTTATCCATTTTGTAAACTTCCTAGAGATCATTTCCACAACAGGTGCAAAAATGACGCCATGAAACCTATCAGCTTCTACAAACTGTAAGGGACTGCTTTCCCAACGTCATGAATGAAGTTTACAGTGATCCAAATTTCAGCGTTTTAAGTGTGTTTTTTTCTACATTGTAGAAAACCTTTAAAAAATCTGGGCCATTGTGCCGAATCAATAAACGCCATATAGCGAAGCATTCAATTGATATGTTAACACGCTGGAGCCAATAAAATGCCCTTTAGATCTAAGTGCTTTTGACGGCCATTGAAGTAATTTTTTTAGTCGTGTCGGCGTAGAAAACATTTTGCGAACGCGGACTTCATTGTGTTCAAGTGTCACATTAAACTGCCATTTAACAAAAAAATCATGTTTTGATTTATAATAGAATATGCTAATATTACGCAGCATCGCCTCATCTGATTGGCTGCCCGCTGTTCCTCTCTCACTTAAACAGGAGCCGCGGTCGCCCTTAAACAGTCTCCTTTGTTTACATACGTTATTCGTCTTATTTACAGCTGTCGCATGCTTTGCTTTGTCAGACTCAGTCCCTTTGCAGAGATTCAAGTGGTCTCCCGCTCCTCAGTGCGTTTTCATTAATCAATTCCCCGGGTGGCTTACCGGGACGGGAGAGGGGGCCTGCTTCAATGCGTGAGTTGTTAAACGGTCATTAAAATTAATTCAGGGCTTTTGTGCCCGCTTCGCTCTGTCTCGCCGCTCACTTCAGATCTGACTGCCCGACTCTCCTGGGTAAAGTGGGATTAGTGCACCACGGCAGGCTGGAGAACAGCACTGCTGGCAGTAACATCCCTGATGATGACCACCTTGCAGGATGCCGTGGGGCCAGGCTGTCATCTGCAAGCTTCCCAGAGTGCGGTACCTCAATGACTGTTTCAATTTAAACCCAGTCCTCATATTTGTGTTGTACCTGGTCTGAAAAGTCTTTCCCGCACTATATGTTATTTGTTTGAAGATGGTGTTGAGCTTCAGTCGCTTAACTGCAGATCTGCATGCACTTTGTCACCTGACTAAGGTGTAGTATTTATTTGTACAGGCATATTTAGGATTTTTGTTTAATGAGACCATGACACTAGTGACAATCTCGTTAAATCGAATGGATTTGAAATGTATTATTTATTATTTGTGTTTGGTTGTTTGTAGCTCTACCAGTCCCATAAAACTTGACTTTTTAAATCCCTCCATCTCCTGCTCCTTCTTTTCCTGGCTACACCTGGACAAGCTACAGCTCGATGAAGTTATTCCTTAACGTATTTTAAAAGACATCTTAACATAGTGGAATTAATGGCACTTTTTACAGCTTCGGCCCCCAGTGTGCACTTTTCATGATCGCTGGAAGCTTCTTGGAGTCAGGTGCTGCCAAGGTGCTGATGCGCGAGTGAGGAATCCACTGGCAAGGCTGAGCATGCAGCTGTCCAGCTCCCAGTGCTGTGGCCCTCAGTAACAGCAGTGCTCACCTTTAGCTTAAGGACCCCATTATGAAAATGCTTTTAGAACCTGTGGGAATGAAGAGGACAAACTGGAGGGGACAGATGCCAGGATGGGTATGAAGGGGACAGACTCTAGGATGGGTATCAAGAGGATATACCCCAGGACAGGTATGGAGGGGAGAGACCCCAGGATGGGCATGGAGGGGACAGACCCCATGACGGGTATGGAGGGGAGAGACCCCAGGATGGGCATGGAGGGGACAGACCCCATGACGGGTATGGAGGGGACAGGCTCCAGGATGGGCATGGAGGGGACAGACCCCATGACGGGTATGGAGGGGACAGACCCCAGGATGGGCAGGGAGGGGACAGACCCCATGATGGGTATGGAGGGGACAGACCCCAGGACAGGCATTGATGGGACAGACCCCAGGGTGGGTGTGGAGGGGACAGGGACAAGACAGGTGTGAGGGGACTGAATCTAGATTGGGTATGGAGGGAACAATCTCCAGGATGGGTATTGAGGGGAGAATCTCCAGGATGTATGGGTATGGAGGGGACAGACCCCAGGATGGGTATGGAGGGGACAGACCCCAGGATGGATATGGAGGGGACAATCCCCAGATTGGGTATGGAGGGGACAGACCCCAGGACAGGCATGGAGGGGACAGGCTCCAGGACAGGCAAGGAGGGGACAGACCCCAGGACGGTTATGGTGCCGGTCGAAGCCCAATGTGGTACCCTAGGCATGCCTGTGTCACCTAATATGTTGACTGGCACTGACTGATAGGACACATTCCAACACGTGGTCATCTCTAGCTACTAGCAGCAGTCATTGCAGTGACCGAAGATGCACTTCGCTGCCTAGAACGGAAACATATTTTGATGTTTACATCCTCTAGTGGGCATTCACTGTACTGAAATTCTGAAATGTCAGGCTGCTTCCTGCAAATTTTTTTTGTATTATTATTCTGCAGGTGTGAGATGTGAACTGCTAACAATCCTCAGCGGAAATGATTAGGAGCAGTGGCAGTCATTCACGCAAAGGCCATTGGGGTGGCTCAGGTGCGAGGGCCGGCCGTGACTTATTCCAACAACACGCTAAAGCCGCACATTCGGCATGCGTTTCCACTGCGACCTTTCCACCTGCCGCAATGAGTCCCCTGCTTATGCACTGCCCCCCCATCCAATCACACGTGCTCTGTGCTGACGCGGTGTCCCGTGGCAGTCATTGCATCAGCACGGCACGTTGCGCTCCGGCAAACTACGGCTCCCAAAGGTGGTGTTCCCTGGGGTGACATGTTCCGCGCTCCTTGACAGAGACCCCCACCCGTCTTGGAGATGCTTACTCTGCTGGCCACTCTGCAAATGCCACCAGCGAGGTCCCCCCCCCTCCCCCCAAAGACCATAATACTGGTCCCCATGAATCTGCCAAGGCATCCTTCACCTGCAAGAAAACAAAGATTTGCACATAATAACTAATTTAATTACTAATTAAAGACTAATAATCACTACTTAAAAACTACTTAATAATTAAAACTTTATTGTGCAAAATACAGTGTAGAATACATCTATTGCACAAAATACAATTAGTGAAACATAATCAGTAAAAAGATGGGGAAAAACAAATTAATGAAAGGTTCTGTCCTTTCAGGGAAAAGACTGTACCTGTAGTGTGTACAGGTTACACTCAGCGGAAATGCATAGAGTGGGAGGCTGAAAATAGATGCGGACAGAAAATAACACTGAGGTATTGGCTTGGCTGGGAATAGCTTTGGCTTGATTTTCTTGAGCCTATGTGTCTTGCAGTGTTTAAACAAAATCACTTATGCTGCCGCTGTTTTTAATTCAATCATCAGGCGCAGCTGTGGGCCTCATGGTTGGCAATGGATACTGGAAGTAATAATGACGACCTTAGTCATACCGCTTCGCGGTGCAAATTGACCATTGCTTCCCTCTAGTGGAAGATATTATTCCAGCTTTAATTTGTCAAATCCTCAAGGAGCACCACCCACCTTTATATATTTTTTCTCGAGAAATTTAATACAGGAACAGATTGGAACAATATGGTCAAATGAAACCGAACTAAATATAGAAACTAAACTGCATTGACGACCTTATCCTCTTCTATGGAATACTCATACAATAGCTGGCTCAGGTTCAATATTCTTCCAAAAATCTATTCGTATTTTCAAAACCGCCTTTAAAATCCAAAGAAACTTTACTTAATATTTATGAAATGGTTCCGAACTAACTATATTACTATAGTACTGAGAATCGTAATATATTAGTCATATGGCCTGTTAATTCGTAGGTCTTGATGAATGCGTATTTGATCAAAGTTGGTAATTAAGTAATTCCTCACAAAGAATGGATGACAATGAAGAAGGGTTGAGCCAGAGGTAAATGAAATTAAATTTTAGCTTTACAAAAGTTATCAAAGAACAGCACGTCATTAACCAAAGCGTTTTCTTTGAAATGATCAAAATCCCGCGATTTATTCATTCTGCAATTAAATCATAAATTAATCATTTAAGAGCACAGCTGGACGAAAATGCAGCAAACCCCGCGCTCCACCAGGTTTGGACACGCGCCGGTTGCACGGAATTGCAATACATAAAACATATAAATGTACCATTATTAAAACATGTGTATTCTTCAGATGGCGCTTTAAATTTTTTGGAGACGACAGATGAAATATCTTTCCCCATCAGTCGGTGTTTATCCTACGCATGAGTCTCAGAGCGACAGTCTGTCAATAAGGCCGAGATTGCTGTACCTCAGTTGGTTTCCCCATGATCAAGGCATCCGAGCGCGGCGTCGGCCATAAATTCAGTGGATTTACGAGTGCCGTTTTGGGAAACGCGCACCTGTGCGGTTCATTGCATTACCCGCAAACATGTGCGCTGCGTTTCTGCACCTGCGCCTCCGTGTCTCCGTCTAGCTGATGGGCTAATGTAGTATGAACACCATTACCGTGAAAACGTAATTTTTAGGATATCTGCTATAAGAAACACCTCGAAGTGAAGCGATTATATGTAACATACTGACTAAAGAAAGAAGTAAATCTGGATTGCAGAATTGGTGAAGATTCCAACGAAATGCAGTTCATAGTTCAAGGGGCCGCTGAGGAAACCGTAAAAGGCACGATGCAGTACAAATGGTACGACCTAAAAGATTATACCAACAACTTTCGGGTGTTTTAAGTGCGCAGTAAGATCAGAAAATGAAACACGTGAAATCCTACGTGCACGGAATCTGATCCCATTTTGGTCCAATAATGATTTCATGAAATGTCCGAGTTATTTCCGTACCAAATTGAGACTACGGTCAAAAAGCAGACAAAAAGCGGTAGGTAACAGAAACACGCTGCACCACACGCCACAGGTGTCTACAGGGAGGAGTGAGTCAGACGCACAGGCCCTGCCATTGTTTATTGGTGTAAATGTGAAATATGATTGGAATGAACTTGTTTATAACACGGTCAGTTGTGTAGCGGACTTTAGTGAGACGGACTGGAAGGTTTCCTTAAAGGCGACATCTGCCGCCGGGCGAATCGCGCCCTTATCGTGAGACTGGTCGTGTATCCACAATTATCTTGGTTTAACCTGGTTAAATCTGTGCTTAAGTCCAATAATAGTAATCAGTTGTATTATATCATACATTTAAATACGATACGTGTACATATCTTTACGCTGACGTTTATAAACATTGCCAGCGCGGACAATGTCAAACCTAGGCTGCATTTTAACATTCATATACTGTACATGTAAAACGTAATAGATTTAAAAGTAATTAAAAACAGTGTGTATATATATATATATATATATATATATATATATATATATATATATATATATATATATACACACAAACACACACACACATATATATATGATAGTATATGTAAACACACTGTAGACATAACTTAAGAAACACATTTTATACAGATTTTATACAGATAATGTACATTTACGAGTGAATATGTATTTAAAGAAATAACATACTGTAAATACTGTAATATATTGAAAACTTCCACAGACCGCAGACAGACACTAGCCTACTCTTACGTGTAAAATGCCTGATCACCTGCTTTTCTCATCATCGTACCCCCCCAAAGCTTTGGTTTGCCCCCGCAGCTGATAGCTCATATTAGTGTGAGGCAAATATATTGTTGCCTTTGCAGTACATTTTTGGAATGCTGATGTTGCGGCACAGTGGGGAATCCCGATCCGAAGCATTCCCAGACCACGGCTGGGATTTCCAGCCATTTCCTCCTGTATTGAAGTCATAGTTCTCTCTGTGCCCACCACAACCACACTCACCCAAGAGTCTAAATAAACACGGTTGACAAGCTGTCCCGGGCCATGGAGACAAGAGAGCGGGCTGGGGGCCACAGCCGTGAGTGGGGGTGCCGGCATTCCAGCATAGCAGCAAGGGGTAAGTGGACACAGGAAACGGGCTTTGCTGGTCATCAGACTCGCATTTTCACATCGAGTGGGATGGTGTCAGATCTGTGAAGACACACTGAAGCCTGTTGGTCTCTAGCTGTTAGTCTGTCTTGTACTTTCCTGATAGTACTTTCTAGATCAGTGCTAAAGCAAAGTCTGAGCCCTGCTGATTTTCCGGCCTTCCTTCACCTGTGAGCTGGGTGTAAATATTCTGGCCAATCAGAGACAGTAATGAAAACATGGCCTGGATTTGGAATCAAGGTCCCAGAGTTGAATAGCCCTGTTCTAGATCAACATCAATGGCTGTTGCTAAACATTCTTGAACAGAGCCAGTACATTTTTGTCTTAGAGCCTTATAGAATATACATTCACTGATTTAGCAGAAGAAATGCAAAGTAGAAAAGGCAGGGCCAGGCAGTTCCTGGAGCAGGTGGGGGTTTGCGGTGAAATCCCTGTTAACCACAGGGTACGAGCTGGTGACCTTCCACTCACAAGCATGACATCCTGACCCACTGAGCCACATGCTGCCCCCAAATATCTACATACATGCATCTCAGACAGTTCAGACCCCCCCCCCCCCCCCCCCCCCCCCCCCCCCCATGGCATGTAATGGTGTTCAAGTCTCTCAGGAGGTGGATGATGTGTGGGTTTGACAGTTTACTGCAAATGTCACCTCTGTGTTTATGCCGCTCTCACCCCTGCCCCTCCACCCCCCCTCCCCCCACGCCTCTCCAATTAGCCGAACAAACAGGCTGTGTTAGCCCAGGACCCCTTCTCTGAATCTGGCCACCGGTCCCTGGGCATGGAGAACTGGAGGGTGCGTGTGGCTAACCTTAGTGTCAGGGCAACAAGAGCCGCTCTAATTGCACTCCTGTGTTTGCGGTCTGTACAGACCTTGACCCCCCACTGGCTACAGGAGCCACGGCCGCTTGTTCATGCATTTGCTTAATTAATTAGCCCCGTTGACATGGCCTGTTTATTGCAACTAGTTTTTTGCCAGATTCTAGAAATTGTAAGCAGAGCTGCTATGACCACAGATACTCTGTGGTAACTAGCTTTTAAGCGTACATTTCAAGGAAGCAAATCTGGATGTTTTCTTTATGTCAATGTATTTCTACTACAGCTGGTGTGTAATGAGACATCCTGAATTGTGCTTTTCAACCTGCGAGGATGAATGAAGCTCATGGAGACAGCAATATAGATGTGACCATAACTAAAGAACCTTCTCAGGGTATCCCCCATGGATTACTCTTTACATGTGCACTCCTGGAAGCTGTTGGGGGGAGCTCAAGGCAGGGAATAACCCAGAACAGGGCACCAACCCATCACAGAGCACTCACACCATTCACACACATTGACATCTATGGACAATTTGGTAAGTGCAATTCACCAGGATAATCTCTGGACCCCCTCAACCCTGCAAAGGACAAGAGGACATGGACTATGGACGTATGGGTGGGTGGGTCTGCACCCCCTTGTCTGTCCCCCATGGGTGCCACATCCATGCTCAGTGAAAAATGGCAGCGTCCTGCTGTCGCACAACTAAGGTCTCGATGGAACCCAGAGTGTGTGAAATCTGCATCACATTAAACAAACTAAACACTTCAAGCTGCTGCAAATTCCCTAGTGAAACTTGTGTGAAGTCCTACAACTGAATTTCAGGAGCTCCTCATCAATGGAACATTGAGGATACATTAATGTAGCTGCTCTGAGCCAGAACCCCCAAGAGAGCAGAAGAGAACAGTACTTGGTCCCAGTCGCCTTTTCGAATTTGCACTCCCAGTGATTTGTTGGTACTACTTCACATATTAGGGCACCTGTTACAATAAGCATCTTCCTGTAGAATATCAACCACATCACACCATCAGCTTATAAACTGCGCAAATGCCATCATATGAAATGACGATGGCATTCAGTTAGCTACCCAGTTTCAGATCTACCTCCAGTTTGTCAGTGGGAGAAGATATTTTGACATCATAAGGGCTTCATTCTTTCTGCTTGCCCCTCGGAAGCGCTTTTGTGCTGGAACTTTCTGAGGTTGGAGGTGTCAGCAGACAGGTAGCATTAGCAAACAGCAGCCTTAGTGGGGGATGTGTTTACCCGGCCGCTTCTTCTCAAGACGTCACGTTGGCGCCGATTCCCGGGGTCGCGGGGCAAACGGATTGTTTGCACTTGGCGGCTTGGTGGGACAACACAGGACAGGCTTTGTGACAGTCACGCAAATAGCCATAGTGCCACCATGAGAAGTTTAGTGATAGGATGGATTAAAGAACTGAAGCAGGAGGAAGAGGAAGAACAATCAGAGGCTTGTGGAGGTGCTACTATGTCAGGGTAGAAAATAGCAGCATCCCTCTCAGTCATCGTGGTAAACCTTCCATACACTGGTACACCTTGGATTATTCAGTTCCTTGACATACATGTGTCTCTCTCTGACAAAGGCGTTGAGCTTCAGATCCTCTGCCGTGCAGAGACACGCACACACATTGGAATGATTTCACATGATAAAATTTCAGATCCTAGTGCCAGGTCCATCATAACCATTTTTCACAATCACCATTATATATCTTGTCACTTCTTTAGCCCTAATCGCTCTGCTCATACAAACCCAATCAAACTGAATCCAAAGCTGTGTTTTTTTTTCTTTTTTCAAACGCTTAATAAAAATTGAACCGTGGCTGTAAATTACGCGTCTTCATGCTGACAGCCCCCTCTTTCGCTTGTGTTATTTCTTTTAGTCTCAAACCAACCTTGAAACGGCCGGCCAACTGGTGTGTCAGCTCCGAGTGCATCGCTGCTCATTACAGATTCCTATTGCATGTGGACCTGATTTGGACGTGTCAGAGACGAACAGGAACCCGCGCTGAATTACAGCCCCGCTCAGCTTTGATCTAGCGCGAGTCTCCTCAGAAGCTCTCGGGCGAGATCTGGGCCGCCCCGCCCCCGCCAGGACCGTGAAATAACCGCGCAGGGCGACTTACCGCGTCGGGCACTCAGATCTTACCTGCGGAGGCAGGGTCACGTGCCCCAAAGCCATCTGTGATCTCTCTGCGAGAAGAAAGGAAAGCAATTATCAATGCGCAAGCTGAGGTGGCGATATTTATCCACAATGTCAATGTAATGCTTTCTTTATTGAGGATCCAAAAACCATGGCTGATGGAACGCTATTGTTATTATTGTGATTATTGTTATTATTATTATTAGTTGTTGTAGTAGTATAGCTATAATCGTAGGACATCAAATAAACATGCACGCGTATTGAAATTTTGCATAAAACACCTTCTATAGAAGTTACACAAAAGAAGGGATTCGCCGGGGGTCGGGGATCAGGCCATGACGTCGGGAAACGGGCGCGTGAATCTGTGTGCGTGTTCGTATTTGGATGCCTGCGTGGTGCTGGTACAGTACGAAGAAATTTGCTTAGGAAAAATGCATCACATCACAAAATTATTTAAAGTATAACAACAAACAAAACCACCAGAATTAAGCTATGTATACAATCTTGTCGTTTCTGATTGGCATATGTCAGGCTGAGAGATGTATTCTAACACTTATTATTGAATCCTTAGTTAAAGAAAGAATTCTCCCCTCCCGAAAAAAGTGTTATGTCTGTTTGGTTTCCAGATCATTTGTAATGCTGCATCATCTTTTGGTATAATAACATATTTTCTAAACATCTTTAGGTGGGAATTATTCAAAGAAAACCATGTTTAATAAATATGATCACGTTTCAAAGGTGGAGTGTGAGTCTTCAGACTGGAAAAAGAACATAAATTTAAAATGTAGGCCTATTTTTCAGCTAGATATTGTTTCTTCGGCTCATAATCGTGCCATAAAATAAACAGGATGTTCCTATGGACAGCCGTGTAATATATTCATATATTTATATAAGTAACGCTACGTTTTGCTGAATTGCTTCTACCCGATCAGAAAACGAAATAACCAGGGTTGCAAATTAAAATAACTTACTTCTGCAATGTTAAAAATGCAAATAGATAAATAAATAATTCAGTTGTCCATTACATGGACCGATATGTGTACGTATTTTTAATCAACTCGACTTTAACAAATAAATAAAACAATGAGTAAAAGATGCGGAATTTAAAAAGATAAGTGTAAGCGGGCTCCGATTAAACAGGAACTCCAGCTGACAAGGGGATCAGAGAAACTGGCGTCGTATAATTCAAACCGTAATAAGAGCCACCTGTGCCGTCCAGTACGTAGAAAACATGACATCATATATCAAGAGGTAGAAGCTTGACAAAACACGTGTGTTTGTGCACCGGGGGCCTCTGTGGAAACATTAGAGGCTTTCGGTTAGCTTAACTCCTTCCTGTTTTACTTTTACAATATGGACATTGACGGTTGGGGAAGTGCACGTTGACTTTTTATTTGTCTAAAAAAGTAAACTTTTAACATAACACCACTTGTTAATTGAAGAAAGAACGTTTTATTTTTGTCAAAATTAAATAATACATTACATAATAATGGACTGCGTAGGCCTACTTGTATATGACTTATTTTTAGAATTTAAAAATGTTGGGATACAATGAAATATCCGAAGCAGGTAGGCCTTCTTTATTATGCAACCATCGGATGATGTAGGCTATTCTATTTAGAATTTGGGCTTATTTCATATAATTTTACGTAGGCCTATATAATGTATATTACCGTATAAATATCAATTGCATCCACTAGACGTTCATTAGCATGCGTCTTTGAAAAATACCCACAGACAGTTAAATACAACAGGTACTTGACTAAGATAAAACTTTTTATTCCTTTGGGTTATGTGTGTTTAAAAAAATAGCGATACACTTATTAAATAGGCCAATTAATCGTATATGTATATTATTATTAGCGGCCCACTAACTGCCTAATGTGTTTAATAAAGAAGAACACTAGAACATCAAAGGGGTTACGATGTAGTTATTATAAATAAATAATTTTGTTTAAATGTAATTTAAAACTGGTCCCTCCTGTCTATTGGTGGGCCAATCAGATTTCTTTGCTGCCACCCCCTCCGTACAGACATGTATTTAGCATCTGAAACTGGGATAAAGTTTCCAAAGAAATTAAGCAAAAAAACTTCCTGCGGGAGGAAAAGCCGTGCCAAAGTACTCCTTCGGTACAAAGTGGCATATTCCGATCGTTCCACTAAGGGTAAGAAAAGAGAGAAAGAGACTTCATCGGACGCAGTCTTTCTGAAGAGGATATCGTTTTCAGCAACGGATTTTAAGGTGGAGGACGCTGTTTTGTCTATGTCCTCTCATTTCTTTAAAAAAGAAATGGAAGAGAGCTCAAGTTCTCCCGTATCCCCAGTGGATAGCGTAGTGACCAGCGAGGAGGAGCTGGACAGGCAGCAGAAGCGGTTTGGGAGGAAGAGGACGCACAGTAAGAAGCCGAGCGAAGACGGCAGCCCGGGCTCCGTCAAGAGGGGCAAGAAGCCCAGTCCCAGCAGCACGCAGTCCTACGAGGAGCTGCAGAACCAGAGGGTCCTGGCCAACGTCCGGGAGAGGCAAAGGACACAGTCGCTGAACGAGGCGTTCGCTTCTCTGCGGAAGATCATCCCCACACTGCCCTCGGATAAACTAAGCAAAATTCAGACGCTCAAGCTAGCGTCCAGATACATTGACTTTCTTTATCAGGTGCTACAGAGTGACGAGATGGATAACAAGATGTCCAGCTGCAGCTACGTCGCCCACGAAAGACTGAGTTACGCTTTTTCCGTGTGGCGGATGGAAGGCGCCTGGTCCATGTCTGCGTCCCATTAGTAGCGAAGGTGCTCAGGAATGCCAGAGGGGTAGGTATCAGCGTGGGCCAGGGCTAATTCATAACCTCAGGCTATAGTAGCTAGACAAGAATAATTACAGGACAGTACCGAAGGCAACGTGTTTATCACATATTATGGATTTGTTTTTTTATGCTGTTGGTATTACTCTGATTGATGGTATTAACATATTGTCTGTAGGAATATAATGCGAATTACATTATAAGAACATTGATTTTTCTGACGAATGACTGCAACGCAAATACGGCGTAAGGAGTAATAGGATACATTTTGGGAACACAAACGGTTAGTTTGATGCAGCTCAATAAGATGGTTTATTATTGTTGTTGTTGTTTTCGTCGCCGTTTAGTGCTACGTCACAAGTTCCGTTATAATTACAAAAATCCTTCCTTTTTAAATATTGTGTCCAGAATAGTTTATAGTTTCATTTTCTTTGACATGCAGCCTGATAAAGTTGAACAGTTACATCAATATACAAATCCATATCAGTAAGGCTAATCGTAAGATGATTTCTGTTGTAATCATTTGGCATACGGCTAACTGCCCATGTGACGGACATAAAAAGTTCACTAATCGTCATAAGATACACCAATAGCCCATGTGAAGTATAATGAGGTAAAATGTAACAAACAGTATGTTTCGTGTAATTATAAATAAATCTAGTTTTATATTCATATTAGGCCTAAGTAAATGAAAATATTAGGTAATCATGGCTTGATATCACAGAATATGCAGCCCTCTGGAAGTTCTCATTAAAAAAATACCGTGAATCTGCCGCAATAAAATGTGGCTTCGAAAGACTTGCAGGCTCGAATATTTTCCAGGCAGTAACATGACAGTTCTGAAATATATAGATTTTGTGGTGAATCTTAGCGGATAATCCTCCCTGATGTCTATTTCTAACCGGATTTAGGGAAACTACAGTTCATGGGAGAAACATGGGCTGTATCGAGAGGCATTAACCACGAATTGTCCCTCATGGATAATTTGGTTTGCTAATGAAACGTTTTCCTGTGTGCGGACCGCAGGAATGGACGCCCTTTAGATATAGGAAAAAGTCTTAACCAGCGTTAGATTACAGAGGTGCATGCAAAGCACCGCTGGCCTGTAGTCAAGCGAGCTTTAGCGTTTTGGAAGCCCCTCGGCGAACTTTATTGCAACCAGTAGTCACTATCAGCAACAAAGTATCTTTTAAAATCTGCACTCTGCATTATCTGATGATATTCATTCAGTCTGAGCTACGTCATTTCTTTCTATTGAAAATAGAACTTAGAAATCTGAGCTCGCCATAAAAACGATTTACAGTAAGCAGTTTAGACTTTAGTTTCAATTTTCCTGATCAAAACATTAATACTACTTTGAAACACGTCAATAGATAATTACATCTGGGAAAAAAAAATCAGAGGAATTGCAATGGTCATTTGGTTTAATCAGACCTCAGTTCTGTAAGAGTATGAGATTGACCTCTTAAGAAATCTAAAGGCCTGTACCGTTACCCATTAAAGAAACAGGCCCACGGCGCGGCCCTTTCACTGACCAGAACCGAACCAGAAATCCAGCCGTCCTAGACGGAACAACTCAACGTGAATGTAATTGTATCTCATCCCACTAAAACAAATAGACTGCAGTTTGATTTAGTCTCAGGAGAGCGCCCTGTTCTTCTTGACCCCTACACAACACTGCTCATCGGCTTGGCTTTGATGCCGTGTGAGCCATCCGGTTATTCGGCAAGGGAAAATAAACAGCACGATGCTGATTTATATTAAATGCATCTCAAGGTGGTCCGAGACAATGCATTGGATCATATACTCCATTGGGAACGAAAGCTTATTCTTTAATAGCGCAATTAAGAAAATTGCCCTCGTTTTAAAACGGAGAATTTCTGTTACTACCATGGAGTAATAAATCAGACAAAATCTGATTAGGTTACTTGTTACATATCTGGCATTTATTTGTTAAATCGCTTTTATTGATTAAATCATTATAAAAACAAATAATGTACAGGTTGAAATATTTACATACAACCTCAACATAATTTCGTCATATTGGATAGGGAATATCGAAGTCGGTCTGTTAGGCTTTATGTTTGTGATGGTTTCCATGACTAATTATAGGAATATTCGTTTTAGATATACCGTTGCGTTATATTGACTCGATATGTTTGGGTTATAAATTACCCATGGATTTCTTGTTGTTCGTCATATTTTTGCACCTTTATATTGGCCTATGTAGGCCTATGTCAAATTAGTAATTCAAGCGTAACATATCTTATATTCGCATTATATCAGTATATGTGAAGTTCATGTGTAACTTGAATGTATTAAGCAAGTGTGTGTAAAAGAATTAGGCCCTAGATGATTCAATCTGCTACATTCGCTGCCATTCAAGGCAGGCCTATTTAAGCTTACATAACTCAAGAGTGAAACTTCGTAACCTTAGTACGAAACTGATACTTAGGAATACCCGAGCCATAAACGAATTAACTGTGACGAAGATTAAAAAGATCGGCACACAATTCGACAAACCAATTTACGGATTTCCTCCTTTTCTACCCGCAGACTGTTTACTGCAAAATCTGAAGACAACGGATTAATGTTCAAGAACCAAAAAACCTCAAGGACATGTTGGAGAGACGCGCTGTGCCCTCGTCCTGCTCCGGACATTCATGGGACAATCCTCAGAGAGCAACGGAGCACATCCGTGGATCTGCAAGAAAAAAAATAATTTCTCCCCTTCAGTCACAGACAGTAATTAAATGTATTCACATTTTATTGTGCTGCCACACAGATTCCGCCCTAATCGGTGTCATCCCTTATAGATCGGTATATATTTTTTTCAGGAATTGATTCTTTTTTTCTTCGAAAAGTCTTATTCGCATCCGTTTGTCTTTAATTATATATATAAATGTTTTAATAAAATTGTACATACATGTAGGTATCATGCAGCTTTTAATTAAAGGGACGAATGCAATTTAGATCGAAATATTTGAGCTACGCGAAATACATTTTCTCCAGCATTACTTCCTTATTCAATCCAATGTACATGTTTTCTAATTTATTAAAGCAAATATTTTTAAACAAACCAAAGCAGTGAATTGATTTATATAGTATGTAAAATTAACTAGTGAACGATGCTTTCCACTACATTCTGTTCTGATCTTAGTATAGCTACGGTATACTACGGCCTTTGGACTTGATTTAACAGGAGAGGTGGTTGGTGGTGCTGCGTGTGGAGGCGGGAGGACAGAATCGACGATGCCTCTGAACTACATGCAATTACATTTGTGAATGTTTAGCAGGCAGATTCAAGCGGTCTGGCAATTATTCAAATATCATGTACCGGCATTTTGTGACACTGAAACACACTATTAAAGATAAGAAATAAAATGGAAAGTCTTATTGTGCCTAAATATTTGAAGTTCAGGTCGTGGCTTTTATCCTTATCAGAAAAGTGGTCGATTGTTTGTTTTCAATGTGTAAAATCGCAAATGGGGCGCATTTTGGAAAAATATACATCCTATGCCTCCTGATAGTAAGAAAAGATGCTGTTAGCTAAATGAGTGACCCTGCTTGATGCTTTTCTTTTGTTGTTAGAACAGGGATACGTCGTTATAAATTCGTAGAAGGTCGCAGTGGACGAGATACAGACGTTTTATTCAGCTTAGGGAGGGGTGGTTCTTTAAACGGGGAAATTAACCGGGGAAACCACGGACACCTTGATTTTACACGGCGAGCTTTTAGTGGGCCAGATCAGGTTTCTGATCGTTTCAAACATCGCAATGGCTTTTTTATTATTAAAAACGACAACAAAACAGCTTTCTTCTTGGTTCAGTGGGTTACTGCATTTTCATTGTAACAAAAGAAGGAAATACTTTCATTGGAGAAACTGGCTATGAGAATTGACACAGCAATTGAAGTGGACACGTGTTTAAATGTATGTTTTTATGATGACGCAGTTAATGATAATAGTAACGTAGGCGGCGGGAGCAGAGGCCGCGATGTTACGGTCAGCTTTAATAAAGACCAATGTCCAAATCGTCGTGCACGCGGATAAGAAGTGGGATTTCTTGGCAAAGGAGCCTGGAATGTAGGAGGAAACACCTGTGCCTAAGATTTACAGGTCTTTTAATATCGTCACTGTTCCGATCTAGGTGATGTGAGACTGCCGACATGCTGCTCCCTTCCCGCATTTCCCTTGGCGCTTGTTTTACTCTCCGCGACAGGCGGACACTCCAGGTTTCACATCACAGATGCTTGTCGGCCAGAAAGATCACGCAGCAGACAGTCCCTAGTAGCGTATAATCCTGCTAAATAGTGTCTTTTCCTGGCCTTTACTTTTGCAATCTGGTTCTCCGCGTTAACACAGAGGTACCAGCCATAAATTAGATGTTTTAATTAGAAAATTGTATTCTGATATTCAGGCTATCTCATTGCTAATGTCCATTTTTTTTTGCAGTTTCTTAGGTTACAAATTTCCGTTATTTAGGCATTATTTGTGATTAAACTCGTGGCATAATAGCACTGACACAATAACACTTCCATAATAGGCTAAAGGTCATTATTTATTACACATGTTGCAGACTAAATAGTCTAAAAAGTCGAATATATTTTCCTATAGGCCTAGATATTAGGCTGTTTTGTGTCCTCAAACTCCAAGTTGGTATGACAGTCATACGTTGACGTCAAGTTTCAATGTAGTAACATAATATTTCTCTCTAATGTAATAATAAATTATACGTAGAAAAATAAGCCGATATAAGAACCAGTTAAATTGTGGGGGCGGGAGGTCTTATTACTAACATAGACCGACTAATAAAATATACCTGTAAGAAAAAGGTGTCACTGAACTGTACAGAGTTAGATTAATCCGGGTGCACTGTAATTTTCGAATAGCACCGATTTTGATAGTGACTCGTTATTTCAGTGAACCCAATCCCTGCTCTCTACCTACGGGCCAAACCGATCTTAAAGGGATTTGGGCTACGGCTACGCTGTTGTACTGACGACAGATGTTTCCCGTAAAAAGACGGAAAAAGCTACAAAATTTTAATTTGCAGTAAAACGGATAAAGCGAGGGTTCATACCTTACTCACCTCAAAAAGATTTACTTGTTTGACGACTTTTCGTTGAAGTTTCTAACAATTTGACTGAGGTGACTTGAGGTTTTTTTTTCCCCCAAATGAAAAATCTAAAAAAACCTGCCAGGGCTTCAGCTCCGCCGACTTTGCATGGTTTCTAAGGCACATGGAGAGAATCACACTTAATTTTAGGCTTAACGTTCCCCACCACAGCCATTTATCAGACTGGGTGCAGAGGAAAATAGAGTGATTTCCTATTCCAAAACCCCTAAAACCATGTTAAGCTGAAGTGTCAGGCTTACGGACAGGTGGGCCTATTTTAATCATCTGTATCCATGTCGGGTAGTCAGTGCACCAATCGGGACAATGTTACACCTTCTACAGGTTCCCTAGGATAAGCGCATCTTTTTAATTTGGTTCGGACAGCATAATGATACCCTAAATGTTTTCAGAGAGGTCAGAACAGGCCACCATATTAACCCTCATTACATCTAAAGAAAAAAACAAAAAAAGCTGTGATCTCCTTTTGGGACGATAAGCAATCTCTTTCTGTAGGGTCAAGAGCATAAACTCTACAAATGGCCAGGGGCATACGAGCCCTGGGGGGCTACCCCAACCAATATTTAATTTGGATTCACCCCTCCCCACCAATAAAAATGCCTTTGTATTTAAATTTAGTTGTGTCTCTCAAATAGGCCGGTCAAGCTTTCTCCTATGCCGTTGCGAATGACAGCTGAGGCGTTTTGCCTTATGGAACCATGCAAAATGTGATTTATTCTTTGCAAGGACAACTCATTTTAAATTCCCGTCCAGCCGTCCCTCCTTATCCTGGTCAGAGTGCTATCTCATGCAGAGCACACAGCTGGGACACACACACATACACATATAAACCTGTATTCATATCTCTGTGGGGACCGTTCATTCATTTCTATTTCAAAACCCGAATCCCAACATGACAAGCTTAACCCCTTTTTAGTTTTTCGATTGCAGTCACAGATTTTTCTAAAATTAAATTTTCCCTTGTGGGGACCGAAAAAATGGTCCCCACAATGTCAAAATAAGTTTTTATCATATTGTGGGGACATTTGGTCCCCTCAAATTAATGTATACCTTGAACACACGTGTATACACCCACTAGCACTGTGTCACCGGATTTAAAAGTCTTCCACTTAAATATAAAATTAGCCATATTTATGTATGTGGCATACGGGAAGGACAGTTTTAGACCGGCCGGATCTCAAAGTCACGTAAGGACAGCAAAAACAGATTGTACGACTCAGCGATTGCATTGTCTTTCGGTTCTGTAAAAAATAAAACATCAATAGCATTGCCACGCAACTGTTTATGCTAAGTCTGATTAGCCCTGGCTTTGACAAAATCAGATATAAATACCCCCTGTTTTATTCCCCACTGCTATAAACAGGTGTCGGGATCTTTGCAGCCGCAGTGTTTACAATATATACATGCAAAGTCACTTTGAATAACAAATAAATAAAAAATGGGGCATTTCAGCAACATTCTTCAAAAAGCCGGACTGTTGAGCTTTGTGGATAAATAAATTTACTTAGCCCCAAGCATGTACTTTGATGTTACGTAAAAGGGGTTCACATGAAAAGATGAAATTAGTGCATTGGCAAGGAATTAATCTGCTAATAGAATTTGTAGATTTCTGGCGATTCAGATGGAGAGTGTTTATTCTCCCGCTGAAGGACAGTGCTATTGGGCAGATGTTTGGCCACTGCAACTCAGTAAGTGCAGCATATTACATTCAGCTTGTTTTTTTGTTTTTTTTGCGCCTTAATATATGCCCTCTGACACCATACTTTTGATGTGGGTCTTTGTGGATCCTGTGTTAGAATAGGTATCTGTAGTTGTACTCTGAGCATTTTGTTTAAAAAGGCTGCAGTATCTGTTATATAATGCACACAGTGCAGTGCAGTTATGATTTAACAGTGCCTATATGACACAGATAGCTAGCAGGGTGCCTTAAGCTACTCCCAGGTAGCATTAGCCAGAGACCAAAGGTGGATTTGGGAGGACTGCTTTCAGGAGGTACTCTGACCTGGAAGGCTTCCCTCAGCCTCTGACAGCCGATCTGGCTTCTCCGGCTGTTGGACCGTGGTTTGCATAGCACCTGCTCCTTTCACCTCCCCCTCCTCCCAAAAACCTCTCATGTCCAGGAGCCCGAAGCCCTCCCAATCACAGAGAAATTTCCGCAGCTCCTCAAGGGGGGTGGGGGGGGGGTTTAAATGGGAAAACGAGTGTAACATAGCGGGCCGATGGAGAAGGTGGCTGTGATAGACAGCGGAAGGATGCGGGCCAGCCAGGGAAGGCTGCCACGGAGCCGGTGCCGATTTCCAGGAAGCGGCCGCACGTCATGTTCACGCATACATTTCGCGAGCTCCTCCGACACCTGGCTTTTCCACCAGTATAAGTGGTTTTTTGTTCAGCTTCCAGAGTGTCATAACACACAGCCCTACCCATCTCTGGGGTTCTGCCCAGTTCATCCAGCTCTCCCAGCAGCACATCACATGTGGCTGCCTGGTTATCCAGGTCATTCGTATACAGTCGTCATGGTTCTTAAATATGTATATCTCTACTATTATTATAATCAAATACGTGCACGGATGCAAAAACAAAGTATTGTACACACGCCAGTGGAGACAGAAATATTAAACAGAACGACAGCTTCCCACCCCCCACTAAATGCTGATTAGTACCAGCCTCACACATGAGTTTGTTGCTTTTCCCTTCTCACTGAAATCTGATCTGGCTTCAGTAAGGACCACATGGTGACATGTTGGCAAGATAGCCCACTTTTCTCTTCATTAGCAGACGGGTCATGCAGGGTCATGGGGGCAGAGGGGGTTTATATGTGCAGGAAAGCAGTAGCTTGTGCTTCCCTTACCATCACACAGAGGGGCTGCCAAGTTCATCACCCCCCTGCTTTTATACCTGGAGTCTTTGACCTTGTTTATTTTGATTTACCAGACGGCTCAGCTCAATGCGACTTACAACGTTTGCTGTTTTTACACAAGACCTGGTCGGGTGTTAGCACAGCTGGATAATTTACTGAAGCTATTATCTTTTAGTAGATTTCTCAAGGTTACAAGACTGGCAACCACCACCCCCCACCCCAGGATGTGGACTGACACTTCTTGGGGCCAGTTCCTGAATTATCAGGAACCTGCTACCCCTTTTAGGTGAAAAAAAAATAAGATAGAGTGTCCAGGATCACAGAGAGAGCCTCGTGACACTGAAAACTCCTCATTCCACTGATTCCAGCTGCGAGAGCATGGCAGACTGTATTCCTGGTAGCAAAGCCCCCTGGTGGCCGATTGTGGAAATAAGATGAACATTAAAATTAAACGAAAAAAAGACTTTTAGAAATGGAATTGGAAGTTTCATTAGTGCAGAATTATAATAGAAAATTCTGGTTTATTAATGTAGTTCTACAGGTATTCCATTTCCATTTAAACACCTGGACACAGCGTAACATCTGCAACAAAAGTACAGCATCTACAAACAGTGGAGATGTCAATGAATCAAGGATGGATTACTCTCCCGATCTAAATTTAAATTGCACAAAATTGGGTAATGACCCATGGTTACCATGCACAAGAAATTGCTCACTTGCTGTAGAGTTGTACCATAATAAATAAATTGTTTGGAGTCGGAATCTTGCACAGTAATGATAATAATAATCGCAACAAGAAAAAAAACAGTAATAACCCTTAACTGCACGATTTGAAATATTTTTGTCGGGATCATCATTAGGTCTGCTGTTAAAGCAAACAGTAAGTTTTGGCACTGGTGGGGGGGTGCCGTGCCTTAAAGTGGGTAATAATGTGTTCCTGATGTGGAGCCTTTAGGGCGAAAATGTACAATCTTCTTTACGAGGCTGGTCGTGCCGTGGTGGGGGGGGGGGGTGTATGATGTTGGCCTGACGTGAATCTTTTCCGATCTCCCGCTTCGCGAAGCCGATCACTCCCGACAATGCCCTCGCCTCACACACGTGTTGAATAGCACACGCTAAAGACTTCGGGAGGATGGTTCAACGCTTCGCCGGGGAGGGAGGCGGTTCCTCTCAGCTGAACACTGCCTCTCGCCAATGACCTCCAGACTAAACAGATGGCTAGAAAAGCAAATATGGAGCGTGTTCTAAAAGCCCGGCCGCAGTTTGCCTAGCGAGGGCCCCCCAGCTTGGTTGAGCCATGTCTGGAAGACCCTCTTAATGCCCCCCCCCCCCATATCAATATAACCAATATAACTCCAGAATAGTGACTGGTACTCCTGGGACAGAAAAACACAGGGTGTGTCTGGACTCCACCGCCACACTGTATCTGTAGTCCGTCTCTTAGCATAGCTGATGTATTGTTCCTCATAGGGCCCGCAGGTTGGGGGGGGGGGGGGTTAGGCTGTGTGCCCCTTCCCTTGCCAGTCATCTCTGACGCCTCTCTCAGGCCGCAATCTGTAATTTCGGGGCCGTTGGGCAGCTGTCGTTTTCTGCGAACGCGCAGGGCTGTAATTACAGCTGGGGGGGGGGGAGCCCAGGGCGACACATCTGGGAACGGGAGGGGACAGTAATGACAGAGCAGGGCCCGAGGACGGAAGGATGAGCCGGGGGCCTTGGCCAGCAGGGGCCACAGGCAGGAAGGGCCACCACAGGGCCGCCAAATAGCCGGGTCCCTGCCGGCACCCACCCGCACAAGGATCTCTCCTCGCTTTTATTGTGGGAAGGAGATGTTCCTGCCAAGAGCCATCAGAAGGGCCAACGTCTTAAATCAAGAGCAGGGACACCCCTCCCACCCCCAAGAGTGAACACAGCGGGGTTGTGGAGTTCAAGCCTCCCGTTCCACGCAGAGCGACTCCACCCTCCCACGTTTCAATGCCCCCCCCCCCCCATCCCCACATTTATATCCACACGTTCCTAACGGTTTTCAGCTCTGTGCACACGGCGCTTACAGGGAGGTCTTTTGTTGAACCCACAGAGTGTAAATATTACCACTTGGTCTCTGTTTGACATCCTATTTTCACGACGTGTCCCCTTTGTTTGTTTTATCTTTAAAATAAAAAGACACGTCGATCTTTCAAATGTTCAACTTAACGCTGAATCTCTGTGATTCGTTTCCGGGATTTCTCAACTGTAAATCTGGGGTCGAACAGGAGCCTCTGAATAGTTACGGAGGCTGGTTTATTTGACTGGCCCAAAGAAAGCTTAGTGCTGTTTACGTTTCAACCCCCCCACCCCCACCCCATCCCGCCCTGACTATCAATCCTGCTGCATGTCTAGCACTGACCTGCCAGCATTTATTTTGCTATGTGACCTTCCCGCCGGGTCACGACTACCGTCTATCGCGGGCCGTCACTCTGTGGGCAGGGGGGGGGGGTCTTCAGGGGCTGCTTCTACGTTTCAAGGCTCTTGTCTCTTTGGATCAGAGGAGCCCTCAAACCACAGGGGAGCTGGCAGGGAGCTGAGGGTGGGGGGAATTCTGAAGTTTACTCACAGCCTGTGTGGGCTCTGCAGGCTATGTGCGGTAATTGCAGGGTGTGCCCTCCAGGGGGCGTAACACCACGGCCAGGCCTCCAGCATCATCCAGGGGACAGACTGCTTCAGGACGGTTTCAAGTGCTTTGAGGCCCTGACACTAAGGCACCAGCGTTCGGCAACTTGCCAAAGATTATCAGAAGTGTTCTTGGTCCTACGTACGGAAAAGCTACAATTTACAGAATTATAATTATAAACTGTGACTTAAAGTGGACATCAGTCAGCAGTTATTAGACTTCATGAATTCCACCTGAAAGGGGTACTGCCACACATGACCAGAAACCACTGATATGATTGGCTGACCCAAGTAACACATCAAATGGGGATCCCCTTTTACATGATAAACCCTTTCCAGTGTCCCCACTGACTGACTGCCCAGTCTGATAAGGGCCTCGTTACTTGCCACAGTAGAGGTGGCTGAGCCGGGATAGTGTTCAGAATTGGGTCACGCCGCAGCAAGACCGCACCGTGCTCTGCTGCTTCAAGGTTAAGCACGTACACACACTTGACCCGGTTGCCTTGTACCATGTCCAAGCAAGATTGTCCCCCCCTCCCCACTTCCCCTTCTGGTTTGTGCTCACATTGTGCTTCACGTTCCTGGGCCCAGGCACACACTTTCGTCATCAGTGTGCAACTTTTTGTGTTGAAGAAAATATAGGAAAAGTGCACAATATAGGCACAGCACAATAGAGTTCATGATTAATGTTCTTATTTTGCAGCTTATTTGCAGTCGATGTAGGCGTGAGGACACATGGCCCTCATAGATTTATTGAGTATGCGACACAGCAGACCTTCATTTTATCATGCTGCACATGTAAGAGGATTGTCCTGAATATTACCAAATATCTTTGAGCTTTATGCACTGCATCCATTTGTTCCTGCACACTCTCATCAGCCAAAAGTTCCAGCAAACGCTGCACCTCTGCCGTAGATCAAAGTGATCCCTTTGTCATCATATTTGATAAATGTTTGCCTAGTGTGAGTACACCCTAAAATATCCAAGCGCAAAAATGTGGATGACTGGAAATCGCATCTCATGAAAGCAGCAGGCAAGTGGCTGAAAGCAGCGGCTAAACCATAACTTCTAGTTTCCAAATGAAAGACTTCGCTAGAAGTGTCAGAGCCAAACGAACGAAGCTCATAGAGACAGCTCTCGACTTACATGAAATCGACTTGAGTAAATCTGGATTTACACAAAAAAATAGACAAAACCGTTTATGGAAGAATTAACGCAAAAAAAAACACAACATATGCTTGCAAGCATACTTACACTATCTTTTCATTTAATGTGTGTTCCTTAGTACATATTACTAGTGTACTTTTGAATTGCGTGTTATTTGCTAACAATCGTCTTGAGTGGCATAGGAAAGCAAATCCGACTTGCGTAAAACTTGACATACGTGAGGGTTTGTGGAATGGATTACTTACGTCAATGGAGAACTGCTTGTAGCCGTCCAGAAGCGGGGGCAAGGTTGGTGACGGTGAATAATACTTAGGGGAACATGGAAAAAAGGTTCTGATGCAGTTTTTATTTGGAATTGGTCTGAATTTCTAATGTGTACCTGCAGGCGATTTTTAAAAAACAAGAAAGACTTGTGATCGAGCGTGACTTTTAAGCAAAGTATTTATTGTTAATTACAAAGTTGTCTGGCCATCAAGTGACAAACAGGAGCTTCGTAATATGGATCAAAAAAGAAAGGGGAGGGGGGGAAAACATGCTGTTAAGTGAAACATTTTTATTTACACCACAAGAATGACAACTCGTCAGATTGGTAAAAAATAAGAATAATTCAAAAAAATACTGGACGTCTAACAACTGTCTTGAAGTGGAGCTGAGAAAAAAAAGACACGGTCGGCTATTAGAGATATTAAAAAAATGCAAAAAAGTAAATCTGTTTGCCCGTCAAGAAAATGTAAAGCCCAAGAGAAAGTAACTATGTAAAATCAAGCTTAAAAACACCTTCTACAAGATAATAGCTAGCACAATGGGACCCACGACCATCGATACATCAGTTCATACCGAAATCAACATGTCGAAATAACAGAACAGTATGATATCGAGCAACCTTAAAAAACTTCAAAATGCAGAGAATAGAAGTATGTCAAACAATGTAAATGGAAGGATAAGCCAGCAAACTTTCGAGAGATCGGCGAGTCGTGTGGAGTCGTGACCTCCGCCGCCAAGTGGCCGTGATGTACCCTCAAATCTTAAGTGAGACAAAACGCCCGACTCAGGAGGCTGAGCCGTCAGGCCCGTCATGCGAGAAAACGGAACGGGCTCCGGAGACGTCGGCTGACAGCGAAAGTCACCTCTGAGGGCCGGGACTGGACTGTGCCAGCGCGCGCAAGCGCTAAAGTCGCGCTAACACATCCGGATCAGTAAATCAAAGGCACGATATGTGAGAGTTCACGTGGATGGATTTAGGCCTGCGTGTGTGTGTGTGTGTGAAACTTCAGCGCATCATTTAGAGCAAGAGAAAAAATAACCTGATGGGTCCCACAAAATCAAAACCAAGACGTGTTCGCTTTGAAAATCCCGATATTTTATAGTTGGTGTCATAGACAACTGTCAGAGGTCCCAATAAAAGCTCTGCTTTGTAACAATGAAAACAAGATTTTTTATATTTTTCTGTTTCTTTTTAAAGAATGCAAAATGTTGTTAAACCACAGTGGTCGCAGATATTACTGGCTGAAGTGGTTCAGACGACCTGATGATGACGTATTTGTCCAATATCTGGAAAAAGCCCTTTGTAGACTCCAGATGTTCTCCAGAACGTCCACCCCATCACCTCTTAATCCCTCCCACCCTTCCCACCCCAAGAACTTCCACAGAGGAAAGAAAAAAACAGAAATAAAAAACAGAAAAACACAGGCAGCCTAACAGGTTCTGTATTCCGTGAAGTTTACCTATAACATTCTACATAAATACGATAAAATCTATCGTCTGTATGTCACAAGTGCGAGATAAAGGTTTTCGTAAAATATTGAAACGTTTTAAGTAGTTCCAGGTTCACGTTTTCTTTACAAGTAAAAAGCACATGTTGTAAAGACAAGAAGAGTCTCTCTGCTTCCTCGTTCCCCAAGCAAAAATAAAGGAATCGGATCAGACTGCCATTGACTTTCGCGTTCTGACACTGCAGAACACACCGGCCACCTACTGCTCTTCTGCTGTGCAAAATGTGTTCGAAAGGACAGACAGGCATGCGAACACACAAACCATGCAGGCTACAGGGGCAGGGGACGAGGGACGAGGGATGCACCAGACGTCACTGATTCAACCTGGGCCCTTCAAATAAACAAAAAGCAATCAGGCCCGGCTCTTATGGCAAGAAGGAATGGTACATGGCAAAGTGGAAGTTTGGGAGAGGGGGAAAAAAAAACACAGTGGAATGTCTTTATTGTTATCAGAAATAAAGTTAAAGACTTGCTGGGTTCAATAACCAGTCAGACTGAATCATTAAGGGAAAAAAAAAAACAACTCAGAAGTTAAAAGAACTACCTTCGCTAAGACTGGTGTTAAAGAATGTTCTGGAAAAGCTGGCAAGGGGTGGGTACAGTGTAAGGTGTCAGCTTGAGTTAGGTCCCAGCTACCCCGTAATGTGCTCCACATGGCAGTTAGCCATGACATTTTTTAAAAATATGTTTTGCTAGCTAAAGCAACGCTGTGAAAGAGTGGATGGGGTCACACACCTGCCGTTAAGCAGGTGATAATGCCACAGCGTCCCTGGTTATGGTTTTGGGGGGGGGGGGGGGGGGCAAATATTTTTTAACAACAAAAGTACCACAAGGCCAAATTGAAATTATTCATTGAAAGCTACATGGGTAGATTTTTCCGGGGGGGTGGGGGCCCGGAAGATGACAAAAAACCTTTGGGGCCCATTCATCACTACCTAACAGCATTTGCTAACAACGCGCTACCCCCACCCCACCCCACCCCCCTCCAAGGAACTCACTCCGGCCGTTGAGAAATGGAGAAACCATCAGTGCGTTCCTGAAACACACAGCTGGTAATGTGACCCACTTTCGCACGGTGCCGCGGCCTGGAAGGCGGCACCTGAAAGGATAACAGCCAGAAGCAGCCAGGGCCGAGAGCGCCGGCCCCTGGTGACCCCCAGCCACATTCCCACATGCCTTCCGGAGAGAGACGGTGGATTCCAGGCCCGGAATAAAGCAGAGGGCAGGTGACGTGCAGGGAATTCAAACCGGTATGCAAGACGGATCCTCTGAGTCCCTCTGGAGACAAAGCACAGGAACTAGCCAAATACGAGTTAAAGTAGTCCCACGGCAACCGAGAAACCATGTGACGCTTATCTGCCTATCAGTAACTCCTCTCCACCAGAGAGGAAAAAAAAACTGACCGATTCATACTTGGCTGTGACCAAACTTCAGCATGCTGACTGATATAGCATGCAAGATCCTCCCCGTGTGCCGAGATCTGCCCCCGCAGTCACTAAGCTGGGGGAAGGGGGTGTATTCTATAATTCAGAGTATGCTGTGGTCAAGAGAAGGCAACCAGAAACAAAAAGAGAGGCGGGGGCTGGGGGCGGGGGGGGTTAACGATTAAAAATTGGAATCTCCCAGCTGCGAGGGATACAGGGATGAAAGAGCACCCTGGATATGATGTACGGAATAAGAGCACCAAGGAGCGTCCAAGCACCGGGTAATGCTGGGTACTTCATGAAGGCAGACCCCCACACCCTCTGACGCACAGTAAAACAAGCATGCTAAGGAGTCCCACCCCCCCTCACGGCTGTGAGCTCACAACCAGGAAATGATCAAGGATGAGAAGTCGTAACTTTATGGCTTGCCTCTGTTGTGGCTGGGAAGATGGGGGGGCACTTACAATTGAACGTGGCTCTTTTTCACAGGGGTGGAGTCTAACTGAGGCTGTGAGACAAGTGTAGGTCTCTGCAGGCTGGAGTTGTGGACATTTAGAAAGATTAGTGGGCGTGTCAAAAGGTTTGTGGGTGTGTCAAAGGGTTTGTGGGCGTGTCAAAAGGTTTGTGGGCGTGTTCAAGAAAAGTGTGGTGAAGTGGGTGGAACCATTCATGTAACTTCCTTTGCGCTTTCCAGAACTACGGCAGTAAGTTTAAACAAGCAAAGGAAATGTCGTGCGCTATATGAACAAATATGAAACGGACATTTAATTACAGATGTGTATTACATAGCCATCGGCTGACCTATATGGGTGGTGAATGTCTGGAAAGTAAAGTTTATTGACAGCATTTTCTGGCAATAGAAATGACCTTTTGACACACCTACTACTCAATCCTGGAGATATTTGCATCTGTAGCAGTGCCTTGTCAGCAGGATAGTAGGTAATAGCATGCTTTAATTTGAGGAATAAAAAACTGCAGGACATTCAAGCACAATGCTACTGTATGTGCGTACTCGGGGGTGGGGGGGGGGGGGGGGTAACTGGGGAGTGGGGGGGGGGGACACCCAGCTAAGCTTGACATGTGGGAACATCTCCCTGCAATACAATTTTAAACAAGATTGCATCATTTATATATTTATATATATATATAATATATATATATTTATAGATTTTTTTCCATATAGAAATCTACTATGAACAGAACATATAGTAAATACACAATTGGTACAATGCAAAAAGAGTCCAACTGCACCGTTCCTAGACCCCCCAAGGCCAAATCCCACGACCGGAAAGTCTGAACTCAATCCATACGGAATCCGCAAAATGCGCGAACTTAATCTCCAACTGTACACACAACAAAACGCGTAAACAAGAAACCCCGAAACATTCTTAGAAGGAGAACACAAAAATTTATCATAAAAGGAAATGCTGTACAAGTCAAAAAATACACCACCGGGAATAAAAATGTATTTAAAAAAAACAAACAAAAAAAACTGGAATTGTCATGGAAACCATGTCATGGAATCTCCTGCTAGCTGAGGAAAGATGAAAACGGTGACGGCAAAAGCCGTTCTCGCGTTGCAGTTTTCGTCGCATTGTACAGAAGGATTGTAATATCTGATTGTGAGCTCAATAAAATAAGGTAGTTGCCAAGAATCTAAACGTTCACTGGGATCTAAAAAGCCTGGAACCCCCTTTTGAGGTCAGTCTCTCTATTCTTCTCAGACCAAAAAAATAGTCAAAGTCAAAAGAAATGATCAGTTTACAGTATGTATCCCTGTATACATATACCTTATACGTATACAATATATACATATTAATGCAAACATTTATGTGTGGTTATTTCATATAGAATTAGTGTATTCAGTTTCTAAATGTCATGCAGGTTGTCCAAGAACGCACACCCATCATCCCCAATGGAACAGTTCTGCTACTTAAACCCGGTGTCGGACCCGAGTCCCACACCCCGCCGGCTCCCTGCTATCGCACCCGGGGCCAAGCGGAGCCTGGTTCTCTCACTCCAAGCTGCAGTCACTCGAGCGGAAAGAAGAAATTTAAACAAAAAAGGAGGGAAAAAAAACCCAACTAATCAAGACAGACAGTTTGAGCTGCTTGCCCGTTAAGCTCGGACACAGGAACGCCGAAAAGGGAGAAGCTCGACCACATCCCCCCCCCCCCCCCCCCAAAAGTGTAAAAGAGTCCGTACGCCGGCTTGGGCCCGCGGCCCGCACCGATAAGCTTGCATAACTAGTGGCACAAAACTTCAGCTGAAAGCAAACTCATGCTTTGTTTTTTTTTTTGTTTTTTTGTTTTCTTTTTCTCTACTAAGACTTTGTTAGCATCTTAAACAGCGGCTGGCAAGCTGCTCTGGTACGGTACAGTATGGTACAGGACATGCTCCTTAATTTCCTAGAAAAACAGACGTCTTATTTGGTCGAGGGTTAGGACAGGCGCTACATGGGGTGACCCTAACGGTCAGAGGGACACTTCAGCTTGGATGCCATCTCACAACATTGGCCCCTATTAAATCGGCAACTACCTTACAGTCCTGTTCATTTACATCTTAATAAGGGGGTAATAAGGGGGTTTGGGTGGAAATAAGGGGGTTTGGGTGGGGGGCAAAATCCTCCAAAACTGGGTAAACCAAAGGCTGCCCACGTGCTGACGGTTCATGTCCTTCTGTGGCAGAACCGTGTCCGTCCTTCCCAGGGTGGTGGGATTTGGGGTTGGGGGAAAGGCTCTCTCGATTACATGACTTAAGGCAACGTTCATCTGAATTCATCACGATAACCAGCTAGGTCTTTTAAAAACGAACAAAACAGAACATAAAACGAAAAAAAAGGCACGAACGTTCAGTATTCCCCACATGCTTGCAAAAGCCGGAGCGAGGCACCGGCGGCGAGAAGCGTCCTCTTCCCCCAGGAAGCCGGTGCTCATCCCACCGGCATTCCCGGGTTCTCCGTGACGTGTCCTTCAAAGCAGTAGTTATCAAATTGGATGAACGGAATGAGATCGGTTTCTCGTAAAGTCCCGTCGTTTAATAAAGGGGACGGAAACCCCGAGGATGGGAGGAAGGGAGGGGCCGCTGTGCATCGCCCCGGCGACAGGGCACGTCTTGCCGACCACGTCGGGTGGCTCAAAAGCACGGCTCCCGCATCCCGTGTAAAAACAAAGCGCTCCGTCCGTGGACCAGGCCTAAAGCCTCCACCGTCAGGGCCTGCACGCGTTACTCCAGAGCGGAGTCTCAGTTTGTCTTCGGTCCGTTTCGGCTTCCCCGTTCTCAGGCGCTGTGCCCGTCCCCCCCCGGTGAGCCGCCGCCGATAGGATGCGGCCAGGAAGGGGAAGTGGGGAAGGGGGGGCGGGGCTAAAAAGAAACGGAGATAGGTGACGGGCAGTGTGGAGTCGTGGACTCTGATGTTGCCCCCTTTCTGCGTGTAGATGTCTCAAAGCAGCCCCCCTGGGCCGCCACTACATGGGAGGCTCCTCCTCCATAGGCTCCTCCTCCGGCCTGCAGGGGGCGACAGAGGAAAAACAGGGGACTTAGTGTCACAAATCCAAAAGAAAGGTCGCATGAGGAGAAAGACGTGTGATGAGGTGGAGGAAGCAGATGGAGCACTGTGGTCAGCGATGCCGCAGGCTCAGGTAACGTTAAGAAAGAGACCCTCGAGCAATTTCAGCACCAAGCAGAACATCCTAGAAAGTACTGTGTGCGGCCCCACAGAGGTTGGACCAATGCTGCTTGGTCAGGTGACACACAGGTTGCAAGTTAAGTCTCTGTTGACCTGCTACCTCTACTTGTGGAGCCCCTAAGACTACCCCCCTACCCTTCGAGTCACATGATACAGTAGCAAGGGCGGGATCCAACCAGCTCAGATATAACACACACAGCTACGGCAGAGGACAATGACGGCCCAGGAGCACCCAAAGCCATCCTCTGAAACTTGCAAGCGCCCAAAGGGGTCTAAAATACCAGCTTGAAGACCCCAATACTGCCTGACACCCCCTTGAATGGACTAGGCAGTACAGCACGTTTTCATTCTGAACGCTATTTGATAACAACTCCAAATATCCTCGTCTTATTTTCTTTAAATTACTTGACGCGACTCGAAACAATTCAAATTGCAGTTACTCGGTTTCTATTCGCCACTGTTTAAAATTCAGTCGGATGTTTCTGGAATGTGACTCTGGCATAAATTGAGATCCCGCCGTATTTAGGGGGCGGACATGGCGAGAGCTACAGTGAAGAAAATAGCTCTAAATAAATTACTGCACGCCGCACAAGCATCTGAGGACGTGTCCCCAAAGTGCCCTGGAAGGGAATTTAACCGAAAGCGCCTCGATAAAATATCCAGCCAAACAAAAGTGCGGAATAACTAAGATCGCCTTGGATACGAAGGCATGCAGTCAGGATGGACAGCAGAGAGCATTAGGAGTGAGAACTCTGCCCTGTCTTGCATGGATAGATGTTTCTAGTGTGGACAGATGTTTCTGGTGCATCCTGGACCTGCTCGTCCCAGTGCTGGGCGATTATAGTTCGGCCCAACCTCACGCCCCCCACAAATGACCATCTGCATCATGTACTATGTGACTTCACCATGGTGACCATGTGGCAAATGTGGTCCTTAGGTGCCTTGATCAAGAAAGATACTGCTGGCCATCCTTTGTGCCATCTCTCAGAGCAATGGGATAACATCGGTGTCTATGGGCTGGACTACACCGATGGGCACAAGGGTTAGGTTTAGGGTTAGGTTTAGCGAAAACGATGCTCTCCATCCACCCCTGGCATGTCAGTGGCCAGATTCAATTGTCTGGGTGCTCATAGGCTCCCGCCACTTGGGGGCGATACCTCCAGCATGTTTTCCATCAAGGCCCTGGCTGAGCTCAGTAGCAAGGCCCAGTTGAGAATCACCAAGGTCACCTGACACACTGGTCTACACGCCTCCATTAGGTGTGAGAAATATGGCGGCTGAAGAGGCAGAGAAAGATGTTTAAAGTGGAGGGAAAGGGGGATAAAGGGTCAGGAAGAGGACTAAAGGGGCAAAGAGAGGGTAAAAGGGTGGGGGGGAACTAAAGGGGCGGGAACCTTGGCCTAAAGGAGCGGGACACTTAAATACCTTTTCTCCATTTGCTTGGCGGCCACAGATAGGGAGGCCATAGCTGTGACGGTCTCCGCCTCCTCTGTCTCACACTTCTGGGCCTCGATCAGGGAGTAACCCAGCGTGGAGGCGTGTCGCTGCACCGAAGGCCAGTATTTACCTGCGGAGGGGCGAGATGTTGGGCCCGAACAGAGCTCACTGACTTCCTGCAGCTCTTGCGGACGGGTACTCACTGTGGATCTCCAGAACCTTCTCCATGGAGCGCACGGCGTTGGGGTTGGGCCTCTGCTGCAGCACCTCCTGGGGCAGCGGCTCCAGCTGCCAAGGAAGGAGACGTGTGTCTATAATCACAGGCCGCACCCCCTTGGCAACCATCATAACACATTTATGCATCTGTTTTTGGCATGTGTGTGTAGAAGGGGAGGGGGTCCCTGTCCAGAGTTATAATTGTGTTATAATGAATCGCAAAAAATATATATATATATATATGAGCCAACTTGTGTAGCGGAGAACATGGTCTGATCTGGACCCTGTGCCTGAGCTGGACCCTGTGCCTGATCTGGAACCTGTGCCTGATCTGGACCCTGTGCCTGATCTGGAACCATTCCATTCCCTCCCGGCTGCGGCCCCCTCTTTTTCACCCCCATGCTAAAAACACATAGCCAAACGTCTCACTGGGTCAACATCAAATGCGATGCCTGGCTTTATTAATACTTCCTGCAGGGTTGGGGGGGGGGGAGTGGGGGTGCTCTGTGGCCCAGAGCACAGAAGAAAAGCAGGACCTGATGCCTCCGGGTCAGGCTGTGAGCTTCGTCACGATCGGGACGAACGGGAGGAAGATGGTGGAGAGAGGGGGGCAGCGATCCCGGCGCATTGCGGTGTGCCATGACATGGCCGCCGGTGGGCGCCGCGCTTTCATTAACCTCTGGGTTTAGAAGGCAGGGGGCAGCCAAGAATCTGGCATGTCTGAGTGGTAGGGGCGTGTGGAGCCAGATGCATGGAAACGGGCACGAGAACCAAAGAGACACACTGTGCAAGAAGCAGCATTATCCAGGAGTATGTGAACAAAGTAAAACACCAGTGAATGCCGCAGTTTGGTGGAGGTGACTGGATACCAGCAGAACTTCGCCATCCGCACCTACAAACACCCACAATCGTCTGAATGCAGCTGTTAGACGGAGGTTTTCAGGAGCTGGCCGGACCACAGTAGTTAGCTGATGGCTTGACCTTTCAAATGCTAATAACAGTTAATGGTATATATGGGGCTGTGGACTGAAGTCAGCCCCCCCCCCCCCCCCCCCACCAATCCCGGCAGTGAAATATGCCAGTGCTTATTAGCAGAATAACGCCACGTCAATTTTTTATTCTGTGGAAAATGAACAACTGATATGCAGATCAGATTTAATAATGAAATATAAACAAGTAGCGGGTCACATGAATAAAATATACATGAGATTCCATGTCCCACTTTGGCCACCCCCCGAGTAACTAACAAATAGCTTAACAAGACAACTTGTTCACGCTCCATTGCTTAGAATTGTGACGCATTTAAGAGTGAAATTTTACTGAGAAGTTTTATGCATCCCGGCCCAGAAAGCCAGAGTTACTGCTACTTATCTGCAAAGTTATCCGACTCAGCAAAGGAATCCAGCTTTGTGATATTTTATTTCTGTTTTTGTATGACTACTGCATGTCCTGATGTGTTCACATTTCTTTATCTCTTTTATCCTGTAATGTGATTTAATTTAACCCTTATATTAACTTTGCTTCTTAGAGGAAGCTGTGTGGAGGATGCATAACGCTAAAAGCAACACGCACAGATATGACTCACAAACAAAGCTAAAGTAGTGGTTCTCAACCTTTCTGCACCGCGACTGAATTTTTCCCATGCCAGGTCAGTCGCGACCCTATGTCTAGAATAAATTTAAATTAACACTATGATCAAGTGGACAGCGCACACTGCAGTTTATGCCAATCAATGCCTATTCCACAAATCTGATTGGATGTGTCAGTGCATTTCAAATTCACCATCTGTGGTTTGGCTTCTTGGATTGGTTGAGTGTTCGCTAGTTTTGCACTAAGCATTTGCAGACCTAAGACCCATTTGTACAGGTTAATTCTATGACTGGGCTGGGAAATCTGATCGTGGATCAGCGTAGGAGCTTGCTGGTTTTAAAATGCTTACATTCCCGACTCCGCCTCACGACCTGTTCAGAACTTGCCGCGACCAAAATTAGACTCCAGACTCATGGGTTGAAAATCGCTACATGGAAGTGTTCTTTTGGTATATCATAACGTTTGTTTCATAGGAGTACCTGGAAGTTTAAATAACCTTTTAATCAATCTGCCTTTTCTTTCCAGGGTCTATCTTCATACAACCTGGAGGTAACGACACATACTAGTTACAGGGCAGTTCTTATACTAATGAATTATATATAAAATGTCATTTTTTCCTTCAGCTAATCCATGCACAGCATAATCCATGCATAATCCATGCATATCGACACAGAACACTGGTGGTGGTTCTGTGAGACAGTCATGGATTCTATGTTCTAGTCCCTATCAGACAAAGACGCCCCGAGCTGCATCCTGTCTGTCCCCTTGCACCTAGCAGCCTGGCAGGTATGGAGAGGTTCTGATGTGACCTGCGCCTGTTCCTGTGGTTCTGTCTTAAGGGGTTCAGAGTGGCTGGTTCCTCAGTGACCATCACAGTGCATTAAAAAAAAAAGCTAATTTCTTTCCACAAGGCCTGCAAGTTAAGGAGGAAATCTAGAAGGATATCTACCCTGAAATTTATCTGGAAACGACTAAAGGAAAACAGCATTTTCTGTTGACCGCTTACTGACATGGGGATACAGTGAATGCTTGCAGAGACCCAAGATCCATCTAAGATGTTAGCCATTATTAGCGCCCTCTGTCAGGCGGGGGAAACCTCTTCCAGGTGTTCCTGACGACGGCACGGTGTTTATAAACTCCGAGGACCGCCACGCAAAATGCCCCGTGTTTACAGTCATTATTCCACCAACCTAAAAAGTCACCGCATCCGTGACTGGGAGCAATTAGCGTATTAGCTTGTTATTTATCGAATAATTGCTAACAACCACAATTTGGATGACAACAGCTGTCCGTGGGCTTGTGCCGGTTAGTCATAAATTCAGAGTTGAATAATTTCATAAAGAATGCCTCACTGATGTGTTATGGGGCTAGCAGATCGGGATTAGTCATTGTTTGGGTTCACTCGACCACTTTCAATGGGAACATAAGTGGAAATGTAACTCGGTACCAAAGAAAAAGACACTTGGATTTTGTGCGGTATCCTGTCAGGAAAACGGTCGATATATGGTCAACAGACCACACTGGCATCTGAACCGCAGCGGTCCGGCTGGGGTGGGTGACCCGTGTCCTCTCGGCCGGTGAAAGGCGGGTACAGGTCACCGGGCGCCGACTCGAGAGGTCAGGGTGGGGAGAGGCTGTCCGCCGAGGGCCATGGCGTACACACAGACTGATGCATTCCAGCCATGTGACATCACAGGCTTGGGAATGATTCCGATAAGATGCTTGTCTGATTGGGGGGGGGGGGTGGTTTATCTGCTGGTGCTGTTCGCTTATGTACCTCCATTAGCAATCGCCTGTGACCATCTGATAAATGGGGACAGGTTGTCATGGGAATAAGAGTGTGTGTGCGAATACTTGTGTATGTGCGTGCGTATGTATTCCCGCACACCCCCGTCACACCCGACACCGAAGCTGCTGTATAACAGCCACTTCCTTCTACTTCAAACGATTCCCAATTTCCTTTGATTATACAATCGCGCCTCGCTTGCAGTGACCCCATCCTGCAGGGCTGACGGGGTCTAAGCGCTTTCAGATGTGCCCCCACCATCGCTGCCCCGGGGGGAGTGAGGTGCGATACTGACCGCGCGTGTCACTTCCTGGCTGACACAGGATATGACATAAACCTGTGAAAAGGTATACCGTTGTCAGGACTGGCAAAGTACGTATGTAACCAGGGGATAAAGAAACAGAACAGAAACACAAAATAGTGTCCCAGAGCAAATTCAGGGTCCCAGGACCGTTCACTGGTTCCTTAGTGAGCACGTAGCTCAGACCCCTGAGGAACTAAGGCTCCCCTTAGGCCGTCCAGAGGCTGGCAGTGAACTGCTCAGCGCCAGGTTCTTCATTAGCGAAACAGCGTTAGCATTATTTCATTTTAATCGCTGTGTTTATTATTCTCCTGTCCCAAAATCTGCACAAGCTGTGGGGGCTGACGTGCGTGTGGGGGGCACCTGACGTTTATGGTCCCTGGAAGTGATTTACGGCCTTGTCCAAGGCCCCCACAGCAAGCAAAGCAAACAGGCCGATCCGCCAAACCCCCACGTCGTAGGACAGCCTGGTCCATCACTCTGCGCCGGTCCTGTACCGCCTGGACCACCGCCCCTAACCATCATCCGTCTGACAGCGGCTGTGTTACAGAGCGGAGCATTCTGACACCCCTGTGACACGTTCCCCGGACTCCCCCCGCCCCGTTCGACCAGACGCAGTGAGGGCGTGTCGACCAACTCATTCTCGGCAGGACTGAGAAATCGCTCCCCGGGGGTAAATAAAAGGGTCACTTTCTGTTTTGTTTTTCAGACCTGTCCGGCCCTGTGCAGCCCCGCAATCCTGTCGGACGCATTTCACACGTGTGAGGTCACTGCTGCATTTTTTCGAAAAGGTCCCACCTCTTGTGCTTTCAGACGGGACAAAAGCAAGCAACGTGGGTATCCCAGGGGGCAAACCGGGACATCTCAGAGTTTTACTGGGAGCCGCACATCCATCCGTCCATCCATCCACCCTCTAAGCGTTTATGCACTTTCGACAGCTAAACATGCAAGCCGTCAGCACCCCCCCAGTCCCTGGAGAACGGGCCTTGTGCTGATAACCCACCGGCGCGTCAAGTTTATCTTGGAAAGGGGCGAGTCTGTAAAATTTAATTCTGCGGTGTCAGATGCCAGAAAAGCAGAGAGTGCAGCCACGAGCCCCAGAGTGAAGAGCCAGTGCTGCACCGCACAGTCTGCAGCGTGTCATCGATCACAACCACGGCCCACGCACTCCTACTACCCTCCGTCCCCCATCCACCCCGCTCGGATGCCGCAAGTTCCAATCTGGAATTGCACCAACTGGGCTCAGAAATTGAGCCTTGCCCCCACTCCATCCCAGTCTGCACATGACCACACCCCTTTTCGGGCCACAGAAATGGTCCCTTTCTGACCACTCCCCCTTTCCCCATGACCACACCCTTTCGGCCTATGACCAAACCCCTTTTTGCCATGAAGTAGGGGCGGGAGTTCCTTATGGTATGTTGGCATTGGAGGGGGGCATCTCAGTAGCCTCTGATACTCTGGCAAAGCCATGCCCAGTGGGAGGGGCTATGTTTTTCCTGGTGGTCCAGTGTCACAGATGAGAGGGAGAGTGTGTGTGTGTGTGTGTGTGTGTGTGTGTGTGTGTGTGTGTGTGCGGGTCCTGCATATGTGTGTGCATCTGTACGTAGTGTCAAATATACCAAGAACCCTCCCCATCGGCCGGCACTCACCTCGTTCCCCAGCAGGGCGGAGACACACGCCTCAGAGGCATCACAGATGGCGGTGAGGTCGTGGCCGCCCTCCAGGGCCAGCACCACACGGCCGCCGGCCAGCCCCATCAGCTGCCGGGTCAGATATCCGAAGCCTGGCGCAAGAAAACAGGAATCAGCAGCCGGATCAGGGTCGAGGCTGAACCGCACCAGGGCGGGAGAGGGCGGTCAGAGTGTGGGGGGGGGCGGTCAGAGTGTGGGGTGTGGGGGAGGGCGGTCAGAGTGTGGGGGGGGGCGGTCAGAGTGTGGGGTGTGGGGGAGGGCGGTCAGAGTGTGGGGGGGGGGCGGTCAGAGTGTGGGGTGTGGGGGAGGGCGGTCAGAGTGTGGGGGGGGGCGGTCAGAGTGTGGGGGGGGGCGGTGACTGTGCCTGAACGTGTAACTTCAACCCGGGTTTAGTGTCAACATGGGCGGCCCAGGACTCCGGGTTCGGCTCGCCTTTTGATGTTTAATACAGGGTAAATGTATTAATAAAATGAGGGCCAGGGGAATGGGGGGGTACAAGGGCCCCGGGCATCTGTAATGAGCCACTTAACATCAGACATTCCTGCAGAGAAATCCCCCCCCCCTTCCAGAAAGGAGTGGGGGCTGTGATTTATGGGGCGATGAGAAATGACACATGCGATTGAGAAGACAGCTGACCTACGAGGGACATGCACATCCCATAATCCCTCTGACCGCAGGGCCGAGTCATGATACAGCACCCCTGGGCACCTCCTCCCTCTCTCAGGCAGGCTAAGGCAGTGGGGTGGGGGGGACGACACTCACATTTGGCCGTCAGTCTGTATCCTCCCAGGGGGGATGGGTGGCCCTCCACAGCGTCGAAACCCGAGGAAACCAGCACCACGTCCGGGGCGAACTCGTTGGCAATGGGCATCACCACGGTCCTGTAAGGGGGGGGGGGGGGCAGGTCAGAAGCTGGCCTGGAGGTCTCTGTGAAGAGCAGGAGACTCCTTAGAGACAGGAGACTCGGCGACCCCGCCCCATGCCCTCAGACGTACTGACTGGTTATGAGGCTGAACCATTGGGGATCGAGTCCAAGTTCTACTCTGCGGCTGACCATACCCCCCCACCACTGAGAGACCCCGCCCCCATTTCCAATAAACCAGCAACAACTGACTGAGCAGAACCACACAGACCAATGGAGATCAGGTCGCGCCCTATAGGATTAACAGTGTGACTGGCGAATTTGGCCTGTAAGACATCGTCTATCACATCACACGTGAGAACCAGAGAGAGAGCAGACGATCTGATATAAATACGGCTCACTCTGTGGGCTGGCTGGAGAGGGGGGGTGAGGCTGTGGTCCTCACTGCCACGCCGCAGCCCGTATTGCGACCGTAGCTGTGCAAGGCTCAGTACTCACAGAATCACGGCACTTGCCGTGGCCAGGCGCGTGACTTGGCTCTCTGCTGGGCAGGCCCCGTGGTCCAGGGCTCACTCTTTCCGTCCCTAAACGCAGCTGCCTACCCCCCACCCCCCAGCCACAATTAGAGGCCATGGAGCAGGATGCCGCATCACCCAGGCTGCCAGGGCTGGCTCGGGGTGTGGGTGTCGGTATTTTTAGGAGCCCCCGAGGGTGTATGGGGGAGAGACAAGGACAAAGACAGAGCAGCGCTGCAGGAGGGTTAATCCACATGGTAAATCCTCACCTCAATTCCTAACCTTCAAGGAAGCTGATGGCGTTCGACAAAACAACTAACAAATGCGGTCTGACACGGCACATGAAAGGTTTATCGATCAGGTTCCAGAGACCCATTGGCTCGTGGGAGTTTTACTTACACAAAAAGTTCTGAGGACAGAAGGATAAATTATTGGTTCAGAGAGATAACCAATCAGATTGTAGAGAAGGTGGGCCCAAACAACTCAAAGAGGCAGGGCCAACCAATCAGATGTCTTGGTCCCACCTCCTTTAGTTGTTCGGACCCTCAGAACATTTTTGTGCAAGTAAAACTCCACAAGCGACCTGTCACTGTCTGCACGTCAAATCAAATGCTGGGCTTCTATCCTCGAATGGAAGTCCCACCCCAGGCAAACACTGATATTAAAATCATGTAACTGCAGGAGTTCATCCTTTTCTGCTGTCAAACACACACTGGACTCGCGATTTGTCAACTCGTACATTGGCTGGACCCTCGCATGGCACAGAAATCAAGGCCCTGCGTTTCTTCAAACTCACCCTGACAGTCGTAATTAGCTCGATGTCGGTTAAGTACTAAGATGTACACGCCCGGGAGCGGCTGCTCCACCAGAGGAAATATCTTTTTCACCATTGGCACCACAACCTCCCAACCTGCCCTGGAAAACCAACAAATTAGCTCCCCGGCCACAGCAAAGATGATTCCCTTCCCCAGTGTGGGTCTTGACCGGAGAGTCGTGGCCCTGAGAAGGGCAAGCCGCAATCCCCCTTGGGGCCCCGCCTCCCCCTGCGGGGGCCCCCCATGCCCCAAGCAGAGAGGTGGTTGTCAGGCTTCATAGGAACTGCTAATATCATCACATTCTTAGCCGCGGGAAGAAGACGAGGCAGCAGAAATGAAAACCACAATGATCAATTACTCGGCGGCGTGTCTGAGGAGTACTCCTTTTAGAGTTTGACTCAGACGTCGTCTATGCGAAGATGAAAAAGGGCCCACCGATTACGTGATGCTGTCTGAACTTTACGAGGCCTGTGCTTACCCGTTCAACGTTCGTTTCTGCATTTATTTGAAATAAACAGAAAATGAGGGCCGCGCTAATTAATCTGGGCAAGCTCCAAAGGACAGAATCTCTCAGGGTTACGGAATTTCCCGTGACTCTGCATGGACGTGAAAGCTATACGAAGACAGCCGGAAGGGTATCAACGTCTTTCAGCTGGCAAAGATTTCAGGATATCGAGAAACATGAGGAAAGCAGATACATGGATTCTCAATCAAATCGAGTTTGAACTTTCACTTCAGTCTTGAAGTGTATCCATACAGAAGGGTGGGGAAAATCAAGTGACAGGCTTAGCTTCAGAAATTAAAAAGAAAAGCCTTAGAAAGGGATTAACGATACCAGCCCAAAGCCGGTTTGATTTACTGCGGACGAGGATATTAGCATTTGTGACTGAAAATACCAAAGTCAGGGTTTTTGATCAGCCTGTAGGGGGCGCCCCATCACACCAGTAGGAAATTTCACCAGAGAGACTGCTTAACCCCAAGCAATAAGGCTGATGTGCCTCAGCGACCTCTGACCCCAGATCTAGCCTGGACACTGGGTCTGCATGCGGGGACAAGGACACGATCTTGGTCCTCATCTGTAAAAAAGAAATTGCGGCAGGTGGGGGCCTCGTCTTCATAAACGAGCATGTGGAGGGTCCCCGGCATGTGTCCCAGAGCAGAGAAATAGCCCCCCCTCTTCCTTACAGCCGGGCGGATTTACCAATAACAAATGGCAAACTTTACCCGTGGTGGTGGAACGGTAAGGGAATGTCGCACCACGGCCTCGTAACGCAGCTGTACTGCTTCCGACAAAAAAACATGCCGAAAGATCGGCAAACCAGCGCCGAAGCCGCGACGCAGCATCTGAGCAGGTGTCACCATAACTGCCGCTCTCATTGCTGTCATGCCTACAGTGTTTGTCTGAAAAAAAATCCTCTTTATTAAACAATCCAAGCTTCACCTATGATAAAGCACCTTCGTGGATAATTAGCGGCTTGTCGCTCACAGAGGATTTACATAATCGCTTTGCATTAGTCACTCTCTATTTTCCAGGAGAAGGACGCTTTTTGGGCTGATAAGGTGAGAGGCTCGCGGGATGGCCTCAGGCACCATCTCCAGGGGGCGCTGGTCAGCTGCCCTCACCTCAGCTGGCCAGGAGTGACTCAGAGGGAAGGATCGGGTCAGAGAGATGCAGGGCGGGGCGCCCAAATGCTCTTGGAAAAGCACAGGATCTTGGAGGATTCTGGCAGGGCTTCTCCAGATAAAGACCTCCAACCGCGCCCCCCCCCCCCTCCTCCACCTCCCCTCCCCCATTTCAGAGAATAAATGGAGAATTCCACTCCCGCCCTTGGAATTAATCCACGCATTCTGTATTTTGAAAAACAATACAGAGAAATAGATTCACGTTCTGTCGTCTATCTCCATCCTCTCCGCTCCGAAGCCTTAAAGGTCTTTCCCATCCATAATTTGCTTATGCTGGAGGAGGCGGGAGCACTGGGTGGGGGCTGGAGATATTGTAAACTTTAGACCAGCACAAAGACAAGCCTTTGAAAGAGATACACCCAAATATTTATATGGTGTGAAAATGCGAGTGTTTATTAGGCTTCATCCAGGCAGAATTCCCAGCCATCGGCGGCAGACAGTCAGCAGTGTTCCGAACGAGATCTGGGACGGCAAGAGCCCTACAGAGCACAATCGAAGACCTGGGCCGCCATGGCCTCCGAACGTCGCATGACGAAAAGCCCAGAAAGGGTTAATGCTAGACATGGCTATCTGTCAAACTCATGGTTCCCGTCATCAAAAAAAAGTAAAGAAAGAATAAAAAGAGAGAAAAAAGAGCAGAGACTTCAAAGCCTTGTCATGTGGCATGGTGGAGGGCTGCTTTGAATTAAGCTCAATTCTCCTCTGCGTTTCCAAGTTCAGGGTGAGAGAGCTTCGGCTTCTGGTTTTCATTAGAGCCAATTTTCTTATCTTTTCTCCCCCCCCCCCCCCCATCTTGGGCTCAAACCCCAGCAAATGCAACGTGGCACTCCCCAGGCCTGAAAAATAAGGTGCTGCCTGCCTGCCTGCCCGCTTCTCTCTATTCCCCCGCCTGAGATCAATGATCTGATAGGCTGAGGCATTCTCCTCCTTCAGGTCGGGGGGGGGGGGGGGGAGCGGAATGGTGTATAAACTGCGAGGTTAAAAACAGCGATGCTCGCGTGACACTGAGGGTGTACGTCTCTCGCCGATGACGGACCGGTTTGGTATGTCCAGACACAGGGAGAGGTCTGTCTGTCCTGCCAGTATGCTGTCGTCCCGCTCGCATGCTGGTATAAACGGGAAGCGAGATCATGGGCCTGAGAGCAGTCACTGGGGCGACACCGGGATAGACACGCTGGTACTGCGGAGGGAGGGGGGGGCGGGGTGGCTGGAGAAGAGGCAGACCCTGACTCAGCATGAGGACAGAGTGAGGACACAACCACTATAATCAATCTGCCTAACAAGGATCCATTTAAGCCAGCAGCAGCACGCTATTGTTGTATAAATATTATAAAAAAAAAATTAAGGTAAACGAAACTGGAAAATATCCCTATGCATTTACATTTAGTCATTTTAGCAGACGCTTTTACCCAAAGCAGGGTCAGACAGTCCCTGGAGGCATTGGGGGGTTGCTGACCTTGGGATTTGAACCCGTGACCTTCTGATCACACACAGCATCTCAACCCGTAGAGCTGCACATCAGCCCTTTGTGAAGCTGAAATGGGCCTTAAAGGTCGGGCCTGTGATGGGGATGCCTGAGAGTGGTAAGGGGGGTGGGGCACAGGAGAGGATGCGCAACTGGGTCGGTTCTGAGAGTCGGCCCCCAGCTGGCTCCACTTACGGTGGGCGGAAGGTGACGGCCGTTTATCAGGGATGCGCTCGGGCTCTTGGGGGAAATTTATGGGGGCCGCGTGAGAAGCTTGGAGTGTGCGTCGGCGGCCACCGGGGGAAATATCAATCGCGTACCTGCAGAGCCCTCCCGGGGCGGCAGGGGGGGAACGCATCCTGCTTCAAAGCACCCCTGGGGGCACCGTCACAAATCGGCCGTCGCCCGCGGCGATCAGGGAAGAGTTATTAAAAGGTCCAGCAAGGTAGCAGAGATAATAGGGTTCAGCTCCGCTGGCAGGCCATGAAAGACGGATCGCTGAGAAGGTTCCGGATAAAAGACTCCGCGCGGGAGATGAGGTCAACTCCCCCAAACAGGTCCTGACACCCGATTTCATCTCTTCGTCTATAAACATCTATCAAATGCGGAATAGGAAGATCATTTAGGCACATCAGGATTCAAAGGAGCCCCTGACCTCACTGGGCAAAGGCGTTCTGGGGAATCTGGGAGATGCAGGACCCCGGGGCGTCCAGGCGGTGCCTGAAGATTATTCTTGGGGAAAATATTCCCAGTGCTTTCCATGTTATTTTCCACAAAGTTATCCATGAAAGACTGACGCTGGGGCAGGTTATGAGACCGCAGTGACGTTACAGTTTTTGGCAGGATGTTAGGTCATCCTGGCGTCTTCTCTAAACACAGGAAGGTTCTAGAGTCACAGCCATAGCCCACTGTAAGGTCACACTGCAGGTGGTCCCACCAAGCCTGGCTATCACGCAGACCCACCAAAGACCCAGCCAAAACCAAGGGTCAGGTATGCTTTGGGGGGGGGGCTGGGGTTTGCATGGTGCCGCTTACCTGAAAGCTGCCAGGTACTCTGTATCTCCCATGGGGGGGTCCAGGCCTCCAGTGAAGGCCATGTTGACGTTAAATCCCACTCCGGGACCGGTGCCCACCTGTGCAATACAAAGTGGAGAAGTTGGCGAGATAGGAAACATGGACGAATAGGCGTGTAGACACACAGGACGTGCAGTGAGAAACACGTGAACAAAACTGCACAAACTCGAAGCACCCTGAGAGCGGTAATGTCGAAGGGGGAAGAAGCCACCAATAAAGGAAAGGCAGGAGGCTCTGCATATGAGCCCATGTGATGAACCACCTTCCGGAAGACCCAACCTGCAAGTTAACCCAGCACAGGTAATCCTCCACTCCTTCTCCTACACTCAGAGTCCTGTGAAGAGCTAATCAGCTCATGTTTGTGCTGACTGCCTGAGGTTTACCCAAAAGCTAATTCCAGTTACGAGTGAAACAATGACACATGACTATGGATTAAACAGAACAATAGTCACAGAAAAACAACAGAGTAACTGTACTTGATCAAGCTCATAAATGCAAACCCTTATCTGGGGAAATAATGTTTGAGGCGCTGAGGAGACTGCATTACGGTAATTTCAGCAACTGATCAAAAATCAGCTTTCCTTCAAGGTCCGTTTTACTGTAAATGGTAACCATAAGCCCAGCACCCAAGTCAGAGCAGGATTTTCTGTTCAGAGACATGAATCATGAAAGTGAACAAGGCAGAACTCAACAGTAAAACGTTAGAGTCAGATTAAATAAATACCAACACGTTAGACTGCAAACTAAGACCAGGTTTTAGCTTGCATCGTTCAACTCCAAGATGAGCTTCCAAGTTTGGTCAGTGCTCTCGGGGGGGCTATAGTGAGTTGAGCTATTGTATGTTGGAGAATGAAGAATAAAAATACTGATTTTGTTGGCTCCGAATACAGGCCTTTCTTCCCTAAGCCAAGTCTCATACCAATACCGTCCCAGGGACAGAGTCCATTTACTTTATTGAGTCGTGACACAAATCACTGGCACCGAATGAGCCCCATCAGATCTGGGCAAAGTGACCTCTGACCCCTTACCTCATCGGGGGCGCCACTGCCGGGGAAGAAGTTGCCATCGTCATAGCGATGGAGGGACAAGTACAGGACATTGGGGTCACTGTAGAAGGCTTGCTGCGTCCCATTGCCATGGTGAACATCCTACAGCAAAATGAGAATGGATGAAGATCAGGAGCGGGAATGGGAACCAGGAAACAGGACTGGCAATGTTAACTTTCTGCCAGGAGTCGTGGGCGATGGGGTGGGGTGATCTGGCCGTCGCCAGGTGGAAGCTCCTTGGGACTCCGCCCCCTCCCCCAGGACTTCTGTGCAAACTCACCCAGTCCACGATGAGGATCTTGCTAACACTGAGCCTCTGCTGTAGCAGTCTGGCAGCAATGGCCACCGAGTTGAAGTAGCAGAATCCCCTGTGGGGGGGGGGGCGGGGGCAAAAAGTCAGTCAAAAAGCCTCATTCTATACACATCGCCCGCTGGAGGGTTTCCGATTAGACTCGTCACAGCACCCCCCTGGTCATCACTTTGGCTGAAGGTCCCTCCACCTGACCAGGGATTACAGGAATTCATCCAGAGAGCTGCCCCCTGCTCCCCCCCCCCTCTGGCCCAAGCTGACTTACATAGGAGTGCTCTCTTCAGCATGGTGCCCTGGGGGCCTCACCACAGCGAATCCATTCTAGAAACAAGACAGCAAACAGGCATGTTATCAGCAATGCCCCTCCCAGAGAAATCACGACGGTCTGTCAGCTGAACCCAGATACCAGCAACAAAGCAGTTGAACCCCTGGGACCCCCCCAGAACGGACGGTGAACAGGGCCCCCCCATTCTAACCACGCCAGAGCAGCTGTTTTGTGTTATTTTTCCATCTCCCCTTAAAGGATATTATTTTAACTAAAGGTAATGGTCTGGGGAGGGGGGGGACTTTTTGATCGCAAGTGATAGTGGTGGCCACACCCCTCTGTATGGCAGGCAGCAGCAAGACTGCAAGAAACCCCTGCAGATTCCCATGTCAAATCACAGCGGCCCTTGTCGGGAATGGTACGTGGCCCCTGACCTCTCCTTTGGGTCCGCCACCTCGATCACCATGGCAACTCACGAGAGTGGCGCGGATAGGAGGAGAAGGAAAACCGGACACTGGCAGAGATATCCGGCAAAAAAAATAACACCACAGTAATAAAGCTTCAGCGAGAAATACGTGATCAGCTGGATCTTTCTAGAACCATCTGGGAACGGACCACCATAAATCAATTCATTGGGTCGGTACCACTGCATCCGGCGACTACAAAGCACCGCGATTTATGTATTGGCTTGCAAAAAAAGGCTAATGAACGCAGTTCTGTTTGATTCCCACTAGTTAACGATGTGATGAGGGACCTGCCTGGGGAGGAGCCCCGACTGATGGTGTTAATGAGGCCACGCCCACACATTCCTCAGTTTAAGAGCCACTTCCGGGCAGAGGCTGCAGTCACCTTGGCAACCCAGCCCGTAAAGGAACAGGGCACACCACCACCAACCAGGATGCCTGCAGAAACCATTTTATGATAAAAAAAAAAAAAAAAAAAAACAGACCCAAGCCAGGTGTAGCTCAGACTTCCTGTTATGTGGTCAGACCCAAGCCTGGTTCTGCTCGGACTTCCTGTTATGTGGTCAGACCCAAGCCAGGTTCTGCTTGGACTTCCTGTTATGTGGTCAGACCCAAGCCAGGTTCTGCTCGGACTTCCTGTCACACTGTGAGACCCAAGCTGGGTGTGGCTCGGACTTCCTGTCACACGGTGCGACCCAAGACAATTGTAGCCTAGACTTTGTGTCACACAATCAGACCGAAGCCAAGTGTGGCTTGGACTACCTGTTACACGGATCAGTCCCTAGCCAGGTATGGCTTGGACTTCCTGTCGAGTGGTTATACCCAAGCAAGGAATGGCTCAGACTTTCTGCAATGTGGTTAATCCAAACTAGGTGCAGATCAGACACCCTGTCACAAAATGAGACCCAAAACAGGTGCAGCTCAGACATCCTGTTACAAAATGAGACCCAAACCAGGTGAAGCCCAGACTTCCTGTAACACAGTCAGACCCAAGTCAGGTGCAGCTTGGACTTCCTGTCATGTGGTCAGATCCAAAACAGGTGCAGCTCGGACTTCCTGTCATGTGGTCAGATCCAAAACAGGTGCAGCTCGGACTTCCTGTCATGTGGCAGACCCAAGCCAGATGCAGCTCGGACTTCCTGTCATGAGGTCATATTCAACCCAGGTGCAGCTCAGACTTTGTGTTACATGGTCAGACCCAAGCCAGGGTCGGCTCAGATCTCAACATGCGTACTTGACTGTATTTGTGTTTTCATGTACGCGATTTATGTAACCTTCCATTGCCAAAGACCAGTTCCAATACTAAGAACAAAAGTAAACGAGGACAGTAAAAATCCCCAGATGTTGGTCTTGCTCCACCCCAAATATAAATGATACATTAGTTGCATCCTCTCTGAATGAGTTCATTCTTGGAAGGCAAGACCACAAGTGTGGTCTTTGCATTCGTGGTATTGAGATTCACTCCCTGTAACCTCACCTTTAGTTCTCCAGACGCCACTTTGAAGACGAGCTCGACAACGGAGCCCACAGCCAAACGGGCAGCACTGGAGGAGTGTACCTCGTTCCAGATGGTGTCACTGTCCACCTGCCACACGGATACATACAAACAGACACACAAACAGAGAGAGTTTTGTCATGATGAAGGGATACTGTTCACACTACTCAGAGCAGCTCTAAAGAAAGGTGGGACAGTTAACTCCTTAACGAGAATCCCAGTTTGGATCTGGTACTTAAATAATTCTGACAGGAATGTGTGAGGTGTGAATGAGCTGGGGGGGGGGTCTTGTACTCGGCAGTTTGCTTTAGCCATGTTAAATGATGTCCACACAATGAGAGGGACAACTTCGGCCCACAGCTCTCACGAGGGGGGACGGATGCCCACCCCGTCAGCCACAGACGTGAGGTCAGGGGTTATTCAGAAAAAACACACAAACACAAAGCCTGGGCTCCATGTTTGGTGTATGTCTCTGCTTTCTGGACCACCGTGGCCCGGGGGGGAGCAAACAAGGGGGCTGCTGGTTCCCGACGTGAAGACCAAACATTCGGAGGTGGAGCAGATCCCAGTGGGACGAGAGGCTGGCCATTCATCAGGTAGCCTGAGGCCAGACCCTATTATGCACCCGCACGCCTGCCCCCCTAGTCAGAAATTAGCTGTTGGAGCTATTAGCTATTGACGCCATCAGTAGGGGCTTGGGGGAGACCCCTTCACACCCAGAGCTAGCGGGCAGAGCGGCCATCTTTCTGTGGCATAGTGGGTGGGCGGCTGGCCGCCATTTGTCATTCCGTGCTGGTCAAAGTTTGCTGCGCCCCCTACAGTTTCTTTATGGGATATTTAAGAATGGGAGACGACCCCTTCTGATAAAGATATAATAAAACAGACCACTTTCATTCGACTCGCCGGGTCAGTTAGCCGAATGCTAAAACATTGGAGGGTTAATTGAGCCTTGCGGTCGGGGACACCACACCCAGCGACCTGGCATCTCGCCACAGGAGGGGGGGGGGAGGCAGTGTAACCTGCTACGATGAGGCTAAAACTCAAGGGGTGTTTATTTCACCGCTGGCTCCTCACAGGCATGTCAAGAGAAACCAGGCCAGTTTTAGCATGACAAGGACCGTCAAAAATATCTGTGAGGGGGGCCACAAGCTGACAAGAGGGACAGATCCAGCCCGATGGGGATGCATACCTACCCCTGGAAACGTCTTTCAAAAATCTATAAATTGTATCGCACCTCGGGCCAGGGGGTGGGGGGGCTGTTTAAAAAACTGCAGTCTTTGAATGTCTGGCCAAAATTGGTCCGTGTGACACATTACAGGACCGTGGCACGTTTTCCTGACACGAAAAAGGACTGCGGGACAAGAAGGAAAAAACGGGGGGTGGGAAAGAGTGAGGCGAGGCAAATAAGGGGCCAGGGAGGTGCGGGGGCAGGCGTCACAAGGGCAGCGCGTGTTGGAATGAAGAAACACAGCGTATCCTCACGCTAACAGGGTCATTTTCGGAGCGCGGAGTCAGGAAGACAACAATTTCCCCCCATTTCCATAAGAAAGTGCAGGGCCCGTCTGATTCTCACCAGCACAGCCCCGTGGGGGCCCAGCTCTGGGGTCCATCATGCACGCCCCACCCCCCCAGTCCCAAAACACACAAAGACACATGCATTAACACACACCTATATGCACACACACACTAGTTCGCTCACAAGGTCACACGCCTAAAATCCACTTACATACACTAAGGACTGCAGACAGGAGAGACATGCACTCGCTGGAGGAGGTGCATGCCTAGGAGGATGGACTGTTGATGGTTTAAGTGAAATTCCTCTGAAACATTGATGCTCTTTCTTTGGCAGCCATCTCTGTGAAACGTATTTACTATGACACAGCTGTTTTCTGAGAGTCTGAGCAAGATGAAGCTGCAGAAACTTATAACACGATGAGTATGAGCCTGACATGTCCATGTAGCAGCCCAGTACTTGCTCCGGACCTGCTCGAGTACCTGCCCAAGACCTGTCCCAGGTAATTACCCTTTACCAGCTCAGCCCCTACACTGGACCTGCCCACTACCTGCCCCGGACCAACTCTATTCCTGCCCAGTAACTACCCTATTCCCACCCAGTACCTGTCCCAGACCTGCTCGTTACCTGCACAATACCCACCCTGGATATGCTCTGTACCCACCCAGTACCTGTGCAATACCTGCCCAGTCCCTGTCCAAAGCTCACCTCCTCCCTGCCCTGCCACACCTCGGCTTCCATTGAGATCTTTGCCTGGGAATTGCGGGGCACACAGCAAGCCAAGACTAAAGGGGGGGGGGGAAGCCGACACAGGGAGGTGGTACCTGGACATGCCAACTCGGACAGGATATGCACTCTCACACGCGCACATATCACAAGCACACTCGCAGGACGCAACACCGATGTGCAGCGCACACATGCTTACACACCCTGACATATATAAACAGCACAAAGGTGGTGCACAGGGACACACAAAACGTGTGCGCACACACACACAGACACACAAAGAGCACCCCCTACCCCCCCAGTCTAGCACACAGATTGTTTATAGAAAACATCTGGACACAATTACCCGCCCGGCGGAAAGCAAAGCGAGTTTTTGTTGCCGCTGGAATGGGGGGGGGGGGGGGGTAGGGGTGTTATTTGCACATGAAAAGTCCAGTCTTACCCCGATGCCGCCGCAGGGCAGCCTGACGAACATGGGTGTCACTGAACCTGTAAGGGGGAGTACAGAAAAAGGGCAGAGGCTGTTAGCTGGGGAGTCCCAGGTGGGGCCCCCCCTCCATCTCCCTCATTATGGCCAATCTCCAGCAGGCACAGCAACGCCACCCAGTGGGGGTCTCCATTCACATGCAGCCAACACAGTTTGTGAAAACAGACTCAAGAGCACTGCGCCCCCCCCCCCCCCCCCCAACTCGTGTCACTGTGGCATCTGACCCCAGCACATCATGCAGGGTCACGCCGCCCCAGACATAAACACGCTATCGATATGTATCGGTTACTTCACATCGAGAACAAAGCGGCCATAATCACCCAGTGACTTGCCCCCCCGCTCCACTACCTTCATGTAACCAGATGAGAAACGAGCTCCTAGATATCTCAGTCCTGATCACTCAGAGCCGCGAGGCAGGAGCCCGGTTACGGCTAAACACCGGCAGGGGTGGCCTGATTATTGCAGACTCAAGTCATGGAACCAAAAAAATAATAATTCACGTGAGCTTGTTACTGGCAGTGAGACAAGGGCCTCAGGAGGCAGACCGGCCCTCGGGAGGCAGACCGGCCCTCGGGAGGCAGACCGGGCCTCGGGAGGCAGACCGGGCCTCGGGAGGCAGACCGGGCCTCGGGAGGCAGTGGCGCTGGTGCTTAAGAAGCGCAGCTAAGGACACTGAATTTGAGACACATTGGAGGAAAAGCCAGAGATGGTATTATGGGTCGGAACGACACCACGGACCGGGCCCTTCAGGTAGTGCCACCCCAGTGTGCCTGAAAAGCTCGAGTTCCTGGACTGACTTTTACTCAATCATCTGGTCACACTGCCCTCCACTTAGCTCTTTCCAGAAAGGAGCAAAAGATCGGTATAAATACAGCTGCCAGAAAGGTCAGGGGAAAATGACCCCAAGACAAACGGAATGACCCCCTACATCTCTGAGTGGAACGGCGGGGGAGGGGACTCTTACTGTCCAGCTTCTGCCGCAGCGGATTGGTGCCGTAGAGCAGGACGTGGGCCTCAGAGTGGACAGACTGCAGCTCCTCTAGGGTGGCCTTCCGACCGCGGATGGACTGGGGGGGGGGGGGGTCATCATCGAAGGGAGGGTGAGAGAAGGGGGAGAGAGAGTGAAGCCACTACACTGCACTGCACTTTTGACATCCTGTTGTCCCTCAGTAGGCCAGACAATTTTTGTATGCGCCCTGTAGGGGGCACTGTGAAGTCAGGCCTGGCAGGGTTATAACACAAGCAGAGATTCATTTAAGGACACCAGAGAAAACCGCTCCGGAGGTGGTGTGTTGCATGGGGGGGGATTTGTTTGTTAGGAACCGCTGGGAATTAAGCATGAACAGTACTGACGCAACACAACAAATTAGAGAAGGCTCGATGGGAGAGATTAAAGCCATCTGACGGGGTTTAGTCACAGGAGATCGAGATGATGCTCCATAATGAAAGCAGGAAGGAATCTGAGGGAACAGGTGTAGACTGCGATAAGCGGTGGGCTTGCCAAGTCGTTAACCTTTAACTCGCTTATCTCTCGTCTAAGGGCCTTTCAAAAACAAGTGGACATTTCCTACTCGTGCTGAGTAAGAGCCTCCTTCATCTCAGACCAGGGCGGCAGATCAACGGAAAACATCAGGGCGAATGCTGTGTTTCATGGATTAACAGAGCCCTCTGCTGGTGGGGATAATAATGCATCCCTGAAAAGTTTGCGTGCCTAGCTAGATACCGCTAGCCCACACCAGAATCATTCTGGAAGAAACTGACTGTTCTCAATCGCTTTCTGCTTGTTAATAGGTTAACACCAAGAATATTACTCTCTGTGAGAAAGAGAAAAGGAAGGGGAAAGAAGATTAAACATTCCTGATATCCTGGTTAGCTATTGGCACCGTAAACTGCGCAGTCTGACCAGCCCCCACCCCCGTCGCATTACCTCACACTTTCCCCGCAGGCCTGTCTCCTGCAGCCGCGACCAGATGCTCTGGATGCGGCCCGCGTGCTCCGGGTGCGTGTTGGTGTTGCCGCACATGCACTGGTGCTTCTGCATCAGCGTGTCGTACACCAGTCCTGCAGGAAATGCGCACACATGCAGACACAGACACAGGAGGAGTTAGAATCGACCATGTACGAACTGCCCCCTCTCAAACCCAACGCTGCCCCTGGGAGGGGGGGGGTCGGGGGACTCAGTCAAGGACAATTGATTAGTTCTCCGAGAAGGAACACATTAATCACAGAGGCACAGGGCCAGCTGGAGTGTTCCTCGGGTTAAAAAAAAATAAAAATAAAACACGAGCAATACAGAGGGACACGTGTCCTCGCTGACGCTGTGAAAGGGACATCGGCTCCCGCCAGGACCAGCGTTAAAATATTTAAACATCAAGCAGAGTGGCGTGGTGGAGACCACGGACGTCCTACTGCCAGACGATGAGTCGTTAATGGGCATTTGCTGGTGGGAAAACAGGGCATCTGGGCTGGGGTCAGCCTCAGCCTCAGCCTCAGCCTCCTGTCTGTGCCCAACACCCTGTTAACGCGGCCAGAATCGTTAAGGGGGCCCGTCAGCGGAACCCATGACCTCAAACACTGTGCCACCTGCTGCAGGGAGGAACGCCTGGCCTGAAGAACAGGGGATGAAGATGGAGGAGAAGAGCAAGGAAGGAGGTCGAGTCCGCAAAATACCCACCGGTGGTGAAACGGGGTTTGGCGGGCGGCTCCGGGACGGCGATAGGGAAGGTGGCGGAGGCCGGGGACGACTGGGCGCGTGACAGGGGCCGGTGTGCCGCGAAGGGGACTGACAGCCCCGCTGCCTCCATGGAAGCCTGGTAGTTCCTCAGCTGGTGAATACGCTGCTGCTCCAGGAGCAGGGCCTGCTGCTCACAAGACGAGGCGTGTCAGCCAGGAGATGCACACCGACGGGCGCACCAAAAACATGCCGGCCCTTTAAAATGGGGAGGGGGGGGGCTACGTAGCCATTAGTGACAGAGGGAATCTAAACAATTTACATAAAAAAAAAAAAAAAAAAAAATTTAAGTGGCCAGGAGGGGGCGCTCTCCACTTGTAGCAGAAAGCCAGGGCTCTTAAATAACCTGCTGCTCAGGGACACAGACGTCCAAATTCAAGGGTATGCAAGTTTCTCTGATGCGGCTTCAAATCAGCCAAGCGAAAAGGCAGGGCGGGCCCCCCCAATGAGCACCAGCAGAGAATTGGCTATTAATCCAATTAGAGAGTACCCCCCTCCCCCAATGCACCGCGCTTCACAGGCTGATCTCTTCTTCAGGAAGGAAATGTTAAATAATCACGCTATTAGATTGTTCGATAAATACTACATTTTTCAATTTAAAAAATAACTTGACGGCAGACAGATGCACGTTTGGCCAGGGGCCAGGAGGCACTTGGTATAACGGCTCCAAGGGCCCCAGCTACTGGCAGAATAAGCCATGTAATATGTAGAGGCTGCGTAGCAAACACCAGCCCCAGTGCTCCCCAGCCCCAGCCCCAGCCCCAGTGCATTCTGGGTACGGCATCTTCCTGCCCATCCAATCACCAGGACACCTAGGGCCACCAAGACTGAATGAGTATATAAGGAAAACACCACCACCCCCCACTATTCAGCAGTTTACCACATAAAGAACCGGTTGTCAAGTTGTGAGCCATTATTTTGTCATCTGTGATTGTTAATACAGGACACGATAATTTCTATTACTTTCAAAATCGGCTAATCTACCTTAAAACACACTGAGGGAAAAGGAAAACCATTTTCGCAGGGCTGGGTGTCGGTTTGAGTGCCCCGTCGGGGGGGACCTTGTGCACTGTCCTTGGCCCCAGCCACGTCCTTAAAGATCGGACCATATCAGGGCAAGCCGTGGTGTCAGTGGGTACCAGTCGCCCTGGAGACAGTGGACCATGGGGGGGGGTCAGGGGTCGCCGTGACCCAGGATGGGAGCGTCAGCAGAGGGGGATGAGCCTGCAGGGTCACTCATCTGCTCCTTCTCCCCCTCTGGCTCTCCCTCCTGCCTCCCTCTCTCTCTCTCTCTCCTTCCCTTGTCATCTCTCCCTCTCTTCTAAGCCGTCTCCTCCTCTCTTCCCTCATTTCTCTGCCTTTCTTTTCTTCCCTCTTTCTCTCCTTTTCCCCAATCTCTTCCTTCTCACTCAAATCTTACTCATTCTCCCCATCCTTCTTAAGTCATCTGTCTTTTTCCACATCTCTCCTTCCATCATCCCACCTCCGTTTTCTTCAAAACTCTCTTCCTCTCCCCATCTCTCTCTACCTCCAGAGCTCTCTCTCCCCATCTCTCTCCTCCTCCAAAGCTCTTTGTCCATCTCTCTCTCTCTCTCTCTCCTGCTCTCTCCATCTCCTACAGAGAACACACCGTTCCCATCCAGGAAACTCATCTGGGGAAATGAGATTCCTGCCTGCTGCCCCCTGGTGAAACTCAATCACGTTCGACTGCAGTGCAGGGGAGTGATGCTTTTACGAGGTGGGGGGGGGGGGCTATCTGTGCGCATGTGCCTGCTACTAAACCCCCCGACAAGGGCTCCTTAACCGCTCTGCTCCCGGTGTCTTTCAGCCTCATTGAGGAGGAGTCCCGCAGTCGCTCGGAGGTGAGGCTGCTACGGCTCAGCGGCTGCAGTTATTCCTAAACGGATCTTAACGATATGGTTCCCCATGCCCGCAAAATGGGCTCACACACGCATGCACACACACACACACACACACACACACACACACACACACACACACACACACACACACAAACACACACACACACACACCTAAGCAAACTGCATCTTAATTACAAAGCTGACAGGTACCACTTGACAAATCAGACATCAACGTGATATTACGAAGTTTATAAAGACAATAAGAGCAGTCAGATAGTTAGCAGTGTGATGACATCACCATAACCTCACTCCTAGCATTGTGATGAAATCATCTGAGCCCAACTTCTAGCACTGTGATGATGTCATCTGAGCCACACCCAAGTAGTGTGATGACATCGCCAGAGCCCGTGCCTCCTACCTTCCGGAAGAGCAGCTCTTGCTCAGCCTGCCTCTCCCTCTGCAGCTGCTGCTCCTCTTCTGGCTCCTCAGGGGGCTCCTGCTTGATGGTGACCCCCCTGGGCAGGCCCTCAGCCTCTGACAGCTCCTCCTCCGTCTCCTCCGGATGGCTCTCATGCTGCCGGCTGGGTTCGCTGGGCTTGGTCATCATCTGGGGCAGGAGGAGGTCGCACTGCTCAGCTTTACGGAGAACCACTACCCGCCCTGGCCCCTTGCGTAAAACTGGCACAGGACCAGCACAGGTTTGCACAGGCCCAGAAGGGTTTCACCATTCACCCAGAGGGGTGGGGGGGGGAACGCCGTACTTTCACTGTACCGTATCTGCGGTAAGTCGTCATAGAGACAGCACCCCAAATAGTGTGGGGGACGGGGGGGGGCTACGATACTATAAGAAACGACAGGATTTTCCTAATCCTGCCAGCCAAATCCTGGCGCAGTCAATCGTTCAACCTGAAAAAAACGGGTTATATTACCATATTACCAGCTAAACCCGGCCGTAATCCAGTGGGGGGGGGGGGGGGGGGCTGGGGAGCGGGCGTGTCCTGCATTTTGGTGACTCAGCACTACGGGTTCATTAGAACACGCCGGAACGCTGCGGGCTTCGCTCGGGCGATCCACTCAAACTCATTAAGGGAGAGAAGCAGCGGGGGCGTGTGTGTGTGTATGAGTGTGAGTCGGGGGGGGTGGGGCGTGGGGAGCAACACATTCCATTCCCCCCCCCCTGCACATCCCGCCGATCGGTGGCGGCCCAGCGCCGTAGCCGTGGCAATGACAGGCATGCGGCCACATCAAGCGCGGAGCGCGGGGCGGGAGCCAGGGCTGGCAGTCCCGCGGGGCCCTGGCTCACAGCCAAGGGAACATCTTTGACGTCAGAGCCTGCGCCAGTTGCCTCATCCCTGTCCTCTTCTCCAAACAAGCCTTTCTTTTTTCAAACTGCCCCCATCAACTAACAACCCCCCCTCTTCCCTGCCACCCCCACCCCTCCTCCACCTTCACGCTCTCGTATTCAGCAGGGAAATTGGGTCCCGGCCTCCGTGATGAAAGATTTAGACACTCCGACGTAAACAAACCAGAAAGAGCAATATTAAAAATACAACAGGACACGACGAGAGATGTACGGCGCTGCTGCATTTCATGCCTTATAATGGGACGCCCTTTTCTTTTCAGGCACTTTTAATGACGCCCTTTTTGAAGCCCCCCAGAGTCACGGCATTGTCCAAACAGCCTGCTGGAAGCTGTCTGGCCCCATTGGCCTGATTACGGCGCTAATCTGGACCTTGAAACAGCACTCCCACGACGTTACCCTCCGAAACTCACACCGCGCTGACAAACCGGGACAAACCCGCCATTAAAGACCGCGCTGGCCGCCCCTTGGCGCGTTCCATCTGGCGTCGGAGCGGTCAGACACGCTGATGTAAGTGCGATCCATGTACATCTGGCAACAGCGGATCAGATGAACCTAGCAGGGAGTCTCCTCACCCTCGGGGACAAACTGGGGTGGGGTGGGGGTGGGGGGGGTCAAGCCCCCATCTGTCTTATGTGAACCGTGAAGGCAAGGGCAGCACCTTCCAGCCGAGAGGGATTGTTCGGGGGGGGGGGGGGGGGCCCACCTTGCTGATGTGCAGTTGCTGCTGCTGGAACTGCTGTTTGTGCTTCTCCAAGAACTGCTGGTGCTGCTGCTGCACGACGAGCTGCTGCAAAGCCTGGGCGCTCTGGGGCAGGGGGGCCGACTGCGTGCGGCCCAGGGGCCGGTGCTGCCGCAGCTTGTGGATGGAGGGCGACTGCAGAGGCAGCGTGCCCAAGCCTGCAACACGGTGAGCACAAGCGTTCTGACCTCTGACAGGGGCACCAGAAAGCTCCCTGGCTTTTTCTCTATAAGGGTGCGGGGTTTCAATCACCAGTTACCACAGCCCCCGAAAAATGCGGTCATGGCACCTACCTGCCACTAGGGGGCCCTGAGCAGCCGACTGCTCCAGGAGGACCATGTGCTGCAGGAGGGGGTTATGCCCCGGCGAGCCGTCCCGCTCCAGGGCCGAGGCGCTCAGGTAAGAGGGCAGGTGGGCCCCGGGAATGAAGGGTGTGGACAAGGGCAGGCCAGCCATCGCCAACCTGTCGCCGTCCTGCTGGCCGGAGGCCACCTGTGTGGTGGGGGGGGAGGGGAGGGGGGGGCAGTAACATTCCAGCCTTAGTCAAACCAAAACAAAATGTTATATCATCCTGAGGCTCAGATATGCGTCACTAGGCTCCTTCAGCCTCCGGGGGTTAAAGGCAACATGCAGTGCTCACTGTCTAGACAGACATGGTGTCTAAAGATCGTTCCGCTGAAAGCCAATGTGCACGAACAGGCTGGGAGTGAGAGAGAGAGAGAGAGACTCACGCTGGAGGGGCCGGTGGCAGGCAAACCCAGGGTGATGTTTGGGAGTGAAGGCGACGTGTACAGAGACAGCTGACTCACAGCACCCTCCCGGCTGACCAGCCGCTGGGCCAGGGACGGCTGGAAGGGGGCAGCAGAGAGCGGAGAGGTAAGTAAACGAGGGGCAGGTCAATGACCCGGTGTGGCTGGAGTGGCACCCAGTGGACGTGTCTGCAGACGCCCTCCAGCAGGTTCAAGGCTCACGTCGCTCAGTGCGAGTCCTCGGGACATCAGCCATGTCCGTTCTTAGGCAGCACTACATTGGCCAGACCCACTCTCAATAAACATTTGAATGAAACAACTGAATTTATTTTTTTATAGCGCCCCAAGGCTCCTGATAAGTGTGTGTGGCAATCCATTATTACGTTTACACAGAATGTAGCATGAAACTGGGAACAGGGCAGCAGATAAGAATGAAAGCCAGAAGACTACGGAGAAGGGGAACTAAAAACTCCCGAGTAGGGAGATGAAGAACTTGTAGGGGTCCAAGGTCGACTGGCTGCCCAACCCCCACAAGTGTGGCTGCCAACGTTACAGGAAATGGAAAGAATGGAGCCGCTTTACAAAAGCAAGGTGTCAACTGGGTTCATGGTCAAACATCCGGAAAGTGAGACGGTGCGGGTTCACGGTGCAGGAGCGCTGGCGCTTACCTCCACAGGGCTGCCGATGCCGTTCTCGTTGGTGATGTTGCTGGAGCTGTTGTTGGGAGAGCTGGGCCCAGAACCGGGGGCACTGTTACACGCTGAGTCTGAGAAGGAGATTCCCATTAGAGGGAGACGCCGCAGGTCCGTGAGAACCGGGTTTAGGCCAGGCGGCAGGGGTCGGGATGGGGGGTGGGGCCTACCGGCCATGTCCAGCGAGCGCTTCTTGGCAGTGTTGATGGGGCCATCCTTCCGGCGAAGCAGTGGGCTGCTACGTCGCTCTGTCACCTTCTGCTTCAGTCGCGACCTCAGTTTCAGGTTGGGCTCCGACGCTGGGGGGGGGGGGGGGGGGGGGGCAGACCGTCAAGGAGGGTTTTTTATTTAAATCAGGTTAAATCAGCGAACAGGTCTGAACTGAGAACGGAGTGTCTTCATTGGCAGGACACCGTTTGTCCCGTATTTTTGCATCTGGACTAACATTTTTTACACCCACCCACCCCAATAATCTAGCCAGTGGAAAGCCCACTAAATTAACGGCCTGATTCGAGCCTGAATCCGAACACGCTGCTAATTGTGTGGAACGTGACAGCGGGTGATACCCTTACGTTTCTTTCCTTTTTTTGTAAAAACGTTAAAAGGGTCATAAAGGGCGTGTTAATGCACAAAGAGGCGGAGCATCAGATATTCCGGAAAACACTTCAGCACCCCCCTCCTCCCCGATGTATAATGTATGAACTGAAAGTGCAGAAGCCCTAAGCGAGAGCACCATGAAATAACACCAGAGAATATCCCAGGCCCACCGCTTCCATCCGGAGACACATTTGCGAGCTCTTCCCTTAATGTGAGGATGGACGGGGCCCCCACCTCTCATGGTTTAGCGGTTAAGGCACTGGCCTTGAGACTGGACCTCTGGAATTCCTGCCAGTCCATTAACCGGAACCGAGCGGGTGAGCGAATGTCCAGCGGCAGATGGGGCTGCTAATGCAGGTCGCCCAGCCATTCAGCGCCTCTTCACAGCATCCTGCTCGAGGACGTCACTGCATGCGTGGAAATAAACGGCACGGTACTGACGCTGCGGGTCGCAAACAAAAGGGTGTCCTCCCCCTGACCTGGGTCTGTCAAACACGACAGGGTACCACATGGTTTGTTACCTGCTGCCGCCCACCTCCCAGCATGCACTGGGTTCTGGGGGCAGGTAACAGGTGAGCGATTTCCTCACAGCTCTGCCCTTTTCATACTGAGGTGAGATTAATTGCTCCTGGCCAGTATGAATATTGGAGAGCCCCCCCCCCCCAACCCAGTGACCCTTCTCAGTGTCTCAGTCATGCTGCTTCGACCAGATGCTGTCGGCCTGTGACTCGTACCGCACACGATTCGCCTTCGAGAGGCGCCATTTCAAAATTCTCCAGTAAGAGGAGGACCAACACACAGAAGCGTTTTAAACATTGCTACCCAGACCACATGTATCGTATGACTAAGCATAACGACACAAAGGCTGTAAGGGATAATCTGCAAAGAACAAGCTGCCAGTCGGCCCAGCAAATGGGTCCGCCAACCAACCCCCCCCAGACACATTGTGACCTACAGCTCCCAGTCGGAGGAGCGCTGTGAGGGGGTGGGATCAAGCTGAGCCAGAGCGGCCTATCGGGGCCTCCCGGGAACGTGTGAGGAGCTGGCAGTGAGTGACGCACGCCTGCTCCAATCGGGGGCCAGAGCTCGCCGTGTGCCACGCAGTGAGAAAGATAAGCAAACTGGCAGGGGTGTGAATCTGGGGAGCGAGGTCCGTCTGCGTCCTGGCGGCGCATCAGAAAAGCAGAGGAATGACGAGGGAAACCCCCACACCGCCGCCCCCCCAATCATAACAAAAAAAGACACTCTTATACATCATAGCTCTCATAAGGAGATGATGGAGGGCTGGTGAGAATCTATACACTGTATGATTAAATTTGTGCTCAATTTATGCGCCGCGAGCCAGAATAAACCACAGACGGAATTAACAGAGAAAAAAAACAAAACAAAAAAAGACATTTTCAGATTATTTTTATGTACATTCCCATGTATTAAAAGAATTACAGGAAACTGCCTAACAAAAATGTGAAAGCAGGGAAAAGACGGTCTTGGCGTGATGGAGATGGGCACGTGGGGCACGGCCAGCCGGGCCGGTATCTGCGTGTGGCATCTGCTGGGCCCCCTACCGTCGGTGCGCGGCGGCGATCCAATGAGGGCCCGCGGAACAATCGTGATGAAGGAGCTCGCTATCTGGTCATCGCCCGGAGCGCCGCTGAGCGGGCTGCCTCTCGCATCAGCGCGTTTAAAAATAAACGAAACAAGACATGCAACGACTAGCCACTGGCCACGCCCATCCCTCCCTATGAGACAGCGGGAGGCTGTGATTTTTTTTACCTTCTCTTAGTAGACAGGCAGAACGCAATCGGGACATGAGGATGGAACATGTGGGGATGTTCGGTAAAGCTCAGAAATCCTGTTCCCTGGGCGTGGTGTGGGGCCAGGAGCACACAATGGCAGATGCCACTGAACGTCGTATTAATCCCCGCCCAGTTACGTGCTGGCCAATCAGATGTGCCAATAGCCTGTGGAACTCTGGCTATTTCTGTTTTGGCATTGCTGTCACATTGGGATCCATGGCATCAATCGGAAAGTGGCAGGGAGGTGTCCGTGTAAATGTGCTGGATCTCCTGAGAGGATGTCCGGAACGACACCCTCCGGCTTCTGTGACCCGGGTGCCGGCCAGAGCCGTGGATGTTAGGAAGGGTCGACACAGGGCTGGGTTTTTGAGACTGGGGGGGGGGGGGGTGGGGGGATGGATCACACATCACATTACTGCCATGCACAAAGGCTACTATGTTCCGAGCTTTGAGCTCCACCCCCAGCTAAGTATGCCTGTTCTCAATGGGTCATGGGAAACGTGGAACAAAAGCCCCCGTAGAGCAGGGACGGGGGTGTCGGGTGGAGCGAGCCAGGGTCAGATGGGGGCGTAGGCAGGCGATGAACTGGAGGGTGAGGCCAGACCCGGACTGGGGGCTGACAAAATGGGGCAATGGACAATCGGTAGCCTGTGTGGAACAGTCCCACTCGGCATCCATGACTGATATGCGGCCAAAAGAACCTGCTTTGCAACGTGATGTATATAAAAAAAAAAACACACTGGAGAAGACCGAATAGGCTTCACTCGAGGTACGTTACGCTGCGGCTGAAACCCTCCTAGGAGCTGGAGAGGGCAGCCCCGGTGCACATGCTCAACCTCACACCATGTACGCTTTGTGGTCACATTGTAAATGTCAGGGGGCGGGGCCCAGGAAGGTCCGCCGAGTTTCCTGTACGACTGAGACGCGCGCTGAGTGTAGGAGGAAGCCAGTATCGGGCCATGGAATGAATCGGGGGCTCATGAAGAACTGCCATCATTTACATAAGCAAATCCCACAACCATGTCACCGCAGCCAGAATGAACAGACATGGGGCGGGGGGGTCCGTTTCCACAGCCATCCCCCTCACGGCAGACCAACCGAGACCTGATCTGGCGCGAGTCCCCAATAGTGGCCGTGCTGACCTAGAAGAGGACTCCACGGCTTCTGGCCGTCCGGTGGTCCATCCCCTCCGCCCCCACCCCGCGGCGCTCCCCAGGCAGCAGGAATGCGGGCCGGCTAGCCAGAGCAAACTGAGGTCTGTCTCCAGCGGGAGCCGTGGAATCAGGCCGGACAGCTCGGAGCTCACGCCGGGCTCACCGCTAAGTGAATAATTACAGCGTACAAAGAGTGCTTCACGGCCTCACCCCCGCCGGCAGAGCACTGCGCTGGCACTGCTGCCCACCCCCCCGCGCCCGAATTCCCGGGCTGGTGTTGCTTTTTACTAGTCGCCTTTAAAAGTTGCTTGCCCTTTGAAAAAAAATATATGACAGGAACTATAAATAAAATGTGTCCGTCACTCCTACGTCAGGAATCTCACTGGAGGCTGTCCCTCATTGAAAGACATGGTGGGGGGAATTGAAGTGAGGGGGGGGGGGTCTCAATTCAGACTTGAAGGGCCCATAGCCGGAATGAAAACCTACATGACACACACATGCTGGAGTGTAACAGGAACCCCCCTTGAGGTCACCTCGCTGGATCTCCCCCTGCACCTGAACCTCAACCATCACCCACCGGACCCCAAGACCGATCCGGACTCATTCCTGTCCCTTCTGCTGCAGGGTCCCTTCTCTGCAGGACTGCACTGATGGCACAGAACCAGTTTAAGGCACCATGGTTCTAAGTCAGCCGGAATGAGCCTCTGTGGGGCTCTGTTAGAGTACCACACCTGTGGAATGTTCTGGAGCTTTCCCTTCATAGAGACCGGGGGTGTGTGCGTGTGTGTGTGCGTGCGTGCGTGTGCGTGTGTGTGTGTGCTCGCGCGCATCTAACAAGCCTGTGTAGATTATCATCGCCTGCGTACAGATTAACCTAGACGTTCAGATAAGAATCATCTTAAAACTGAGCTGACAAGTCCTGCAGGGATTGGCATGGGTAAGCGGCGGAGGACTACAGCGGCAGCAAAGAGCCGGAAAGTTCTGCAAGCACAGACCAGGAGTCAGTACAGGCGACCCCAAAGAGAAGGAACTGTCAGGTCACTCGGGGTTGCTGTGGAGATGATGGACATGGAGGGGCAGAGCAGGAGAGGCCCAGTACCTGTCTTTCGAAGGGGGAAGTCGTCTTTAGGATCGTACATTCCCAGGACAGGGTGGTTGTAGGTAGCCGACATTCCCGTCTGCGGAGGGGAGCTTTGGTCCAGGGAGCTGTGTTGGGTTTTCCTGCAAGCATACAGGAAAGGCAGGAGGGGGGGGTTGTGGTTAGATGAGGGACTAGAGGTAGGGCCCTTGGAAGCAGAACCAGGATGGAAAGCAGAATAAAAATCAGCCCCCACATTCATGACTGAAGGCTGAGTGGCTCTGCTGCACAGAGTGTTACAGTAATGACCCCCAGGCGATGGACGGATCGGCCAGGTGGGTCAGCGCGGAGGCGGGTTGAGGGCGCCGGTCCAGCTCGCGTGCCCGCCGCGGTCCCTGGCAGTGATAGCACTGCCAAACCGGCCGCAGTGTCTCCGGAAGCCCGCTGGGGCGGCGCTGTGCCAGGGCACACGTTCCGGTCGACCGGGCACCTCGGCATGGTTCCTGCCCTCCCCCCACCCCCCGCGCACGGACAGGCTGCTCGCTCGTTCAGAAAGGTTGCTTGCCTTCCTCTCGCTCCCAATGTCTCACGGGAAGATGCACCCGCCCGAAGGGCCCTGAGACTCGTGGTCTGATCTCCTTGATGCCGAGACGGCAGTCATGGGGACGACAACGCCACGCACGTGTTAGCAGGCCGTAGAGAGATCCGGCGCAATGCACCAGCGGGCCCAGACGACGCTCTCGACATGGCCGGGCAGGGATTAAACTGGCTCCTTCAGCCCGGAAACACCAGACAGTGAAGCCTGGATGGCTCTCGATGGCTCGGCTGAAGTGCAGCGCGAGTGCGGCAAAGCGATGAGCCTCTCCACGGCCATGTGCCATCTCGTCTCAAACCCCCCGCCCCCCCAAATCCCCCAGCCCCACACAATCTCTCCACTACCAGCGATTAGCCACGAAGCCTCTGAAAAGCTCCCCACCTCAGACAAAATCCTTTGATGCATATTAGGAAAAAAATAGTAAAAAAAAACGTAAATGAACTGAAATTTGTCTAAGACAAGAGCTGAAGGCTAACTGTCAAATTCTTCAGTTGTTCTGATGTTGCGGATATTCAGACGAGGCCCTTGGGGTCGTGAAGATAACCCCCCCCGGAGTGGAGTACCTCAGGTCGACTGGAACCACACCCCAGGCCAGCGAATTTAATCTGTTCACCTTCACCTGGCGCCCGGAGAGGTGTGATCCTGGTCTGAACATGCATGTTTTAAAACCCCACACTGCAGCTGTTAGAATACGAATGTTTTGATTAATAAACAATGTTTTACTTTTCATGTGGTCGCCATTCGAAAACCTTCCTTGGAGCCGGCAGTGAGCCGCGTTGAAAAATAACAGTAGACAAACACTCAAAAATAGACGATTGACTTTTGAAAACTTTTGTGTTTGCACAGTAAGTGCCTTGTTGGGGGTGCGGAACTGTTTTAAAACAGAGTGGATTTCCCTTCAGACAGGCCTGCAGAAGCGGACACCGTTTTCAGCTAAAGATCCGCTCCGAGCTGATGGCGAATGCCTATGTCATTCACAGCTGTGCCGGGTTGTGTGGAGAACTACTTCTCCATACTGGGGGCAGCAAGCAAACCGAATGGTAACACAGCCCACCGCTAAGATCCCAAGACACTCTTCAGTTCTTCGGGAGAACTGACCAGCAAAGACCGTACTTCTGCAAGGCCCTCTGTTTGGAGAAGGGAGGGGGAGGATATATATTTATCTTCCTTTCCCGGATTTCAGCATGTCAGAACGAGCAGAAAAGGCAGGGAGGCGAATGTGCACATGAGCTATTAATATTGAAGGCCCGTGCTTCGGGTCGGCATCACGGCAAGCTCGAGTCTGCAAGGGAGCAAGTTTTATCAGCAAGAGGCTGATAAAAGAAGGAATATAAGATGAGCAACTTGCCCGGCAAAGGCCACTGATTCATTCATAAAAAAAAGGGGGGAGGGGTGTTGTGGGGCGGAGCACATGCCGCATTCCTGCCTTATCTGTCCGGTGTGTTTGTGTTTAAAATAATCCAGAGTGGGGAAGAGAGAAAAAAGAACAAACATTCTGTCTGATGCATACGCGACTGACATCAAAGAACAGAGCACCATCAATCACAGAGCAGCTGTGGGAAATGGAAAGAAATGGACAGCCTCTGATTATCAGTGTTATCAAGCTTAAACCGAACAGAATTTAATGCCAGAGATATCCTGTAATTCCCTGACACGCCACAAACTTTAACATCCACATATCAGCCAGTTTTACCCGAATAATCATGAGCCATCTTGATCTGTCACATAGCATAACTTGATGACCTCTGACCTTTGGTTTCCATGTTACTGGAGCGGGCAAGTTGGCACTTACCCGTACCAGAAGCGTGGGTCTCCAGGCAGGCAGTGGTTTAGGTTCCTCTGAGCCAAAGCCTTCTTCTTGTTCAGGACGAACTCCTGGAGTCTCATCTTCACCTCCGTGCTGGCCACTGCGCCTGAGGGGAACCAAGACGTGGTCAGGACCCCCATTCTGACCTCCTCCTCCCGGCCGTCAGTAGCTGTCTGTTTCCAGAAGGCATGGGTAAATGAGTCTAGCTGGCCACGTTCTGTTCAGTGTGGTTGTATAACTTTCAGCTAATTATACAGGCTCTGATTACAGGAAATCACAGGGCAGCTTCTGGCAACTAGTGGCTCAGCAGTCAGAAAAATGGATTGTCGACCGTCGCAGGAACTCTGCTCCGCACTATGTGCAATTAAGGCCACATGAAATCTGGAGCTCTAGCTCCTAAACAGAAAGAGGCATGACTGTGCCTATTCAAAGGGGAGTACAACTACCAAAAAGCACAGATAAACGAAAGCAGACACCTCCAAAATCATGATCTAAACCTTGATGACCCCTTCAGGGTTGCTTTGTGGATTTTAAAGAGGGGCATCATTTATACAGAGGGGCTAATCTGGTCATAAGCCAATGATATGGTCTGAATTAGTGAGTGGCAGGAGAGGGAATACTTCAGGGGTCAATCAGCTTTCAGTTAAGACCAATGCCTGTGTAGACCCGCCCCTGGCTCCACCCCTTTCAGAAGAAGCCCCCTAGGAATGCGTCAGCGAGGCTTAGCTTTAAACAAAAGCATCTCCCCTTGTTCATGTCTCTGTTTAATTAGCACCCTCCATTCACCGTAAACAAGTCCCACGGGAAAAGCAGTGCCCCTTATTAGCGGCGAGGAGGCGAGAAAGCTAGGCCCAGGCAACAGGTTTCTCCGGTGTTGCGAAGCGGAGAAAAACAGCGGCCTTCAACGCAGGCGCCCCATCTCTCAGCAAGTGCACGGCTTCCTCAGTTTCCGTGGGGACCAAGTTCGAGACGCCATGTCCCCACAAAGGCATTAAGGCTAAAGCTCTGTCAATAATTCCCATCTCTTTCTGAAGATCAGTCGGCGGGAGACCACCACGGAGACTGTGGCTGCGCTGCCCCACGCCGAGCCCCACTCACTCTCCTGGCCGCGCTCCTTGTTCTTCAGAAGCAGGAGCTTCTTCTCCCGGTGCTGCTTCTCCAGCTCCTGCTCGTGCCGATGCTTCTCCATCTTACGCTGGTGCTCCAAGAGCTCCTGCTGGTGCTTCAGAGCCAGCAGGTCCTGCTGATGCTGGGAGTGGAAGAGCAAGAAGCAGATCAGGGTCAGACCGGCATCGTAGAAGTCACATGGATACAAGGTGCACTCCAAGGTGATCCGTCCATCAACACTAAACAGCCAATAACCGCTTCAAATGTTGTTCATTCTCAGATGTGGCAAAGGAAACAATTTAGATACATTTCATGAGTGTCATTCCTGTCTACGGTGAGCTGCGACCTCAAAAAAGTACCTTGCCACAACGCTAATAAATGGGAGCTCATCTCAGTCGCAGAGAGAGGCCACCGACTATTACATTCCACTGAGATTTCGAAAGGCCTTGCCCATCTCTGTTATGGGCAGATAATGTTTCTTATTAAACAAATCCGCTCCCTACTTTCATTGCTAAATCCCCTATCAAGGCGGGCTATCCTCTTTCTCGGCACGCGCTAGCACATCGATTCCTCTCTCCATGTGAAAGAGATGCCCGTCACTCAGCGGGGGCCTAAAATGGCCAGAGGCTCACGGTTGCAGCCCGGTTGTGATGCGCTGAATTAGGCCCCCTTGTTCCAATGTCTATCTGTCTGCCATAACTGCTTAGAAGTTGCAGGTAGGTCTCTTCTCTGCCTGCTTCCAGCCATTCAGTCTTGTGGCTCATATAAATAGAAATTTGTGCACAGAGGCGCAGGCAGCACCAAGGCCTACCATGTTCTGAGTGGGGCCCGATTAGACCCCCGCCCACAGATCGGCCCATACAGCTCTCTTTCCTGCACTCAAAGCAGGAATAGAACAGTCATAGGACAGTAGCAAACACTTGGTCACTGGAAGTTCATAACTAACACTTACCTTCTACTGAATAATGGGTGTGAGAGTCTTAGCATCTGCTTTTATATAATAACAAACGATAGAAACATTTGGGACAACACTGGGTGGGTGGCCACCATAGGCACACGGTAACGCAGACCTGACGGTTACACCAAGGGGGCGTGTCCGCACAGGATGGAGCCCCTGCATGTGTTAGCTGTGCAGCCAGCGATGAAGGTGCTCCCTCCGGAATACCCCTGGAAAACGCTACTGTTTTATGTTTCTCTCATCTATGGGACGGTGGAACGAAAGCCACAGCTCCCTGAAACATGTCTCGACACTCTTCCTCCTCCTCCACTTACTCTAGCTCCCCCGCACGTCTGTCTCGCTCTCAAACGAGCCCACCAGAGCTGTCCCTTTGGCTGCCTCCCACTGATGTCCTTGTTAGCGGGCTGCCAATAGGTGGCGCTCACATCGTTACAGACTACGGGGGTGTCGCTGCACACTGAAGGCTCCCTTCCACTGTGTCTCACACCCACCGCCGTCCCACTGGACTCGTGCACGCTGGCTCTCTCTCTCATCCCTCGGTCATGCTCATGCACTCGCTCTCCCACGCATTGCTGCTCTTGATTTTTAGGCTGCGCTCCACCCTGTCTACTTGCCGCATTAAGAACATTAATGGAAGGAGAGGCTGACTCTGCTCCTCCTTTCCACGAAACGGAGGAATATAGGACGGCCAGGATTCGACCGAAGCGTGGGGGGGAAAACGCACCCATGGCGTTTCCTGCACATGAGCTGGAGCCCGGAAGAGAAAGATATTCAGCAATAAACGTTTTAAAGCATAATAATCATGGAGCAGATAAGCGTAAGCAGCATGTGGACATGAGGAGAAGTGTTGAGATTGCCAACGGCCTCTGATGCGTCCCTCCCCTCTGCCTGGGGGCATGCGGGGTACAGGGCCTACCTTGATGTGTTCCTGCAGCTGGGCCTCATGCTGCCGGGAGAGCTGCTCGTGTTGCCTCTGAAACTCGGCAATGAGAAGCTGCCTCTGGATCTCCTGCTTCTGCTTCAGCGCCAGCAGCTCCTGCTGTAGTTGTTGCTCGCGCCGGGTCGGGTCGGCCGCGCTCACGCTGGGCGCCAGGCCGAACTGGTGGTCCACGCGCAGGTCCATGGGAATGGCGGTGGGGGGCACTCGCAAGGGCAGCGCCGAGCTCACATCCACTGTTGAGAAGGAAGAGGGACGTTCAGTGGAGAGAACGCCAACCGCAGGGCGGCCCGGATCGTGGCCCACTGCTCAAACCCAAAATGGAACTCTTTCAAGGCCAAAATGAGCAGCTTTAGCTGATCTCTAAATCACTTAATAGCTACCTAACCACTACTCGCTTCACTGGGAAAATACACTTTAATATTAAACAACTGCCCATTAAAAAAACACGACTCCGAACATGGGAAAGACATCGGAACGTCCGTGGATCACGCTGGAGTAACCGTTACGTAAGCATGTTAAAAGCTACGCCTCGGCGCCAATCGGGGCACGTTCGGCCTTCGGCGCAGGCACTGGCACATCCCACCCCACAAAAGGAGGGTCCGTAAAGCCCACTGAATAGTCATTCAACCGTGAAAGGAGTGTTTTGATTAAATGACAGAAAAGGGAGAAAAGCTCAAAATCCATTCTCGCCAGATAAAAAGAAGCGTCGAGGCCCGTAATAGCCCCATTACCCAGCATCCCCCGCAAGGCATTAAGAGGAAATGGAACGCCGCGAAAAGACATCTGCCGAACCTCCGACGGAGACTCACAGCGGCAACATCAGGCCTCCCCCACCTGGGGAGCTGCCACGGCGCCGGGGCCTGCGGCTTCAGGAAACGCCCAGGCTGAGGCCTACCACAGGCCAGCAGACTAACCAACTCCCATCCCACGAAAAACAGCCCCACTCAGAAGGATCCCACAGTGTGGCCGGCCGGATCCCACCGTAGCAAATAAACAAACGTGTGGAGAAGGAAGATCACTTCAATCCGTCTGCATCGCGGCACTAATGAATGGAGAAAGATTATTCTGCAATGTTGCAGTGCCCTGCGCCGCTAGTCTAAAAACTTCTAAACCTGGGAAGCAGTGCATCGGTGATACGGACCCTGCCCGAGGATAATCAAAAAAAAAAGAGAGCTTTGTTTTGCAACGTCAATGATCAGAATGCAAAATACCTTCAGGCTGTCAAGCTGGAAAAATTCAAAGGACACACTTCAAGACATTACCACCGACTGTTATGATGGTGGTTGAAGTTGATGTTAATGTGAAGTGAATAAATGAAATCCAGAAGATAAGCCACCTGTAGCTAGAGCATCGTCTGCTACTGTTTACCGTGTGATGTCACACCCAATATCTTAGATAGACTTGGCTTGTGAGTGCAGGTTTTAATGGCTGGGTGCTCAGGAGGAGAAACACTGAACACATTCATGATCGCCCCCACGGTCGTTCCGCCCACCCGCAACGTCCAGCGAGGGGTCTGCCTCTGCTCCCCCGATGGGCTTGAGGTCAGGCAGGGCACAGAAAAGCGGGGCTGAACAAAAGCCCCCTATCAAGAAGCCCCACGCCACAAGGGGGTCTGCTGCCCTCGCTCCCAAGCGCGCTACACGTCAGAGACAGAACTCCCCTTTTCATCCTGCCCCGATAACTCTATAAAATCTAATTTGTGACGCAAACGGGGCCTACAAAGAGGGCATTGAGACAGCCTGTGGGGATTTTGGTGGGGCGGGGGGGGGGGAGGAGGGTATGATGGAAACTGCTCATCTGGGACTTGGTGTGAGAAGCGGTGCACAGGAAGTCCTCCCAAATTAACATCTTCCTCTAGATCTGCTCTGAATAAATACCGGTGATATAAGGGTAAGTTATTTATGTGTTTATGAACAAGGAGAGACGGCCGGGCATGTTTTCTTTCTAATTTGGCTTAAATCGGGCGCCAAACAGGCTTGTGGTACCACACACATAGCACCTGCCCTCAACCAAGCCAACTCAATCAAACAGCTTCTTTATCTAAGATCTGCTCCAAAAAGCAGAGCAGTCTATTACTCCACATTAGTGCCAAAGACAAAACAGGTACCCTAAAGCCTCAAGAATGACTTCTTCCGCATGAGATTTATTCCTGTCCCGTTTCAGCTCGAATGTGGGCCACCAGCATGGATCATATAATCTTCTGCACAGATGGGCCCTCGTTCCAGAATTTCTACTGAGCACCAAAATGCTAAGGTCGAACTGACCCTGATGCAGATGGGGTGGAGTGCCCATGCAGGGACCGCAGTGCAGACAGACCCACGGTGCCTTTCCAGCTCCGCATTCCCAACGTCAGCCAAGCAGGTATTTTTTTGCCAAAATGTAGCCGGCCGAAGCAACTGAAGATCAGAGATATAAATAAGGGAGTCTGATTTTGGGGGGGGTCGTAGAGTCCATTAAGTTTGATGGCAGAAGATCGATCCTGCGTGCGCAGTGGAGTCTGACTGCCAATGGCACGCGAGTGGTGATCATGCCTTAACCGCCAGCGACATGACAAATGCACGTCAAGAAGGAGAGCGGGCATCACTGACCGGAAAGTCTTCGCAGCAGAAGCTTGTAGATGCCAACAAGTCAGTCAACCACGTCATGAGCTAGTAGTTTTCATGTCTGCCTGTGACCCCTGATGACAGATTTCCATTCCCCATAAGACCCTCGTGAAACTCAGCCTCCTCCTCCCATCCATGTGACCCCCCCCCAGTCAGATGGTGACACACTCCTGTGTCGTTGTGTTTAACTAGGGAGCTGTGGCACTTCAGGAGCTCGAGGTTCTGCCTCCAAGGGTATGGCGTGAAATGGGGATGCAACAACACGACGCTCCCATCGGGACAGAGAGAGTGGGTCCGGGAGACAGAGCCGGCGGGAGCAGAGGCCGCAGCCGCACTCCTGTATCACGCTTGGCAGCCAAGCTCCGCCCCCTCATGTCCGTAATAACGAGGCCGAGAGCCACACCGCTTCCTGTTTTGTTTTTATTAGCTTCCCCCGCTAAGTCTGCCTGTGCCGCCCAGCTTCGCTGATTCTCGGTGACCCAGCGGATTTAATTAAACTTGGAAATGAAGTGCAAACGCCAAAGAGAAGCAGAATCCAAACAGACTGGCCTGCAGAATTCAGCACGTCTCAAACCAGCAAACGGCACCTTGCCCAAGCTCAAGATCATTCACCCATTTCAAACAGCCTATGAGCAGGACTCCCTACCTGAATCCCAGCATTCCTTGCACTGCCGCATATAAGCAGAGTCATTCTCCCCAACCCCGACGAAACCTGCTATCTGCCTCCATCTACATCCCCACCCGCTGGCCCCCTTGTGTAATGGTGCATCAAACGACGGCTATGCCAGCATGGTCATGACGCATGAGGGAAGCAGAGAGGACACTTCTTCTTTTACCCAAACAAGGGGGGGGTTGGTAGATGTTTTGAGTCAGAATATACCAGGAGATGGTTTATCACAACTCTCATTACTCCAATGGATAGAGGAGGCAAGCTTACAGAATGACGCAGATGAAAGTTTCACCGGTTCACATATCAGCCGAGTGACGAGCCCCCAGGTCCTGCAGGTGAGAAGGAACCGAGCATCTTGGTCCTAGTACAGGATAAGCTGGGAAGGTGTCACTGAGCAGCTCTCAGCCCTGCAGTTAAGAGGTGGCAGCTCTTTGGTGGTGAAGTTTCAATTCCATTTCACTAATTTAGATTTTTCAGCCTCAGCCAGCAGGCTGCTGCATGGGAGTTTTACTTACATAAAAATGTTCTGAGGGCAGAAGTAAAAGCAGCTAGAGGAACTGGGACCAACCAATCAGATGTCTTGGTCCTGCCTGCTCTAGTTGCTTGAATCCACCTCCTCTACAATCTGATTGGTTATCTCTCCGAGCCAATCTTTTTTCCTTCTGCCCTCAGAACATTTTTGTGCAAGTAAAACTGCCATGAGCCTGCTGAGAACAGTGTCGAGGGAAATAAGACAAGTATGCCAGAATTTGGAAAGCAGGGCTGGCATTAATGGGCACAGCTTACAGGTTGGGTCCACAAGCCATAACTCATAAGCAGGACTGCAAGCAGGTTTCACAATCAAGGAAAGACAAGGAAGGGAACCACACAGATGGGACCACAGTGCACAGCTCACGAGGCAAAGAGGGCCGGCTCATTCTCTGAAGAAACATGGGCACACTGCAGATGCTTATGTAACCAGGTCTTTGCTGGGGAAACGGGGACATAGCGAGTTGTCCGGAGTAACACAGATTACCCAGTATACCTTGGTTAAATGGGCTGGCCCTGCCAAGAACCTCGTCAAGCCACAGAGGTCGATCCACACGAGGCTCTTACCGAAACAGGCAACATATGAAATATTACGGCATAGAGGCTCAGAGTATAGCGCAGCTCATAAGCATGGATCTACACACCTGAGGTCCAGGCTGACAGCAAGCTGATTTTTAGGGTGATGGCAGGAAGACAGACAGAGCTGCAGGGCAGCACATAGCATGAAACACCTCAGCAATCCCCCTGGCTTCACCTTCAAAATTTAAACAAAAACATCATCTGCTTAAATCCAGGACGTCCCCGTCGGTTCAGGAGGCCTAGATTTAATATCACGCCTGAGCGTCTTCCCCCCCCCCCTATGTCCCCCTGCCTCGCCTCCCAGCGGCATGTGTGTAGAAACGAGCTCCGCCCCAGACAGATCAGGAGCCATAGGAGCAGCAGAGGAGCCCGACAGACGTGCTCTCCAGACTTGTGTTGTTGACGCTATTAGCCCACAAAGCCATCTGACTCAGTTCGGACCAGAGGACGATGAACAAGAGACGGGTGGGGGGTGCAATTTACCCTGAGTGGGAACATCTGTGGAGAACCAGCCAGAGGCTGCAGACAGGGGGTGGGGGGACATTACCTGTCAGGTCATTCCATCAACGAGGGGTAGAGAGCCCCCTGCCAGGGCTAATTAGACTGCCCGTCACCGTAACCACTTCACGCCCATCCACTGCCACACTCAGGACGCCAAGGAGGAAGCTGCGGCCAGCAGATACCTAAAAGTGGCCTTCTTAAAACAGCACGTCATCAGAAAACATGCCGCCTCAACATAGCGCCCCAACTTTAACCCTTTAAACACACAGTGGGTGGGTCCTTACTTATTTAGTCACAGATGAACCATCACCCTGCTCTTATAGCCGTGTAGCGATGGTTTGACACATCCTGGCACTGCTAGGTCTCCTCTGATGGCCATGAAGCGTGTCATTGTGCTCGACCCATCACATAAGTACGGGGATCCCCGCTCGGATCCACTGACAGGCGCTTCCTGCCATTTCCAACTTTCCGCACGCCGATCGCTGCCAGGAATGGGTGAGGGGCGTCGGCAGACACTATTAAGCGTGACATGTGTTCGGCAAACAGCAGCAAACATATGGCAGCCCCCGCGCCATTACCGTACGACATCCCCCCCCCCACCCCCCCATCACTGATGCGAGCCAGTGATCACAGGGAACGCGTCGCCGAGCCGCTGAAATCGCGTGGAAGTGAAGCAGCAGCGTTGGCACACTCACTAGCCGGCACGGGAGCACAGAGGAAGACGGGGCAGGCGGGGCAGGCACTGTACAACTGGAGAGGGTCCGTTCTGGTGCTAACTCAATGGCCTGCTATCAGGGAGACCCAAACGAGCACAGAGCAAATCGATAGATGCTATCCAGGTCACCGGCAGGGTATTTATAACGTGGGGCTCTGCTCTCCACACCTTAGTTGGTGGGGAGGGTGAGGATTACCACCATGCAAATCCCTGTCAGCGATACCGCGATGCGGTCGGTTCAGGGGGAGCAGACACGGCCCGGGGAGAACGGCAGCAGATGGTGCTGAGTGCGCTTTAAGAGGGCGGGGTGTGCCGGCGCGTGGTGCACAATGTTCTGTACGACCGCCCCGCAGGAGCCCTGTCCCCCCTCCTCCTCACCCACTCACTCACTCCCCGGACCTCTAACCCAAAGCACCGGCCGCACCTCCATCTGCAGGGCAGCAATCGTGCCGACAGCAACTCGGCACGTATGCGGTGTGCATGCTGAAGGCCCTTCAACGTGCATGCTGTTGCATTGTTGGTAAACGGACGCCCAAGGCCAGGGAGAACCCCCCCCCCCCCCATCACTGCTTGACAGCCAATGCCACCCGTCACCAAAAACGTGCCGAACCGAAAAAAAGGACAGCCCAACCATTCGTGGCATAACATCCGTGGGATTGTGGGGGGGGGGATGCTGGCTGGGACACTACGTCCCATGCCGGTACACCGCATCAGAGTGGACAAACAGAGCTGATGTCGCCCCCGAAGAAAGACGTACCCTCCTGTCCACACACACACACACACACACACACACAGAAAACAATCTGCACACAGCAGCTAATAAAACATCCCATCCAACATGAATGTATTTTTTAAGTAAACTTTATTCCTAAATGTTCCTTGATTAAATGCACTCTACAGGAGTTTGTACCAAATCTGCATACTGCTCTCTGCTTCACACACAAACACACACACACACAAACGCAGATCGGACGGGTCCCTTGGCAGGGGTCTGTCGTAACCCAATCCATTCCCACCCCCTCCCCTCCCACCCTTGCGCCCCCAGTCCCAGCGAGCGGACGCGACCAGGAGGAACATTCTGGCCCCGCAAACCTGCCTCACCCCGGCTTATCAGAGGTAATAAGGTACAGACAGCCAGCTCTGAGACAACGGTGCAGGCACACACACACACACACACAAGCATGCTGAAGGATACACTCGTCACGTTTCTGAGCTGGTCACATTCACTGCCCCTTTCCAGCACCCCACACACACACACCCCCACACACACACACACACACCCCCCCACACACACACACACACACACACACCCCCCCACACACACACACACACACACCCTGCAGCCAGCCTCCTCACCCCCCAAGGAGTGGCCGAGCTGCCAGAGGCAACCCACAGAGGGATAGGCGACGAAGCCGGAGGAGCCCTACCCATCGGTGCAGCCGTCCTGGCAGGCCGAGGCGCTGGGGTACCGTCCGTACTGAGTTCACTCTCAGGGGTTGGGGGGGGGGGGCGGGTTGTGAAGGAAACAGATCCAGTGAGTGGCGTATAATAACAGCCAGCCTGCCTGCTCCTCTCTTACTAGCTTGCCCTCTCTATCTCTTGGTCTTCCTCGCACTCGCTCCGTCTCGCTCTGCTCTGCTTTCTTCCCTCCGGCTCAGTCTCTAACTCTACGCTCCCCCCCCCCCCTCGCCCCGCCAGCCCTTCCTCCCTCCCTCCCAGCTGGTGACATCAGAGAGCAGAGTCTCCGGCTTGCCGAATGTTTATACGCACCACTGCCCCGCTTCCTGAATCGGGGGGCTGGCCCCGCTAGCCCGCCCGCTAACCCGCCCGCTCGCTCGCCCACCCGCTCGCTCGCTCGCCCGCCCGCCCGCTCGCCCCGGCTTCCTCGCCCAGCACTCCTCACTGCGCCGATGCGGTCCAGCTTGCAGCCCTGGACGCTACGGTAACCGTTCACATGTGACATGTTTCTGAAAAGATTTGAGATCTGGGGGCTTCAGCCGACAGCGCACACCTCTCAAATTAACGCCGTGTCGATCCCTCCACAGGATCTTCCCACACAGGATGCGTAGCTGTCTCCACAAAACCCGGAAACACACCGGCGAAGGCGTGGAGAACTCAAGCCAAAGATCAACGCCATCTTCCAATTTTTACCTGAAGCTCTGATATTTCATGATACTGCTTCAAGAACAGATAAGGGAGGGACACAGACACAGAGCAGACGTGTGACGCCTTCCTCTCGCCCCGCGATTCCCGGGAATGGTTCCAGGCTCGGCGAAGTGAATTAAAACCACGCAACTACTCTGATATCACAACACTCAGGCCACAGTAAAAATACCTGACTGACGGGTCCCCGTCCATTAAACCGAATCGCACCCGACTGGGATACCACACACAGGAGAAAGATCACGTTGTGTTTACAGCACAAGCAGGGAGGTTTATAAAAACACAGAAGTTAGGTGTCCTCCACGGAGACTCTGACTTACGCTTTATAGAGCAAACTGCCAGCTGAAACCTTAGATAAGGTGCCTTAACTGTATTTCTTAATGTCTGAAAAAGTCTTGTTTATATGTCTCAGTGCTTATATTCTACTTTTTTATTACTGTTCTTATTGAGAATCTCATTCCTTGCATCATATATCTGTAGGTGACAACAAAAGATACTTTGACTTCACATTTTCCTATTAAATGGAAGTCTTAACCCCCAAGAGGGTGGTTTTACCCTGAGAGGGCGGGGTTGTCTGTCTCCAGGGTCTGTAATGTGAGTAAAAGTGCACAGTTGATAGTAATAGTGACCCCCTAACCATGACAACTACAGTCATATCTCGGCCCACGAACTTAATTCGTTTGAGGACGCAGTTTGCGACCCGAATCAATTTTTCCCATTTAAAATAATGTAAATACAAATAATTCATTCAACCCTCAGAAACACTCAATTTTTTATGTTTTTCTGTGACCAAGAATATAGACTTAAATTAAAATAACCTTAAAGAGCAAAAAAGGGAAAGAGAGAACATACGTTACGGAAGGCGGACCAATGCACAACTGAGCATGCGCTTGTTGGCGGGCTGGTCGCTCGAAAGACGCCGAAACACGGAAAAGAGCCACAAAACATACTGTACATTATTTTCATATGAATATTCATATTCATATTTATATACATTTCGTGATGCGACGTGTTGTATGGCGATGAAATTCTTTGTACTGTAAAACAATACGCAGTTGCCACTATGTGTGAATGGAGAATATAACACTTAAATAGGAGTTACCTAATAATTTATATTATTAATGAAGTACTGTAAATTTATGTATAGATATGTGACTGTTAAAAACCATCACAAACATGTTTATCAATCACTGAAAGGTACTGCTATAATAGAACGTTCTCTCTCTATATTTTTTCTTTTTTCAGATATTCGACCTCTGAAGAGATATAGTAAAGACATACATCTACAACAAGATTTTTATACATTCGACAACTGTTCTTGAGCATAATGTACACCTCTTCATGTTTCGGGTGGTTCTTTGGGGTGCTTTCAGTGGACCCTTTCGGGGGAAGTTTCGGCCTGAAACACAGTTTGCGAACCATGGAGGTACCACTCTATTTCCATCCATCCATCCGGCTAATCCAGCTTGGAGTTCTTCCCCTCAGTACCAGTTCTCCCAGCTTTTAAGAGTTCAGTTACCTCGTCCTGTGGTCAAAAATATGTTTACAGTCTGTAACGACGAGCGTAAAAAAACACTTAAGTGGAGGGTGAGGGTGCTCGACCTTCCCCCAGGACGTGCTCTGCCGTCCCCAGAGCTGGTTAGTGGGGCACAGATCGATGGCTCTGCCCGTGCTGCCCGGCCCGGTTAAAGCTGGTGAGTCATTAGATCTCACCCGGCCCGCCGCCAGCCCCAGTGGCCCCCGAACCGGATTCCCGCTGCTTTCACAGGAGCGTTAATCAGCTGACAAACAAGGCGCGGCCGTGGCCGCCCCCCCCCTCAGGTGCCGGAGCTTCTTCTGTGGGAACTCTGTGTCCTTACAGGATGCACAAATGCCGCTCCGTGACACATGATTACCGCAAAACAAAAAAACACCACAAACGAATGGCCATGAATGGAAAAAAATAAGTAAATGAAAAAGCCATCCAATCACCCACATCTGCTGATGAAGTAAAGGGTCATGAAGAGACGTGGGCCACACTGGGTGCGATGCCAGTCAATCACAGGGGACACATTCATACTAACTCACACGCACAGCAATTTAGGGAGACCTATTCACTGTGTTAAGCAAGCTCCTGACAGAGTCCAGGATGGGGATTCGAACCCACAACCTTTGTGGTCTGAGGCTGCAGCTTTACCCAAGTGAGTCACTGCACCACCCATGTAAGTATGACAAATGGCAACACACAGCTCGGAGCTGAGGGCAGGGGGGGCCTTAAAGGGGGCGTGTCCAGTGACTTCCTGTCCAGTGACTCCTCTGCCTGACATTTTATTCATTTAGCAAGTGCTTTAGAGAAAGGAGGGTCAGTCCCCGGAAGGAAATCACTCCACCAACCCAGAGATTCGAACCAACGACCGTCCAACCACAGGCACAGCGCCCTAAGTTGCTCAGCCACACAGCGCCCCCAACAGCTTTTAGGGACTTATAACACAGTGAGGCAGCCCTGGGGACAAGATCTGAGTGAGCATGCTGTCATGTGCGTGAGACGGCTAGGGAGCAAACCCAAGCCAGCCTGAGCATGGAGAGATGCAGGGACAGGTTTGCTGTTTCTGCGGTCCCAATCAAAAAGTCACTTTGCCCCACAACCTCCCACACATTGTAGTGACTGTTTGTGGCCAACAGGGGGCTCCAAACTTCAGGAGCCCACATGCAAAATATGTGACTTGAGTAATGGTAATGGTATATACTGCTGCTGGAGAGATAAGGAGGAAAAAGGGAAAATTTTATGCAGAAAAAAAAAAAAAAAAGGAACAAACTGCTCTCCGACTGGACAGCTATCCGGCAACCTGGCGATGCAACTAGCTGACTTGGTTAGCTAAAGGGAACAGCTCGCTCCCATCCCAAAAATAAAAGCCGGAAGAGTGTTTATGAAGTTCCAGGCACGCTGCGGCACGTCCGGCAAACCCTGCGTCTTACAATTTCCGTGTTCAGCGATTATTATTGCATACATAAGCAAATGCAGGGCGCGGGACCCGGCATTCGGGAAGAGTTTACGGAGTCACAAAAATGGCGAGTTTGACAGGGCTCGCTTGACGAATGATCGATCGCCGCCAAGGGGCCCTGCTGGAAGAAACTCGGGCGGCCAGCAGGGGGCACCCTTCACAGTCATTGTACCCGTGAGTTCAAAGGGCATTCCCCCCTCCCCCCTCCGCCAGCACCTTGTCAGAGAAGGCTGGTAATTATGAAGTGCCTCTTGAATAATGACACTAATTAAACATGTTTGAGGAGAAAACCCTCTGCTAACGATTCCATAAGCACAACAATTAACGGAGTGATGAATCGGGGCTGTCGAGCACTAGGAGCAGCTCTCAAAAGGAACACCCCCACCCCCAGCGAGCACCTGGGGGGAAACCTGCTGACAGGACTGTGGAGGGGGCGGCACCACTTGGGGTTTCCCTTGGTGACCTCGGTGGTGACTGTGGGGGAGGAGTTTCGGCGCACAGCTGCGCTGTTTGTTTACGAACTCTAGCCGTGGTGGGAAAAGAGGGGGGGGCATGGAAGCAGGTGGGCGGGGCCATTGACCATGGGGACCCACGTCGGGGATGGTGATCGATGGCGCGTTTAGCTGCATTAATCAATGAGCGCCATGCATCAATTAAAAAAAAAAAACAAAAAAAGTAAAGCAATGGTTAAGGAACGACCCCGACCCGTCTGGGCCCCGGGGTCGCGGATGAAACAAACAGAACGTGAAACATGCCACAGCGTGAAAGGTCAAAGCTCGACTCGCCTGCACTGGACTCTTCTGGACCACGACAAAGACCTCAAACAACAAACCGCATCCCAAAAGCGGAGGGAGAAAAGCCAAGTCCTTCCTCACATCAAAAAAGCAGAGAAAATTCCGCACCCTTTCTGATGTAGAAGTGACAAGTTTCCCTGGACGATCCACAGAACCACCCCCCCCCCCCCCCCCACCCTCAGCCTGCCCCCGATGTTTCCAGTGTGAACGATACTCAATCACCTGCCAAAGGAATGCAAGGTACCCCTTAAACATCAACGCCAGAGGGGTGAGAGCGCGGACATCATGGGATCAATAAGTAATGAGGTCCATGGGGGAGGGAAAAAAACACTAAACAAAGAAAAAAAAACAGGGACTTGGGCAACCCCCATGAGAGAGAAAAAAATATATATATACACAGACACGCATCTCCATAGTGCGCAGCCAGCAAGTTGAAACACTGAGAGCTGATCCCCCCCCACATCTTTCCCATCCCCCAGGGTCCAAGGGAGAACTCCAAACGTGTAAATGATTTATTATTTATCATTGATTTGTGTTATTTATGGAGCGGGTGGCGCGATCCCATTCACGACGGCCATCGGCAGCCTGCGGCAGCGAGATACACAGGCCTTTCATTATAACACGACCCAGCGCATTAAGCGAGGGGGGGGGGGTGAAATATAGGCTCATTTGATTAATACCGGCGCAGAAAGTTAATAATATATACTGCTAACTTTAGTCTAATGTATCTAGGTTGGGTTTGTCTCCCTCCTACCCCCCCCCCAGAATGGATGGGTGCAAAAAAAAGTAATAAAGAAACACTTTATTAGGAAGGAGAGTGGGGAACTCAGAGATTTACAGCGTGAGACCTGGAAGGCTGGGGGGGGGGGCTTGCATGGCAGGCTGGGAATACCGGTGCTTTCTGGGAATGGTGACCACATTCCGACAGGCATTCCCAGCACCCTGATCTCGGCTATGAGGGCAGACAGCACAGACGACAGGACTCGGAAAGCCAGGGACGCCAGGTCACCAAGGGCAACCGCGGGGGATGGGCTGTAACCCCAGCACCTCAAGGGACTGGGCGGAGTGTGTCCCATTACCCGGGGTTACAAGTGTCCACAGTCGCAAGGGTGAGGTCAACTGGTGGGGGCGCCGAGGCAGCCACAACACTCTGGGGAACTGGGGCGCAAGTGGGGGCAGGAGAAGTCGCCCAGGTAGAGGCGAGCTGGCGGGGGAGGGGAGCAGGTGTTAGCCAGTGGAGATGGCTAGTGTGGAGGCAGAGGAAAAAGTGAGAGGTCACCCCCCTGAGCGCACGCTAACACTCACAATGGGCAGTGTGGGCGGAGCCTGCCAGCACGCAGAGCTAGAGGCCGACCTCAACGGAGAGTCCTAGCTGTACTGCAGCCTCCCGGACTCCGAACCCCCGCAGACAGGCAGGCGAAAAGGGAAACCGAACAAAACAAGAACGCAGTGCATCTCGTGCCTTGGTGAACAAATAGGGTTATGCTGTCCCACCGTGAAGGAGCCGTTTAACCTCCAACAAACATGTCGGCAGGAAAGAGGCTGCTGACTGGGACACAGCAGGGTCAACCCTATCTGTAAATATATAAGGCATGCGAGGTATAAGCCAAGATCATGGACATCGTCAGTGCTGCTTGATGTAACATCTCTGATCGGCACTCGTGCCTTTCTGTCTGATCCTGGTTTCATTAGCGGTAATGCACACAGAAATGGCCATAGGTATTTATCACACAAACCGAACCTGCCGGTAGCAGTTGACACATGGAGGAGGTGTCCAGCCGTTTCAGAACCTCACTCTCTCTCAGAAGGCTGAAGACCGAACTTCTGATACCTGGCAAGGAGCATTTTCTGCCCCGATCAAGGCTGGAGGGAGGGGTGTTCTAGCGACCGGTCCCACAAAGACCTTGTGCTGACTCACCTGCCAGCCAGCCAACGAGGGGCAGACATGCCAGATGGGTGAAGGGGGGGGGGGAGAAGTGGTCAAAGCGGAGTCTGATGTGATGAAGGGTACAAACGTGCAGTGAATAATTATAAGAGCGCCAGGTGGGTGCCCGAATGTCCTCCATCAACCTTGTTGATATCACCATAACGGCGCAAGTGAATATACTAGGTACTGCTGGGAAACGCAGTTCATTGGAGTGTGGGGGAGGGGTCACATTAGCTGTAGTAGCTCTGAAGTACCTTTACCACTCTGCCACTAGATGGCGCAGTCATTTAGGACTAGCATCTAAGACCAAAAGATCAGGAACTCCATGCCTTGTATTAAGTTAGTAAGTAAAACTGAATAAAGTCCAGGTTAAAAGTGAAAATGATGAAAATTCAAAAATAGGAACAGTGGAACGGGCTAAAAAAACGCAAAAGATCATTGACATCTTTTGCTTTACTGCAAAGTTCTGGACCCTATGGCCAGCGAGCGCTCACAGCACGGTGCAGGCACTGCCAGGAATCGGGATTACCGAGGTCCCGGCGATGGACACATGCTCGCCCCCGAAGCGGCAAGAGCCAACAGACGACAGGATCAGAGGAAGAGTAAGCGGAGAGCCCCGGAAAAGCGGCCCCGCAGTCTAGCCAGGGCGTCACGCTCCCCCCCCCCCCCCCCCAGAGAGACGTGCTCCAGCACGCGTGGAGCATGCCACAGAACCGCCAAGCCTTACTCACCCCGCCCACTTGACGTCAGACTCCCCTACCTCCTGGCGCCAGTTACAAGAGAACCCCCCCCCCCCGTGCTCTGCATGTGCCTGGATCCACACAGACTGCTGACCTCCCAGAACTCACCTCTATCCAATAATTGGTAGGACCAGCCCAGACAAACCAGCCTGAACCAAGAGCTGATAAAGAGTGTGTATGGGGGGTGCAAGGATGCAGTGGATCTCTATCAGCTGGGGGGGGGTGGGGCTGCGGTGTCTCCAGTTCACCTGGAGGTCGAGAGGATGCCGCCGGACACGGAGTCCAGGTCCGTTCCTCGACGGCTGCCGCTCGGTCCACATAGCCCCCTCCCCCGCCGTGCCGGACAGAACGAAGCATCTGCCTCGCGGTGGCCGGGCCAGCTCGGGGCGCCAAGCGCGCGGGGGTGCCTACTGCAGGCCATCTGCGGGCCTGGCACCCGCTCAGCAGTCCTGTCCAGTAGGAGAGAGAAGCCGCGCCGGTTCAGCTGAGAAACGCTTTCGGCGCTGTATAGCAGAAAAAACCCGCCGGCACGAGCCGGGCTTCCAGGACTGCGCAACGCGGCTTACAGGCACAGCACAGAGAACGGCGACGCAGTGGAGGGCTGGAAAATCGGGGGTCCCAAAGCTGGCATGTACCGGCTCTCTGAAAGGTAACCCCCTCCCCCCCCAGCCCGTTAGCCGTCTGACCGAGCGGCTTAGCCAAAATCACCTCTGAATGCCGAACATCCTGCCAATTTGTTGTGCCACCCCTCACCCCCCGTGCCGAGGATAGATCCGGTGAGCCTTAAGATCCACGCAATATGAGTGTCTTGTCCTTTTAAAATAGAGTAGAATTAAGGGCTTTCACAGCCTGGGGGGGGGGGGTCATCATCATTGGCTGTTTAAGAAACCCAACTGAAGAGTGTCCTGAGAATTCATAACAGTACCTGTGCTGGAGTAATTCTAGGCTCCTAATAGCCCTCCCACACACACACACACACACACACACACACATTCATATCTTTGTGGACTGTCCATTCACTTCTACGGGCATAACCCAAATCCCAACAATGACAATCTTAACAACTCCCCAACCCTAACCTTAACCCTAAGTAACTAAACAAAACAAAAGTCATTGTGCATTTTTAGTTTTTTGCTTTTCACTCTCATAGGGATATTGCAAACTGTAAACACCCCAAGACAGCACTCTGACCTCAGCCAGGCTGAAGATGCTGTCCGCTGGCCAGTGTTCACCTATGAATAGCCAAAAGCACTCTGCCCCACGCCAAGGACAGCCAGCCCACAACACCCCTGTCCCTCATGAACACACTCAGCCCAGAGAAGCGGTCCTTCATCTTATCAGGAGACTGACACAGGACACTGAAGCCCTCATCAATGAAGGAAGCTTCCACCCGTCTCCGGGCAGCTGGATCCAACTGCAGCAGCCGTTCGACTCAAACCAGGTATGAGGTTAAACTGGCCGGTGCAGCAGGAACAGGAAAGGCCACAGATGACAGGCCTTCGCTGACGGAATCTCCTGCCGTTTCCCGGTTAGGGGTCGCCTCGCTTCTCCTGGCCACCCAGCATGTCGAGAGGCGCCTCCGTGGGATCGCTGTCATTACACTGCAGTCAGCTTTCCCGGCGTCGGTGACGTACCAAACACACCTGGTCTCACAGCCCTCGATTTCACTCAACATCCCGACTGTAAAGTATTAATCCCCTACGTCAGCCTCTCCTGCGGTTTTCTCGATATTATCCAGATTGTGGCAAACAAGGCAGAAAAAGGGTGGAAGAGGATGGGGACAGAGGTGACACAGGAGAAGGCCAGAACAGACTGCCACTAGGGGGGGCACTTTGGGGCCGCAAGGCCTAGACGAAGAGTGGAGGTTCCATCCGTTTTTCCCCTCCATATCTGCACCGAAGACAAACAGTCTGACCAAGGTGTGGTCTGGTGGCCTGTCCTGAGTGACAATGCCAAGATGGCCTGGTCCGACGCAGGAGACTGTTGCCTACAAGGAGCGGGGGGTATTCTACTCGGGGAGAACTGGAGCCCAAAAGTATGCACACACGTGCGCGTGCACGCACAAACACACAAACACACACGCACATGCACACACACACACACACAGACACAGGCACGCAGACACTCAGAGGCATGCATACACAGACACACTAATGTACATATTTTTGTCTTCATTCCATTTCTTGTGGGTAGGGAGCACAATTTACTTTGGCTAATTAATATGAACGTAGTTTTACCATTATGCATGAAATCCTACATTAAAATTTTTTACTTGCGCATTTTAAAAACCGCTAATAATGAAATTCAACTGAAAATATGCATCAAAAAATATAGTTAATAAAAGTCATTGACTTTTAAAAGTGTGCATTTGGAAACAGCATGAACTATGAACTAGCTAAATGTTTATTCTGAGCAAACCAGTTTTCAGGCAGCATGGTGTGGGTGTCTAAAGACAGCGACAAGCTCATCTACGTATTCAATTCATGTTCCTCCCGATGACAAAATATGAAAGATGCGGAAGAAATGGAATAACTGCAGATAAAATTCACAGCAGCACATCGAGAGCACGGAAGATGATGGAGACAGGACATCGAGACCATGAGAGGTGACAGAGAGACGGGACTCCGAGACCGCGGGAGGTGAGGAGATGGAGACAAGACACCGAAACTGTGAGTGGTGACAGAGACGGGACACAGACTGAAGAACAGCAATGATACAAGAACAAGACTGAGACTCATCACACAAACAGAAGACTGAGACTCATAACAAAACCAGAAGACTGAGACCATGCCACAGTGGTGAAGGAGGCAGAAAAAAAGTAAACAGGCAGCCACAGGACGGTGGAGGCGCTGTGGGAGCACAGGCCAGCGGTAGGAGTGACTCATGTAGAACTTTCCGCAGGACAGCTCACATTCTCCAAAAGGCCGTTATTTTCACAGAAGGAAACCGCAAGCGGCTGGGTCAAGGCTTTTCCAGTGCGGCTATAAAAATTCAATGCCTGTTTTTCTCCCCCCCCACCCGTCCCCCCCCACCCGTGCTCTCTCTCTCTCTCGCTCTCTCTCTGTACCCGAGTTTCGGCCCACTTCCCGCGCTGTGCGAACATGTGTTTTCACAGCCCTCGGGAGGAACGGCTGGGACTCGTTTCCGATGTTCCCGTGAAATCTGACGGACGACATCCCACGGCTGCCACCGCAGTGCCGCCTCCTTGCACTCGCCTCCCGCTCCCGCCTAATGTGCTCTGCCGCGGAGGACTGCCTCCTCCACATACTGGGATCGGGCCTCGGACAAAACTCCGGATCTGATTGGTGGCTGACCTCAGTCCATCCTAGGATGGACCCCTTTGTGGCTATGAATCAAAGGCTCCTGGTCGACCTTTGAGAATCCCTCAGCCAGACGTGATCCTTTTAAGGGAAGTTGTACCGCACAGGGGATACATCCCCCCTCCCCCCAACCAGCTCCGAGCCTAAACAGACATACACATGGTGCTGAGCGAACCGAGATCATCACTGCATTTGTGTGTCTGTGTATGCGTGCCTCTGAGTGTCTTCGTGCCTGTGTCTATCTGTGTGTGTGTGTGTGTATATACAGGGGCTGACAAACTCATAACAGGGTTGACGCTCATCCCCGAAGCGGGAGGCATTTCCGAATGCGCTTTTTGAATGCGCGACACCAACAAGCAGCACTGTGCCACCCGACCGAGGGCAGTAGTACGAATGGTCTCAGGCTGCCGCACTGCCGTGGCGACCCACGCAGGTTAGGGTCTCGCTGCGAGCCGGACCGCAAACGGATAACTGCCTGCTTCAAGGCACATACTCAACCGGGACTAATCCAGCAAAAAGAGGGGGGGGGGGTAAGGGGAGGGGGAGAAAGCCTGCAAGCCAGCCAGGTCGCAAACAGCTTGCAGGTCCCATCTGTTTCCTGCCCGGGGAGGTTTTGAACGTGAAGGACAGCAGTCACCAGTAAATGGCTTTGGAACATGTCAGGCAGAAGCTGAAGGTTCCATCAATTTTTTTTGCTTGTGTCCAAGAAAACAACTAGAAGAAAAACACAGAATGTTCCGGCATCCTCAGCCCTCATCCGATCAGAGCACCCAACAGCTTTCGGGAGCCCAGTCCGCCTCAATGGGTCCAATGCGCCCTCAGGATCATCACACGCCCAAGAGGACTTTATCCCCGCGTCCAAACTGAAACCGGACAGCGGTCTCGGAGACGCCATATCGGCATGGCGACGGGATGCAGGAAGCAGGGGCAGCGCTCAGCCGGGCACGCTTGCTAACGAGCTTAACGAGCCTGGTGAGCTTAACGAGCTCGATGGCGATTCATTCATAAAAGCTCCTCGGATCTCGGCGCGGCTGCCGGACGGGCGTGACCTGGCAAGGTCCACGGTGCACGTCGACAAGCAGAATGGGGGGGGGGGGGGGATTAAATGGAGGGGGGGGGGTAACGTGGGTAATGTAGGCTCTTACCAGAAGGAATGTGGTTCAGTCCAGATGGCTTCAGAAGCTGCAGGGACTGGTCTTTGCCGGGACGTCCATCTGCAGGAGAGAGAGAGCACTCCGCTTCAAATATAGTCCGCAGCATTGGGGAGCGAGGCTTCGCCGGCGCGGAGACGCTAAGCGCCCACGCCAGATCCGTGTGAGAAGCCCATCCCGGCCCGCTGGCAGGGGCCGGCCCTCCGGCGCCGAAGACAAAGGGCTCGCGATTAACGGACGCGGCTCTGCGCGGGCGAAGCTTAAATCCTCCTAGGAGCCAGCGAGGGAGGCGGGACGGAGAGCCGCGCCTCCGCTACGCGTCCGTCAGCGTCAGGGGCCGCTCGTTACACTAGCCCGTTATTGGCTCCGTGTGGTAACTGTGAGAGACGCAGAGAGGGAGGCAGGGGGCGGGGCAGGGGGAGTGATAGTGACACGCACATGGAAATAAAACCCAATGCGTGAAACGACTCACGCTAACGCAACACGGAGCGAGATACCCCCTCCCCCCACCTCCACGGGCACCGGAGCGGAGGGCAAGGGAGAGCAGCGGCGGTAATTATGGAGGGAACATGAAAAGGCTGCTGGAGCAGCAGGGCCTGGGAAGATGCAGCTATAAATAGCTGGCAGGGAGAGTGAGGGTGGGGAGGGAGAGAGAGATGGAGGGAGGGGCTGTAGGAGAGATGGAGGAGAACATCAGCATGCAAAAAGCGGACATGGACGCATGAGTGCATGCACACGACAGAGCGAAGCATTTGTACCACAAACAGGGAGATGCGTCGTTTTCCCGCGATCGTGAGCAGAGTCCGGAGCTGGACCGGGAAGCCATGACAGAACCAGCAGGTCACGGAAAGCAGCCCCTCTCACACAGGCACAGATACTCAGATATCCCCCTCCTACCCCCAGTAAAAGAACATTTCAAATCAGCAGACCCCCCCCCCCCCAGGTGACCCCCCAGGGGTCCACAGGAGCATGAAGCTGTTTCAGGGGGAAACCATCACGATGACAGTGAGGTTCTCCCAAAACGCCCAGATCATACCCATCTATTTACATTTTACGTATTTAGCAGAAGCATTTATCTGAAATTATATACAATTGGGAAAGCAGGGGCAGGGGCCCTTTCCAGAGGGGGGGGGGACGCAAAGACCCAGAGAGACCATCACACACACGATGGGGAGCAGGGGTGCATACGTCAGGCAGGACGAGACGCCTGTCTTCCGCCCACCAAATGTGTGTGGAACCCTCTACCTCATGGTATCCCAAAGACAGCCCACCAAAATCTGGGCTTTCTGCCTCCCCCAGTAGTTTGGCAAAACTTTCCCACGGAGTCAGATCACGTCTGCGGGATGGACAGTGTGGGGGCCCAGGCGACGAGGCCAAAGAGGCACTTTTATTTTGGGCGGCGAGCTTGTCTCTCTGTAAAGGCGGACGGCAAGAAAGTGAATAGGTCCGAGCCAGACCGCTAACAAATGAGAGTGTTGCTGTGATCACTGCGTGTCTGACGATCGTAAGCAGCCGTTAAGTACTCACCCTGCGGACAGTGGGGCTGAAGCCGCGGTCGGCGGAAACATTACTGAGGTTTTGCCTTGCCCTGCAGAGGCTGCACGCCGCAAAAAGTGAAGCAGACCAGGACGTACTTGCCAGCACTTCCTTCTGTGACGAGCCGAGAGGGGTGGCAAGTGGGGGGGGGGGGGGGGGCAAGACCCCCACATATAGCAGACAGATGGGGAGATGGGGCGGACAGGCTTTGCCACGCTATTTTGATGGGTGATCCAGGCTGAGGTCATGATTAAAACATGGCCAAGCCTGGAAAATGGAATATTCATCAGCTCCCTCCCCACCCCCCAACACACCCCCAAGTCAAATAAGAAAATGACAACGGGGGGGGGAGTAGCAAAGGCTGGAGGGAGTCGGCGAGCGGGGGCAGCGAGGAGCGCGGCGCGGTGTGCAGAGCGGTTTGTGCAGCCCGGGCACGTCCGCGGCGCTCTTCCCTCTCCGTTCTATTTTTGGAACTCTCCCTGGATCCAGCGGCCCCGATGCCGGCACCGTAATGGCATTTTAATTAGCCGGGAGAGCGCCGCGCATCTCCGGGTCGGGGAGACGGAGTGGCCAAGGAGGAGGGTGCTGAATGCAGGCCGGCGGAGGAGGGGCCTGCATTTGCGCTCAGCGGCCTGCCACTCTGAGGGCTTCATACAAACTGAGATCGAACAGGAGGTTTGAAGACAAAAGGAGGAGTCACAGTGCCTGCGCATAATTTCAATCAAGCCATACTATGAGCTGCCCCCTGCAGGTGAGAGTCATTCACAGCACGGGCCACTTTCCAGCAGATTCTGCACAGCAGAAGGCAGCCGATTAGTCCTCTAATCCAATCAATGACTAATTAATGAATTTAAAGCTGGGACACGCCCAAAGGTGCGACGTCGTCCCCGGCCAAAACCAGCCCAGCTTGCCAGCTGCTGGTTAACTTCCTTTAAATGCTTTAAAATCATACACTGATGTCAATCACTTCCTGCTAAAATATACATTTCTTTCTCAAAATGGTAGTTTTACTAGGTTCTTCGATATTGCGATTACGTTGCATTTCAACTGCGTTCATATGCTGCACCTGATTACACAGGAATTTATATTCTAGGTGACGGTGGGCGGCCCGAGTTCTCGGTTCTGATCCACTCCTCTTTTTAGGGAGCTCGTTGGTGGGTAATCTAAGTTGGAGTGATTCCCTGTGATGATTGGCTGATAAGCACCTGTATGGGAATGATGTCAGCGAGGATAATGACTGGGGCGTCGTTGTTGAGATCAGCAGATTTTCGGGAATGACAGGATCAGCCGGAGGTTCAGGCTATGAGGGCGAAGAACCAAAAGAAAAATAAAACTAAATAAATCTTTAAGGACCAGCAGTGGGGTATTCAAAGAACAGCAGGTTCCACATTAATCTCCGGTAAGCATGTGCAAGGGGGCAGCATTTGGCTGCAGACACACGAGAGGGTGCCCCCCCCCCCCACTGGCAGAAAAACGGGGCTGAAATCACCAGGCAGCCTGACGCTGGGTTCTCCTGACATCACAAACACCGCTGGGCAGTTTCATTGGATGAAAGAAGACAAGCCCCGCCCATTTGTGTTTCCCACCCCGAGGCCCCGCCTCCACAGGGTACAGAATGCGCTGGCGGTCTCCCCCATCCGAGAGGATGCTGCTAATTACATCAGCGGCCCCCCAGGCGACCTCTGCACAGGGCCCTTGCAGGAACTGGGAAGCAGACCTTCCAGTGCTTCATCCTGACGAGTCCCAGAATCCCTCTGGTGTGATACCAACACCCCCCCACGAGCATTTCACACAAGGTCACCTTGGTCATCCCACTTTTATGATGCGGGGGGGAGAAGGGCAACCATTTCGGCCAGTCTGCTAGACTTACTGCTGCACAGGGGGGGGCCACGTGATTTGAAAAAACAAGCAAAGCCGTGCTGCGTCCGACACGCTGTGCGGATAACGTGAAGTGACCCCCCCCCCCCCCCGCCCCCCGGTGTTTCCACCTTCCTTAAAGGGACAGCACCTCCTGCCTGGGAATGTGGTTCAAGGGGCCACTGCCACTCCCCGTCCAGCCACCCACACCACGCACACGTCACAAGGCACCCTGGGGGCTCCGGCGAGTGGCAGCTACTGGCAGGATAGGGAGGGAGGGAGGGCCGGCGATTGGCAGGAAGAGGCTGACGGCCCACCGCCAGCAGCCTGCTGAGCCCCCCCCCCCCCCCAACCCGCTCGCACCAGCAGCCCCCGCTCACACCTGCCGATGTGAGAGAGCGGCCCAGCTGCTTCCTACAGCCCGGGTCCAACGTCCTCAGGATCGCCTTCCGGAACGTTCTTCGGGCGGACGGGGAGGGAGGGACGAGCTTTGGAGTAGAGACCACCCACCCAATTTTAATTTAAAACAGAGCAGAGACCTTTCACAGGCTCTCTGTCATCAGCTACGCCTCAGAGAAGATCGAGCAGAGTTACTACAAAGCCGTCCGTCTACACAGGAGGAGATGATCCAACTCAGGAAAACGTCCATCCAGCCATGAGTGTAAGAAAGAGTTTGATGTGGGTGGTGGGACACACACACACACACACACACACAACTTTTTTGGGGGTAATGAATGAAGCCAAATAAAATATGGGGGTACAGGTGCCTCCCCTGAATCTAGCTCAGCTCTACTCTCTAAACTCCGAAGGGAGGGAGACCATCCACCTCGCTCTGTCCCAGGAGAACACGGCAACTCCAGACAGTGATGGGCACGGATACTCGTTCTAGCTCTGCTCTGATCCAAGGGGGAGGGAGCGTGGTACTGAGAGCCCCCCCCCCATAAACCCCCTCCCGGCCCCCAGCATGCTCTCGACTGAAGAGGACCTTGGGCCAGATAACGCCGGAATACTCCAGCGCTGACGCTCCGGGCCCAGCAGCGCACTCGAGCTGCGCGAGGACACTCAGGGTCCGGCGCAGACGCAGCTCCCGGCCACTGGGGCGGCGCTTTGTTATCCCGGAGCCCTTTTACACTCTCCGACTACGGCCACTTACACATGTTCCAGCCATATTAAAAAGCTACTTAACAGGCACTTAGAAGCCAGCAAGGCCCAATGGGGGGGGGGGGGGGGGGAGCACTGCCCTGGCCCTGCAGCGACTGGGGAGCCAGTTCTTCGGGGAGGGGGGGGGGGTGTGTGTTTCCAGGCCGTTTCCTTGGGGACGGTAAGCAGATAGGAGACATTTGGCCAGCTAGCAGGCAGCCCCACCCCAGCAGAGGAATTAATAACCTGGAAATTCGAGATCCCTCACTGGGGGGTGGGGGGGGGCGATAAAAAACAGTCATCAGAGCACTGGGGAGAGAGAGACAGCTGCGGAAACCCTGAATGGCAGAATTGGGGGGGGGGGGGGGGGTTAGGGGTCAGTTCTGCACCGTGTCTATTTATTCCTAAAAGGACAATTTCAAAGATTTGTGTATTAATTCCCAGGAAAAGAGAGCAGCCCAGCCGCCCCCCCAGCCACCCCCCACAAATCATCCCAATCGATAGGGCCACAAATGGGGGAAAGGGATATTTTGAGAAGGGGGCAGAATGTGGGGGGTGGCGGAGCGGGGGCAGAGAGGGGCTGCCAAGCGGGTGTGAGTGGCAGAGAGAGGAAGGTTATTCTAATCGGGGGCTCAGATGACAGCCATTAGCGGGCCGGCGAAGCACCCTGACAGCCCCCCACATTATCATAACCCACGCCGCCGCAACGATTATTCCTAAATGGGCTTCTTTTTTCCCAGATGCTGCTCCAGTTACTTGCCATGATTGTGATTCAGAGGGGGCCCATTAACCCTTACGATCATCTCCGTTCCAGGATGCCGGCCCCATAACAGTCTCTCTCGTCGCCACAGGCTGAGAAACAAATGCTCGATCCAGGAGAGACGCTGGAGCAGGGAGTACGCGGGGGAGGGGAGGGGGTGATCTCAGATGGAGGAGATGCTCTGAAATGGTGGAGGGTCCTTGCTTGAAGGTGCAGGAAGATGATGGATGCCTCACTAAAATGGACACTGAGCCATGCATGGAATTGGACAGAGGTGTAACCCGCTCAATGGATGGCGCCACTAGGGGGCACCTGTCCAAGCGCACCAACGGCAGGTTGGCAGGCTGCTTCCAGAGCCGTCGGGGAAGGATCTGTATCAATCTGGCAGCAGTGCGTCGTGACACAAGGTTATTAGCAGGAGTCCAAAGTTAATAATTAAAAAAACGCTGCACGCATGTTAAAAACTGCCATCATCCCCTCTAGGTAATTCTGGTGCTCTCTCGCCAGGACATGAAGACCTACCACAAGAACCTCGAGAGTGTTTTGCCGTAAAACGTGTGGTTTGAGTTATACCGGAGCACACACCGCGTCTAGGATACGGGGAACCACCGTATCGATTCATGGAAACGTTTTAAAATGTGTGTTTATTTGGGGACAGCTGAATAATTCAGGTGTGCGTAAAGCGATCGAGTCCCCGGCGTAATGGTCCATTACATGCCTCTCTGCTGCAGAGAGGGTCTTTTAAATGGCACTAGAACAATTACAGCAGGACCTCTAGGCAAGAATGAGGCTTAACGAACGCAAACCTGTTTACATACCGGCGCTGTTAATGGGACGTGAATTAGGACCGCGTTTAGGTGGGCCTTATATTGGTCCGTCATGGAAGGACACGACCGTCGAGATGGATGGCTGTCCCTGGAGGCGTTAAGGGTGTAAACGCGTTTAGGGTACAGAGAGGGGGCGCTGTCACGTCACATGGGTCATAAAGGCAGAGGGGGGTGGGATGCAAATGGGCCTGAGTCGGCGCCGGGGGGGGGACGCAGCGCGCTGTCACGGGGGGGGGGGGCTTTATAAAGCCGGTTAACACACCCCGGATCAGCTTCTGCGGCGGCACAATTAAACAAGAATGTCTTTGTCCGGCTAAGCTAGCACTAATAACAGGCTCTAACTTAATGACCCTTTTCAGGCTGGGAAAATGAGCCCGTTGGAGGCAATAATACAATCCTTGCGCGAGCGATTGCGATACGAGCAAAGCTCTTTGGAGGGGAGGTTAGGGCGTGATGTCCGTCAGCGCGTTCAGGAAGCGTGTGGAGCATTTATTTGCCGATACAAACGGCACATTTCTCACTGTAGGGCGCCCCCCCCACAGCGAACCCCGTACCCTGCGAGTGGGTGGCACAATGAGAGGTGGGACTTCCTGTCTAAGGGCAATTCCATTTCCCAAAAAAAGAGGAAACGATGGTTGTCCTTCAAGAATTCCAAATTTTCAAAAGCAGCCTGGGCTAGCGGAACGCCGTACGAGCCGAAAAGCCACCCACCGGCGATCCGGGGGAGTACGAGGCATTCGGAGACACACCGCAAGGCGTAGCTCCTGTCACGTGTGGGCGGACACGCGTGTGGCGGCGGGAACATGCATCAGGGGCGATTAAGGTAACAGAAATGAGTGCTGCTGGCATCTTTCATGACTGACTGAAGACGCAGAGAGAAACGCGAGCGGCTTGCCGTCAGCCGCCGTGTCTCCGGAGCCGAGCCCCACGCCGGCAAATCCCTGCCGAGACGGTACGTCAACGTGGGCGGGAAAAACACAGGCAGAAATTTCGTTAAAGCGCTCTGAGTGGCTGCCCGTCCTTCCTTAGGTGTCAGTGGGATGAGGGGTGTCCGTCGGGGGCTCCACACTGCTACCAGCATGTACCCCCCCCCCCCCCCGGACGCAGCACAAGATGACAGCCTGCAGCCTTCCCTCCTGGACCTACACACCACAGAGGCCTCCAGGACCCAGCCGCCCGACTCGACTCCCGTCTGGATATGGAGACGCGGACGAACACGCTCCAACATAATAAAACACTAGGGGCAGGTCAGGGATGCTTGGCAGTCTAACTGCGGGTCTGTGGGCTGCGGGAGAAGGCCGAAGCACCTGGAGGGGTGTGTGGCGGGTGAGGACACTGTGCCCGAGATCGGAAAGGCGTCAGTACAAATGCCAAGGAGCGATTTCACCGTAACCCCAACTGCTCCAGTCTCAATTGTACTTCACTTTGCATGTCAGATGAACGAATGAATGCCGAACTCCGCGCACACAGAGCAGAGGCAGGATTCGAACCTGCTACCCACTGAGCCACACACGGCTCAAGCATCCACAAACATAATTAATGGTAACAGGCTGGAACCGACTGCCTTGCTTACAGAGACCGGGGCGGCATCGCTTATACACACACGGCATCAGCCAGCGACGTGTGAAAGCCAGAGATAATCTGGAAGAAGGGGATTACAGAATATTTCCGGGATGAGTAAATTAATTTGCAAAAATACGTGCAGCAAATTATTAATCAATCAGCAGCGGTTTTATGGGATGCTGAAGGCCCATCTGCTGTGCCTTCGGTGTCGACTGAGCGGCACTGGAGTGGCATCGCTGTGCCCTGGGCTGTCAGCGCGAGGCACTGTCACAGAGCATGTACATACAGCCACACGCCTCAACTTTTCTGCACGTCCGGGGTGGGGGGGGGGATCACGAGGGCGTTATGGCACAATTACCGCACCAGGGCACCAGAGATGCGGCTGTGGTTGGGGTCGTCATTTAATCCCATGTTCCTGCCCTGCGCTGGATCACTGCCGGGCTTCGGCATGATGCAGGCGTGTGCCTCGAGAGACCAGGGGACGAGTCAGACTGCATACCCCCCCCCCCCCCACACACGGCAGTTTAACACAGAACAAAGGGCTGGAGGGTCTGGGAGATGTGACAGGGAGGGGCGCCAAACCGCCACGCCGCCTCTGCTCACATTACCGCCGTCAGCCGCGGCTTCTGTCTCCTATACGAAAGAAACCGCTAATCCGCCCGGCTAATCTTTCGCACCCTCCGCTCTTTAAATTAGCTGTCTGCGCGGCGTGTAATGAAAGTTTGTGGTGGCCAATCTCCCGGGCGGTCGCAAGACGTGTCGGCCTGAAAGCCCCCCAACCTCCTGAACGCGCACAGACCACCACCCATTCTCGCTAATGACACACATCCTGGGACGACTTCAAACGCATTCCCTATGGCCGCAGAGGCGCTCCCACAAAGCCCGCAGGGGGTCGACATGTTTCCAGATTTAGAGGGGGGTCACCCGCCCACTTCCTCTCCGAGGAGTGTAGCTCATGATGGGGGTGAAGTTTTGGACGACTTACCTGGTTTTTACCCAGAGGAATCCCCCCCCCCCCATTTCTCCACAAGGGTTTCCCGGAATAAAAACAAAGGTGGTTTTAAACTAAATGAGAGGCGGGGCCCTCTAAGCGGGGCTCCGGGCTCCAGACTCCCCTGGGTGTTGCACCTTGAACACTAAAAATTTCCTGATTAAGTAGAACCGATCAGGGAGGAACGCGGGAGGTAATAACCTTGCTGTCATCTCCCGACATCTCATGTGGTTTAAACACAAATACTTCAGGGCCTGCCTTTTATGCAGCTTCCAAAGGGAAAGAACTGTTTGCATAAAAGTGAAAAAATAACATGTAATGCATCTGCTGGGACAGGAAACTTTCCCCTGTTCCAGCTGGAATCGACCTGGGTGCAGCATTAAGGGATCTGGGAGGAGAGTCACTGGACCCAGGAAGCACCGAACCGGGCCCCGCAAACCGGGCCCCGCAAACCAGGCCCTGATCAGATACAGTGTCAAGGAGGGCCGACCTATCAGCCCGTCTGACCTCCCCAGTAAAACGTGTCAGAATCATAACCGAACGACCCCCCAAGTGGGACGGCAGGGGGAAAACACTCTACTCTGAAAAACATCCACGATGCTGCCTGCTGACGTCTCTGTGGCAGGGGGCCCTGGGGGGGGGAGCGAGAGCTGAGTCCTCTAAAAACTTAACTGCCCTTTTAAACCGTTTGAACTGGAACTGCGATCCAGAACATTCCGGGTAGCTAGCCAAAAAAAATTCCTCACACGTGGGTCTTCCTGACGTCAAGGAGGAAAGCAGGGAAGGTACAGCCCCCACACCCCCCCCCCCTTCCCAGCTCGCAAAGCGATGAGAGATTGCGAAATGACGGAGAGGAGCAGGACAAACTTTTCAAAGCACTAATGATGATGGCCTCGTCCAGCAGGCACAGGGCTGCATGGACCGGCCAGCCAACATGGGACTGGAATAAAATAATTACTGTCCTGCCATGACAGGCCTGCTGACGAGGGGATTAGTGGAGTGTCCATTCCTCGGTGGAGAAGAGGTTTTAATTACGAGTCAGACTCCCGCCTGGCTGGTAATGTCGGCTAAGCAACACTTAAAACTACCCTGCTCTGTGTGCTCCAGCTCTCAGGAGTCAGGGGGTACTGCTGGGGTACTTGTAGAAAATTATACTGAAACAGTTTTTGGGGCAGAAATTACAAAGAAAGAAAAAATAACTCAGATATTCATAAAGGTGCAGGTGAGGAGCATCTTTCTGGGACAGAGATGTTGGCAAGAAAAATATTTTTAAAAAATACCCCATTGTGCCAGGACAGTTTGGGGACACAGTGGGACAAGTTCTCTACGGCCATGGTAACGCAGACCGGGGGGGCATGACCTTACTTACGGGACGCTCCTCAGTGGAGCAGGATCAGGGACGGTATGCCTGTGTTTGGAAGGTCGCTGGTTCAAAATCCCTGGGTTGGCAAAGCGATTTCATCATTGGGGCCCTGAGTGAGGCCCTTAACCCCCTAAAATGATCTGACCCTGCTTTCTCAAAAAATGTACGTTGTTTTGGATAAAAGCATGAACAAAACATGCAAAAAAACTGACGTCTCAAGATTCAAATGCATTTCATTCTTATGAGTTTCCTTCCCTCTTCCTGTTCAGGAGCTGACAGAAGAGGCTTTTTAAATGTTACATCCACTACGGGCTGAAGGAGAAGCCCCCTCGCCCCCCCCCCAACTATGAGGCAATCAGCCTCTCCTCACGAATACCAAACCCAATTAACTGACAGCAAATGCGCCGCGTGAGACACCGTGCCGGTCAGGCTCATCACCGTGGTTACGTTAACCAAAATCCTCCCTATGGGTCTTGGGGTGGGGGGGGGGGATAATATGAGTCAGTCGTTTATACCCAGCTGGTCCTGGACCAGGGCAACCGGTGCCGAGCATGGCTTCTGCAAAAACAGTGCCAAACAACAAAGCAGGATATCCCCGATTGGGCTGAAATGACTCAACCATTTACAGCTCACGTTCGCCTCCCACCTAGAGGGAAAGGGGGGAAAATGGCCTCTGGGCTCACTGAACAGCTGCTGGCAAACAGGGGATGTTTATCGTAAAGCTTTGGGTGATGTGGCAATTTATAGGCGAGCGGCACATGGAGGAACCAGAGACAACTGCTCCATCAGCGCGGGCGGCCAAACAATCGGCGTCTGTCCGGGGCTCGCGCGTGTAGGAGGCCCGCGTCGCCTGGAATAGCCGCAGGCGGAAGCAAGCTCCGGGGCCGGAGTGGACCAACTTGCTCATCCAGACACACAGAGCCAGGGGGCGCTGTTGAGCCAAGCGGGCACTCTCGTTGGGCTCCTGGTGAGTGCCATGGCCCGATCACTGCCACGTTCGGTTAAATGACAACACGTAGGGCTTAATCATGGTACAAGCGGGGGCCGCAGAGGGAAGGTGTGGTGGGGGGTGCTGGAAAATGATAAACCAGACTTAAGGTCCATTTTCACCTGAAATCTGAAATCTCTCGCAGAGAGTTTCTGTTCCCGTCAAAAATAAAGGTCGTGATTTTCTTCAAGCGTGAAAGATAACCTCTTCCCTCTGTGCATGTGAGATCCCGAAAAAGTTCCCCCCCCCCCCCCACCTCGAATTCGCTCAGCCCTGACGCACCAGCACGTTGTTCACATTCGCAGCTGTACGTCACGTTCCCGGATAGGCCGCCCGCCCCCCCCCCTCTCTCGTCACCGCTCACGGGCAGCTGGCGGCGACGGCAGAGCCGCCAAATCGAAGTCGTGGGAGGGTGATGGACCCGTGCAGATGGCCGCTGGCTGGGTGCCGTCGAACCCGGCGGCTGAAGCTGAGCACGGACACAGCATTTACACGCACACGCGTGTGCGCCACGCTGCAGAATTAGCCACTTTAACACGCTTTCCAGTCCAGGAACTTATCGACATGAGGTGTAAAAACGCATATAGATTCACGTGCAGAAACACACGCGCACAGGCACACACAGAATGCAGGGAGAGACTAAGAGAGCCCTGGTAACAGCTAAATGTGGTCCCTGATCTCAGGGGCCCAGAAAACAGCATAGGCACAGGGGCCCTCAAAAGAAGCCTTTGTACAGCAGTATTTTTAGCACTGCGGACTCAGGACAGCAGGCGAGAAGTGTGAGCCCAGCCTAAGCGGGCGTGCGCACATGTGTTTGGCATGAGTGCATGCGCAGAGAAGAACAGGACCGCAGATGTATGGGACAAACGAAAGGGCCCGTGCTGATTTAAAGTGACAGACATTGGAACCGGGATGGGGGAGTGAGGGGGGTGTTAAACAGTCCTGCAGGAAATACAGGCGCGTATTCTTGGAATGCAGTCTCTAGAAAATGGGGGGGGGGGGGGGCACCATTTGCTCAATCACTGTCCATCTTTAAACAAACTGATTGCCGCGGGAACACAACGTAACCCACATTCTGCATGTCGCACCTCCTTCCATAACTACATACTAGCGCCACCACAAAGATCGGGTTTCCAGCGTGTCTCAGAACGTGACATTAAAGGCCACACGCACCGGCGTTAACAGGGGCAGCTGCTGGGACAAGCTAACAGAACAGCGCAATTATTATTAGGCTTGAAGCTCTATTTTGAGATAAAATTCCACTTCCCAAGGGGCCCCATGAGCAGTGTCCTTCCAGGGTTCAGCGTTATTGGGTATCCAACAGTCATGCTGGTCTCCCTGAACTCTCTGGGGTAACCATGGAGAAAATTGTGAACGACCTTCCTGCAGAAACGCCACGAGAGACAATGGCCGACAGCAGCGAACTGGCACGGCGAGTAACCCTGCGAGAGTGTTGACAAGGAACGTCAAGGAGGCCGTTAGACACCAAGGCCCCGAAGGGTTTCTGAGAGGACAGACCGGTGTGCTTAGACGAAACCAAAGGACGCATCCCTCCATATCGAGAGAAGACATCAACCTGCCAGGCATCATTGAGGATCGGCGGCTCGCTTGCTGGTAATGAGACACGTAGAGTGTCGTACAATAACAGTCTAATCTCGGCAACCCTACAGGATGGTGAGTTTAACAGAGGACAGAGGGCCCTGACCTGAGCGTGACCTCATCACCGTGTTTTCAGCAGGGACAAGTGCCAGAATATCTCAAAGCCCATTGGATTTGTCACCTTAAATCACAGATCTTCACTAAGCACCACAAAAAAACACACACACTTTAACATGACAAGAAAGACTGATTTCCAATAACAGGTATGTCCATGAGTCCCTGTTCTCCAGAACATAAAACCACTGACATGTTCTGCTGTGCTCCACAGGACCACAATAGCTTAGTCTCTTCAATCTGCGTCTGTCTCGCGCACACAGACACACACACACCCTTCCAATTAACGCCCTGGCCAGACCTACTAGCGGTGAGGGGGACCCTTTTACAGGGAACGGGACATGGGTGGAGCCTCCTGCAGGGGAGTTCTCAGGTGAGGGCTCCCCTGAGCACGCAAGAGCTAATTTTACTCCTCCGTGTTGAGACATGCAGCTCCCATCATGCAGAGTGTTACTACGACTTCGGCGAGGTTGCCCGCGGCAATGTTCCGTCCTGATCTTACTGACGTTTTCATGCCTGACACAGAACGGCGCCCCCATCTGACAACACTGCGACGTTCACTGTTCGCCACGTTCACCTTTCCCCATGCCCGAGTGGCTTTTAAAAGCCGTAGTTTCCATTAAGTTGTGGTCTCCTGCTCTCCTCAAATAGGGAAACGAAAACAAACATTACACCGTACAATTATACCCTAAAAAAACGGCCCCGCCTCTCGCAGCACAAGCCGGGCCAGACGTCAGGGACCGTGCCTATGGAGACGACTTGCCGAATTCACAAGCACAGGACTGTCCCTGGTATTTGCTTTCACTCAGATTTTCAGCTTCCACGGCAAACCACAGGATCAGCCAAGACCCGCTCACACAGCTACGCAGCCAGGCTTGGATGAATTTATCAACAAATAAGTGGCCCCATTACCATCCTGATGACGTCTACAAGGAGATGTCAGAAGATGGCCTGTTACAGCAAAGCCAAGCTTCCAAAACGCTTTCCTGTTCGGTCGCCCCGATAAGGGAAAGGTCATTTGGACATCAGGAGGCACAGAGCGGAGATGAATGTGGTCAAAGCTGGACAGAGCTGAAGCTGCACAGGAAACACACACCTGGGAGCAAGAAACAAGGGGACGACTAAATCCAGCAATCAAGTCAGGAGCCAAATCCCACCATAATTAAATGCCGACCCTCTTTGGAAGGACAGAAAAATAACCACTCAGAGCCACAAAGGAAACGCAATAATAATAAAAAAACAACTTAACAAAACAGTAAACACAGAAACCTCCAATGACTTCACCCCAACCTTGTTCTTCACCCAAACATTCCAGGGAACATCTCCACTGCCTTCAAAAATGAAAAGCAGAACCCTTCTCTCCCCCCGACCAAGAATATGTGACTCGAAAACGACACAGAGAGGGGTGCGCAGAAAGATAACGATTTCAAAGGTTAAATGAGCGTAATCATCACCTGTCGGGTCTAATTGGATTTGTTTTCACATTTGGCGTGAACTACATTAACTTCACTCCGGGTACCGGGACCCACTGTTCCATTAGTCAGATTGAACGCCGCTAATGACTACTTTGCGCTCAGCTGTCCGAGCGCATGGCAGCCTCGCTGCGTGGGGGCAGGCACACGCTGACTCAAAGCGAAGCACGCCACAACTCAGGGATGAGAAGAGAAAGCAGGATGTTGTGCCACATCCCGCCATTAGGCTGGGGGGGGACGGCGACCTGATTTTTGACAGAAACTCAGATCCACAGCACTGCTGGCCCCTGTACATCAGCACCTTATGGCTCGGCGGCTCCAGGAAAACACAGAACATTGAGCTGACTGGGATGGGCGTGCGTTGCAGGAGAGGGGTTGAGAGCAGGTCTGTCCAGAAAAAGACCCTTGAAAACTTGAAAGACCCTTGGAATTTGAAAGACAATATAGACACCATACGGTACACAGCTGTCCTGAGCTGGTGGGGAATTGTTGCTGGCCAGGAAGGAAGGGGACCGAGATACCCCCCCACAGCCCCACACACGTGGATGCACTGGAGGTTCAGCTTACAGACGCTCGCCACCACGATATCTGAAAGTGATACGATACACAGATGTAGGTCAACGTCTCCAGTCACAGGGCTGGTTTTTATCTTGAAAGCTTTACTGCCAGGGCGGTAAAGACAGTTTCAAAACAAAGGAAACGGTGAGCGGCGTGAGTCAGACGGAAAGCGAGGCGAGATCGTGAGGGGAAATCTAAAAAGATAATGCAAACACAACACGCCCCCGTTACACAAATGACAGCGTAACATCACAGGCCACGTGCGGCACGCTCTCCGGCAGTCGGGCACATATGCAAAGCAGCTGGGATAGTGGCGACACGTGTACGTGGACGGGGATGCGTCCCATGAGCATGGAGGATGTGGGGATGCAACGCTCGAGCCCTTCAGAGCGGGCAGCGGTTGGACTGGCCGCTAAGCCCAGCCCATGCTGCCTGCCACTCCTCCGGATGCTCGATCAACAGCAGGACACAGAACTCTGCAGAAAGGCCATTTCCCGTCTTATTTTTTAATCTCCCTGTCAATCAGTGGCCCAGTGACACAGGTTAAATTATTGGTTTGCCGCTGAAAGTCTATCATGTCACAAGATTGCCTTGTTGAAGTAGGTGCATGGCCTGAAAAAAACACCTGTTTAGGCCACGAAAACATCTGCAGAGTTAGAAGCAAATTAAAAACAAAAGGAATGTTACTGGAACATCTGGAAAGGTGGCTGGCACTTGTATTTCATAGAGCAGGGCAATCACATTGCCAGGGAGAAACAATGTATAGAAACAGGGACAGACCAGTATAAAGCTAAGACAGTGCCACAGGCAGACCAGGTGATGTGACGCCAGGTAAATGGAGGGCAGATCAACACCATCTTACCTTTCCCCACAGTTCTGGCATAGTGGGCTAACTGGAGATGGTTGTCTGGGTGGACACTTCCATGCATACGTTTGGCAAATGTGAGACCTGAAACACCTGGATGGGACTGTTAAAGGAATGGCCAGGAATCTGTAACAAGATGGAAGGGGCCAACACAGGGGCAACACTCATCGCTGCCTATATAAGGGGCTCGATACGTCAGGACAGCTGTACCGGCAACCCACTCGAGAGAAGTATGCGATTGAGAAAGGGCCGATCTTATCATCGGAGCAGGACCAAGAGATCTGTCAGGGGATGGACTGCAGCAGCTGCAGAGGGCTGAATAATCTGTGCATGAGCACCTCAAGGACCGTAGCCCAACCCCTCCCCTCCAACCGGCCCAAGTTCCTCTTCCCAGATGGATGGGCACCTCTGTCCACGCTCTTCCTGGCTCAGCCACTACAGGCAGAATCATGCTGCCTCAACAGGCCTCACACCCAACTGGTATAGAAAGAGACCCATCCAGAGAGTTCTGGAAAAGCTTGGGGGATAACTTTCACATTGTACATGGACCCATCCCATTGACTGCAGTCCCTGCCACTGCAACTGCACAACGTCCACAGCTGAAGCTAGCGTCCATCTCCGCTCTAAACACCACCTGACCACATTATTCTTCCATGAAAACTAGTGATCTTGACTTAGCTCCTTTTGGATCTCTTATTTAGGCTGGAATCCCCCAGCAAAACCAGGGCTGGCCAACGGTTCTTAGGTTTCTGATCATCCTCAAATTAGTCGCTGGAAAAGGTAATGGCAGCCCAGCGTAGAGCCAGACCTCCAAGCAGAGCTGTACAAGTGTTTTTCTTGGGTGGGGAACCCAAGTCGTTCCTCTTCTGGAGTCACCCCAGGGTGTCAACTTTTGACCTCACTTGAACCCCATTCCGGGACTATCCTGGATGACCCCCGGCAGTGATGTAACTAATCAGTTCGTGCCGCGGCATTTTGTTCCTCCACCATGAAAACATTACTCTGGAACCCCTTCACATATCCCCCCCCCCCTCTGCTTAATGGCATTGACACCTCCAATCTCTGCACCTAAAGACGGTGAGTCGGCCAAACATGCGGTATACATCTGCCTGCATCTCCCTAAGTGATGGGCGAAACATTCAGACAAACCCAGCACTAAAGCAGTTGCTTGCGGGAGGAAGGCCCCCTGAGTGCAAAGCCTCATCTCGGGCTTAACCAGGGCCATCTGCCCAGTTACAGCACTCCCCGAGGAGAAGGCGGCCTCTCACTTCCAGGAATCCAGAAGAGCTCAGGGTCTCCACGAGGATGCACAAGCCAACAGCATATTTGGACTGTTATCCGACAACCCCTGACTGTCCCCCATTAAGGAGTCAACACGTCGTTCCATCCTTTTACGTTATGGCAATGAAGCTACGAATAGACTGACTGTCTCGGAAGCATGACACCTAAAATTTAGCAGTGAGCGCAAGTGACACCTGCTTTCTGGGTTCCAGGGCCACATCCTCCATGGAGGACCCCCTGCCCAACATAGCCAGGAATAGGGGCATCAAGATGCTTTCGAAATCATAATGGGCGTTTGTCTCTCTCCACCCTCCAACCAACTAACCAACCAAAACTAATATTTACCAATATTAACAACTGTAGAGCCCGTCTAAAGGCGTGAAGGATTGATAACTGGATTTCAAATGCAGCGTGTCACATGAGGACCGCACTGCGGATAAATGTCACGTGTGTAAGCATTTTTGGACGGACAGGGGACCAACACAGTGCAGCCGGTCAAGGTTCTCATGCAAAATTACACATCCGACAGTTGAGGGCGGGACCCAAGTCCAGGAAGTGGCATCGGGGGGGGGGGGGGGGGGGGGTCGCGGGGTGTATATGACCTGTGACATGTGACTTAAGAGATATGGCATCTGGATGAATTGCAGAAACCAGCACCTAATTCCCAGTCGTGTCGCAGCTGAAAACTAGTCAGCCTTGGTTGAACCAGGAAAAAATACAGTAGTGAAAAATATTTATTATGATCATCTATTTTTGTTTTAGTTGAGAGTGTTAAGCAAAACAACTGTACAAAGAGGCTTTCCAATCATCTAGTTCGGACCCGCTTAACACCTGCAGAAACACCCCTCTTTCTGTTCACTGGAATTTTCCAGACTGACAGACGGTTCATTATGGCAAAACACTGGGAGAAAGGGCTCATTTTATGGTCTTAAACTTTATATAACTGCTGTTTCTTTAGGGCTGTTCAAAGCCTGTCAGGAATTCAGAAATATATATCATCAATTGATTTTCAATGGTCTTGCACTGTTTGTTTTTAACGTGTTAGAAAGCAAACATTCCATTTCTTTCTTCTGTGAACAAAACGTGTGCATCACTCTTCCTGAACTGTGTCATCATAGCTTCACTAAACTGTACTGGTGCTGTACTTCCTTAGGGTTCATTACATAATCAGATCATCTAAAATGAAAGTATACGACCATTCACTGTTTCATACACTGAGGGTCACACTTAACAAGAAAAGCTTTAACAGAAGCCTCTTGACAGAGCGCTTCAGAGCTCCTTGAGACCCAGAGGTGGTACCTACAGCCAGACCTGAGGTTTGAGAGTCACACGCAACTCCTACAGCCAACCAGGACCCTCTTAATCACTAGAGCAGGGGTTCTCCTGTTCCATGGAGGGCCGCTGTGGGTGCAGGTTTTTGGGATGGCCTCTCCATCAGCTAATAACAGCAGCTCCCCAGGACTGGAGTTGAGAACCACTGTTTTACTACTGCCTGATGGAGTGGTCACCCCAAAAACCAGCACCCACAGTGGCCCCCCCATGGACTCATACAGCGGCTCATACAGCCAACCTGGAGCCTCTTAGCAATGAGGGGCAGCTCCAACAACCAACCATGAGCCTGCTGACTATTAGGGGTGGCTGCCACAGCCAATGCAGTGCCTCTGGACTCCTGTAGACAGTCAAACCTGAGCTTTCTGAGACTTACAGGCGGTTCCTACAACCAGCCGATTCAGCTCTCCTGATTAATGGTGGTGTCCGCTCTGGAGAGCCGCTCTGAATAACAACCTCACCATAGACGCAAACACGCTCGCTGCACTATTTAAATTCTCTCCTCTAACGCATCCTTTAAATTCTGCTCATTGTAGCAGAGTAAAAATAGCGGTGTTGGCCGCCCAGTGCCCGGCCCTGCTTCCCCTGAAGGCGATTAGTCACTCGGGAAGACTCGGGCCCCCCCTTTCAGCAAGACGCGAGGCTCACAATACAGGAAAGTTGACATGAATTATTCAGGACCATCTGCCACCAAATTAGCGTCGGAATCCGGCGACTGTGATAACCTCGATAACAAGCCCCCGGCTGCAGCCGCAGCTCTCCTTGCACCCCCCGTCCCCCGGCCGCTCATGTCCTGCGTCTCTGACGCCACACGCATGCTTTGCCACTTCCCCGAAGCGCACTGGCCCGGACTTTCTTGATTTATCTCCACCGATCTTATACACAGGTATACAAATTAGTAAAATGGGTGCAGCTTCCTGCGCCTGAGCGTGTTGTATTAAGACAGTCTGGAGAGCCTCAAACATAACCCCTTAGTCACGAAGTGGATCAGACCCATCAGCTGTGCGCAGAGCCCCCCGCCATCTGCATGCACGGACCATTCTGACGTAATGCTACAATGTCCTACCAGCAGGAGGCCCTGTAGGTACCAGAAAGAAACAGTTGCTGGGTATCTTCCTTCACAGAGGGTGGGGGGGGGGGCTCAAGGCGGCCACTGCAGCATCCTCAAGAAACATGCAGGGCTACACAAAGAGCCCCCTCCCCGCAACATGTATCCCTTTCATGTACCGCAACCAGTACTGTGTATGACATGCGTCTACCACACCAGGGCCCCCTACAGACGGCCGGGAGGCTCACTCCAGCCAAGGTTACTTGCTCATTGGCTGCCAGCCTTTGGGGGCCATGCTCATTGGCTGCCCCCTCCGCATGACTGCTCTCTCCACCTACTCATTGGCCGTTTGTGAGATTGTGAGATTCTGACTTAATGCTCCTACAGACACTACAGACAGATCACAGATGTATCAGAATATTTTAAAAAAAATTCGGAAAAGATATTCCTTCAATTTTAACCTCATACCTTAAAAAAACGAAAAATAAACACCGCAGAAAACCTCAAAAATTATAAAATGTGAAATGCATCTTCGGTAAACATGCACTTACTTAACTGAGGAGGATGCTCCATTTAGTGCATTTCCTTCTGGTTTATTCCACTTTCCCTTACAAGTAGATCGAGAAACTGGGGGGTGGGGGGGGTGATCTAGCGGGTGCCAAAAGACCCAGAATCCTAGTGGGCCCACGGCAGCTGTGGCTACCAACGGGACGCTGCCGTGCCAGACTGGCCACCACGCGGCCCACTAACGCATTCAGGCCGGGTGCCCAGGCTGCTGGCACCCCCCTGCCAAAATGCCCTCCCCCCCCTTCCATGGCAAAAATGTGCACCACACACCCCAAAACGTGCAGGACCATACTGTTGGGGGATCTCTTGCTTCCAAAATAATTTCATGGGGGTGTTAGCGCCATTGAAGCAGCATTTGAAAGATTTTCCTTTTTACAGGCACTGTATGCGATCGAGGACCAAGAGGGGCAGGGGCTGCGCGTGGAATGATACTCAGAGTGTTGAAAGTGCATCTTTGTGGAGATCCTCTACACACACACCGAGGAGACTCCCTGATCTGCACTGTCTGCAGCTTCCAGGACCTTAAACCACCAACAAGCCTTATAGCACCTTACGGCAACGTGCTGTAACTTTCAGCAAGTACATTTTTAATTTAGTTCCTTATTTTACCGGTAATGATGGCTGTTTTTGTTTTCATTTCCTTTGAGGAGATAGGAGAGCATCTCCCACTCTGGCCCAGCAAAGCTGCAGCGTTGACACAATCTGTCACATTCTGGAATTCTCTCTCGATTTTTTATTTTTTTTTTAAACCGGGAACAGAAAAAGTCGCTTGTGGTTGCATCGCAATTCTGAACATCCCTGGTGGAGGTCGTCTGCAATGCGCAAAGGGCCCCGTTCCCCACGGCACGGGGACTGTAATGTGCCGCCACATCGAGCGTGGTGAGGCTGCCCGCTGAACGTGAGAGTGAGAGAGGCCAGGGTCGCCCCCTTCTGGCTGAGGCTCTCTGGCGGGTTGACGGGTAGCTGGCTATATAATTACAAAGCGCCGGACGCGACGGCGTGGACCGTCTTCCGTCGCCATAGGCTACAAGGTAATTATTACACCGTTTGTCACAAAACGTACTGATGTGACAAAATCCCACCCCCCGGGCTGGTCTACGCTGTCATCGACTCAAAGGGGTCAGGAATGGGGTTCCGCTTCAGACAGCTGCGTGCCAGCAAGACGTGTAGCGACCGCCCACAGGGACCGTGACTCGCCACCAGCTAAACAGCAACACAAATCAGCATGTACTGTCAAGCCGGGTCAGCAGCACTAAAATCTCTGGGGGGGGTTAGGCAGCTGGATCGTAGCACACCCACCCCCTGGCAAACATCAGAGGGCCTGCCAGCCCGGGCTGGTACCATAGGCAAAAAGGAAAGTCAAGGGTGCCAAGAGGGGGGCGCCGAACACAAAAGGTTCCGGAGCCAAGCGGAAGGCCACACGCGGGGACCCGGATGCCGCGGCCTGTAGTGCGGACCACAGGGAGAAGCCGTGAAGACGAAAAACACCCACAGCGTCATCCGGAACTTTCCGCACAGCCTGAATGCATCCAAAAAGCCCATCACGCCTCATCTCCAGCCCGGCAGATCAGATAAAATTCATGTGCAAATGTAGTTTCTCTTCATTCAGAAAGAAGATAACGGCCCGTGAAGAAGGTGCGGGCGCAGAAACGACGCAGAGGCGACGAAGCAGCGCTGGAGGCAGCAGCCGAATCCGTGTGGGAACAGGGGGAACCGGGATCTGGCACCGCAAAGCCAACGATAAAGTCATGTTTTTTATTTATACGTCCCCGCTGCACTCTAACCCTGGGAGGATGCAGATTCACCGCTCCAGACAGACACGCTGGGCCGCACGGCACGTCTGTGCCAGAGCCCACGAGTGGTTAAAAGCGAGAGCCGCAGTTCCCCCCCGCCCCCGGCCCTTAATGGAGCGTGCCGAGGCGAAGGGCTGCACTAGGCTCTGATTGGACGTGGGCTGCACTAGGGTGCGCCGCTCCCTTAAAAATGTGAAAATATCGAAATTCTGTGAAACAGATAATCATCTGCCCCAAGCGAGCGTGCTCTTCAGCCTTATTGAGGGGGGGGGGGGGGGGGGGACGATCGCATAACAGTGACAAGGAGGCAGCCAGGAAGGGCTCACTCTTCTAGGAAAGACTGAGAGACATTTTCTTTTTCGTCTGTCTCCCCACTCCCCCTGACGAGAGCAAGGTGAAAAACATGCTCATCATGGAGCCACAGCGGGCCTCTAATCAACAGAGAGGGCAGAGAACACTGAAGAAATGCAAGCAGCCCATGTCACGTGAGGAATTGTGGGTAAAAAGCTTTTGATTGGCCATGATTGGGTAAGAATGTGATCCTGCTCCCCGACTGGCCGATTTGTCGACCATCGGTCCAGAGAGTGGAGGGGGGTGGTGACCACACAAACACGAACCTCAGGGCTAGCCCTCATCAAAACAGTGGATATCATGCGTTAGCGCTTGAGGGCTCCTGAATCACTGGGGGGGGGGAGCAGCGTCAAAACCCACCTGATGGCCAAATAAGTGCTCTCAATACTGTCAGGATGAAGGCAAGGAGGAACGACAGGCTGACACCTACCTGGAACTGAAGGCCCCATCATGGCAGATAGCATAGCGGGTAAGAACAAGGACCCCCACACTCCGAACATCACCGGGTCCATGACAGTCTCCTACCGTCGCACCCTGTGCCAGACGGGTCACATGCCCAGCTGCCATCCAGCTGCTCAGATGGTAACAATTACTATCTACGCAACTGCTAGATGGAAAAACAACTGGAACTGTCAAGCTGTAATCTACAGTTATATACCAGGGAAGGGGGCCTGTAGGTCAGCGTGAGCCCCCCCAGCAGGGGAACGGGCCACAGGTTAGCCGCAGAGACAGGGCAGTACGCATTTGGCTGAGATCTGCAGAACATCTTGCTTTCCATTGAGGAATATGTTTGTGCCGGTGGACCAGCCTGGTCATCTTTGGGAGAATGTGGCCGGTTCAGGAAGCAGATACCAAACACGGTGGCGGTGTGACGGAGCGTTCTACATCTTCCGGAAGAAGCTGTGGATTGAGGCTAACGTGACCGGGCATTGAGACAAACACAGAGACCTCCCATTCGGAGAGGCAGGTGTTTGCGTCCCAAGGCCTCCACGGACAGCGCCATCTGCAGGCGGGGAGCAGGCCCTCATTTACGCTACTGCCATGGCAACCCCCTCCCGCATGCTTCCTGAACAGACAAACAAACGAGGGGGAACACGCTGCCACGCACTGACCACTTCCTCCACAAGGGGGAGTGCCGACTAATGGATGACCGGCCTTTCACTTGACTCAAAAGCCAAGCTGGGTTCCTGCAGTTTGGACAAATGAACTACTAAAAACATCGTTAGACACGTCCACCGTCAAGCCTGAGATACTCCTAAACGGAAACTCCATTTCTGAGGTTACGGAACTCACACAGATCCGATGCGGGCGATTTCCCTTGCAGCTTCACACTGAGGCTTTCCATAAGCCAGAGACAATAAGAATGAAAATAAGCAATATCAAAAAATAGCGATATGGAACACGGGACCAGATGAACCCCGGATTAACGTCGAACCCCACGCCTGGATGCAAATCCCGATGATCCGGGGATCTGGAAACCTGGATCGGCGGGGCGAGGCCCTACATACAGCACTCCCCCACCCCCAAAAAGGCCCAAACGTGGCTAGGGCGTACCCAACACCCCTGGCAGGGAGCTCAGGGGGCGGACAGATCAAACGTACCGTGAACACAGTCGCCCGAAAAAGATTATGAATGAACAGGTGGGGGTTTGTACAACGCCGAAGACGGTTCAGAGGAACACTGGGCTGCAGGGTGGTGACTCACCCGGGTGGCAGACGAGCTGTAAAGACGAGTGCGACCTGCGGCGGCGGCGGACGGGACCCGGATTACTCTCTCTGCACCCGAGTACCAGCAGCATAGACCGTAAACACGCCGAGAGCCGGAACGCCGGCTTTTCATCCCGTATTCGCCGGATCATCGATTATTCATACCCCTCTGAGCTGTGCAAGTGGCTGCGGTAAAAATCCATCAAGCAAAAGGCAGGAAAACCCAGGAAAACTGGACGCGATTCCGGGCCTGAGAGCGTCGCTGGTACCAGTGGTGCGACCAGACGGTTTGGCAGACGAGCCGATGGAGCATTTTTACTCCCAAACTGCTCCTGCGGACCAGGATCTGACCGCAAGGCTGATTATCCCGAGATAGGTGCGGGGAGACCATCGGGCCCGGAAGGGATCCGCGTTGGTACAATTCTAGACATGAAATCAGTTCCCATTAACAAATGATGGGAGGGATCTCACCTGGGTGACTGCGGGAACTCATCATCGGCGGGGCGCCCCCGTGTGGGCGGTGACTCCCCTGCAGGTGGAGATGGGTGAGGGGTGGGGATCTTGTGTTTTTGTCACACGAGGTGAGCTGAGGACCTCACCGCTCCTCCGAGGCCAGCGAGCGAGGCACCACCCAGCAGGGGAAGCTTTGAGGCACTCTCCTCTCCTCACAGGCTGAGCTCTGCCTCCTCAGGCTCCGCCCACCAACTTGTCCTGTTGGAAGATTAGTTAGATTATTCGCAGGGGCCGGATTGATACAATGATTTTCAAGATCCCCAAAATTAACAACTCGCCCACACGCACATTAGGGCGAGGGGGTCAGGTCATCGATTGCTCTTTGTTTATTTATCCACCGGAGAATTTAGATTAATATATTTCAAGATTCATATAAAACCCCTGAAATTCCAGGTTGTGTTGCTAGTTACATGTAGGGTTGCAAAGGGCTGGAAAATTTCTGGAAATTTTCCTGAAACTTTCCGTTCCATGGGAAGTTAAGCTGGGGAATTTTGGAAATATTCCACATTAGAAACTTTCCATGGGAATTAACGGGAAAGTATGGGAATTAACAAGAATATTCCTAGAATTTTGCAACCCTAGTTACATGGCTGCATGATCAGACTGTACAGAAGCAAAACAGTCACCCCCTGTCCCATCCCCACTCCAGTCATACATCTGGAGGCCAAGAACTGGCAGTACACCTGGGCTGGGGGGGGACGGTGACACTCACACCAAACTGCAATCTGTCGGGGTGCAGATCGCCAGCAGGTCGCCCTTAAAATCGAGGACAGGAGGACAGCCAGAACCGCAAGGCCGGAAGAGCACCGGCCACCCACGGTGTCGCCCCCCACCCGGATGGCCTGACCGTCACCAGTCTGCGCGCACGGCCCGCTGCAGCGTATGAAGGTAGTACACAGAGCCCACAGACCCCGAGTGATTCTACATAACACACAAACAGCTGTGGGTTTCGGGCTAATCAGAGTGATGCGCGATGACAGGGGTGACGATGCATTAACACGCACCAGCCTAGCGCGTTTACACTGCTGAGATTTTTAATTATTTAGCAGACGCCATAATCCAAAGGGATGTGCAATTTTTTTGGAGAAAGCAATGTCAGGAGGAGATGGGGGTTAAGGACCAAGGGCCCAATGGTGACATCACTCTGCCTACCCTGGGATTTGAACCGGTGACCTTCTGATCACAGGTACAGCATCGTAACTTGCCGAGTCCACAGTGAAATGGCAAACGGGAAGCAAAGGGGGACGATGGGGGGCGTTTGCTAAATGAGATATTACATCACGGCGACGTTAAATCATTTTGCCGCAGTGTTTTCAGACCTACATACAGGTAAACACATTATGTATACAGGTCCCACCATTAGCTGCTACTCAGGTCAATTACAACAGGCCGTGGGTGGGAATAAAGCAGGAATAAAGCTTTCAGGAATATAGGTGAGAAAAAGAGGACAAGAATCAGATCACAGAGCTCAGTTCCATACACTTCAATATATATTATTTATAAAGAGCAATAAAACAATACATCAGCAATAAAACTGCACAGTACAGGGAGGAAATCGTCACAAAAACATGTAACATGTAAACTGCACATATTATGAGCTACCGGCGGGAATCAAACCCACAACCCCAGTAGCTGCAGTGATACCCATCCAGCAGCCCTCCACCATGACCAAAACCACTGTGTTTACATCATGCACCTGACCAGAACATTCTGCGACTGAAACCAGGGACTTTGTGTGAAACAGGGATACGTAACGCAATGCATAAAGGTTATCCTGACACCTCTAGAGCTCCAGCACTCCTCTTCGGGGCTCAGGGCAATTAGGAAAGGCACCCCCTACAGGGCATGCAATTCATTGTCACAGTTCACCAGAGTGACTGCCCCCCCACCAGACAAGCAGCACAAATCCATAGTCAATATGAGATATGGGTGGTGGGGGTGGGGTGGCATAGTTTAATATTACTTCTATAGAAGTATTAGAGAAGATGATTAAGGTCGTGAAAGGAGAATGTGCAGATCAGCGCTGAAGCCTGACCCAGGTTCGAATGCAGCCCACAGATGAAGCGTCAAATGTCCCTCCGCACCAAGTTCATGCCCCCAGCGGCCTCGCATATCAGAGGCATAAACAAAGGCGGCAGGCGAACCTGCTTTCATCACAGCTCATCTGAATGTGAACTCCGCTCCCCCACCCCCCACCCCCATGTCGGAGGGCCGGCTCAAAGGTCCCGCTCTTCACAAACAGGGAATAGGCCCCAGGGCCCAGTGTCCCCGACGCCGGCTGATAGTGCTGGCAGCACCTCAGTGTTACGCCGAGGCACAGAGGACTGCCTCGTGGGCAGAACGTTACCATGAGTCACCCCGTCTTTGATTTAAACGACGCCCCCTCACCTCTGAGGTGTGCTATTCACCAGGTTTCCTGTAACCTCCAGCATGCCACTTCCATTCAGATTTGCATTTGCATTTTTATTTATTTAACACACGCTTTTATCCAAAGCGACGTACATTTCTGAGAAAGCAGGGACACACTGCCCCTGGAGCAAGTGGGGGGGTTAGGGTCTCGCTCAGGGGCCCAATAGTGACATCACTCTTCTGACCCAGGGATTTAAACCAGTGACTTTCTGATACTCGCTTGCTACAATGTGCAGACCCCCAGGGTCACCGAAATGACCTGCTCTAGGGACACAAGGTGACCCATCTCCTGGGACTGGGAGGAGAGACTAACGGCTGGGTTTGGCTGCACCCTTAAGCACAGGTCGGACTCCCAAACCTTTCCCTTGATGTCTCAATGAGGAATTAGCAAAACTCCAGGGCGTTCACTGAAGACTCTGCCCTTCACAAATCACCGTGCCTGCGCCTGAACTGAAAACGCTCTTAGTGGCTCACGCACACGCCCATCCCTCCTAGCAACTATTGTCCCGCCGCACAACAGTGGAGCAAAAACACGCAAATTCACGCCCGATATGTGAGGCAGCACGGAAAGGAAGCGTACTAAAGTAACCTGAAGAGGAGTTCAGGTTCTCTGCCTACAGAGGGCCTGGCGGCGAGATCAGAAACAGGCCTACGTTCACACGTGCTTAAAGGACCCCCGAGCCGCGACAGCATAGTCAAGCAAGAGAAGCAGCACGCGGTCAGAAAGCAGTCAGTAACTACTGTCACTCCATATACTAAATTAATCTTGCAAATACCTTTCTCTCCAGTACAGCACCCATCAGTCAAATCTAATTGGCTGTAAATAATTTATATCAAAGCTTGATTTGCAGCCACATGCACACAAGTGTGTATGTGCATGTGGACGCGGAGCCTCATGAAACCATCCGGGGATCAGCTTGGGTTGAAAACCAAATCCTGACTGGCATTGCGGTCCGGCAAGCCCAGGTATGGAAAATTTCGGCAAACAATGAAGCTAGAGACCGAATATTCAAGAAATATAAATGTAGGGCATATATTTATATTTAGTTCTTCAGCTGAAGATGCAAAGATAGAATACTTTTTTTTTTTTTTTACCAATGTCATAATAATATGACATTTGCAAAATCTTCCAGCCGACTTTTACACAGAAAACGAAACAAAAACAAATGGAGGTTGTGATATGAGAGTCGGACCGCCATGTTTGACATCACACAGAAAAGCCCCAGGGCTGATTTCCCAAAAGTCAGTCACAGTACATACATGCCCTGGGCGGCGGACATCACCGGGGCCTCTCATTGGACGGCTTGAGGCACATGGATGCCGCAAAGCCCGTTTTACGTCACAGTCTAGCAGGCGAGCATCGACAAGTTCTGCCTGAATGTGATAGGCCGGGGAGCTCTGGGTGTGCTGACGCACAGGTGGGCAGGCCTAACAGGTGGGCAGGCCTAACAGGTGGGCAGGCCTCACTTCCTTAAAACACACAAGCTGAAGAGCGATCGTCAAAAAGATCCAGGCATGTGGAGGGAGGCACGGCACCCGCGCCGATACGCCCACGGGCATCCCTGTTCTCGGTTACGCCCCTCGACAGACGCAGCGCTCCGTGAGAAGCATCGTCCTGGGGTGTTCCCTGCCGTGAAGCAGACGGAGCACACCCTCCGAGCACGTTCCCGAAACCCCACCCCTCTGCACCCGTCTCGACATTTCCGTGTCCCCCTGTGATCCACAGTCCCCGGACAGCACACCCAGCACTTCAGGGATGGTCCCCTCACAGTCCAAAAATTACTCGCAAGCGTACATATTTTGTTTGCCAAATATTCCCAAAAGGTCTGGGTTTTGCCAAACGTTTTCGAGGAGGAACACGGCAACGGCAGTTTTGGACGCAGCACCGAATATTTGCGGCTACAGTATCTGTACGTAGAGGCCGACCAAAGTCAAGCTGCTTCATTATTCATTTCATAAAAAAAATTCCCTGTTTGACGCGTGAGTGAATAATCAAGGGCGTTTTCTAATAAGCCGTTTTGGAGTAGGGAAAAAAAAATAGGAGCATAAAACTCGAGGCCGTTAAGAGGAGGCGATCGGCTCCTGCTCCGTACCGCATGCGCTTTCCGAAGCGGCCAGATCCGAAACTTCAAAAGGTCGTTTTCGTCACCGGGGCGAACGTGTAACATGCAAAAGACACTTCCCACTCGCTGTTTTTTTTTTTCCTCGTCTCGCAACAAAAGGCTTTTATTTTCAGGCAAACAGAAAGCAGGAAATGAGCACTTTGCCTTTATGCTGCGCGTGTAAAAACGCTTTGAAAGCGAGAAGAAGGAAAGTTTTTCTCCGCCCCCCCCTGTCCCCCCCAGCAGCAGACTGCTTACTTTCACTGGCCCGGCTGCCCTGGCTTAACACGGCGACACAGGGTGTGCAGGACCCTGTCCCACGACACTAACCCCCCCCCCCCCGTTAACAGGCACGCACCAGCGCAAACAGGCTCACGCATCGTAACAGCAGGACAGGGGATGTGGGCGGGGCCACCAGGAAGTCAGAACGCACGTTGAGTCAAACCATGCCAGGACAGCGGGGATGCCAAAGCAAACTTCACGCCAGAAGATGCAAGATGGCAGCTGGATGCCCTCAGAACAGTGCCACACCTTCCCCCTCTGTGGTAATCAGCCCGCGCACCCTCAAGCAGATTCTTAGACCACAGAGGGGGTAAGCATACACCCACCCACCCCCGTCACTCTCCGGCATCCAGGAGACCAAAAGTAACTGCTGTAACTCAGGACAGGTTTCTGACTTAATGCACACGGAATCGATTAGCGGCTTCCCGCCCGTACCCTTCAGGACTGTTACTCCACAACGTACAAAAGCACAGGAGCCATTTAGCACCATGCTGGAGTATATCTCCTAATTTCACATCAGTAATAGAGCACCAGGCTCCACAAGGCAGTTGTGACCTTCTCCTGCAGAGAGAGGAGCAGAGGGAAGCAGCCTCGTTCAGGTGTGACAGCAACGATCACAGAAATGTTCACATGCCTTGTGGTGTGGATAGAGGTGAGAGCCCCCCCCCCCCCTCCGGATGCCGGGTGACCTTTCAGGCCCAGAGACACACTCAGCCTACCGTGCCAGAGATAACGCCGCCGGGACAGCCAGCATGTGTTTACTACAAACGGCAAGAGCCATCTGACGCATACAGGAAATTCGTCATAGTCTCCTCCTCTGAGTCAACAGAAAGTTCAACCTTTCAGGAAAGTTAATAACAACTTCATACGTTTTCTTGTACAGTACATGCATATAAACACGGAACACACTTTCCCCCCTACTTAAAAAGAAAACTGATTTGTAAAAAAGGTCACTGCCTTAAAGATCAACCATAAGTAATATAAGTAATCTGAACACCACCTAAATATCCTCCTAAGACTACAACATTTACACATAAATATTGAATACTGCCATAAATATGTATATCAATGCAGCAAAATGCTTGGCATCTACAAAAAACGTATATTTGACGATGTTTTTGCGTCGTCAAGCATGCAACTTTAATTGCATAAAAGTAAACAACTACACATAGGAAAAGATCTAATGTGGTCTAGCGTTGGTACTGCAGAAAAGTGTGGGAACCGTGCTGCCGTTCAAATCAGCGGTCATACACTGAGAACTGCCGTGGCCAGGCACCTTGGCTCCCGCACGGCCATCTGGAGGAATGGCTCACTGGCTTATACCTACGTACCATATCTCACTTCCATGCACAGGCATCGCTTCAGCCCGAAATGGGCATCTTTCCCTCGCAGGAGACGGGGTGCAAAGGGGAAGTGATCGCGACGCATCGCGGTAAACTTACCACGGAGTTCCGTGGTAGGCTGTTGAGCCCCCCCAACACCGGCCCCGGCTTCCACAAGTTACAGCGACACGCACCGATCCGCACCGACAAAGGGGGGAAACAAAAAAAAACTTACTGCAGTCTATCGACACGGTACACTTGGAGCTCGGATCTCTACCTTACGTGTCCCGTATCAAGCACCATTTTCCAGAATATTAGAAAAAAAAAACAACCTACCCTCATTCACAAAAAATGTTGACGCACGCAGAAGCCCCGCCCATTTCATATCAATCACACCTTATAGGACACGCACGCTGAAGCCCTGCCCACTTCCGATCAATTACACCTTATAGGACATTCCGGATTTCCCGCCTTTTGATTGTCCACGCCAATTGGCCAAGCAGCACTTCAATCGACTGTAACTTAATAGTTACGTCTTTAATAGCCCACCAGTAGTACAAGAGCCACCCGAATTGGTCTGGGAAAGGGCCAATCGGATAAATGCAAAGCTAGCTAACGCAAGAGCAATACTTATAGGTAAACGCACCTTTCAATCAGAAACCCATTCTACGTGCACATTGGACCGTACCTGCACCAGTAAAATATTGGTGGCTAGATGATATTAGTTGGGAAGGCGAGCTGCGCGACTAGTTCACCATTAAGTGAGATGCAAAACATCACGGGCGCTGCACAGCGAGCAACCCTCGGGCTCACATTGTTTTGATTTTCTTCCCCGATCCTCCCCGGTGAAGGTGGCTGCTCATTTGCGCGGCGCTCCTCAAACGGACGCCGCGCTGCGCGATCGCTCCGCACTTAACACGCACGTTAACCTTACCTGCCCCCGGGGAGGCGGCCACTCCAATCCAGAAAAACGCAATATATTGAATTCCTGCTGGAGACGGCGCCAGCGAGAGAATCACTCACTGACAAATTCCGCCATACTGGATTTTGGCAGAGCGATCACGTGTCGCGCCCCTGCATTTCCCGGGAAAGGCGGCGCTTAGTGCGCGGAAGGGCGTGTCCATGTGCGAGGAATCGCGGGGTTCGGGGCCGAGCTGCCCCCGAAAACACCCCCTACCAGAAAAATTACTTAGTTTTTAGTCTTAAGTGTTTCTTGGAAGTGAGAACTACACGGGAGTTTCTTCACATCCATGCGCGCGTCTTTAAATCTTATAGGTTTATCCTTTAGTAATAATTAAAGACAGAGACGAGCATGTTCAATTGTTCAGCTGACTGTAATTTGAATAATTTATATATCTGTATAAAATGTGTCGTGTGGTTTTTGCCTTTCACGATCATCTAGCAAGTTATTGAAAGTTTTGCACTGTTGTGCAAAGATTTATTGGTTCAACTCTTCAACTACTTTTAATTTGCGGTACTATTTTTGAGTTACTGTATTTATGAGTTTTGTGGCCAAACTAGTTTTCTTTCAGTTGGCGCCGTTCAGACCGTGTCTTCTTCATCCGTAAAATATTTTAGTATCTCGCTTAGATAGCGATGCCGCACGTGCCTTGCTGTCTCTTTTGGCCGTTGTACTAATTACACTAATTACAATTTCACTGACTTGCAGGAAAAGTATTTGCCAAATAAAGAAATGTAAATTGCCATACGTTAAAAATAAGTGTTGCTCAGAAGAGCAGCAGTCTCATGCTGTGGAATGGATCGGTGCAAAAGTATGAAGTATTACATATTGGACGTGTTTACATTACCTGACTCTCCCTTTAACGCCTATGAGTGTTTAAATAGGGCTGATCGGTGGATCAGTTAACTGTTGACAGCTCCAGGGTTCAGGGTTTGATTCCTGCTGTCTGTCATTTGTATTTGATCCTCCTGTGTGTTTGAGTTTCCTCCAGCTGCTCTGGCTTTTCTCCCCAAGAGTTCAACCTTGCGGTTAGGTGAATCGGTGTCATGGAATATCCCATTATATGTGATTGCGGGTGATTGTGTGTGTTTGGCCTGAGAAGGACTGGTATCCTCTCTACTCTGCCTCCTGCCTCGGCATTCCTGGGATAGGTTTATCACTAGCTGGATTCGCAATTATGAGCGGAATGCTATTCTCGTGCTCGCTTATCTTGTACCTTGGTTCTAGTCACAATGTGCTTGCCGTAGCTGGGTTGATGTCACTGAGGTGTTTCCACACTTTGGAGTGTTTCCAGACTTTGCTTTCTCCGCTTTTCTCGCCGGGTCTCACGCCACAGCACCTCCAAGCAAGCCCACCGCCCTCTCTGTTCCCTGTGAGGTAATGCCGATGCTTCTCTGTCTCATGTCAGCTTACATAACACGGTGACACCTAGTGAATCTCGCTGAGATCTCTATCTCAGCATACTGAGAGCCAGCTTCTCCCAGAGGCCTGGAAACTTCCAGGGAGAAACCATGTGGTTTGAGGGGAAGACCCCATCTGCCGGTCACCCCAGACTCCTCGCCGTAGCTAAAGAACATTAAAACCCAGAGCGACGGCCTCTGGTGCAGGCTCTGTGCTCCTTTATTTAGGGTCAAGTCCCAAAAAGCAAAGCCGTCACAGGAAATCACCGTCAGTGTCTTTATATAGATAGGCTTCTATGCAGATAGGGAGACTGTGGCTCAGCAGGCTATACCTCTGTGCCTGTGATTGGAAAGTTGTTGGTTTGAATCCCAAACTCGGCAGAAGAGCCACATAATATGTGGGCACTTAAGTGAGGCTTTTAATCGCCTCCCCAAAGATGCTCCAGGGGCACTTGATGGGCAACCAATCCCATCTTGAGACCCAAACCTTCACTTTCACCCCTATAGGTGTGTGTAAAATAAAAAAGGAGAGCAAGATGGGTTTTGTGAAAGAAAAAAAAAACACATTCCGGTGCACATGTACTTGTGTGAATGAAGCTTTATTTCAGATTTACACCTGTCGTTCTGGAGCGTGTGGTGAAGAAGTCCGGCTCCCTGGTATTTCCTTGAGATTGGCTGTAACGCAGCAGAAATATCTTAGCCCCTCGCTGGTGGACAGTGAGTGCAGCCGGCGGCGTGATAAGGGTGTGGCTGAGCAGGGACAGTCACGCATTGTTCCTCGCTAGCAAACGAGGGGTGAGGGATTATTTTAATGCAAGGGGGGCGCCCCAAAATTTACAGAATCCTCCTTTTCATGACAGATGATCATGCAAAATTTGCTACAATTTATCGACCACCCCCCCCCCCCCTCCCATGGGTCAGCTAATTTTACAGAACCCCCCCCCCCCCCCTCCATTGGCCCCCTTTGCTGTGAGACCCCTCCTCCACTTTCTCTGAGGGGGGGGCAGAGCATACAGCTTTCTCTCCTGTTCGTTGGCGATGTGCTTAAGCCTGTCTGCAAGGTGACCCGATGAGGCCCTCGTCACATATTCTTCTCAGGAAGGAGCCGGACCCCCCCTGCCAGCCCCCATTTTCAGGCGACAGGCGCTGGAAGACGGGGATTATCTTGTCAAATCATATGCCCACGTTTTCTTTTTCCAAGGCAGGGGGCAGGAGCAGGGCCTTCGGACATCGTTTTGGCTGTGTGCGCGGGGCATGGCCGGGCAGTGGAGCCGTAGAGAAACGTGAGAGCAGAATAGTGTGAAATAAGAGCCGTACAGGAGAAAAACGCGCGTCGGAGCTGGACATGCCTGCAGCTGCTGTGAACGCCACCTCAGTTCTGCTCTGGAGTAGTGTACAGGCGCGATTTGATCCAAAATGTGGCTGTAACTATTATGAAAGGTTTGCTTTTGTTTATAAAATTTCCACCTGTCTTACTTCATTATCCAATTCAGAGTCACCAAGGGGGCCTGGAGCCGATCCAAGACAGAATACAACCCAAGGCAGGGGACACCCAGGATGGGATGCCAGGCCATCGCAGGGCACGAGGCAGGGGACACCCAGGATGGGATGCCAGGCCATCGCAGGGCACGAGGCAGGGGACGCCCAGGATGGGATGCCAGGCCATCGCAGGGCACGAGGCAGGGGACACCCAGGATGGGATGCCAGGCCATCGCAGGGCACGAGGCAGGGGACGCCCAGGATGGGATGCCAGGCCATCGCAGGGCACGAGGCAGGGGACACCCAGGATGGGATGCCAGGCCATCGCAGGGCACGAGGCAGGCGACACCCTGAATGGGATGCCAGGCCATCGCAGGGCACGAAGCAGGCGACACCCTGAATGGGATGCCAGGCCATCGCAGGGCATGAGGCAGGGGACACCCTGAATGGGATGCCAGGCCATCGCAGGGCATGAGGCAGGGGACACCCAGGATGGGATGCCAGGCCATCGCAGGGCACGAGGCAGGGGACACCCAGGATGGGATGCCAGTCCATCGCAGGGCACGAGGCAGGGGACGCCCAGGATGGGATGCCAGTCCATCGCACGTACACTCCAATATATTACGGACAATTTAGAGAAACCAGTTGAAATGCAACTTTTTTGTACGGAGAGAGGAAACCTAGAACCCCCAGAAGGGGTGCTGTGTGCAGGGGCGTTACTAAAAATTCTGGGCCCCCTGACAAATGCCACGTTGTGCACCCCCGCGCAATTTAACATATTTAAAGGCCCGTACAAGGTGCTGGATCCCCTGAATCTGCCAGGGCGTCCATGACCCCCCCCCCCCAGGTATGTGGCTTGGTGTGTTAGATCACCATGACTGTGATCAGAAGGTCGCTGGTTCAGATCCCCATGAGAGAAGAATGATTTCATGGTTGGGCCCTTGATTTCATGGTTGCCCCGATTGTTCCAGGGACTGGCTGCTTCTTGGAAAATGTCTGTCGCTTTGGATGAAAGCATCTGCTAATAAAACAAAATGTATGTAATGTATGTAAGAAACCAGAATGAACTGGGAGAATATGTGCATTTCACAGATGGGGAGGGGGGGGGGGCAGCAGGAATGAGACCAACGATGCTGGAGGTGTGAGGCCACAGCGCTAACCACCACGCCACTCAGCTAGCAAATTTACGCTTTAAAATTCTGTTTTTGTGGGGTTTATTTTGGCAGGGGTTTAAGTGCTATGGATTGGTGTAATTATAGCAGTTGTTTTATAATTTTGAGAGTGTATGCTAAGTAATACAAAAAAACCCCCCCAGTGAACAATCACATTTTTAATATGCGGGAATGGTTTCTGGAGCTGTCAGATCTCCAGAGTTTGCTGTACATTGAGTTTGGGTTCCATGCAGGTCTTCAAGAGGTGGTTTAACTACTAAATTATGATAATTATCATCAGCCTGCAATTTATACAGCCCTTTTGCAGTTGCCGGGGGGTGATGGCTGCCCAATTGCAGATGAAGACGTTATCAATTAGTCACTGTGACAACATGGGGAGAAATGGGATTTATTCAAAATGAAAATGAACAAAAGAGGCCGCTTAGCCATCACTTAATTAACCGTTGGTGGCGGATCCTTCTTCCGTCGGGAAATTGAATTCCGTTCTCGCTTTCCCCGTGTAACGAAACGTTCTGCTGCATGCTGATAAAATGGATCGAATCCTTGTGTTGTTAAAGCCAGACTTTCACGCAATCAAACAGTCATATAGCAAGGAAGGAGGTGTCACGGTCAAAATGGTGGATTTTCACCCTGGCGCTACCTGTCAGGTTTGTGTTTTATCCAGCGGCCTCTCTTTTTACATTATAAACCCTTCTTCAATCATAAATCCCATTTGTGCTTTTTTTCCCCTCTGCTTTTATTTAAATGTCAGCCAGACACATCTGAACCTCTGAGGCGGGGAAAACTGTCCTCGAATCGTGATTTGAAAATTCAGTGACTAAACAAAACAAAGACGCGTTATCGAATTTTTAAATGAAATTCCTTCGGAAACAGTTGCAACATTAGGCGAGCTGTCAAAAAAAAAAAAACATACCCACCTGCTTTCCATGTAGGAAAGTGATGGATTCAGAAGATACTTATGATAACAGAGGCAACTGCTAATTAGATCAGAGAGTCCTCTATGTGAGATTTGTTTGTGGTACAGAAATTAGCCTGTCGCTATTTTGGTTGCACTAGAGGCTTTTAGGGCCAACTGACATTTAAAGAATGTAATTAGCTCAGGTAGGTCTCTTCGGTTTATCCTAAGGATACTGCAAACCCTGACAGTCCTAACTGCAGGGCGTGCAGGTCAAACTAACGGATTTGATGGCGGCAAAAGCAGAATTCGTGTGTGGTAATAGTGATGTGGACATGACTGAGCCATAGCAGCTCGAGATGTGGGACAGCATCTCTGTTTTCAGCAATTATCTACCAGTGCGTTCATGTTGCGGTACATGACGCTAAAGCACGCTAGTTACTCTGTGAACCCTCAGGGGAGAGGATACACTGACACCCACCACTCACCACATAAAGTGTGACCACTACTCGACCACTACTCGACAGTGCGTGGCTCAGAGGGTTAGGACGCCGTGATTAAAAGTTCGCCGGTTGAAATCCCCGGGTCGGCAGAGTGATGTCACCATTTGGCCCTTGACCAAGGTCTTCAACCTCCAATTGCTCCAGGGACTGTCTAACCCTGCCTTCTCTAAAAGACAATGTATATAACTAATTTACCGCCTGCTAAATTAAGTAAATGTGAAACTCTGCTGTGAGAAACATTCAGGACATGAGCGCTAAACACTTGCTTTCAAGGAGACGTCGGGATGGTTCTCACATGAAGGGAGGCCTTCCTTTACCTCTCCTAGGGTCACCCAGAAGAAAGATCACAGCAACCAGAAGTCTTCGACCCGCCTCCTCTACAATCTGATTGGTTATCTCATTGAACCAATCATTTCTCCTTCTGCCCTCTGAACATTTTTGTGTAGGTAGAACTCCCCCGAGTTGACTGTTCTGGCGGTAACAGTGCTACCCAGTTTAGCCAAGAATCCACTCTCTTACGAAGGTACGGTGAAGGTAGGCATGCTGTCACGTTTAATCGTGCCAGTTTTGGTGTTTTGTTTTGGTCTCCATCTTCTATCCTGCCGTGGCACACAGAGGGATTGCCGCTGTCGGTGGGTCCTCCGGGGGCTCTATCTCCAGCTATTTTCGAGCTTCACCCACGGTACTTTGTGTTTTTCCACACATCTGACAATCAAAGCCTCCCCTCCCACTGGTTTCACTTATATAAGAGAGCAATTAACAGAGCTGGTCCAATCGGGATGTGGGAGGGGCCAACACTGGAATGTACCAAGTCGTCTTTTAATGCGTACGACTTTGAGTAATGGAATAGGTCTGACTTCGCACGGATTCCCCCATCTAGTAACATTAAAAAGGACCCAATAGGAATATTTCCTGCCTGTGTCGTTGACTTTAAATTACTCAGCTTCAGAAAATGACCGCAGGGTTACTGATGAGTGACTTTGACATGAAGTAAAACTGTCCTCATCGTGTTTGTCAGGGCAGCCTGTGTAGGACAATCAGATGTCACTGTATATCCTTTGGTATCATTAAGACGTGACCAAAATGTAATTACTTGTGAAACAAGAATTACCAGCCACCCACAACCCCAGACGGAGAAACCATTCACTGTTGCATTTCCTTTGTCGGAGATTTTAAGTGCTATGGATTTCTGTAACCGGAGCCCATGCTCTTCACGATGGCGCATTTTACGGTCAGGAAAAGAAGATTCTGAAATGGAGAGCATATGCGATGGTGCTTGTCATTCGGGCTTAAGGGGACATCTCATTCAGCTGCCCTGTGTGTGTGGAAGCCAAGTTCGTAGAGACAGTTGTTGCAGCTGCACTGATACTATTCGGAAAGGGAATCACTGAGCAACGCTGGGAGGACTGCAAGTCAGCTTCCTGCCCCCCCAACCCCTTGTGCCTTTTGTACAACTTCAGACTTTGAATGTTCTCCAAATTAATTTTTTTTCTAGTGGTACTGCTGCTGACAGTCTCAAGACAGTTAAACAGCTCTGAACTGATCAAGAGACAACTAAATGAGTCTAAGATTGATCAAAGGAACAAAAATATATATTTTTTAGCATATTATGGAGGTGTCCGACTTACCAGAATGAATGAGTCAGAATATAAAGTCGTCTCCATTCACAGCAGAGATCCTTCCACCCTACAGGATATAGAGGCATTACCTCTCAGGAGCTAAGTTAACATTATGAAAAGCAGTGCATTCTTAGAGCTGGGGTTATGCAATGTAAACAAAGCAAATCACGAATGCTGGGACTGAGACGCCAAGCGCTGTTAGCAAGCACTCGCAGATAGACGTGTCGCTCCAAACTCAAGTCATTGCCATGACAAAACCTTTCTTGTGCTGCTAAAATCTAATAATCCTCCCTTTCTCCATTATCTTATTCAATTTCAGTTTGTAGCCGCCCACAGAATAAAAAAAACACACACTCACACAGACACACACACAGACACATGTTCTTGTGTACCAGGCTAACCTGATTACCCCTGACTTTGGTGTGTCGCTGAAACAGACCCGCCCATCTGCGCAGTCGAGATCCAGCCTCGACACTCCATCCTCTCAGATGCTGACACACGGAGGGAAGACCCAGCGGGCCCCAGAACACACCCCCCCCCCCCTTTTTGGAGCCTTTAAGAGGCTTGGCCTCCCACGACGGTCCGCGTGGACAGAATATCAAGTTCCCAGGCTAACAGTGGGCGCGTTGATGTCAGCTTGGGGGGGCTAAAAGAAACCCCCCCCCCCCATGCCTAGCTGAAAAACAACCCTTCGTAAGGCTGGCTTTGAAGCCAGCCGCAGAGGAGTGGCGGTAATTTGCACGGACGATTTTAGCAAAGTTCATATTGTGGTGTGGCGTTTTCAAACAGGAAGGGCACCTCGGCCATTCGATAACGTTTACGTGTTTTGTTATTCCGCACACTTTCATCCAGAATGATGTACATTTCAAGTAGCAGTGTCAGCCGATCCCCTGGGAAATTGGAGTGAAGGGCCTTGCTTGGGCGACCCACGATGAAATCACTCTGCCAACCACATAGTTACACTTAAAGGTGCCGTGATACCAAGTTGTGCCACGCCCAGATGCCGTACCTGGGGAACTGTGCTCCTCAAGCGGCATCGAATCCCTGGCAGGCCGCGGCGTTCCACATAGAGACGTGAGTGTTTGTGCGCAGGCTGGCGGGGGCTGGCTCCGTTCCCCTTCCCCTGTACTGCAAGGTGATTATAATTGGATGAATGGGCGAGGGGGGATTAATGAAATCTGTCCCTGGCCCCCTCAGCCAATCCCTTTAAATGCGGCACGGTGGCACCCCCCCCCCCACCCCCGCCTCCCAGTCGCTCGTTCCAAAAATCCGCAGAGTGACGGGGTCTCCTGGCGCTGCTCCCCGGCAAAGCGATTCAGCCACGTATCCAAGGCACTCCCTTATCGCCGGCTCTCTCCCTCTCTGCCCCCGCCAGCCTCCCTTTCTCTGCCTTTGTTTTTTTCCCCTCCCCTTTTAATCAAACTCTGTCAATTGGATTTCCATCCGCCGTCCTTTCAAGTGTCATTCAGAATCAGCCAAGATTATAAGCAGCCAACAGGTCAGTGATGGAGGGGAAGGGTGGTGGGGGGGGGGGGGGGGGGCATTGGGGCCCGTGCCAGGTCTAAACAAGAGGATAATATTAATCAAAATCGACACCAGAGCCAGCCAATCAAACGCCAGGCCACAGCGGCATGCGAACTGGAGCCGAGCAGCCGAATAAAATTTGTAAGACCTCTATTGTGCTGCCCATCGACAAGCCTGACAGTTATATTAATGTTATAATAATGCCAAGACAGCGTTTTCTGCTGGTTAGGGGACACAAACTAAAGCTATGTAGACTTTCAGCTGACATCCTGGGGAGGTTTGGTGTCCGCAGAATATGATGCAGGTAACACACTCGCCCCCCCCCCAATGGGCTCACAAAGCCCTGCTGTGACTCAGCAGCAAGCCCACCCCCCCTTCACCCCCTTCCCCCCCCCGTGTTTACACCCATCCAGGTGGTCGCCCACTCACCACAGGCCCACGAAGAGGGTCGGCAGCTAAAAAACAAGCCCCCCCCCCCCCCCAGCTACCCACCTGTGACTCACACACTACCGGGTAGAGCTTCCTCGCACAGGGGGGCCATCAAAGGACCCCTGGTGTTCACTCTGTGTGTGTCTCTCTCTCAGGATTTTTTCCACCGACAAATCGTCACGCCTTCGCCCGCACTGGCCTGTAAACAGCATGTCACGATTTCACAGTGCCGTGTCACGGGGACCCACGCTCGGCAACAGGGTTCCGGAAAGTTCACCCTTGCCCCGCCGGTCACGGCCCGGCCCCTGTGTACTTGCACTTTGCGGATGTTGTTCACGGAGGTAATTAAAATGCTATTTCCCGCCAGCGCATTACAAAAATATAATTCATTTCTGGTAAATACTCTCTGGTTTCTGCGATTCTACTGGCGATCAATCACTGGGCGGAGGGTAGGGCGAGTGGGGGCTTTAATCTTTTTTTTTCATTTCATGTGGCACAATCCATCTCCCCGCCATGCGGGGAGGCAGCAGATAAAACCGTTAATGAATTCCTGGATGTGGACTCGAGGATGCTTTCAAAGCAGACGAGAGCTCCGTTCGCATAATCGGAGCGCCGTGCCGGCGCGGGCGTCTCCGAACGCACGGAGTGCCGCTAATCTAGTGACAACGAAAATATACTTCTGGCAGTGACTCGAAGCCGTACCTTTCAGCTCAGCCGAACGCCAGCCGGGACCGCGGTATCCATGGCAACAGAGGATTATCGCGTCTTACATAACCATGCCCGTGCATTTAAGCTCTCTGGATGGACTGTGCTGCATCTGTTGTGTAATTAGAATGTGTCTTCGAGGCGTGTTTTGTGTAAGTAAGCGAATGCAGACATTTAAGAGTTCGGCTGTGGTTTACACGCTGTTTCTGCCCCCGTACAGCTTGGCGCTGCGCACACACTCATTGGTGTAGCATCAGCAAAGTCGTGTGGTATCGTTTAGGCCTCATTTTGCTCTTTATGCAATTGTTGTAGCTCAGTTGGCAGCACAGTCCCCTCACAACTCATTGTTTGGGGGTCCGAGTAGAATTTGCACGTCCTCTCTGTGTCATGTGAGTTACCTCTGGATACTCTAGTTTTCTCTCATAATCTAAGAACATACAATCAGGGGAAATACAACCTCCTACCTTAGTATGACCCTTTACTGGAGGATGGATGGATGGACTTATTGTTTTTAAAATAAATATAAAAATGAAAGGCACATAATTTGCCTTATTAAAAAATATACTGAGACTGTTACGCATTGTCTTTTTGCTGGTACTGGGGCACATTGCATCTTGATTTCGGACCCAGTAAGGGGAAGGTTTATTTTATGAGAGATTTTGTCAAACAGCAACAGAAGATTAAAAGTAAACAAACGGTTAGCCATGCATGGCCATGTTTCTGAATGGCTGTGTGTGTAGGAGGATGTGATGTGCTTTCCACCGCCCGTGGAAATTCGTGCCGCGCTTCTCCTCTGCCACGACACCCAGGTGTGCTACGCACTTTGAAGTGCGGTTCACTTTGCTTGTACCTTTTCATCAGTAAGAGCTGGACCAGCCTCTTATTTCTGAAGCAGGCCACCAATCAGCTTTGTCTCCCCATAGAGGAGTCAGTGGCATCGCTCGCTGTTATGGAACGCCTCTGCTGTTCACTTCCTGTTTTCTTTCCATGCTCAGAAAACTGACTACCGAAGCTGCCTTCCGCAGAGAAGCCCGGGGAAGCAGCTCCTCTTCTTGATGCTAAGGTTCGTCCTTCAGAGAATGGCGAGGGGACCAGGCAGATCCACATCTTCTGCGCTGTGATATGTGCTCCTCCACTGCTAGGCATGTCACCTGAGATGCCGGGCCGTTCTCCTGGTCCCGCCTCCGCAAGGTACCGTCGGATTGGCTGAGAGGAAGGTGTCTCAGGGAGACTGTCAGCCCAAACGCCCCGGGGGCAGATTCTATCAGACCTGGCTTCCTCCTCTCCGAAGGCTCCCCTGCCTTCTTGATGGCTTTGTCATCCGTGAACCTGCAGCCAGCCGTGCGATTCCTGCCTCGCTGTTCCCACGGGTCAATGCTGCAGAACCAGTTTGGGAAAAAGAAAATAGCTTGTGGGAGAAGCTGTCAGCGATTCTCCTCATGGGCTGCGCTAGAGGAGCTGAATCGTGTGGATGTGAATGTGTGACAGTGGTAGACATTTCCATTACTGTCTGAGAACATTTTATGATCCGAGCACTTTGATTCTCATCATTATAACAGAGCTAGAGCAGCCTGGCCTATAGGCATCATGTTTAGATTTCACTGTGGGGTGTTGTTGCTTGGAGACACATAGAAATGATATAAAGATGAAATAATGCAGCGCTGACCTGCCAATAGAAACCCAGTATGTCACAGAGAGAACAGGTTATTTATGTAAAATTGGTTGAAAAAGGTCCAAATTAAGTGATGAGAATAATTTCACCGCTTCGGTGTTTTTTGCTCATTTTTATATTTCTGAATAATTCTAGGGAGGGAAGCATTGCTGAGCCTAAGCCAACCTGCACCGACATTTTACCCACGATCCCTTGCACACCAGTCACATGATACAAGAAGTCACACAGTACGACAAGGTGTGACCAACAATATCGAAATCAGAAGGGTTTTCCAGAGCTCCGAGTGTGAACTGGGATCCAAAGGTAGGGTCACAATCTCTAACCCACTGAGTAAGTCACAGGGACCGCAGTGGTAGCAACGTGATGCGCGTCGTCATCGGTCTGATATCCGCGCCCCTTCCAGACCGGCCATCTGCTGGCCTTTGGTAATGACGCGTAACGGTGCGTTGTGCAATCCCCGACGGTCCTCTGGCATTGGACTGCACTGTTTCCTTCTGGGTACGATCTTTAGTTAAGAGGAAAACAAAGAGCCAGTCGTTAACGAGCAACAAGTGCAAAGCAGGGACCCAGACGGGAAGGTGTGGGCCTGGAAAATCTGGCCAGAACCCCATCAGAGATGTAAATATTGTCATGGAGCAGAATAATATGGAACACATCAGCCATCAGCACCCCCCCGCCCCCTCGTGTCCCACCCCAAAAAAGCCACTGATTCCTCCTTCCTTCCGTATCGGAGCCACTGTCCCCGACGTGCAAGAATGGTACAGAAGGGTGCAAGGATTTGCCGCCATCACCGACATTAATGTGAAAAGGCTGCCCGACCCACCACTGGGGGGCGCTGTGGAATCCGAGTCGACCGTCACGATGACCATACATGTGACTCGAAAGCCACCAGGGTCATGGGGAGAGAGGACTCCATTCCCGCTGGCCGAATTTGGTTGTGGGCGGGATTTTATTCTCTGTGTCATCCATTTCTCATGACGACTATGGGATGTACTTCCATCAAGAAGCACCTGTTTCTTTTCCACAAATAAGAAATTTATTTTCTCGTTATGTGGGTTTGTGATAATCCAGCATTATCTGTTAGCAGGGCTTCAGGAACCTGTATGACATCAAATTATTCAGATAAATAAATTGGAATAAAGGGATCTACTAAGCAAGTAAACATTAATGTTAGCAATGTTACATTGTTTTTTATATAAAACAAAGATAATAATATTAACAATATTAGTGTTTGCTATAATTAGTATTAGTATTGCTATTTTTCAGCAAGTTAATTTAATTTCACATCCAATGTAATGAATCCATCACCTCATAGGAAAACAAAGATGACATCATTTCCCTTCTTAGAATATCGGCAGAAGGTGACACTTGATTCGCGAGGGTCATGGACAGTGGAGTACGCTCGGAGGAGTGTTGCCACGACAACTCACGTTACCGGAGCAGCACGAATAATATCTGCAGCTGCGGTGCCATCAGCGCAGAGTCCCGGACAGAGCAGGCAGAGCAGGAAATCGATAGCGCTAAAAATGGCCGCCTGATGAATCCTGTGTAGCTCTGCATGCATTAATGTTACGATTATTGTCATGACCTCCTCGTGTTAGAGGTCCCACTGTGGACTCACTCCAGCCCCTTCCCCTGGCTTTTTCAGAAACGCACGCATGACGGGAGCCCAAAGGGGCTGTCAGCTCGACACACAGCAGCCGTATCTCTCTCCTGCATCTGCTTCTCTGTGTTAGTGCCTCTGCAGCAGCAGCTCGCCATCCATTTAACACCCCCGACCCATAACCACGGTGGATCTTGCACTTAATTGAAAGTAGAGCCGAGAGTTGACTTCAAAATGCAAGTCGGCTGAGAAGTGTGATGGCTGAACCTCATCCGGGGGAGTCCATAAAAACATCTGAGTAGCACAATCTTGCTGCGGGTTTATTTGCATCGGTTAAAGGTCCATAGCAACACATTGCCACCCCCTGGGAAATAATAGCATGTAATTGAAATAAGATGTTTGTCTGCCTTTAACTTGAGTGAACAGGTGTTCAGATTAGCTTTGATTATGGTGACGCGGACGGCAGGTCCGGAAGTTTCCAATGCAAACATGGGTGCTTTGAAAGAGCTGGTTCATACTATAAACAGTCCCGCACATCAAACTATTCCCTCATCTGAATGCTATATTCACATCACATTTCATTATGACAAATATATCATACTGGGGTTCAAAGCTCAAAAGATATAAATTAGAAATAATATGTCGACAATAATATGCAGACTTATCTGAGAATTATTCTTACATTCTTACATTGTATTTCTCCATATCATTGTCCATCCATCCCTTCATCCATTTTCTGAAACTGCTTGTCTTATTCAGGGTGGCAGGGGATCTGGGGGCTATGGGAACAAGGTAGGGAACAACCCTGGATGGGGCACCAACACATTGGGGGGTACAGTCACACACCACTCACTCCCACTTATCCACTTACGGGTACAGTAACTCCTTTCAACCTCAGCATGTTTTTCTGGGGTTGGGACTGAAGCACCTGGAGGAAACCCCACAACAACACAGGGAGAACATGCAAACTCCACACACATGGAATCCCAGTGGAGACTCAAACCCGGGTCCCAGAGGTATGCGGCAACAGTACCAGCACTACCACCCACCCCATATCACTGTATCACACCTATATGCTGTTATTGTCAAGGCCTTGTCTTGCACCAAAACGAAACCAGTTCTCTGTATAAATGTTGTAAATGTCTTCCGAGTTCAGAGATGCTATACATGGAGACTTGCCCTGGGCAGGATGGAGATGGGAAGCATGGGACACAGGGGGTGGGAGGAACGAGCAGCAGCTCAGTCTGGGTAAAGGGTGCATGGACAAGCGGCTTAGGCCACTATACCTGTGATTGGAAGGTTACCAGTTCATATCCAAACATCAGCATAGTGGTTTTATCATTGATCTGGAGAGAAACGCCCTTAACCTACAACTGCTCCAGCTTTCTCAAAAATGTACATCACTCTGGATGAAAGAGTCCGCTTTGGGAGCCAGGGTGAGGTGGGTGACTCTCCTTGTCACCTGACTTAACCCCTCCCCCACTGAAGGGAGGCTGCCGGTACCCCCACCTTTTTGCTGCATGAAGGCCGTGATAATGACCAAACCCAGTAGATTAACCGCTCTGGGATCTGCGTAACACCATCGCTGACCCTTTCATGCCGCTGGAGAGTAGGGGACACCACAAAAGCCGAACGGGAACACAAACAAGCGAGGTGACAAGGCGGTCCAGCACGTACGGCCCACAAGCTGGAACAGGGACGTCATCTCGGCCCGTGTGACCTTTTAGATTGGGGCGGCCGGGTTATGCCTCAGATTGCCGTTGGCGTAGCGATGGCTCGTGAATCAGCGCACGTTTGGAAACGGCGTGGGAGGGCTGCTCGCTTCCTGTCACAGCTAAACTGGTACTTTGTGAGCCCAAGAAGATGACATTTGTGCAACGTCACCCTTGCAGCAGAAGGGGGCCACTGTGGTCATTAAAGTCCTTGAAAAGAAGATAACATCAGATCTGTAGCAGGGGGACAAAGGCAAGTGTGAAGGGGACAACTGGCACAGTTTCTGAGCCTCAAAGGGTGATTTTGTGTATTTTCCTATGAAAAGTGGCTGAAACAGAAGGTACTCTGAAGAAAAATTATTATTTCTTATTAAACTAAATGATAAATGCATCCTCAGCTGCAAAACCAAATCCATTAACCCGAAATTAAATCTGCAATAAAAATGGCCCTTGGTTAAAATCACAATTAAAAATCTACTTATTCAAAAAGCTTGATATGTATGCAAGCAGTCGACTCCCAGCTTCTAATCTCCCCTCTGGACTCCACTAAATTATTCAGCGAGGAGGGAGATGAGGCCCGCCAGAATCAGGGAAACAAGCGGGTGTAACGTTCAGAGAGTGCGGTGGGGCTGAAATCAGAGTCCTTGCCAGATGGGCAGGTTTCACGTTCAGGGAGGGTGGTTGGCTGAAATTGGAGCATTCAGTAGATGGTTGGGTTGGGTGTTCAGAGAATGTGGTAGGCTGAAATTGGGGTGTTCAGTGGATAGTTGGGTTTGGTGTTCAGAGAGTGTAGTAGGTTGGAATCAAGACTGGTCAGTGGATGGCTGAGTAAGGTGTTCAGAGAGTGTGGTACATTGAAGTTGGACTGGTCAGTGGATGGCTTGGTTTGGTGTTCAGAGAGTGTGGTAGGCTGAAATCAGGCTGGTCAGTGGATGGCTTGGTTTGGTGTTCAGAGAGTGTGGTAGGCTGAAATCAGGCTGGTCAGTGGATGGTTATGTTTGATGTTCAGAGAGGGCGCTAGGTTGAAATCAGAGCATTCCATGGATGGTTGGGTTTAATATAGTAGGCTGAAATCAGTGTGTTCAGTCGGTGGTTAGACTTAATATGCAGAGAGTGTTGTAGGCTGAAATTGGATTGTTCAATTAATTGTTTGGTTTGAAGTTCAGAGAATGTGGCGGGATAAAATTAGAACATTCGTTGGATGATTGGGTTCAGTGTTCAGTAAAGGCAGAGATCTTGGGTAATAGAAACACCTTATAAATGGATCATGGTGAAACACATGGAAGAACAGCGGCCAGACTCCGCCCTCCTGCTGACACACAACCTGTGGCCCCATATCCCAAGGATAAAGCCACCACACATCATGCAGGCAGAGATTTTTCTCCTTAATGACTTCTTTCCAGATGCAATTTGAAGCAGACAAAGATAACAAGATTATTGATTTGGAATATTTCTCCAGAAATCACCGCACAATGCAGTTACTGAAATAATCAGGTTTTGCAGCAGTAAAATGGCGATAAATCTCACGGTACATAAGAATGTTGGACAAAACACCAAGTGGGCCTTTGCATCGCGGTGAAAGACCTTGACCACATGTCCTCTTTGAGTGTCCTTACAGTAGTCTTTGGCCGCAAGAACTGCAGGAAGTGGAGCTCGAGATGGTTTGAAAAACTGCATACCTGGATTCTCTTGTGACAGAGATCAGTTAAAATTATGTGGTAAAAGTAGCCATAGCAGGTATTAAAGATGTGGCGTTGAAAACATGGGATTGTGTCGCTTACTCCCATTCCTTGTATCCAGGACAACAGACACATTCGAAATATTTCGCTAAGCTGATTTTCCCCTCCCTTTTCTTCTGGCCTAGCTGCATTAAAAAGCTTTTATCGACATCAGTGCGTGACCGAGGATCTGAGCGCATATGGGCTTGCGTTTGACAGATGGAGCAATACAGAACTTTTATAAACAAACAGTTAGTTCATTTATAATCTCCTCGGGCACCTAGATGCACCTCAGATAAGAGCGTGAAGCAGACAGACACCTGACGGCTATGTTCTGAGCAGCTAATAGAAATATTCATCAAAGCTCAGCGTCAAATCAACTGTCAGGGAGCTCAGAAGTTAAACAAAGATCACTTGACCCCTGAAATTTACAATTCTAGATTCAAGAGTCTATTGTAGTTAAGATAAAATATTCAAGAGCTTCTTGTCACATGCACAATAAAAAGTCAGTTACAATGCGCAATGAAAATCCTACTCTGCATGTCCCTCAAGTCAGCGGTGGACACAATTTGAATATACAATGCAATCACAAATTAAGGTGCCTCAATAAGACAATAAATGCTTCCAAATACTTACACATGGTGCAGCGTAAACACAATGCAAATCCAGTGCCCAAAAACTTTGCATCTGAAGCGTGGAGACAGTGATCCATCCATGCATAAGCTCTCACCCAGTGCAGGGTCAATGTACAGTTGCCGAGTTGCTACGTTGATTACGTAACTAGGTAACGATGTGTTCACCTAACCTACGCATCTTTGGCTTGCCAGACAAAAAGACACATGAACACAAGTGGGGGGGTGGGCTGGGGGGTGCAAACAGCACACATGGACACAGCTGGGGGCTATACCCTGGGAGAGGTTATGAAGCAAGCCACAGGGCCACCTCATCGCCCATTATGACAGCCATAAAAATAATCATAATAACCATTATGGTAATTATACTTATTATGTAATAATAGCAACTATATAATAACTATAATGGTGATTATTATGGGGGGGGGGGGGGTAGATTTCATTAGATCAGATTTGAGAGTAAACTCTGCACACCCTGATTCTTTGATAATAACACTGCCAACTGCTGCAAACTGTTTCTGGCATTTTAACTGCAATTCTGTTTCTTTTCCTTGTAACAGCTGGTTGAATGAGACACATGGCGCTAAAATGAAATGCCTCGCGGTGCCGTCTGTCCCGCGGAGTGCAGCCCGGGACCATAACTACAGCCATAGCGGCTCCCCGCAGAGTCTCGGGTTTCGGCCGTGCGTCATGGAAGCTGTCCAAGCAGCCTACAAATCCCATCATGCACCACCTGGCACACGCTCACTTCTTTCTTTATGGTTTTCTCCTGGGATTGTGATTCTGGAACGGCACCAAATGGTAATTGTGGTTCCTGGGATGTAGGTTCATACCTGTGTTAGCGGCAACACAACTTGGGCATCTGGCCATTTAGGTACGATCTCAAGAAAATGTGAAAGTCAGAATAAGTCCTGTGATTTCAGTGGCTAATACATTTTAATGAGAGTGGTGTGTGGCTCAGCAGCCTAGGACACAGTGATGGGAAGGTTGCTGGTTTAAGTCCCATGGTCGGCAGAGTGATGTAATCGTTGGGCCCTTGAGCAAGGCCCTTAATCCCCAATTACTCCCTGTCCCTGTCTGCTAACTAGGTTAAATGTAATAATATGTTTTAAAGCTTAATGTTAGAGTGGCAATGGTGACTCTTGGGGGTTCAAATCCCACCCCTGCTCTGTATGTAGAGTCTGCATGTCCTACTCCTGCCTCCTGTCCAAAGACATGTAGTTCATCTCTGGTATCTCTGAGCTTCCGGTAGAGTGTGATGCTTTGGGGGTTGTGACCTCAGCCTCCTGCCCTGGCCTGGAACACTGAAAGTTATAAAGGTTAAAGCTATCAGCTGAAACCATCTCGTTTGGAACCGTCAAGCAAGTGAATCATTTGAATGAGATCAGATGGTACAGATTGAGCTGCTCTGTGGCCGGCTCTTTGAGCCACCGGCTGCCAGTGCCGTTTCTAGACCATTTCAACTGGAGGGAGCAAACTGGGGCCTGATGTTCTGTTAGGGGGGGCAGATGCATTTCACCTTAATGTACTCCAAGTAATATGTAGACTAGATTGCCAGCATTAAGAAGCAAAAGACAATTTTGAAAACCGAAAAGTTATTTATGCAATACTTTGCACTTAGATTTTACAGTTTTTTACAGATGCAGCTCACTCTGATTTCTTGCTTAGACTATCTTGATTCGCTCTAAACTTCACTTTTCACCAACTGATCCGATTCGGCCACCCGGGGCACCCATGTTAAGAGTGAAATGTGCTTATGTGTGTGCTTCGCCTGTTCCCAGCACACAAAATTTTAGCCCACATATATAAATGTAAACAACAATAATAGCAATAATAATAATATTTTTATTTAAGGCCCAATTAGTATAATTAAGCTGGGGGCCATGGGGGGGGGGGGGGGGGGGGGAATGTATGTCGTCATGGGGTCACTAGCCCCCCCAGCCCCCCCCAGAACCGCCCCTGCCGGCTGCATTTGCTGAAGGACCTTCTCCATGCCCCTCCCACCTCCCCAGCATGTGGTTCGAGTGACGCTGTTCTCACTGCTCGTCGGTGCTGCTGCTGGGCCAGGGATGGACACTCGGCTGTGGAAGCCAAAGCCACCTGACTCACCGGGATTACTGAGAGTTTCCCATGATTCTGTGCAGCATCAAGTCATGAAAAGTCACTGAAGTTTGGGCAGGGAGTTAATCCTGAAGCTGTCTTCATTTTTATTTTTAGATTCTGCAAGTGATCTTAGATTTCAAAGCTGGCATAATTTCAGCAAAACGCAGTTAGTGCACAAGGTAATTTTAATAATTAGATATAGATGCCTTTAATCTTCTATAATGTCTTATAATGTAGAATTATTTACTACACTGAGAGCTACTCAACCTTTGATAAAGGACAGTTAAAAATCTGAAGTTTTAATCAGAATACCCCTAAATCATGTTCCAGCTAAATGATCTTTAATACACATCACAGCATAAAATATCTGACTTCTATCATTCTGTTCCCTGTGCTTCAGAGAAACTTCAATGTTTATGTCTCCTAAGTGAGCAATGTCATCAGTAATGGGACAAAATCAAAAATGCCTGACATAGTTCACAAGTGTCTCAGAGAAGACCACACAATTGACAAAGCCCCCTGACAATACCACTCCGAATCTCTGAACTCAGAGAAGGCTGTACGCTTTATAAAGCCCCCTAACAACACCACTCCGAATCTCTGAACTCTTCTGTTCTTCTGAGCCTTCTCCTGGCCACGGTGAGGCTGATGATTCCCCACAGGGTGATCTGGGTCAGCACACGTCACACGGCCGCACCTGCACCGAGCGTGAAATCCTCTGTCAATACGCAGAGCTGCCAGTGAAGGAGAGGAGCTGACATCTGCAGTACAGAGAACTTAAACGTGATAGCCGCAGGCGGAAGGTGATGAGAAGCACTCTGGTTTGGGGTCTTTTGGGAAGGTATGTTTGATGGTTCCGGGCCCGGCGCGGCTACCGTAACTCCGGGAACGTGCTCCCCGGTCCGGCACAGCGGGCCGAAGTGTGCCGGTACGGTGGGGGAGGGGGCAGTCTGCGTGCACTGTTTACCCCGCCAGGAATGCTCACACTCCGCTTCCTTTGTTTGGCTTCTCTCAAATACAAAAACAGTTTTTTTGGACCTTAAAGTCCAAAGTTGCGTCACCAAATTCCTCCTCTTTGCCGGCTGGCGTTTATCGGCGCCCCCTTCTGACCGCGCCGCATAGCGGCGGAGGGATTGGGTGAACAGCGGATTCGCAGGCCATTCTGTGTGGGGTACAGAGTCGCTTCATTTTCTGTGAAGGTGTGGGGGGCTGGGGGCCGGTGGACATCCACGACAGGGGTGGAGTCAATTCAGTCAATTCACCTCTGCATCATTCCTTAAAATAATCCTTAAATAAAATCTGTTTTCTTTCCTCCCTGTGAGAGAAATACCCGTATTCCCAGACTCAAGTCTCTGTGACCAGACACTCCTATTTTCTTGTCCCCCCTGCTGATGCCAAAATGTCCTTGTTTTGTGTTCGTTCCCCTCCACTGCCCCAAATAAATCCCTATTCCTTCCTCCCATCTCTGCACCAGGGAGTTCTGTCCAACCCATCCCAGAGCCTGTCTCACGCTGTAACTCTGCAGCACTAAGAAGACCTCTACCGCACGGTCGTGTTGTGGTCTTCCCCTGGAGGGACAGCAGAGTACGAAGGCAGGTCACATGAATCGAGCGCCAGCTCAGGTGGAATCATCCGAAACGTGAATGTGTTCTCCATCCCTTTGCCAGACTGATGTGCCTTCGAATCAAATCACCCCCATCTACACGCAAAAGCCCTGAGTTTGACCTCTGCAGCTTCAGCAAAACAGATAAATAAATAAACGTCTCGCTTTCACGCGGCGCAAAGTGCGCTATTGATCTGCGAGCGGCGGCGGCGGTGTGATGTCACGCGTTGTACCACCCGATACTTCTATTAGCTGCGGCAGTTGCCTATTTCTTGCGTGGCTCAGACATCCAGGAATAGCGTGTTTGTTTTCACCTCCCTGAAAGGTGAACCTATCATCTGGTAAACCAGCGCCTGGCAGGAATCATATCATATGCGTCCCGAAAACAGGTTAGCCTAGCGATCGCTACGCCCCAGAGGACTGCATGTGATATAAGATATTAATATGACATATAAAAGAGTCCTGCCCGGCACTGGTCAGGAGGGAAATGTAACCGTGCATCTGTGACTGTATTACGACCCCATAAACAAGAGCGGATGACTGTGTAACTGTGTTTTACAATTCCGAGGCATACCTTATACCGCATAACACTGTCTAAGTGTAAATATAAAACATTCCGGTGGCCAGAGAACGACATGTGACACGGACACGGGTTTTAATGGGAATTCCCTTTGCAGTGGGGGCTGGGGGGGGTGACGGAAGGAATGCAGGATGACAAAACACCACCTTATAAACAAACATGCGAGGGAAAAAAAGGAACAATGTGCATGTGACACCGGGGGGGGGGGGGGAGGGGGGGGGGTGCTGTTAAGCTAGATATCCTGCAATGAAGAGCAGTGCGATGTGTTAGCACCAGGGGTGTCAGAGGGGCATGGATACCATTACAGATTCAGGGGGTCCGGCATTTTGTAGGGGCATCAATACCCCCCCCACCCCCCCCGCTCGGCAAAATCAACTGAGCGATTCAAAGCGCCAACCTGAGCAGGGGGCCCGAAGTGAGATATTCCCAGTGGCCCCGGGTTGGTTAGCTACTCCCGTGGTTAGCACAAACGATCCTCGGACTTAAATCAGCCCCGCACCCACAATTATAGTATAATGAAGGGTGCCGTAAAGGGGAGAGTGACAGGGGCCCTAAACATTTCAGAACGTAATTGGATTGATCTAGGTTGGGGGCCCGATATGATATAATTTCATGGAGTGACGCCAGTGAGCATAACTGTTACATAAATCAGGAAGATGACACGATCATGCAACGGGGCATCAGTTTCCCCCCGGGGCCGGCCCCAGGGCCCAGCGCTCGCCGGTGACATCGAGGATGAGGCTGGCAGGCCCACGGCTGACAGAAGGAGTCTCCGTGGCAACAAGCTGTCTCTCAGCAGCGCCAGGGGAAGTTACCGCCCGTCCTCTGGCCTCGCTCCGTGGCCCGATGGAGATGGAGCCGCTTGACGCGCCTAGCCCGAGCGGGAGGGGTAATTAAACGTTTCCAGGAAGAGCAAGGCGCGCTGAAACTCCGGGGCCCCCGATCGCCAGCCCAAATTAGCATCTCTGTCACAAAACAAAATACACGAGCTAACAGGATCTGATTTAGAAAAAGAAAATGGCCTCTTTTCATGTTTATGTTACTGACAAGCTTAAAGTGGTTAATGGACACAGGGGCCGGGGTGGGGGGGCCGCGTTTGAGAAAGTTAATATTTCATCCTCAGCCAAGAGAACCAGTCTGCATGTCAGGCACCCGAGCAGAGCGGGCTGCTCTAACTGATGCCAGAATGTTCTCTGGGAGGCGAATCAGAGCGGGGTGAGAGGCCAACATGTATGGCGAGCTGTTCGGGGGGGAAGTCTGGCTGCTCTCGACCGCAAATGTGCAAAACAACGCAGAAGCCGGGCAATTTCAGATGGATTCACTGCCGGTAAACAAAAACCCACGTCAACGCTGTTTTTCTCGCTTGCGGCAAAATCCGTCGAGGATTAAATTATTATCCAGTTTTGAGAAATCAACCTGGGTGAGCCATTTGAGGGACGTTTACTCTTCCAAACAGCCCTGCTGTTTTCCCCCCAGAAAGTGATGGGTCAAAGCCCTCCCCAGAGCTATTAATCAAATGGATGCATTAACCTTTAAAATCAGCACCGTGTCACATGAAGACGCAGGATGTGGAGGCTGCGATTCTGTCGCGTACCTGTGCAGTTTGTCTATTGATCTGTCCCAAACTCTAACTACTGGAGTTTTGCATGCCAAGAAAAACTACAAAATGTAGAAAAAGTCTACAAAAAAAGGATCACCTTATAGATTTTTTTTTTCCTGACAACTGCATTTACCACCACTCAAACCACGCATTTGCATGGGGCCCTGGGTTATGAGGGCCCCCTGTTGGCCACAAAAAGTCACTACACTGGGGGGCCAGGGGGCCCTAAACAGTGTCTACCCCACTGGGTGGGTGGGGGGAGCGGGGGGGGGGGGGGTGCTAGCCCCTGTTAACCCCCCCAAAACAATCACCCAAAGACGCTAAAAAAAGATTAGCTTCATTGAGCATAATTTCAAAATAAGTTAATCAGTACACATAGAAATGAATAAACCGAAAGAATATGGTCACTGGAGCAGAACCACGGTGTGATTTTATACACGCAGGTGATTAGTCATGTGACACAGGAACCAGTAGCCAATGCACTGTGTGCCGAAATCGATTAAGAAGCTAACATTAGCTAGCCTTTGAGAGTGCAGTAATGACTCAAGGGAGATTATTCTGAGGCAACTCTGAGAGTCGCTGGATTCAGTTTAAACGGGTCCAATAACGGGTCCCGTCAGTTTAAAATGTGAGTAAAATTTATTTTATTGGTATTTTTCTATAGCGTTTGTGCTGCCCTAGACCACGGAGATAGAGGGAGGAATTTGTACATCAAACTCCCCCCCTGTCCCAAGCTGCTTTCCTGCAGTTGGTAAACACCGCTGATGTCTGTGCTGGCGGAACAATTAAGACATATTTTGCAAGCACCAGGGCTGTGTCTGTTGCCTCGGTGTGCTTCGGGCCCGCAGTAATGTGCAGTGTAGTGACGTGTTTCAGGTCTGGTCTGTGTCTGCTGCCTCGCTGTGCTTCGGGCCCGCAGTAATGTGCAATGTAGTGACGTGTTTCAGGTCTGGGCTGTGTGTGCTGCCTCGGTGTGCTTCGGGCCTGCAGTAATGTGCAGTGTAGTGACGTGTTTCAGGTCTGGTCTGTGTCTGCTGCCTCGCTGTGCTTCGGGCCCGCAGTAATGTGCAATGTAGTGACGTGTTTCAGGTCTGGGCTGTGTCTGCTGCCTCGGTGTGCTTCGGGCCCGCAGTAATGTGCAGTGTAGTGGCGTGTTTCAGGTCTGGGCTGTGTCTGCTGCCTCGGTGTGCTTCGGGCCCGCAGTAATGTGCAGTGTAGTGGCGTGTTTCAGGTCTGGTCTGTGTCTGCTGCCTCGGTGTGCTTCGGGCCCGCAGTAATGTGCAGTGTAGTGACGTGTTTCAGGTCTGGTCTGTGTCTGCTGCCTCGGTGTGCTTCGGGCCCGCAGTAATGTGCAGTGTAGTGACGTGTTTCAGGTCTGGTCTGTGTCTGCTGCCTCGGTGTGCTTCGGGCCCGCAGTAATGTGCAGTGTAGTGACGTGTTTCAGGTCTGGTCTGTGTCTGCTGCCTCGGTGTGCTTCGGGCCTGCAGTAATGTGCAGTGTAGTGACGTGTTTCAGGTCTGGTCTGTGTCTGCTGCCTCGGTGTGCTTCGGGCCTGCAGTAATGTGCAGTGTAGTGACGTGTTTCAGGTCTGGTCTGTGTCTGCTGCCTCGGTGTGCTTCGGGCCTGCAGTAATGTGCAGTGTATTGACGTGTTTCAGGTCTGGTCTGTGTCTGCTGCCTCGGTGTGCTTCGGGCCTGCAGTAATGTGCAGTGTAGTGACGTGTTTCAGGTCTGGTCTGTGTCTGCTGCCTCGGTGTGCTTCGGGCCTGCAGTAATGTGCAGTGTAGTGACGTGTTTCAGGTCTGGTCTGTGTCTGCTGCCTCGGTGTGCTTCGGGCCTGCAGTAATGTGCAGTGTAGTGAGGTGTTTGAGGTCTGGTCTGTGTCTGCTGCCTCGGTGTGCTTCGGGCCTGCAGTAATGTGCAGTGTAGTGAGGTGTTTCAGGTCTGGTCTGGTCTCCAGATCTCTAATCATATATTTGCAGCAACGTTACAGATACACCTTCCCCCCCCCCCCCCCCCCCATGTGCTCAGATGTGCTCACAATGACATCCCCAATACATATTATAATTATGGCCTTGGTCTCCCTCCCGTCAATGTTGGCTCCATAGCTACAGCCTCGGTTCCCCCCCACCAATGAAAATATTAGGGCCACGACCGTCGGTTCTTATCTGGTTCCGATACTGGCACCAAAGTTACTTCTTCAGTAGGGCCTGAGAAACACCCCCCCCCCACCCCCGACAACTGGCACATATTTATATACCTCTCCCTGCACATACAGCTTTTAAACCCAGTTAGAATTATAATTCAGGGTATGCGATATACGCTCAGAGCTGATGGCTGTCTTTGCGGAGTCTCTCACATTATCGAATACTCTTCTGTCCATGCGCTCGTTCGGCGTGCTCGCGTTGCTCGTCTGCGCACTGCGTGAGCGCCTCGCCCGGACTTGTCTCACGGCCGCACGGCCCCCGAGGCCATGATGCAAGACACAAAAAACACGCGGCAGAGACACGGCATTTACCGTCTTTCCCTGTCCGTACAAAACCGTTCGAGGCTGGCTGGAAAATCCCGCTTTTCTCCCTCAGGTTTGCAGAGTTTCCTGTCATACTTCTAATCCGAGATAATCAAGAAAACAAAGGAGAGTGAGAAAACATTGGGCTGGTGCTTGTTGGCAATACTTAAACCTTCTGTAAATTATAAAATAATATACTGCAGTATCCCTGCTAAAGTCTGGACTAAATGTGTAGTTTTGATAATGTTGTAAAGACACGCATGTTATCCGGTACACTAGAAATAGCTGGACACATGCAGGGCAGTGTTATAACTTAGTAACACTGTCAGTAAGAGTAGCTAGTATGAGTGGTTAGTGTGAGTACTGAGTATCACCTGGTTAGTGTTAATATTCAGTATCACCTGGTTAGTGTTAATATTCAGTATCGCCCTGTCAGTGTGACCAATCAGTTTCACCCTGTCAGTGTGACCAATCAGTTTCACCCTGTCAGTGTGAGTGCTCAGTATCCTCTTGTGTGTATGAGTACTGAGTATCACCTTGTAAGTTTGAGTGCTAGATATCACCCTGTCAGTGTGAGCACTGAATGTCACCTGGTCAGTGCGAGTACTGAGTATCTATATGTCAGTGTGAGCCCAGTATCTCTCTGTCAGTATGAGTAATGAGTACCACCTTGTAAGGGTGAGTTCACAGTATCACCAGGTCAGTGTGAGTACTGAGTATCACCCTGTCAGTGTCAGTACTCACTTGCAAAGTGTAGGATGGCTGAAATAAAAGCTGGGAAACAATGGATGCAGCTGTTATCATTTTTAATTATGGGTATTTGGATTCTGTCCCTCAGAAAAGTGACAAGCCTGTAGGATTCTGGTGGGGGAGGAGGTGAGAGAATTTTAATTTAAAGTGTTGAGACGAGGGAGGGGGCCGTCACTTTAGAAAACAGGCGGCCGTAAAGCGCCCACCTCAGCATTTACCAGGGCCGTGTGCTGGCAAAACACAGATCGCTCTTCACGCTTTCCTGCTGGGGCTGCATATTTCCAGCGGCACCAACCGAATCCTGCCACCGGTGGACCAGCCCAGCTCGCGAGATGGACGTGATCGCGACGGGCAGGCTGACGAAGCCGATTGATGTCTCAAGACAAAACTGCGCAGCTCGGTGATTTTTAACAGACCGACGTGTAGTGGAAAAAATAGAAACTATTTCGGGAAAAATTCGGAGCGTTACTCAGGTTGGAAGAGCAGTAAAACACTAACACTTCAAGGGTGTTCAGTACAGAAGGAGGAAAGTTTTAAAATTTTAACCAAACCCATGGCGCTAAATAAACCTTGTGCCTCGTGGTTGCCATGGCAACTGCACATAGCACTCCTTCCACCTCCAGCTGGAGACATAGTGATATCTGTTGACGGTATCAATTCCTCCCGGCCACTAGGGGGCTCCACACAGTCAGCTGGCCATCATGCTGCCATTGCCACTTTCCTCCCGCTAGCACCCGCTATATAGTGGGCCTTATTTCTGCATCTGGAAATGCTGAGTTACAGGTCATTGTCGCCGTCTGCTGACCCACCCCATCTGGAAACCTTTGCCTTTGCTGGTCTGCAGACATAGTAATGGTGAGGACACAGCGCATGGTGAGAGGTGACAGACAGGCCTGGACCCTCACAAATCAGCATCCCTCTATGCCAGCGGTATTCAAACTTATTTTTACCAGCCCCCCCTAGGGCTGATATAATTGTCCCCCCACCCCCCGTCAAACACACTGACTTCAAATAAACTTTCAGAACTATATCATATCGTCATATTATTATTTGAATTTGGTATTGTTAGTGTGTAAAGGCATATAATGTGTTCCCAGCTCCAAAACAGGTCTGCCCCCCCCCCCGAGGAGGTTAGAAAGGCACCAAATGCCACCACCTTCAAAACCAGACCCAAAACATTTTTATTCCAGTGCCTTTGATTAGTGCTGCTAATCAATGTTGAAGCTTTATCTGTTATTCTTATATTTATTGCCTTTAACTTGTAGTTTTTAATTTTCCATTTTATGATCGCTATTATATGATCTTATTTTATTTAAAGCACTTTTAACGCCCTCTGTATCTGAAAATGTACAATATAAGTAATAACTGGCCTTGCCCTTGCCCCCCCCCCTCCCCGTCAGCATCCCTCTGCAATTCCTTTGCACCACAGCAGGGGGCGTGCCTCACACTTGGAATACTCCTGCTCTATGCAACCTGCCCACTTACCTGTGCAGGTGCAGGTGCCTGTGAGGATCAAGTGACTAAGGAAGAGCCTTATTAAACCAGGAAGTGACAGTAAATGTGTTTCTTGTGTTTGTGTGCCTTGTGGGGAGGGGGGGGGGGGGTTGTCCCTGGCACGACTGCCATCTATCCCCCTGGAAGGTTTGCATCCTCTCTTGTAACTGGGATATCTCTGCTTCAGCCCTTGTGGCCGTTGGAGGCCCCCCAGCCACCCCCCCCCCTCAAATGAGACATCGTAAAATTTTATACAGCTCTGCCATAACCAACCTGGACCATGACATCCAAGGTTGCCCTGGTAACCAGACAAAACAGCGGCTTAATGAACATATTAACGAGCTTAATTCTTGCCAGGCATCTTTCTTAGAAAAGGAAATTTCTGAGTAATCACCAACAGCCAACTTCTTCTGCGTTAAAAAGTGAGTTTCCCAAACCCTGAATAACATAAAATATATCACCTTCACTTCCATAGAGAAAGAAGCTGCCAAAGCATCATATGAATGAGGAAAGCTGGGAACTGTCAGCAGACTGAAGTACTATGACTATGAAGGTGATATGATTACTCTGCTGGCCACACCAGTCTTAAGCTGCTCAGCTAGACCAAGCCGCTGCCTTGACTTCTCAACAAGAACTATCCCTCCTCTCAAAAGACTTTGATGTCTTTGCAGCAGCAAATGGAGAACAGCAGTAGAAGACCTGGAACTGGTGTCATAATGGTAGCCAGTACAAATCTCAGAAGGAGCCCTGCTGTTGTATCCCCAAGCCAGGCACTTAACCCGAGCGGCTTGGATGAAAGAATAGCTGTGACTATTATAGCCGACTATAGCTGTGACTATTATAGCCGACTATAGCTGTGACTATTATAGCCGACTATAGCTGTGACTATTATAGCCGACTATAGCTGTGACTATTATAGCCGACTATAGCTGTGACTATTATAGCCGACTATAGCTGTGACTAGCTGTGTCTCAAAGTGACTCTTGTTGGTTAAATGTGTCAAGGGGCAGTAATAATAATAATGAGGAATGTGTACTGGCGGTGCTGAGAGGTGCATTTCCATCTGGATGGGGCCCCGCTTTTTCTGATATGGCTTCTCTGTCATTAGTCAGATTATGGTTTTTACCGGTAAAAAGCTTGTCACTGTTGAACGAGTCAAAAGTTACACTTGGTTTCGAAATGATGGCGGAACATGTGAAATGGGTGGGGCTCGATACGAGATGTTTAAGCTGACACCGTCGCTCACCCCCCTCGTGAGGTCTAGGCTGCGTTAAAAACCTGCCAAAGAAGGCCGTCTGCCACCCACGTCGAATTCGGCACACATTAATCTGAATGCTTGCGCACAACGTGATTCTATGGTTTACGGAACCCAAGGAAAACGTCGTTATTGGACCCGTTCAGTCTGAGACGTTTTCTCGTGTTGCAGTGCCGCTGTCGGATACAGGAATATAAGCGCAGTAAGCCAAACCCCCCTTAATGCGTGTGTTGGTCTGTCAGCCCACCAGGGCCTCTCTCAGGGGAAGGGGACAATGCATTTTGGGTGATGGATGCCGCTATCCCCACACGGTGTTGTGTTTCATGGACGCTGAGGGATTCAAACATATATCAGCGACCGGGGTAGCGGAGCATCGTGCCTGTTGTCCAGCAAAACCGAGGAATCAGCAGTCCTCAGGACGCATGCCTCTAAAAAACGCCTCCATTCCCGCGTTATGCTGTGTTATGTTGTTGCTTTGTAGCTCTTCCTGCAAAAGAACTCTTCGGGGGGGGGGGGGGTGGGGCAGAGTGAAGCTTCACTGTTTGTGCTGCTGGACTGCAGGTGGACAATCGAACAGTACCGTGATCCGCATGCTAACATGCTAATCTGTGCTAGGATTGTTTTTGGCTGTTTTCATATAGTTAGTGCCTCCCAGAGAAGGTTCTGGAACATTCAGGACAGATGACAATTGTCACCTTTTCCAGGGAAGAGAAGCGGGTTGGAAGCTGAATGGCTCGTCTGTCCAAGTCATTGTATGTTCTTCCCCAGGCCATTGGCAGTTCTAGCCTCGACACGCTTTTGTGTAGAACACAAACGGAAAAACGCGCATGCGCACGCGCACAAACACACAGGCATATACACAACAATACTAAAAAGAAATGGCGAAAATGGTAACAAAGTATCCTAACTTTTGGTGTCTTAATGTGAAACAAATTAAGCTTAAAAAAAGGCATTTGTTCTGTGAGGCTGTTGACATAGAGACCTGAACACACGCGCGTGCACACACACACACACACACACACACACACACACACACACACACACACACACACACACACACACACACACAAAGACATTGACTCTGAAACATGGGTCATTTATTTGTGGGGCAGCCTGGGGCCTGAAGTCCCTCCTCATAAATATACAGTACAGTAAATATCAGGCAGGAACACAGTGACACACCAGAGGGGGTTCATCTTTGGAAAAACCTGAGTTTGACAATGGCAGAAATGGCCGGCTCTCCTTCCCCTCCCCCTCCCCCGATGCCATGAGGTCCAACCGCGGGCCGACTCTGCACCGCCGGGGTTTGGGCGCGCCAGGCAGGGGTCGTCCCTGGGGTGGGCCGGGGTGGGCTGGTGGGGGTGAGGTTACATGACGTCAAGGCTGCCGGGCAACGTGATCTGTGCGGAGGGGCACCGCGGAGCGCAGGAGCGGCCCAGACGGATTGACTGACTCTGGACGAGAGTGTCGCCCAGGGCAGCTGTCTATGCTGGGGCGTGGACACACCACGCGTCTCTGCCGGGAAGGCAGAGGGAGGATGAGGGAACATCCATCCATACATCAGCTAACCGCTTATCCCAGTCAGGGTTACAGGGTCACTGGGAAGCCTGGAGCCTATCCCAGCCAGTCACAGGGCACAAGGCTGGGGGACAACCTGGACTGGAGCACTGCAATCAAAAAAGTTACTTATGGCTAAGGTTAGGGCTGGGTAGGGGTTTGGAGTTTGGTTTTTCCCATAGAAATGAATGGACGGTCCCACAAAGATATGAGTAGAGGTCTGTGTGTGTGTGTGTATACACAGTGTCTATACACAGTCATACAGTGTGTATAGTGTATGTGACAAATAAAACTTTTGACTTTAACTTATCCTGGAAACTACGGATGCAGGGCAGGGAATAACCGAGGATGAAGTGCCGATGATGATGGCAGCGAACTCACTCCTCTCACACACATTCATACCTAAGGACAATGTGGTAACTGCGTTTATAACATGTGACATATCACAACTGCAGGAATGATACTGAGGGAACTGGATCGGTTGATTCTGTGACCCGGTTCTGGATTAACGGGTGGAAGATGAATGAATGGATCAGGCAGCCAACCAGTATTTTTTATGTCATAGATAACATGCCCCTGTAAGGGAGAGAATTGCCTTGGCAACTGAGTCATTAATATAGCGGGCAGCCGACCCCAAAGGCCAAGCAGGGTCCCCTCGGCATGCGTGACACTGACTGGACTCCGAGCCCAACCAGCTCTGTGAGCCCCTGGTGCCTTTGGCTGCGAATGACCTGCTGATCTTTTATTAGCAAAGCAACTTGTTGTTATTTAACATACGTTATATTTGGTTGGTTCTCAGGTGGCATTTTGGGGTAAATCAGCTGCAAATGGAAACAAAGCTAAAAACAGTGGGACCCCCCCGAGGCGGTCACACCTCACTGCTGGAAAACAGGAAGGAACTCGGACTCGTTAGCTGTGTGACGGGACGCAGGAAATGCATGGAGGGGCCTTTGCAGCGCCCGCGAGTGTCAAGCGCTCGGATTGCTTGTCGCAGTGCCTGTTGTTATTGGGTCGGTGCAGGCTGCGGGGGCGCGGGTAGGGAGGGTGGGGGATTGTCACCTAGCGCAACATTTCTGTACCCTCCAAAAACGGCATGAAGGCGCCTGCATTTGAGTTTATTTTGAGAAAAGGAAAACGATGTCAAGGACAGCATTTCCAGCTCAGGGATACGACTCTAAAAGAGAAAGCAAAGAAAAGGACGGTTTTGTAATGTGATTTTTGTCCAAGGCCGGGCTGACGGGAGGAGGAGCGAGCGGCATGTCTGCGGGAACAGCGCCGATCCACGGATCCGCGGGCCGGCGGATTTCATTACGCTGAAATGTCATCCTTAGTGTGGGAGTAAGCGGCGAGGCTGGGAACGACCACAGAGGCCAGCCTACACCACCCCCCCCCCCCCACATCCCACCCCACCCCCCCCCTGCCCGCCCGGCCCACATACCGGGCCTGGCTTGTCTCACACTGGATTAACTGTAGCAGGTCTGAGCAGCCTGGGCAGAGTCAGGCCCGGGTCCAGATGCCTGGCTCAGAAAAGAGGCCTTCTGGGACTTGAGCTAAAGAAAGGGCTCTGGAAGTGTTGAGAGAAGGTTCAGCCTCTTTCATCTGCCGCAAAAGGAGGCCCGAAAACACACGTTTGCATTCTCCCCGCCGCATTCACTCTCCCTCACTGCCTCTTTGTTCCCATGGCTGCCATTCAGAGATGCTGTTTTTATTTGCTCTACACTTCAGAGTCACATGACCGCCATTCATCCGTGAAGTCATCAGGTTTCAACATCACCCGATGTCTTTATCTTTTATCGCTTGACACAAACATAAAACATCATATAAAAAAAATGTCTCAAAATCATATAATATTGCACCAAATCAACCAATTACATCTACCGCAGTTATGCTGCACTGCAAGTTATACCATTAAAACCACTTTAAATTTGCTCTCGAGGGATAAATGTAAATTGTTTGTTTTTTGTCTGGATTGACTCACTTCGTGGAAAATGACATCAGATACTGAAAAACTGCCATCCATCAAAATGGCCACAATGATCAGCAATAATCTGTTTTTTATCTGTTTATTATGTCATTTGTTGATGGGGGAGCAGAGGTCACAGAGCTCATGATTTTCTCTCCTAGCCAGGCGTTTAACTGCCCCTAAGAGTAGGTCAGTCATGGGATAATACCCAGAAAATGTGAACGTAATGAGCCACAGTTGTTTGTTTACAACATGCAGGTGTCGTTATATTTTGCCTCTCGAAATCAGCAAAGAAAACATTATGAAAAACAGGAACCAGATTCTGTTTTAGTTGCACACTGATGTCGTGCTCATATATCGTTTTGAACATTTGTGTTCTTGATGTTTGAGCTTGGATATGGATGACTGAGTCTTTCACTGCAAGTGTGCTTTTGCTGCCCCCTAGTGGAAGATACATGAAGCGAGCAGTAAGGAGACGTGGGTGGTTGGGAGAGTAGCCCCGTTATCGCACAGCTTCGGGATTGGGGTTTGGAATGTGGCCTCTGCTCTGTGTGTTTCCCTCCACAGTCCAAAGGCATGCAGTTAGACTCACTGGTGTCTCTAAATGGATCGTACTATGTGACAGTGAGTGTGCATGTGCATATGTGCCCTGGTATCCCATTCAGGCTGCACCCCCGCCTTGTGCTCTATGCCATCTGGGATCGGCTCCCGGCCCCCCAACCTTGGCCGAGATAAGCAGTTGGAAGATGGATGCAAGAAGACAAAAATATATAATAGTGCTACTTTTATTCATACCCGTGGGGACATTGTCTTTTCACCTATCCCATCATGATCTCCATAAGAGACACAGACTAGTAAGAGTAACCCTGGGGTGGGGAGGGGTGAGGATGGCATACAATGCCCCTGGATCATTTGGGGGTTAAAGGCATTGGTCTAGGGGCCCCAAAGCATCAGGCCCTCAGATTCAAAAGGGGGACCGAACCATGACCCACAGAGCCACACAATCAATTATACTTAGAACAACAATGAAAACACATTAGTAACCAATATTTGGTATGGAGCCCCTAAAGGGACAGGATTGGAAAATATTATTACAGACACTCTTCACTTTCGAGTTCCGTTCCTACGACTAGGTCGTTAAGCGAATTGGTCGATAAGGAGTCGCCCATTATTGATATTTGAAGCATACCGTACTGGAATGTTCAGTATATTTATAAATATTTATACAGTAGTGTACTATATACTGTAATAAACAGTGTGCTGTTCCCGCTAAGTTTTTTCTCCGTATGTGACAGGTGAAAATCTATGAGTGAAACTGTAATAAAACACAGAAAAGATTTAGGAGATGTCTTATCCAGCATAGCAAAGACACAACAAGGTGGCCGATAAGTACTAACGTTAATCATCACAGGAATTACAAATAAATGATGCACTAACATATACAGGCATGTATTATCGTCACTGCAATACAGTGAATCACTGTTAGCGTCCTTTTGAACATTACCTAACAAACAGCGCATAGAAAATAAATGTCATTTAAGTAAGATATGAAACAAGGAAAATACTTACAGCCATTGCTTTCGAAGACGTAAGAAAAGTGTAAGACACAGGCAAACTTTAACCTTGAGCACGTCGTGCTTTACTGCTATTGGAGGTTCCCTATCCCACAATACAAATAGATTCCATCCATCCATTCTCTGCCAGTTAAACAGGTGTTATGCCGAAAAAGACATCCCTGCCGTAGAATGCATGCCTGTCTCTAAATGACCGATTGGTCGCTGATCTGAAACGAGTTGAGCTACTTTGTCGAGTAAGGCTAGCGTAGTGCTAATCAATAGCCCCAAAAAACTCGTAAAACTCTAACCCTAACCCCCCCCCAAAACTCAAAAAACCTCTAAAACCCTAACCCCCAAACCCCCCCTAAAACCCTAACCCCCAAAACACCCATTAAACCCTAACCCAAACCCCTAAAAAAAACCCTGACCCCTAAAAAACCCTTAAAAGCTCAACTCGTCGGAACACCGACATGCATTCTAAGGCAAGGGATGCCTTTTTCGGCAGGGATGCGTTTTTCGGCATAACACCTGGTCGGTTCGCAGGGGGCTCAGGGATACCCAGACCTCCCTATTGCCAGCCACCCCCTCCGCAATACAAAGCAAATTGGTCAAACTAAAGGTAACATATCGAAATAAAAGTCAATCGCAAGTTCAGTGCAAACTAATATGGCATATCAAAATAAAGGTAAATTATGCTAAAGCATATACAACCTTCCTTCGCCGTCCCAAATAAATCAGAGAGCAGAACAAACAGAATGGAAAAGAAACGGCGCGCTGCCATTTCCACGGCCAAAGTTCTTCCACTTTGTCGGACTGCTGGTCGTAGTGAGTCCGGGCGGTCGCTAAACAGGTAGGTCGTTAAGTGAGCAGGTTCTGTATTAAGAGTTTAGCGTTCCCTCGCGAAACAACTCAATACCATTACGAGGGAATGCAGAACTGTTGCAAACTTTAGGCGCGTTTCAGAGTTACAATTTTATTAAAACTAAGTTTATAATTTATTACTAAATTGTGAGTCCTGTGTATCTGAAACATCCCTTATGTATCGATGGAAATTAAGCAGTGCACTACATTTCCCAGAGTACAACATGTTCCGGTTCATCTCAACCAAACGAAAACCAGAGACAGGAAGTCCCGCCCATTTTAAGCTAATACGATACTACAATTGGTGTAACCAGATGGCCACTTACGTCTCAACGTAACCACAAATGTTTCCAACACGTGAAATGGAGATATCTGCTGTATTGCAGTTTTTCAGTGTTTATTTTGTGTTAATTTAAAAACGATTATAAATACAATTCTTGAATTTGATATCCATCAAGTGCATTTTTAAATATTTTAAACATTTATGTTCTTAACACAAACGATCGCTAGAGCAAAGTTAACAAACTAAAGCTAAATATAGTCACGCTACGCTAGGGAAGACGGTTACGCAAGAATCGATTTTTAGGAAAAATTCTGTTTGGATTTACTGTGTCTGACATGGACGAAAATACTCTTGATCTGCACGGGGATGAAGAAATAGTTGAAGTTATCGACTTAAACGAGACGGAGCAAACTCCAGGTACTTCATTTTGCTAATTCGCATGTGATGTGTGCTCGTCATATGTCTATATGTTGACAATATGTGATTTATAATATATTTATCATCCATGTATATTTATGAGGTTAAGTTATTTTATTTTATTAAAGCGATTTTCATTAAATTAAGTACCGCGGTCGCTGCTCAGCCTAGTTCATTTATTGTAATGGTTTTTAATATATATTTGGGGTCAGATGATTTGGCAGGTGAATTTGAAGATGTAGACTTCGGCGAAGCCGAGGGTGGAGAAGAAGATAACAATGGATGGGAGACCGAGGATGAGTCCATGGAGGCAGAACAAGATGACAGCGAGCTCACCTTCTCCAAACACACCGGTAACCAGGCAGACGGATGTTCGCAGGCTGCCTTCGGGAAGAATTTCGTATCTTAGAAGGATTAAATTGCTAATACCAGTTAACTTTTAGGCTCCGTTTTCTGTGTGAGCTTGGATCCAGCGACAAACAGTTTAGCAGTGACAGGTGGTGAGGATGACAAAGCATATGTTTGGAAAGTCAACGACGGAGAGGTGGTCTTTGAGTGCACAGGTGGGTGAGCGGTGGCCTCAAAACTTGTTTCTGTAGCTTAGGAGAACTCAGTATTTATCACTGTATAATGTTTTGGTGTTTTATATCACCAGGTCACAAGGACTCTGTCACGTCTGCTCTGTTCAGTCATGACTCAACGCTGGTGGCTACTGGGGATATGAGTGGTCTGATCAAAGTGTGGAAGTTGGAAACTAAAGAGGAGATCTGGTCTTTTGAAGTGGGAGACCTGGAGGTGAGTGAGCCGGGTAGATGACTGGCTGATTCTGGCAGCCGTGTCACGTGATGGAGTTGAGTGAAATTGTAATGAAAGGTCCCGTGTGTCGTTTCAGTGGATGGAGTGGCATCCCTGTGCCCCCGTGCTGCTCGCTGGCACTGCGGACGGCAGCGTGTGGATGTGGAAGATCCCTGCCGGGGACTGCAAGACATTCCAGGGACCCGGGTGCCAGGCAACCTGTGGGAAGATCTTGTCAGATGGTACGGCTCTAGTCTGGGACACCCTCACAAACGGGGAACTAAAGATGCACTGTGGCATCACTTAGATTCCAGCTAAACCTGGATAGCTGCACCACAGCTCTGTCTCACCTATCATAGTTACTTAGTACTGACAAATCAAAGTTTATTTTTGAAATGTACAGTATACAGCAGAAGAGATTCTCTGAGAGCTCCCTGTAGTAAAGTAATAAGTAAGATTATTAAAATAGTAAAATAGAATCAAGTAAGGAGTAGAAATGTGCTGTACTGGCTGAGTGCAGCTGAAGCTCTTACGGAGTGTGTCCCAGACCTCGCACCTCTTCCGGAAGTTAGGCTTGGGGTCAGCGGCTCCCTGACACCCGCCAGTGATGCGCAATTATCCAGCAAGGAGTTTTACTGGCACAACATTATACTGACATTATACAGTGACATACAGTGTTTTGGCAGTATTTGAAAAACCAGTACTATTCCGTTATTTTCTGATAAAGTTTGCCAGGTGGGGGGGGGGGACTAGGGCTACCATGGTAATACCGTAATACCACCCAAGCCTAGCCAACCCCCTCCCCCCCTTCCTTGGTGGGATGTCTGTTGCTTGTGAGCCGGTGTTACGATTCTGTGTCCCTCTGTTGGCAGGAAAGAGAGCCGTGGTCGGTTATGAAGATGGAATCGTCCGAATTTGGGACCTCAAACAGGGCAGCACCACCCATGTCATTAAAGGTCTGCTTCTTATGAATAGTTTATGAGGACCGGTGCCTTGGGTTTGTGGTTTGACTGAGATGCTTTTGTTTTTGTGTAGGTCAGGATGGCCACCAGGGGGCGCTAACCTGCATAGCGTGCAGCAAAGATGGAAGTCTTGTTCTGACAGGTTCTGTTGACAGCAACACGAAGCTCATTAATACTGCAAATGGAAAGGTGCGTCCCACCCTTCAGAATCTACAAACCAATACAAGGAACCAAGCAGGACCCTACCCCTATAATTATGTTTTAGTATGTTCAGTCAAAATAGAATAGAAAGTAATTGATTAAAAGTTTGGAAATTACATTGTATGCTCAGTAGAGTTCTGTTGCAAGAAATTGCTAGTTGTGCACAATTTGGAGTATGTGTTTTGATAGACATCTGCTGAAATGCTATACTTAAGAAATCCCACATAACTGAGTTTTTGTTTTAGTTTGAGAAAATGGGTTTCCATCTTTAAATATTAGGCTAAATGGCCTTAATGTTGCTACTGTTTATCCATACTTTTCTCTGGGAGACTGTTGGATATGCCTTTTTTAATGTTTTAAATAAGAAAAGATTAAATAACTTAAGGCGTGTAGGTGGAATTGCAAGTGTTACCATTGTAATTGCATAATGTTAGTGACCTAGACTTGGTAATGATTTGAATTTCTGCTTAACAGATTAAATTTAGTAGCATCTTTATTCATATAACAATTTGCAACATTGATTCCACTGTGTAAATAAGTTAATGAAATTATGTAGCATGTAATGAAGAAGCCATGATGTTAAGAAGACAGTAGCTCAGTCTGGGCCCAGCAGAAGCAGCACTTGTGGTTTGCAATGGAACTTCGCATTATCCCATTGATATTTATGCTACGGTCCATCTTAACTCGTAACTCGGAAATTCCAAGTTACCAGTCGGAAGATAAAGGCCATTTAAACTGGGGTACCTTAACGCCGACAAGTTATCCGGCTAAGCAAGAAATCCTGCTTTTTGAAACAGGTCCTTAATATTGCTAAATGGCTTTCCGACAGGAATTTGCTTGATGTCATTCTCAGTTCTGAGATCCGACCTCCCAAGTAAACAGAATGCAGCATTAAACAGAATATAGTCTGAGTGCCTTTGTGAATCCAGGTGGAATCTGTTCCAGACCAGTAGATGGCAGAGTATGAGTCTTAGAAGTCATGCTCGTGGTGGAAAGCGCCCCCTGCTGGATTAATTTCTGAAAAGGAATTAGATGTAGGTGTAGATGTAGAGGAAGAGTTCTGGCCCAGAACAGAAGTATTTTACAAAGTATGCTTCTCCCTCCTGCTGCGTCCCTGGAAGCTCTCACACCCATGTCGTCTCATTCTCAGCCCCCCCCCCCCAATTAAGGCGCCTGAGATATGCCCTGTTTACAGTTCCCTGACCCCACATGCTCACTTGCGCCGCCTGGTGTTCATTACGAGCAGATGAGAGCTGAATCGTTCGCGCTCTGTCTGCAGGTCGTGGGCACCTTCTCCATCGAGGACGCCCGGGCGAGGGGCTCGGCAGACGAGGGGGCGGAATCCAACTCTGTGGAATCAGTGGGCTTCTGTAACGTGTGAGTTGGGGAACCCCCCCCCCTCCCCCAGCCGTGCAGCCCATGTGATTGGCTGTCGCATGGTCTGGAATAACTGCTCCACCCGCAGGCTCCCTCTGATCGCGGTGGCCTACTTGGACGGGACTCTGGCCGTCTATGACCTGTCCACACAGAGCCTGAGGCACACCTGCCAGCATGAGGTAACCTGCGGCTCAAAGGAACTCCCCCACTAATAAATGTGGTTAGCAATGTATTCCAGTATCTTTCTCAACAAAAGTGCTTTTTCTCGTCTTGTAGCTGTACCAAAATCGATGCTCAAGGCATCCTTTCCCGGGTACGATCAGTGCCATATTTAGAGAGTGACGGACCCCTGGGCTAAAGTTATTGTTGGGGCCATACCTACAGCATAGAATGTTGCTGTAAAACCAGGAATAAGTTGCAAACCTCTCGCTGACTTACTTTGGCTCATGTCGGTTCATTGGGGTAATACTCTTCCCAATGCGTTTGTCCATGAGTTGTCACCGTAAAAAAAAAATACTATGTCGTGTTCAGTCATGTGCCCCCGCCTTCCTCAGCTAACATTAACGTTGGTGACACGAGCGCAAAGGCCGAGCCGACAAACAGGCCACAACCCGAGCAGCTTATACCGACAAGGAATGTCGTGTCTGTCGTTCGGACACATTTTCAGCAACAGAAAGTAACACCACCAATTTGTTTAATCAGCAGGGAACTTGGTTTTCACTTTAAAACTAAAATGTGAGCTTTTTCACATGACACTTTCATTTCCATCGATGTGTGCTCTGATTTCAACTGTTTGAAATATTAAATAAATAGCCGTAAGTAGTTAATCTGTGTATGTTTTCTTAAATTATTTTACAGTCACAAAGATATGTACTCCTTTATTAGAGAAAATATCCCAGCTTTAATTCTTAAGCATATTTGCAGTATGGACCTTGTCAAAGAACTATGAAAGCAGTGTAAAATAAATAAAATAAAACAAAAAACCATTCATTAATCGTAATCAAGATTAGGGACCAGAGCAGGCTGGGTTGGGTTTCATGTTAATCAGATGTATATCTGACATGGGGGCTCTGGGGGGGCGGAGGGGTCCCATGCTCCCCCAACCAGCCACAGGGGCCTGCAGGTGAATGCAGGTTTGAAGCGGTGAGGCTCGGAACGTGGCGAGCTGCCGCCGTGTCCGGATCATCACCCTCAACTCCTGTCCTTTTCAATGAAAAATGCAGAGATAGAGTTTTGGCAGTGATTATGCACAGTGGCTGAATTGATTTTGCCTTTTTTGGATACATTTTTAATGTGCTTGTTCTGCCTACTGAAGGTGTGCTGTGCCCCCCCCCCCCCCCTTCCCCTTCCAGGCTGGCATCGTCCACCTGCAGTGGGAGGATGGTTCCTCTATGGTGTCCACCTGCAGTTTGGATGGAGCAGTCAGGGTGTGGGATGCCCGTACTGGGAGCCTGGTGTCCGAGTACCGGGGCCACACCGCTGAGATACTGGATTTCACGCTGAACAGGTACGTACCCCCCCAGCGGTTTCCACACCCATAGCTTCCGACTGGCCGTCCCTTTAAGCAGTTTCCACACCTAAGCTTCAGACTGGCCGTCCCTTAAGCGCACTCCACACCCATAGCTCCCGACAGGCCGTCCCTTTAAGCACTCTCCACACCCATAGCTCCCGACAGGCCGTCCCTTTAAGCACTCTCCACACCCATAGCTCCCGACTGCCTGTCACTTTAAGCACTCTCCACACCAATAGCTCCCGACTGCCCGTCCCTTTAAGCACTCTCCACACCAATAGCTCCCGACCGGCCGTCCCTTTAAGCACTCTCCACACCAATAGCTCCCGACCGGCCGTCCCTTTAAGCACTCTCCACACCAATAGCTCCCGACCGGCCGTCCCTTTAAGCAGTGTCCACGCCCATAGCTCCCGACTGGCCATCCCTTTAAGCAGTGTCCACACCAATAGCTCCCGACTGCCCATCCCTTTAAGCAGTGTCCACACCAATAGCTCCCGACTGCCTATCCCTTTAAGCAGTGTCCACACCAATAGCTCCCGACTGCCCATCCCTTTAAGCACTCTCCACACCAATAGCTCCCGACTGCCCATCCCTTTAAGCACTCTCCACACCAATAGCTCCCGACTGCCCATCCCTTTAAGCACTCTCCACACCAATAGCTCCCGACTGCCCATCCCTTTAAGCACTCTCCACACCAATAGCTCCCGACTGCCCATCCCTTTAAGCACTCTCCACACCAATAGCTCCCGACTGCCCATCCCTTTAAGCACTCTCCACACCAATAGCTCCCGACTGCCCATCCCTTTAAGCACTCTCCACACATGGAGCTCCTCATTGCATCAGTCCCTTTAGGCAAAGAGCACAGTGGTCAGTCAGTGGTGAACGTGTGTCATGGGTGAGTCATGCCTCATCAGCCTCTCATGCTCTCCTCCTCGACCCCTGCAGGGAGGCGTCCCTCGCAGTCACTGCATCCGGTGATCACCAGGCCAAAGTCTTCTGCCTGCAAAGACCGGATCGGTAGGGGAGGGGAGCGCCTTGGTGGTCAGACAGTGGATCTGTGTGGCGACCACCAGCTAGAGAGCTGTCATCATCCACCCCCTCCCCCAGCTTCCATCCATCCTTTATTTTACCCTTGACTTTGCAGGGGCACTTGTGATTAGTAGTTAAAAGTTGGCCGTCTGTTTCAGTTTGACCAAAAATCTGCCTGATTAAAATGACAGAGCAGCAGTTCAGTGCGGCTGCCCAACAGGAAGTGAACAGAGTGGCATGGACCTGACGGGTGTTGGTGGATCTTTTGCCAAGGTGGGCAGAGGGTCGAATAGCTCCTGTCTCCAAGTGCTCCATGCCTGTCCTCACATTTGCAATAACTTGTATAAAAGGAGAAGAGTAAAAATCAGTGACCCTGCCAACAGCCTGCCTGTGAAACAGTGAACACGGGGGCTGTTTTTAGGCTCACACGTTTCCTGGGATTTCTCTGTACAACTCAATTCTGTAAATAGGTCTGTACCCTGAAACGCGATCATTAAAGAGCTGAAACCTTCATCTGACCCCGTTTCGTTATTCAGCTTCCCAATAGGAATAGGAATGGGGGGGCACTCGCACTGTTAATGCCGCTGTAAAAGGAGAGGCTGTCACATACCTAGCCGCTACGTTGTGGATTTACATGCTAGCCACATGCTCGATATCTGCATGATCATGCAGCCACGTGGCGGACAGCATGCGCACTGTACTAATTACTAAGCGCTAACTAAATCGTACTGAGGTTAAACTGATAGGCCGGGTCTTTCTCTCCCTCCGCCTTAATCAAACATTGCTTCATCAATGTGGAAGCGTGCTGTCGTTCCTCTTTAGCGAAATGGCGTTTTCATAGTGACTGCTTGTGTGCCCCGTAACCAGGAAATGAGTGGGGCTGTTCGTGTTGCCATGCCAACTCGGCAGAAGCGGGTCCCTGGTTAAGTAGTCTTTGTGTCTGAAGCGCTTCTATGTGGGAGGGAACGCTTACATAGAAACTGAGCACCGAGCCTTTATCTTTATTTATTTATTTATTTAATAATTTAGCAAAATCTTCCTGAAGCCTGTTCTTAGATTTTTCCTTTAAAGCTGACCCCTAAGGCCAAGTCTATTTTTCACCGTCTTCTGTTAGGGATCCTACTTGAAGTGGTCTTACGCCCTTGAAGTTCTGACACCCGGTTATGCCGCACCTCCTGACCCGTTTTTCCCTGTTTGGCAGAGAGCCTTCTGGACTGTCCGGACTCGGACCGTGGAATGACGAATTATCACAAACGTGTGGCTGAGCCCCAAGCTCAAACAGACAGGACTCCTCAGGATGTGCTTCCCTAAATATTTTTTTAAAATGCGAAGATAAGCGCAACATGACATTATTGTGGCGAGACAGGATTTATGTTTCGGAGATAAAATAAATCCAGGATGGTTCCCCTCAGAGAAAGTCCTCTGATTTAAGGATGGTCTTGTACGCTACATGGCAGGGTGGGATCTGCTTCAGCATCTGTTGCGTGTGTGTGGCGCAAACAGCAGATTAGCTTTAAAAGGACATCAACGGTGAATAAGCAGGGCTTGTAAATAGGCCCAAAAATGGATTCTCAAACATTACGTCCCAAGTTCAGCAGTCTTTCAGTGTACAGATGGTACAGATGGTAGTGTTTGATCTATACGTTTGGAGTTTGGTGTATAACTTTTCTTAAGAGACTTTTTTCTTCAGTTAGCACAGGGGGTGGGGGCAGGTACTTTCCGCTTACTGACTGCTTATAGGATTTGCCAAACCCTGGATATTTTATAAAGTATCCAGTGGTATCCAGTGGTCCCCGTCTGGAAGCTGATTGCCAGCCGGGGGTCTCACCCCAAAGCCGTTTGTCTATATCTCAGCCATGCCAACATGCAGGGGTAGATTAATGCATAGAGTATCCTAGGCTACAGCTTGGCAAATACCAGGGCACCACCCCCTCTCGGCGGCACCTGGGTGTATATACTCATGTCAGCCTAGTTTGTCCTGCCCTCCCTGCACGTGGGACACTGGGGGTGCATCCGAATTCGCACTTAGACAGTATATACTGAATTTCTATATAAGTCTACTACTTGACTGTTAATGTAGTATGTACTGTATGTATGCATAACGACAGTATGCATGGCATGGCATCGGACATATTTTGGTGGCCACCGTGCATATTACCTGACCCAGATGTTTATTAGTGATGCAACTTGACCACCACTAAAGTTAAAAACTGTTAATAATTATCAATGAAAAAAATACATATTCAAGTCAGCTTAAGTAACTGGGATTTGTTTCCTTCAGACATATGTACAGGGATGGCACTTCCTCCACCGTCTTGACAGAAATTCCTGAGCAAGCAACGTTCTTTGTCTATGGCTGCAGCTCCAGTGATCTTGTGGGGCAGTGTACCTCCGCTCAGTGCATCATCCATCACTGCAGCAGTTGCACATTTCCATTCACCTACTGCCTCATCCACACAGAGGATTCGGATATACTGCTTATTTCGCATACTAGATTTTGCAAACTACACAGCAAGTATGCAGTTTTGGATGTTTCAGCACCTGCTCAAACACCAGAGACACTGTGCTTTAAGTTCCTGACCAAATGCGTCTGGCAGTCTTTACGTGGACAGCATCTTTATCAACAGTATCATTATTATGCCTGAATATGTGCCAATTCTGAAGATGAAAAAAGTTCCCGTGGGGTGTTTCTTCAACCTACCATCAAAGATTCATTAATACATGATAATACAATAAGATCAGTCATCAACACGTTTTTGTTGACTGTAAGTTTGGTTTTCAGATTAATAGGGAAAGTGGTTTGTTTTGTGTAGCTGATTTTTTTAACAACACTGATAAACCATCCACATTCATATCTCTAATTATGACAAAATATTTAGTGGAGCATTTCCTATGGTTACTGAAGAAAACAGGACTCTTTTTAAACTAATGGACAGCTTAAATGTTCTATAGAAAAGAATGGACTATTTTTCTACCACCACGAGGCAAAGACAAAGATTTTTATTATTTTAAATTATTTTATTGCATAATTTTATTTTAGGCACATACTTTCCAAAGTGTACTAATATTTCTAAAAATCAACAACTGCTGTCATAAAACGTAGTTTAAGTTCATTAAAAAGTTTCTTGTCCTGTTCAGCGGCGTATTTTGCAGGATACGAATTGAAATTCATTGTACAGCAGATGGGCTGTAAATAAGTTAAGTAAGCACGAATTTTCACATACGAATTAAGGGTGGGGTGATTGTTCTGTGATTCCCAGCTGCTGGATTTAGAAGGGATGACGGTTTAACGAGAGAGAGAGAGAGAGAGAGAGCGGGAGGGAAACGGTGTTTCTGAAGGAGAGAGACAGAGAGAGCGAGAGAGAGCGTATAACATGCGCCTCATATAATCAAATCTGGAATAAAAGGACATGGGACACATTTTTGCGCTTTTTATTAATTAAAATCATAGCTGTCATAATTAATCTGCACCTGTTTGCATAAAGATGGAAAGGTGATTCTCTTGGATGTTGTTTTGCTATTATGTACGTCAGCGGACTTTTCTGATTGAGGAGAAGGTAATTTTTTAACTATTTAACAATTAAGCCTGGAATGCCTGAAATTCCAACGTAAAATCAATATATTGTTTTTGAGTGGGAAAACAAACGCATCTATAAAACTGATGAAGTATATTAAATTTAGTTACTCTACATATGTGACATAACTAAATGCTTTCAGATTGACTGAAGTGCTAAAATGCACAATATAATGTATTATGTGAATTTCATATAACAATTAGCCTAATAAACACTATTTTAGTTATAATCGATATTTTAGAGAGGTTCTCTAAAGTTATTAAACGTTTGTAGTAATTTTCATTATGTTTTGCTCTTGCGTAGCCTTCTGCATCTCTTGCGTAGATTTAATTAAAAAGTTTAAATTAAAGTTAAAACAGTTAATCTTCAAGATACGCTCGATGAATAAATGTAACTATTTGCTCTTAAATAACTATGATCTAAGCGCCTATGTGTTTTTGTTTTTTGTAATATGATTATAAAGGTATATAATTGCATTGTTCTGTAGTGAAAATGCACTGTAGTATATGAGATTGGCTGTATATGAATCAATTAATTGCTTGTACGTCGTCTTTGTACAAAGATTCTGCTAAATAAATATAAATGTAACTGATCCTTTCAGAGAAGTCCTGTAGAATGTCTAGATATCTGGTATTTGAATGTTGACATGATTTCACTGCAGTCTGCTGCCATATGTGCACATATTTATAAGTGAATTGCGCTCTATTTTCCACAAATACACCAAACAGGGTTTTATTGTCCTGGTTAAATTAGTACCCACCGCAAATGAGAATTTGTCGTTTTACATCTTGCTTTCGGATACTCGGGTGTTGCTGTTATTGCAAAAGCCATTCGTTATAAACATTTAAACATTTGTTGGGTACTTAAGTGAAGCTTTGCGCTGTTGCGTTTTAGAATGTATATTTCCAGCCTGGATATTGTTAAGGTGCCAGAACAGCAATAAACATATAAAGAGTTCTCACAATAGAGTCCGTCGGCCTTATTAAACAGTAGTTCGGTTTTCGGTTACTACCTACTAGACCACCAAATGGCTCATATAGCCTGTCAGATTACTTATAGGTGCAGAGGGAGTGCTCCGGCCCAAAACAAGATTTAGAGTGGAAAAAAGAGTCGCTTGTCATTTATATATCCTACAACAGTCATTTAGCTGACAGGTTGTTGAGTTTTGACGGATATCTTTATGTGGGATAAAAAGGATTTTTATGGCTACGTTAATCTGCCTGCACCCGGTGAACTGACTGTCGGAGTAAACAGGGTTTTCTCGTGAATATCCCATAATCGGGCAGGTGAACGTAACTAAGGACAACTGCATGATCACTGAGGAACTAGGACAACTGAGACTTTATTGTTTTTGACGCCTCTGACGTGGTTATACATTAGTGGCCAAAATTGTGGAAACACCCAGCATTTTTTGGATTAAGCTTTAATATTTTCTACACGAAAACTGGCGGTAATGTTTATTCTCAAAGGCTTTTGCATTAACAGCAACACTTGAGTAAGTAAAGGATGTAAAACGATAAATTCTCATTTGCGGTGGGTACTATAAACAATTTTTTTGTTTCTTTTACAAATATCACCCACTGGAAAATTAAATAAGTAACTGGAGTAACGGGAATAAAGTTCTGCAATCTCTAAAAATTTAAAGTGTTTCCACAGTTTTGGCCACTAGTTTACGTTCAGTACTCCAGTTTGATGAATATGCCTGTATACACTAAGCTCTATCAACATTAGGATATGACGGGAAAGCGCCAATGAATAGACGTCGTCACTGAATATTAGGCCGCCAGTCACAACGGATATATGCTTAGATACAGTACAGCAGTCACAATAAAGCTATTTATCTGGGTATTAAGTGCATTTTGCTTAGAACAAAAAACACAATTTCACATTAGAACATATTCAAATTTAGAGTAAAACAATAAAAAACTACAGTAGTAAAATTTTAATATGTTCTTCAAAAAGTTACTGATATCTTATTAGACTGCTAGATGAACAGCGCTTCACTTCCCAAACCTCTCCTCAGGGCCACCTCAGCCATTCCATGTATACCTTACATTTCACCACCAGATCACTTAATTCATTAAATTAGTTTTAATTAATTAAGTGAGTTAAAAAAATAAACCAATATGTTGGATGGTGGCTGCAAACACTGGGGTGAGTTTAGGAGAGAGCTTGAAATGGCTAAGCTGACACACTTTGCCAGGCAATATATCACAGCCTTACACCAATATATCACAGCCTTACACCAATATATCACAGCCTTACACCAACATATCACAGCCTTACACCAGCATATCACAGCCTTGCACCAATATATCACAGCCTTACACTAATGTATCACAGCCTTACACCAACATATCACAGCCTTACACCAATATATCACAGCCTTACACCAGCATGAAGATCATTTTAACATCAGTTTCTTTGGCTTCCCAAGACTTTTGCACAGTACTCTACATCCTGAAAATACACTGACAATTTTCTTTTTCCTCTCTTATGATTTTGCAGTTAATTTTTTGTATTCTACTGTTTATTTGCGTTACCATTTAATCCATTATCTCCTATTGGTATTTGTAAAAATGTTAAAAGATAAAGTATATTTAATTAGTGATACACCCCATTTTTTCCTGGTTGAGGTGCAGGTTTTTATAAACAGACCACCTTGCTGCTGTACTTGTGCAGACATCAGCTCTATCCCTCCCTAAATCCAGCTCCTTGCCCAGGTTCCACGTGCCCGGTGTAGTAAAACTCTGATTTGTCATTCTCTTGTTTTTCATCCTGTCCTTCAGCTGGTGGAGCTGAAAGGGGCCCTCTGCCCCCCACCCTGACGCCTCTCCGGTCCCCACGACCCCCTGCTGTGTGGATGGGCAGCCGCGGTGCCCGGGTACCTGGGAAGAGCGTGCTCTTGGCGACAACATGGCGCGCAATGACTCCTTGCTGGCGGAGGAGCGACTCATCTTCTATATCACCATCCCCCTGTCGAGCGCCATCGTCCTGGCCAACCTCTTCATCTTTCTGGGCATCGCCTACAACCGCCAGCTTCACAGCACCCCTAATTATTTCTTCCTCAGCCTGCTGGTGGCCGACCTGTGCACAGGTGTGGCGCTGCCCCTCATCCCCTGGATGGGCATCAACCGCGACCTGGATTTCAGCTCCTGCCTGCTGGTGCACATCTTCCCCAACTTCCTCTTCCTGTCCTTCCTGTTCAACCTGGTGATGGTGCACTACGAGCGCTACGTCTGCATCGTCAGCCCGCTGCACTACAGCCGCTTCTGGGTGCACCGCTCGTTCCCGGCGGCGCTGCTGGTGGCCTGGGCTCCGCCGCTGCTCTTCGCCTCGCTGCCTGCCTTTGGCTGGAACAACAGGGGGGCTGGCTGTGGCCACAACAGCACGGCGGTGGGGGTTTGCTCGGCCAAGGGCGTGGAGGGCTGCTCATACCGGCGTGTGTTCCCCAACTCCTTCATCTACCTGGAAGTGTATGGGGTGCTGCTGCCCGCCATATTGTCCATCGTCGGAATGACGTGCCGGGTTCTGTGGATCGCGAGAGAGCAGCTACGCGGGATCTGCAAGTTGCACCGAGCGGTGGAGAGGGCAGGGTCGTCGGGCGAGGAGCACCGGCTTAACCTGCGGTACGCACGATGCGTGGCACTCATCTCGCTCACCTTCCTGGCTTGCTGGGTGCCTTACATTGCCTACCTGCATGTGTCTGTGGGCATCATACAGCACGGGGGGGTCCAGGGACGTGCCACCACGCACATCGTCCTGTCTTGCACCGGCATCGGCAGCACTGCCATCTTCCCCGTCATCCTCGGACTCGCCAACCGACAGTACACTGACTCTGCCCGCAGGGCCATCCGTGATCTCTGGGACCGCTGCCGGGCGACAAGCAACATTGAAGAAATTGAGTTGTGAACGTCAGTCCCGCTAATTCACTTGGATTACTGGTTTTCGCGGCAACTGCAGTCACTGACATCCTATTTCCAACCTATCCAGTGCTTGAAGTAGCCCAGTACTCACTGGTACACAATAACAGCACCTCTTTAATTTCTCTTCAGAGTACCACCACCTGTCAATATCTCCTGGTACAGAATAACAAGGGGAGTATTGGCCCCCCATTCTGAATAAGGGCATTTTTCCACCGCACCAGGTACCAAACTTTTGGTATTTCGAGAAAGTACCAAAAGTACGGTACTTCAAGGTGTTGGTTTTCCACTGCCGTAAAAACTGGTACCGGCGCAGAATGACATCACAACCGAGGTATTTTGTACTGAATTTGAAAAATGGGTGTAGTAGGACTGGATGACGTGCGATATTAATACCAACATCGCATGTTATGCACGTGCAATTCTTACACTGCTAGTCAGCTATATTAAAATGCTTTTTCTTACGTTCAATTCTATACGGACATTATAGCGCTAAAATATTTTTACTCTGTTACTCTGACATAGGAAAAAAAACTTAGCAAGCTTTGAAATTTAAATTATTTTTCCTTTTATAGAATACCCAATATATGTTTAAAAATCAGTTTAAAATTTACCTCCACTGCTGTTGCATGAGCGCTGCACGTTCTCTAAGAGAATCATAATCATTTTCATCCTTGCAATTTAAATCACTCCAAGACAAGTTTGTGGGAAATTTAATCGTTTTATAAATATCCTAATATTTATTACAACAAAATCACATCGCTAGTATATTCCACAAAATACTGTTTAATTTCTTGTCATGCCATCCAGATCTATATGTTCTTACGACCAAATCACATTTTTTTAATCCATTTATCATTATTATCTGATATCGCAACTGTTTTCAAGGCAGCGTTTGTATTGTGTTTTAGCGGCAGGCTATTTGCATAACCAATTGACAAAGAAGGCATTTCAAGTCCCACCCTGAAGTACCGGAGAAGTACCCAAGCTGGTTTGTCTCTTTTTATATTGGAACTTTTAGTACTGGTACTCAACTGGAAGTCAATGGAAAAGTGAGAGTACTGAAAATACCATACCTTGTGCAGTGGAAAAGCGCCCTAACAGGGGGAATATCAACAAGGATAACAAGGGGGGTACTGGCACCTGATATTGAATAACAATGGCAGTACTGGCATCTGGTACTGAATAACAAGGGGACTACCGGCACTTGGTACTGAATAACAAGGGGAGTACCAACACCTGGTACTGAATAACAAGAGGAGTACTAGCACCTGGTACTGAATAAGAATGGGAGTACTGGCACATGGTACTGAATAACAAGGGGACTACCCGCACTTGGTACTGAATAACAAGGGGAGTACCAACACCTGGTACTGAATAACAAGAGGAGTACTAGCACCTGGTACTGAATAAGAATGGGAGTACTGGCACATGGTACTAAATTACAAGGGGAGTACCAACACCTGGTACTGAATAACAAGAGGAGTACTAGCACCTGGTACTGAATAAGAATGGAAGTACTGGCACATGGTACTGAATAACAAGGGGAGTACCAGCACCTGGTACTGAATAACAAGAGGAGTACTAGCAGCTGTTTTTTCCCCACTTTAAGCACTGTGCATACCTACATTATTCTGTAAAGAAATGCTTTAGAATTTGAACTGGTACAGAAACCATTACTCTGTATTATACATGGTTACATACAACATACTTTCAACGTATGCTAAACAGCTGCTTTTGACTTTGCATTGTCTGATATGTGTTTTGTACTTTTGTAAAATTTTCTGAGTAGTGCCAACATTTCTAAATCTATTGTCCAGTATTTTACTAAAAAAATTAAATAAAAACATGTTATAAGAGGTTAGGCCGACCATAAACACTAACTTCAACCATTTTTTGTTTCTGTCAGAAATACTTCACAAACTTTTCGCAAATTCTCCTTTTGCAGAAGTATTATTTGAAACTGCATTATCAACAAGTTGTGTAATCCATTTAATCGTGTGTACACTGTCTACACCCCATTATCTGAGTGCAAGCGGTTCTGAGAAGCCGCCTAAAGTGGAATATAAGAAAGCTATTTCCTTCATTTCTAATTCGTTCCAGGTTTGTCCAAGGAGCACAAATTCATCTCCCGAACACTCCAGCATGATAGAGAACCGATTACCGAAATTACTTTGTTATTAGGTAATAAATACGAAAATGCGGTACCATGCATTACGTTTGATAGTAATGTGCGGTCATTTACAGTCGACCCTTCAACACTGAGTTAGGGGCAGAGCCCCTCCCCCCCATTTGAAAAAAAATCATGTAAAAATTTTTGTGCGAAAATGGGAGAAACGCAGGATACAAAGATCACTGCCGGCTATCACGTGAGAGGCCGTCCTAAACACGCTTGGCGTCCTGCAAACCAGTACATATATTTTACGCATTTATGAGTTACTGATTTTTTTGTGTGTCTGCTTTCGCAAACCTCTCAAAAAAATCCTCTTTGAATTTCTTATCCCTCTACCCCGTGATAAAGGCCTACTGAAACCGCGGCGGGGAAAGTCGCGATGCAGAGGGGACCATTGTGATAGTCACATATGTGTTAAAAAATAACAACTGAAAACAATGTAAAACAGAAAAACAGCTCTGCTATCTACCTTCTTACTCACAGTTGTAAGTGCTTCAGCTGCACTCGGAAAGGACTCAGATACCCGATATGGTATATGGTAATATATACTCATTAATACTCATTAAGGTGTAATTATATTTATAATGAAATGCTTAGATCAGTATTAATGTAAGTGATATGTATTTTGGAATAATGAACATATGATGCATTTATGTTAACAATGTTACATCAGTGGGTACGGTATCCCAAGAAAGAATGTTTGCTGTGAATCTACCTCATTTTTAAAGAAAGGCCCCTTTTAGGCAGCTGTCTCTCTGCTATTCAATAGTCTCAGAAGATTCTGTTGTAACACGTGTCCCTGGTACACGTAGAAGAATGGTCGTTTGAAAAGATGGAGCAGGACACCAGCAATAAACTCATCATGTGTAAAGCCAGAGGTTTCTGCCCTGTGTCTTGTTTGTATACCGTGTTACTTCCCTACTCTGGATCACAAATTTCACTGTATGATCCAGCACTTTCTGACAATTGCACGGGCATTACTAAGATCTAATAACCTCATATATCTAGATTTATCTGCCGTGAGCTATAGCTAAATTCAAACTAACTAACTACTTAAATCTGAAACAGCTCGAAACATGGTTTTAGAGCAGAAAAATATTGTTTTAATAAAGGCTATATATTTTTAGAACAGACGCTCTTTGACTGTAAGAATGTCTGTATGTGATTAATTCCTTTAAAACAGCGAATCACAAGCAGAAGTAGTTACTATAACACTCAGAAGTACGTGGCGCTCAGAGACTTGGCAAATAAATTTCAATACGGAGAGAATTGTTTCAGTGGGGAAGCAATCGTTTCCATAACACATCACCATGAAAAAGTAGTCAGCAAGGAAAAATGCAGCGAACTAAATCAGGAAAATCCCTGCAGATATCCGCGAGCACGAAGAATCTAAGCTTATGTCACGCGGGAGACCGCACAGAGTTTTTAAACTATTAAAAATCATAAATAGTCTTTTTATTTATTGCAAAGAACAATACTATATACCGAGAACCTAAAGATCCTTATCATGATACTAACCAGTGAATACTGGGCACTAGTTCTGCAATGGCAGGTAGGCCTATAAGTTGTGTGCAGACAGGTTCTCAATGCCAATTTAAACACTTAACCATACTGGAGGACATCATTGTATACACCAGCAGAATGGTATGATGGCTAATTTACCTGCAGTTTTACACTATTTTGCACATCTGGTCATTAGAGTACAAAGAAGTGGTGTCAGCGAATGTCTAAAAGCGTTCTGCGCAACTTCTTACGCTAACAATTCGACGTTAACACGGAGGTGAGATGGTTTGTTTTTACTTCAAATAAAGACATCTATGTGACCCCTGAGAACTTACTCAAGTTAGTCACCGCTGATGGCGTGCAGAAAAGAAATGCCTGAATATTTACGTCACAGGAAAACGGATTACTGGCTAGCACAGGCTCATCCACGTACGGGAGTGTGTCCGCGAGAAGAACGGCGGGACACTGTCTAAGGCACTCTGCGAAACTTCAGCTCATACAGGTAATTGTCTCGGCTGACTGACCCACTGTGAAGAAGCCCCCAGTCTTCTTGCCGACCCGACAGCAGGAAAGCGATGCATCATCCGCGGCTGGGCCAAATTTAAACATTTCTAGCATCACCTAAAAATAACTCCCTTACTTTGTAGCCCTTCCAGGAAAAGTGATGAATGTAGCTAATGTTTGCAATAAAGATTACAATTACCCGACCTTATATCGCAAATCCATCTCGTTGTGTCTACGTGCAACTTTGGAACTTTTTTTGGGGGTGGGGGTGGTCCTTAAGGGCCTTGTAGAGGGCTCATGGACACAAGACTCTTCTCTCAAGAATGGGATTCAATCCAGTGACCTTCTGGCCACTTGTACAGAGGGCTAAGATGCCCAGCCATACACATATATTCCAGTTATGTACTTATAATTTAGGTTAAGAAATAGAAGGACCCTACAGACTAAATTCAGTGTCCAGGTGAATCTAATTAATGTTGAATGTGAACTCGACGAAGACTAATACCATGAACAATGCTCAGCTTCGAAATAAGGTGACATCACTTCTTTTCAATCCAGATCCATAGCACCACTAAGTAATTAATATCATAGAGATTCAGTGCTAAGGCTTTACAGTATATTTATTCACTGAAAGCAAAAGGAGAAAGCAAAATCCCAACAGCCCAAAAAAAAAAAAAAGCAAAAAGCCCAACAGCAAAATCAATTGCCCACTTTGGGGATTTGAACCAGTAACCTTCCAAATGCAGGCAGAGTGTCCTACCCCACTGAGCCACACACCACCCCCAAACAATATATGAGTGAAAACACAAAACCCGAAACATAGAACCCAATGATAAAACGTATTTTTATGAACCAGTCAGAGCAAGAATGTTTCATGTCGCAGAGGTTTATTCCTATGCAGAGAAACTCCAAGATGATGAAAGCCAAGTCTCCAAAGTCTGCGCAGGACAGTGACATGTCCAAGGACAATCTCCACTGCCAGAAATATTAAGGTGACATAGCTGGACCTGAGCTGGGCCCCATCTTTGGGAGCTCCAGGGCAAGATCCTTCAGGTAACAACCATCTGTTCCTATTCACAACAGCCAAAATAAACTGACAGAGAGTTATTGATTTATCCCAAATTGCCACATTCATTCCAACTAGAAATTACAAATATTCCAGGAGCAACTATGCAGAAGAAATTAAAGTCTAACAGGTTTCTATTAGACATATTTTATTACTATTACTAAGTGTGATTCTTGCACTGAGAGAGTCTACTACCTCCTTTTGTGGTGCATGTGCACAATGACAATAAAGTTGACTCTGATGTTGATTTTAGGTTCAAACATCTCAAAACATTGTGAAGGAAAGCTGTTTGTTGACAGTCATGTGAAAATAACCGTCCAAAATCTTCTCACCATCTCAGTAAGCACAAAACAGGTTAATCCTTGCTTTCTTTTGGATCTTATCTTCATACCGGTCAGAGGTTGATCTGTCGCTGCTCTGGACACACTTATTTTGAGCAGAACCAGACTGAGCAGCACCGGTGTTTAAAAAAAAAACCAAGCATGGGATTGATGACAGAAGGGAGCCCTTCCATTGAGGTTAATGGCTAGCTGTCCCTGCACTGTTGAGAAGAGAACAGTGGGTCCTTGTTTGGGGAAGATGGCATGGCTATGTCTTGTATACTTTAGTTATAATGGACTACATTCCTTGATGGCCTGTACAGAAGGTTTAGAAAAAAATAAAACCATCTGGAAAATTATGGGATAGTGTGAACCACAAGGGGCCCCAGTGTACTAGATATGGAACTCGACCTCTCAGCAGAGTATCATAGTTCTAGAAATGAGTTTTGCATCATTGACGTGCACTTGGTGCACTTGTGGTGAGTCGTATGAATTTCATCTTGAAATAACTAGCTGTATTGCGGTATTGCTTTATCAATCAATCAATCAATCAATCAATTTATAAAGCACATTTAAAACAACTTCTGTTGACCGAAGTGCTGTATAAGAATAGTAAACAAGTCAGTAGGTACTATACAGTGTACAGTATATAGTTCATATACAGTGAGCATTAATACAATAAAATACCACAGGACACAAATCAATAAGATAATAATAATAAGAATAATAATAAAAACAACAACAACAACAACAACAATAATAATAGAATTAATAGATAAAATAATAAGCCAGCTTAACTAAATCAAGAGGAATAAAGTGCACATGAAAACTGACGGGTTTTAAAATGATTAAGATTCTGAGCAGCTCTCAACTGCAAGGGGAGGCTGTTCCACAAGCTGGGGGCTACTACTGAACAGGGCTCTGCCACCTCTGGCTTTCAGCTTTGCTCTGGGAATATTCAGTTTAGTTGCTGATCAGAGGATCGCGGAGCTCTGGAAGGAGAATAAGGAACAAGGAGCTCCGACAGGTAAGCAGGTGCCAGGCCATTTAAACTTTTAAAAACAAAGAGTACAATTTTAAACTGGATCCTGAAATGTATAGGAAGTCAATGTAGGGAGGCCAGTATGGGTGTAATATGGTCACGTTTTCTCTTCCCTGGCAGAAGACGAGCTGCAGCATTTTGAATGGCTTGTAGCTGTTGAAGTTGTGACTGACTAAGACCTATGTAGAACGAGTTACAGTAATCAAGACGAGATGAAAGCATGAATTACTGTCTCAAACTGCTCAGGGGGAATGCTTGACTTTACTCAGAAGTCGAAGTTGGAAAAAGCTGGACCTTACTTCTGAGTGACCCCACTTACTTCATTCTTACTTCAAGAATGACCCCAAGGTTTCTATCAGACTGATGAGAATATGATGCCAGAGAGCCAATAGCACTGTCATAACCAGTGTTGGGGAAAGTTACTTTTAAATGTAATATATTACAATACTGAGTTACTCCCCCCAAAAAGTAACTAATTGCATTACTTAGTTACTTTTTATGGAAAGTAATGCGTTATATTACTTTTGAGTTACTTTTGCGTTACTTATTTCTTACCTGGCTAAAGCTTTTTGTTGTTCAGGCCTTAGAATTATTATTTCATTTTCTTTTAAAAACACATATATAGAATAATAATATAGAATTATATAATATTCTCAGAACTTTCAGAGCTATGCATGCCATTTAAAAAAAATCTCAACATTAATTATTGAAAGTTGAAAATTAATGTGTTTGTTAAGTTTTTATTTTTGTTTTGGTAGGCTATGGCCTACATAAAGTAAATTCACTGTCCAATGAGATAATAAAGAGTGCAATATAGGCTAGATAATTGCCATTGTGAAATAAGTTATATTAGGGCAAAAGACAGATCTTAAACATTTAAAATGTTTAATAACTTTTTAGAGAACAATGAAATTGTACTACTCAAGTGATCTGAATTCCTTAGTTCAATTTTTATCAGATTATTCAAGTCAGTCTATGTGTTTCTATGATGCTTCAAAAACATTATTTCTCTGTTCACGCTCCACTTAATCTGCCAATGAATTCAACGATCTTATCAGATCTCCAGCCGCCATGTTTCAAACGATCTAAACGTAACGCGCTTCCGCCAATCCCCGCCTTGACGCAATGATTGCCGTAGGGTGGGCGTGGTCAGCTCGGAATGCATTTTCAAAGCAGCACTGAGTGCGTGATTCTACGTGACTACGTTCGTTTTAATTAAATATTTTTTTAAGCAAATTAATTAAAATAGAAAAGTAACTCGCGCTACTTTTTTTAAAAAAGTAACTCAAATATTGATGTGTAAATTTATAAAGTAATGCGTTATATTACTCGTTACTTAAGAAAAGTAATATTATTACGTAACGCACGTTACTTGTAACGCGTTACCCCCAACACTGGTCATAACCACTGAGGAGATCAGACTTTCCAAAAACAATAATTTCCGTTTTGTTTTTGTTCAGACTGAGAAAGTTTATCTCCATCCATGTTTGAACATCTCTGAGACAGTTGAACAAGGTCTGAATAGATGGATGACTATTTGTTGGGATAGACAGTAGGATTTGAAGATCATCAGCAAAACAGTGAAAAGCAATTTTGTGTTTCCTGAAAATGTACCCCAACGGAAGCATAATAATAATAATTGATACTGTGGTTTTTAAAAAGGCAGGACTTATAATAATAACAACCTGAAAGTTGAACAATACAATTACTGTTAATTAAGATTAACTTTATTGATCCCTGGGGGAAATTCTGGTGCATATAGCAACTAGATCATATAGCACAGGTGAACATACAATACACATGCCAAACAGATGTGATGGAGCTGGCCTTCCTGGTGGTTTTGTTCAAGGTCAGTCCTGTGACGGAGCTGGCCTACCTGGTGGGTTTGTTCAGGGTCAGTCCTGTGACGGAGCTGGCCCTGCCGATGGGTTTGTTCAGGGTCAGTCCTGTGACGGAGCTGGCCTTCCTGGTGGTTTTGTTCAGGGTCAGTCCTGTGACGGAGTTGGCCTTCCTGATGGGTTTGTTCAGGGTCAGTCCTGTGACGGAGCTGGCCTTCCTGGTGGTTTTGTTCAGGGTCAGTCCTGTGACGGAGCTGGCCTTCCTGATGGGTTTGTTCAGGGTCAGTCCTGTGATGGAGCTGGCCCTGCCGATGGGTTTGTTCAGGGTCAGTCCTGTGACGGAGATGGCCCTGCCGATGGGTTTGTTCAGGGTCAGTCCTGTGACGGAGCTAGCCTTCCCGATGGGTTTGTTCAGGGTCAGTCCTGTGACAGAGCTGGCCTTCCCGATGGGTTTGTTCAGGGTCAGTCCTGTGACGGAGCTGGCCTTCCCGATGGGTTTGTTCAGGGTCAGTCCTGTGACGGAGCTGGCCCTGCCGATGGGTTTGTTCAGAGTCAGTCCTGTGACGGAGATGGCCTTCCTGGTGGGTTTGTTCAGGGTCAGTCCTGTGACGGAGCTGGCCTTCCCGATGGGTTTGTTCAGGGTCAGTCCTGTGATGGAGCTGGCCTTCCTGGTGGGTTTGTTCAGGGTCAGTCCTGTGACGGAGCTGGCCTTCCCGATGGGTTTGTTTAGGGTCAGTCCTGTGACGGAGCTGGCCTTCCCGATGGGTTTGTTCAGGGTCAGTCCTGTGACGGAGCTGGCCTTCCCGATGGGTTTGTTCAGGGTCAGTCCTGTGATGGAGCTGGCCTTCCTGATGGTTTTGTTCAGGGTCAGTCCTGTGACGGAGCTGGCCTTCCTGGTGGTTTTGTTCAGGTGTTCCCCAGTATGCGACAGCTAATATTTGATATACACTTTTTAATGTGGTGTTCACTGGTCACTCCTGGCTAATGCGGAATTCTGACCTGGTTCTCTCTTATTCCCTAGTCCTGGGTTTGACCTTCTACTAACTGTTTCAGGTTATATGACAATATTGTGCTTGTTCTGCTAAAGCCAGCAGTTTGGATTATAATATCTTTTAGACCTAATTTGTTCCTTAGGTTCACATTATTCTGACCTTTTAAACGATACCTGCTGATGATTAATCTACGGCTACAGCTCTTTAACTGACTGTCATTATAAGCAATGCTGTCTACACTCCACTAGATGGACCCTCTGTTCAACAAAGGCTGTGGAGCTTAGTTAGGCCTATAGATGTTACCGAACTAGAAATACAAAACTGTGTTTTAGCAGAATACACAACAGTCAAATATGCAAAATATAAAATAAGCAATAGCAATGCAGAAATTGTGCAAAAATAATCAGAAATACAGTACTGTGCAAAAGTCTTAGAGAGTCAAAGAAAACGTTTAAGGTTATTTATCTAGGTAGTAAGTATATATTTTCTCAGAACAAAACACTATTTAACATTAAAACATGCAAATTTAGAGGAACACAATAAATAATAAACTGGTATCTAGTTGGATGGGTAGAGGAACACCGCTTCAGTTCCCAAACCTCTCCTCAGGGCCACCTAATTAATCCATTCCATGTATACCTCACATTTCACCACCAGATCAATGAATGAATTGACTTAATTATTAAAATATCTCAATGGGGTATTGATTAGCCAGATAAGATGGTATAGTGATCGTCAAAAAACACATGGGTGCATAGGACGGGCGCTGCAAACACTGGTGTGACTTTAGGAGAAGGTTTGAAATGGCTAAGCTGACACACTTTGACACGTAATATCACAGCTTTACACCAACATGAAGATCATTTAAACATCATTCTCTTTAACTGTCTAAGACACAGGTGTCAGACTCCAGTGCTGGAGGGCCGGAGTCCTGCACATTTTTGGGTTTCCCCTCGTTTAACACACCTGATTCAACTTCTTGTGCTAATTACCACACAGCTCTTGAGCTGAATCGTCAGGGAAAGAACTAAACTACACAGGACTGCAGTTTGACACCCCTGGTCTAAGACTATTGTACAGTACTGTACGTGTACTTCAGTAACTGTTATACTCAGTGTTACAAGTGGAGTATAGCTATTGCGAGCCATCCCTTAGAATTAAATATCTTTTTTAATTACTGGTCTCAAACTCATTGAAAAATACCAACTGTGTCAAACAATGAGTTAGGGTGGTTTTCAGGGCACCTCTGCCTGGTCATCTGACAATCAGAAGCAAATATGGGTCAATGACTAAGTTAACACAGAGTACTGGAGTAACCTGAGACTAATTGGGGGGTGGTGTCTAACACAGTCGGTTAGGACTCCATACCTGTTACCAGTTCAGCAGATCCTCCATACCTATTACCAGTTCAGCAGATCCTCCATACCTGTTACCAGTTCAGCAGATCGAAGCCCAGGGCTGGAAGACTGAAGCTGCCATTAGACCCTAGAGCAAGGCCCTTAACCCCCAGCGGTGTGGGATACTGGCTGACACTGGGCTTTGACCCCACAACCTTGTTGTCAAGTATGAATGTGTCTCATGGAGAGTTATATGTGATAGGTGAAAAGTTAAGGGCTGAATTAAGTATCACTAGTCTCTTCTAACTATTGGTAACTAACTGCCAGTAACCTCAAGTACTTTCCCTCCCCCACATTCTGAAGTTCCTCCTAAAAGGGCTCAGCCCAGCATCCACTAGCTGCACCTTGAAATACACTTCTCTTCTCTTTAACAAAACCATTTCCCAATTCCATCCCTGTCGGTAAGATAAATGAAGGTCTTTAGTAATAAGGTTGCAGAAATAGTTAAGCAACAAGTGGTTTGTGTCTGGTTTCTTCACCTAAATCAGGGGCACACAAACAAGTATCTTAAGTAAAAATAAATACTTCTCATCTTATAAAGAGAAATATAGGAGCCTGCATCTTTCCCTAAAGCACATTTACACTGACTAAGAAATGGTTTCACTCTCATTCTAATCTTGGTCAAGACCCTGGAGAATTCAGTCAAGGACGCTTTAAATTTTTTTTAAAGACTCATTTATTATTTCTACCATCGTGTGATAGTAAAAATGAGGTTACACTTCAGAACCGAACAGAAAAGGGAAGATGAATGAGGTGCTGCACTCTTTTAGCAAACGCTGGCGTGATATTTGCGGGGTGGAGTGGGGCTGCAAGGCTTAAGTACCAAACGTCCAATGGAATAAAAGATTGTATTGTATCAAAAAGGTCATTTATATCTTTATACATATATATCTTACTATGCAAAGCAAGGAATGCTCTTCGATTTTTTTTTTCATTTTGTTTTGTTTCTCATGATGAAACTCGCCGATTCTAGAGTAACATCTGCGAAATGGGACACTGGCCAAGCAGAGAGCCCTGAGCCCACCATGGCATGGCGGGTTGCTCAAGTCCCTGCCGAGTCCAAGTCTGCAGTCCGATCCTTAGCGAGAGAAGGTCTTTCCCCTGGAAACAAGACACAGTTCATTGAGTCTGCAGCTTGACCAATCAAAAGCATTTTTGCAGAAGCTGATCACATGCACCACAACCAATAGTAATGCACTGTGGCTCTATATTTGTCCAGTAGCCTTTGCAAACTGTGATACAAGTTGCTGAGAATGGGCGATGGTCTCGTTAATTTTAAAATGCTTTATTCCCCTCAGAATGGAAAGCTGAGACTCATGACAATTTTTCCCGTTGCTTTCCACCCACTACAAAGGCACAGCTGAAGTCAAGACTCAAAAAGACAAACCACCAATAGTATTTAAGAGACTTCACAATCTTCTTAGAAACTAAACAAGAGTAACTGTTACTCAGGATGACTGGTCCCAAATAAGAGGAGAGTGTAATGACTTCTGATGGAACACCAGACCCTGTACTATTAAACATTTTTATTAATCTAAAAGTATGCCATCAGGCCCCAACATTGCCAAACTGCTGAAAATACTATAAATTCAACATAAAAAAACACCCGGCTTGTAAATCAACCACAAACGAATAGTTCAGAATTACTTGAGAAAAATCTAAAACACTCCTATGATAACAATGTAAGTTTAGGAACTGGGCACGAATGACAGATGTCTATTTGATTTTAAAGTCCATCTATTTCAGTTCAAGATTTTTTTTATACATTTAAACCTGATTCCTGGTTCTCTCTTCAGATCTGATCACAGGCAAAGGTGTGCATAACAATCAGACCCCAGCATCATACTGTGCGACCTGCCCATCCGCAGGCTGAGCGGGTGTGGACCCAGGGGTGGGAGGGGGAGTACTTACGAGATGGTCTTCATTTCCTTTTTCTCGGCATCAGGGCGGGCCCGGTTCAGCACTTTGAGGAAGTCGGAGGTCTTGGCTCTCATGCGTGTGTGGATGTAGGCCTAATGGAGAAAGAGGGACAGCGGGTGATTGGCTGGCAGTAAACTGGGCGGGGCCACAGCTAGGCCACAGGCAGGTCCTGGTGCAGAAACCACAGCGAGCACGTCCAGACCGTGCCTGACGTGTGCCCCGCATCTACACCAGATGGCCACGGACGGCGGCAGGCTCACCTTAGAGCATTTTATGTGGTAATGCAGGTAGTCGCGGAAGGTGTGAATGAGGTTGATGGTGTTGTCTCGCCCGTTGGCGCTGGTATGGCGAGGGAACAGCACTGCAAGTGAGAGCAAGAGGCACCTCAGCACTGGATGCTTTCGCAGAGATGGACAGCCTGCCTCTCTCCACCACCGTACACTCGGAGCGTCTCAAAACGACTCACCGAAGGTGATGTAGCCAATATTGTCACCCACGGCAGCATCTGTGTCCTTCAGCTCAAGAGGGGGCTCTCTGTGGCTGAACAGCACCTGGGGGGCCGTGTGGCTGGCACGGCGACCCTCCTTGAACTCCTGCAGACATTGAGAATATTCAATCAGCGCCCCCCAAAGGTAAGGAGGTCAAAGGTCAGGCAGATGTGCGTGTGTGTGAAAAGAACACTGCTACACATGTGACCATGTAGACTTTAATCTGAAATTCACTTTAGGTTATTGCACCCCCAGCAGGCCCACCTGCATGAACACCTTCCCGATAATGACATCGTCGTCGTCCTTAAACACCGTGCTGAACACCACTGTCACTCTGTCCTTTTTCGCCTCAAGATACCTGAGAGGAAACAAACGGTGCAAAATAAAAATCCCCACTAACCTATTAACTATTTAACAGGAAGCAGCGTTTCATGAACACACATGGGCACATGCTAACACTGAGTGCAACATCGTCATGCTGCCCGCCAAGAACCTACATGGACTCGTCATCCCGGTAGTGAACGACAGCCCGCTTCTCGCCCTCGCGACCCTCCTCCTGGAACTTGAAGTACTTCTCAAACACGGAAGCGAAGCAGTTCCTCTTCAGCATGCCTGCCTGGTGGATGGTTTCTTCCTTATTGGCCGGCAGGGTGTCGAGGTCATAGAGCAGGGACACGTTGTAGCCTTTTGGGAGAGGAGCAGGGCACATATCAGGAGGGCAGTCCTGTATACCTGTGCCCATCCATCCATCCATCCAGTACAGGGTCACATTATGAGCCTGGAGCCTCTCTCAAATACAGGAGCGGGTTTGTTCTTTCTGCCACCTCCCAGATGGTTCAAAGACTAAACAGCTCAAAAGTACAGTAAGAAGGTCATAGTTTGCTAGCTGGTTCAAAGAATATGCTGCTTTAGTATCTCCTAAATAAAAATGTGTTTAAAATTTAGTGTAGTGACTGCTTGTGGCCAACAGGGGGCCCCCCAAGGATTGAGTGGTGGAAAACACCACAGGTCAGAGAAGGCGGGGGACACCTTACATTGGATGCCAGTCCACCACAGAGCACACACACTAATAGTAAAAACATACTATGAGCATTTTACAGATATCTGACTGTCTTTGACCAGTGGTAATAAACTCAAAGCGAGCTCAGGCTGTGCTATAACCCCAGCGCTTACCTGACTCTGGAGACACCAAGTAGTTTCCATACACCCGCTTTAAAAGCTGGAGAGCAAGAGAGAGTCGCTGCATTATCATCAACATTACAGAATTTCACTGTGTTTCTCGGAAAACAAGCAACAATTAAACTTGAAAATAAAGGAGGGTGGTGATAAATGTGTTTTTTTCCCCCACTCTGTCAAGTAACTTCCCAGTGATTTGGGAAATGAACACTGTAAAACAATAAGCTCTCACTCTGTCCTGCATTTTGCAGCATGTAGCTGTGCATTTTATGTTCCTTTGCATAAATGATGTACATCTGTCCATCCATCCATCCATCCATCCGAGGCCTGAATGTTTCTGATTCACTGACACAGACAGATTTTTTAAATAAATAGGCTTCGAGAAGCAAGCAATCAATATACTGTGACTGGACTGAAAAAGGTCAGACATCAATTCCTTTGAAACATAAGCATTTTTCTTTTTTTTAATTTTTTTAATTTGTTGACAGATATGGGGCGATTGACGAAGGATAGCAAGCCAATGCGCTGCAGGTTTCGAGGCTTCCTTTCACTCAATTTTAGTTTCAGCCTCAATCTAAAAGAAAACAGGCAGTTTCTCTGGCCAGCAATGAGTCAGTTTACTTCCTGTCTCAATCAGAAACCACAGTGACTGCTTTCTTCCTTACATGGCGAGACACCCGCTCTGGATAAGGGCCTCCCAGCCCCTACAGCTGCACGCTCATCTTCCTAATATAGTGCTGAATGGGGAAGCATTTTATACTTTATTCAATGTGTGAAAATCTGATAAGCTGGTGGTACCCATGATGTCCGCTCAGGTCGCTATGTTGGCAGCGTACCTCGTCAGCACCATGTTCCTGTAGTTCCTTGTAGAACTTCAGGGAGATGCTGACCATCACCTTGGTCTTGTCACCATTGGGGTTGGAGATGTGGTAAAGCACACCATCGAAATCTACGGCGTAAGGAAGAGCCTTATGATCAGTGTCTGTGGTCTGGCTTAAAAGCACCTGACAGAGGGTGACGATGAACTAAACCCACAGCTGCAAAAACATAAATGATTAATTTGCACCTTCTTATCCCGGTCAAAGCAGAATGGGGACGATGCTAAACAAGCATCTAAAGTTACCTGCAAATGTCACCTCCACTGCTTCAGGCTTGTTTCTGAAAAGAAAACAAAGGACGTTTCATGAAGAGAAACTGACCACAGGTATATACATTAAAAAGGACCTGATGTAACAGACCAGAATACACAACCAATAACCTGTGGAATGCATCACTCTGTAGGCTGTGGCAGTACACTACATAAGCTAGTGTGAAAACATCAGGATTTTTTAGCTCACCTCATTTATCACATGTCCTTGTCTGGCAAACAAATTAATATCTCACTAGACCATATTTTAAAAAGGAGGTATGATCAGTTTGAAGGACTTGTACAACAATATCTTGTTTCCAGTAAACCTCCATATAACACAGATACTGTACACAGTGAGTAATATCAAGACTAAAAAAAAGAGATTTAGGCCTCTGGCATCAAGTGCATAGCTATGCAAATGAAGGAGACCGCCGTGTCAACGTCTGAGCCCTGATCACAATGCTTGATATGAAGAGGGGAGAAGAAGCGTCTGTAAACTCGGGTAACAGGGAAAAGTCGAGGGCCTGGATTGCGGACTGTACGCATGTCCAGACCCGATGCCGGAATGCAGGAATGCACGCTGGAATCCAGCCGCTAAAACACGTATATAACCCCCCCAAAGGCACTTTCTCAAACACGAAAAACATGCACCTACAAACCGGCCCTAAATTATTGCATTGGTCAAATATTAACAGACGGAATGTGTCCAAAAATGGTTTTCAGTTCCTCGAATACTACTTAATTATCGTACAGACAAGGATAATAAAAGCGATATGGCAACTTAATTTTATACTGTTTTATAACTGTGTATGGACACAGGGTTTACATTTGGCCGGATGGCGGAGTCCGGGCTGCCAGTGTCGTGCATCTGAAATGCGGAAGTCTTTCAGCAGACACACTGTCAAGCGGCCGTTTAAACGAGCCGGTCGAAAACGTCCATCAATCCAACCCAAATACTACATTAGCTGACTCGGTTACTTAGCCCCCATTGTCCGGGTTTTTGCTATGGCCGATTTTACACTGTCTCTTGGGGAAACGAACAGTTATCAATCCGCTGTTAAAACGTTCATATCGTCTAGTAAACCGAAATATAACCCCCCCAAATACAAATAACGCACAAGTTCAACAACCAAAAATGGCTGTTAGCTAATTTAACATGAATTCCCTTCACTTTTTTGCCCGATTATCTAGGAAGCTAGGCTATCTGCTAAATAGACACACCCCATACTATCCGGCGACTGACAATGACGATCAGGGCGGATTCAACCTTTTTACATCTAGCGTTTTTCAGAAGACTGAGCCTGCAACTTTCACAGTCCGTGCGCGAAACACGATAATAATAACAATAAATTACGGACTGAAAACCGGTTAAAAAACAGGCAAATGGTAAAAATGCTCAACTACTCACCCATTGGACGCGCTATCAAATTTCAGAGACAACGTCTCTTCTATAATCCGGTTGTTGATTTCCAGCAAGATCATGGTAGAACTAAGTGAGCTGCACTGTAAAAAAGCCTTTATTTCACTATTTTGGCAATACACACTAAGCGGGCTTTTATTTTTTCGCGATCGGTCTTCCTATTGTACCCCTATCGCGAAGCGAAGGTAGCTACTTCCGCTCTGTGCTCTGAGGACCCACGCAAAGCTGTTCAATATCGCGCCTGTGCGGATGTGTCTATTTTTTATGTGTTTTTTTATGTAAATGTCACTGACTTCAAAATATATTTCTTTTTTTAGTTTTGGTAGAAACGTTTTTTTGAGAGACTGAAACAAATATTTCGGAAAAAGAGCTTTCGAATCGCATCGTACCACAGGGACATCTGCTGGCCAAAGAGAGCTCAACAAAGCAAATAATAAATAACTGCGCCGTTGTTTCCGGGATCGGCTCCGGTCCCCCACGACCCAGAAATGCACAAGCGATACAGAAAATGGATGAATTAATGAAAGTATGTATAGAAATAACAACATACGTGTGATAAATCATAATTAAACTTAAACTTTAAAGGTTGCCTTCACTTTGTTGTAATGTTGGATGTGGATCGTACTAAAACTAATGACGAAATCGCTGCATTATCGCTGTATTATTATACACGCCAGATGAAGCTGATAAAGGAACTATTTTTCTTGCTTTTGCCTAAAGTTCAACTCCTTGTTATAAATGTTGTGGCTTAACAAACAAACAAATAAATAAAATAACAGGTGAGAGAGGATGGTCCCAAGAGCCCAGAAACATACTACAGTAGTGATCGACAAAACGACATTTCATGAAGCATTTACCGTATTTTTTTTTTTACCCCAAAGGCCACAAAGCATGCCCCCAAAACAAGCCAAGAACACCATGTAGTGGGGTCAAAAAATACAGCAAATGGTTCATGAAGCATCATTTTGTCCATCAGTAGACTACATTGTAGTAACACCTTGGCTCAGTGCAAGACAATCATAAGGCAAGACTTCACAAAGAACTGAGGTTCAGAATGGTTTCATAACTTTGAAATGTACTGCAGGTGCTGCTAGATCAGATTTCCAGTTCGGGCTATTTCTAATGAGTTTGTCCACAGAGTGTGTGAGGAAATCGCAGGCATGGGCATGACTTCTGATAAGACTCTAAAGCCCTATTATTCAAATCACGGTCCTCGAGGTCTGAGCACTGCTGGTTTTCCAGCCTTCCTTTACCTGTGAGCCAGGTGTGAAGCCTCTGACCAATCAGAATCACTAATTATTAAACTAACTACCTGGGAGAACTGAAAACAAGGCCTGGATCTGGAATCGAGGTCCAGATTTGAAGAACCCTGCTCTAAAGGTTGCTGAGGGTTGTGTAGGTATTGTAAGTGTTTCCAGCAGGAGGTGCTTCATTTTGCAGGGCATCCTGGGTATTATCAAAAGAAGTCACAACGCATGGCTTGATGGCAACTCCGGGCTGTACCAAGAACTGAGAAGAATAGTCAGTGACCTATGTCCTGCTTACAGAGGATTCAAAGCATTATGCACATCCAAATCTATTCCTCTGGAGGTCACAAGGGTGGTGCTGGAACAGTCCTTGTGGATGACACTGTAGTTATGGCCTGCTGGGCTGGCTACTTTGATCAGCAGTTTAAGGCTGATCCTCCAGCTAGAATGTTGGACATCTCTGGGTCCATGGTTACTGGGCATGATCCTTTGATTAGCTGTAAATCACCCAGACTCACTGAATTTGCATAGGTGAAGAACCAGCTGGGGGTAGGGAAGGCCGCAAGGATCTGTGGTATCCAGGATGAACTTCTCTAGGTTAGTGGTAAGGCTGTCCTACTGTCATTGCAAGCAAATTTTGCTTTCATTTGGAACATGGGCATCATCCCAATCGACTGGAAAATGGCACTTGTTGTCCTTATCTGGAAAGGGAAGGGTGATTGGCTGGATTGCAGCAACTATGAGGGGGGGGGGGGGGGTTAAACACTGCACTCAATGCCAGGCAAGGCCCTTGCTCAGGTAATCCTCAACAGGATCCATGATCATTCGCTCGTCTACCAATGACTGGAGTGGTCTGGTTTTACGGCTAGGAAGTCTACCATGAACCGCATCCTGGCACTGAGGGTTTTCATGCAAATATCGGCAGAGTGTCTTTGCAGCCTTTGTTGGTTTTGTAAAGCTGTGGGACATCCTGAGGCTTTGCGGGATCCCCTCAATCGTTGCTGGACGTCATAGCTGGCCACTAGTGATGGCCAAATGAAGCTTCATGAACCATTTTCTCTATTTTTTGACCCCACTAGATGGTGCTCTTACTTTGCTTTCTCTATGCTTCGAGCCCTTTTTTGAACAGAGGGTACCATCTAGTGGGGTCAGAAAATACAGCAAATAGTTCCTTTTGCCATCAGTATTAGCCAGTATACCGGTACATTGAATGCTGTGCAGAGTGGAGGCAGAACCTCTGCATTGCAAGTGTATTCTGGGGTTTGTCAGGGGTTGTGTTCTTGCTCCAATTCAGTTCAGTGCTTGCATGGAATAGGTGTTGGGCAGGGTCATGCGGTCCAGAGACTGTGAGGCATCTCCAGAGGCATTTTGTTATGTGGTGGCAGCAGCAATGTGCTATACCAATGTATACTCTCCATCCTGACCTGACCTAACCTGGAGTGTAGTGATGGGCAAAACGATGCCTCATGAAACATTTGCAGTATTTTTTTGACCCCACTAGGTGGTGCTCTTGGCTTGCTTTGGGGCATGCTTTGAGCCTTTCTTTTACAGCACCATCTGATGGGCTCAAAAAATACAGCAAATGGTTCATGAAGTACAGTTTTTGTCATCTGTACTGTACTGCAATGAGGTGATGTCCTCCAATCACAGACTGGGAATCCGATCTAATTTTGTATTTTTTATTTAGGTGTTTTGGGGCCTGTGTCTCGAAGGAATGCTTCAAATGATTACAATCAGCTTCTAAATGGGGTTTCGAACATGGCGTGACATAACATCACTACTTATTTGGGGTCCAAACAACAGATGTGCTGGATCCATGTTGTTTTTATATTTATTTCTTTCTGCCCAAAATTCTCTAAAAGTGTTTCTGCGGTCCACAGGTTCTAATCTGAAAATGTGAAATTTGCAGGGTAGGTAAGGCAGGGGGAGATCCAGCACCGTGCAAGAAATGATCCTTTTCAGCCATAGGTGGTCGCTATGACATGATAAAGATTTTTCTGTCTGAGAAAAATAATTGATGTCAAAAGTATACTGTATTTTGGACATCTTCTTGAATAATTATTGAACAGCTTTTGAATTTCTATTTTATTACCTATTGAGATTTGTTATTCCATTGTGCAGTGTCATTTTAGCACAAATGCTATATCTTGAGGAGATATGCTTAAAATGATTTTGTTTCAACCAGCCGGTTGAGTACTCTTGTGACTGTGACTCTTTATACTCAACTAGCTGATTGAAACAAAATCTTGTTCTGGATTTTTATTTTCTGGACCTGAGCTATCCACTGCTGAGTCATACCAACCTCTGGAGTTTCTGCCAGAACTTCATGTACCAAATTTGGTATAAATCGACATATGGGGGCAGAAAAAAGGTGTCTCTGCAGCCTAAGCTGCCCATCATTGGAAAATGAAATTTGCAGAGTGGGTATTCCATGCACAATCGTGGTGATACACAAAAAATGTTCCACGTCAACCACAAGGGGGCACTATCATAAGGCAAAATGTGTCTTGGTGAAAATTTGCATCTCTGAGGCCTACACTGTCCAGCATTTAAAAGTGAGATTTGAGGGGTGGATATAGTCTAAGGAAATTTACTGACATGCAAGAAATTCTGTATATTGAGAAACATCTGTTGGTGTGTAACATCTATCTGCACCTTATATATACTGTATATATTTTTAATTTTAGAAAATATGCAAAACTTTTGAAACCTAGTGATGGGTGCTTTGACTGAGAGAGACAAGTTTTGTGTCAAATAATTCACTGGATCCTCCATTTGACTGCTTACCCAATCGATTCTTTATTTCCTACTTTTCTCAAAGCTTGGCTTCAATGTGTTGACCATACAGCATTATCTTTCGTAAAAGTCCCCAAGATTCTCCAAATGACACCAAACTTTACAGGCCCATCCAGAATGTGTCATATGATGATGGTATCAAGTTTGGGGGAAAATAGGAAATGGTTTAGCATAATTTTTTAAAACTTAAAATTTGCTTCTAATCTCACTGTTATTTTTGGTGAGCTCTGCTGACACCTACTGGTACAATGAAGAATGTTCAAAAAGTCAAGATCCATTGGTCACTGCCTTACACACGTTTGTGGGCCCTTGTGGAAGACCCTTAACCCCCAACTCCATGGGTGCTGCTGCAGGCAGCTGCCCTTCTCTGCTAAGGAGAGCGAGGGCAAAGAGAATTTCCCCACAGGGATCAATAAATTAAATATATGTTGAGGGAGTCAAATTATAAAAGATCAATTATAAAGACATTATGTAACATTAACATAACATAAATTGCAGGAGAAAATGTATCTATTATTGTAGGTGATTAAACATATTTGCATATTGCAAAATGATTTCTATGAAACTGCAAGGATCCATTATTGTAACATTCATGCAATATGCATCCCTCTTTGGGTCTTAGGGTTCAGTTCCGAGATGGACCTTGGAAACAATCTGGCCATGAACCTCTTTGTGTGAGTGTAAATGCTACTGTGCCACCTGTTGGATGGGGTCGGATGAATCTTTAATGATGTTGACTGCCTTCTTTAGGCAGCACAGTTTGTGAACGTCCTCATTGGCTGGGAGTTTTGTTCCTGTGATGTACTGGAGTCTCCTGATGACTCGCATTAGAGCTCTCTGATCAGCCTTGGTGGTCCTAGAGTATTGATCTGTGATGGAACTAGTCAGAAGCTCTCAATAACATGCCTGTAGATGGCGAGCAACATTTTCTTTGGAAAGTTGTCATTCTCAGCTGCCTGAAACAGTTGTTGTTGCTGTGCCTTCCCTACCTGTTAATGGACCAGGACATCAACATCTCTGATCGGTGTGTGTTCTGTCCTCCAGTTTTTTCTTAAGTTCGTGTTTTTTTCTTTTGTCGTTTTGGTGTTGACAACCAGGTTGTTATCCACCAATACACCTACTTCCTGTGGGCTGTCTAATCATTGTTTGTCATCAGGCTAATCACTGTGGTATAATCTGCAAGTTTTTTGATGGTGCCAGAGAACAGGCGCACAGCTGTAGGTGGGAGTGCAGACAGGAGACGGCTGAACACACATTTCTGCACTAAATCTGTGAGCAGGGAGAACAGTCTATCCTGATAGTCTGAGGGTGGTTGATCGGGAAGTCTGTTATCGAGTTCCATATTAGTATTCAGGCCTGGGGGGTATTCCTCAAAGCAGGATTTCTTCATTAGCCAGATAACTTAAGCGAAATATAAGGTTTGCCCAATAGGAATGTCACTGATCTCTATTGGATAGTGTTCAGGTTTGGCTTAAGTTATTTAGCTAACTAGGAAATTCTGTTTTGTGGAAAACTCCTCAGTAGTCAGCTTATTGGGGATGTGATAATGAATAATGAATATGTTGGTTCTTTATTATCGGTGCCAACAAAAGCAGAGGTTTTTAGCAGCTGTTTGATCCGCACCAAGGCACTTAAAGCTTTGCTTTCATTACAGGCAAACACCAGGACTATCTCATTTAAAAATAACAAGATCACTTAATAAATATAATTGTGCACTGCCATTCCCGCTAACAATGTTTTGTTCTAAGAAGGTTTACCCAATGTTACAACTAAGGTTTGGAAAAGGTTAAGCTAGACAACTGGCCACACTTTTTTTGATTGTGCTTTCGAGGCTGGATGGTGTGTTCAAAGTATACACTAGGAGCACTTTCATAAAATAATATTTTATAATAAAACAATATTTTTTTTTAACATTAATTGCATTAAAATGATATTCAGGTAACCTTTGCTAAAATGCAAAATGTGGATGTTCCATCTAGTGGGGACAGAAAATGGTTTCTGAGTGTCGTCTTCCTCCCTGTCATTCACCCTTCAGCCCTTATGTGACTCCCCTGCTCCCCTGAGTGCTGCATAGCTCAGTGGGCTGAGCATGTGATTCAAATTGAGGAGCTGCAAGCCTCGTCTATTTTGTTTGTTTTGGGTTTTCCCAACTGTTATTGGTTATCAGTGCTTTCTTGTTTTTGGTGTTTTTGTATTTCAGTTGCTTCTTTGCCTTTTGCTCCTTGTCCCCTGTTCGCTCACTTATCCATTGTTTAATCCTTAGCGTTTATTAATTTTCCATAGTTTCCAGTGCTGTTTAGCTGTAATATGCCACACCTGTTCCTTGTTTGCCCTGAGTCCTTGTGATTGGTTAACTGGTTACAGAGCATGTGAGCGGAGCGGAGCGGAGCGGAGCGGAGAATTTCCGCTCCTCGCTCACAAGGCTGTTGGCTCCGCCCGCTCCTCCGCTCTAATTCGCACTAAGCCGCTCCGCTCAACACCGCTCCTCGCTCCACTAAAATGTCCTCCCGCTCCAGTCAAATCGCTCCACGCTCGCTCCAATTTAAAAGAGGTACAAATAATCTGCATGCCTAACAAATGTCACCTTAAACCGAAGCCTTATGTCATAAAGAAATATGAGCAACGGCAACATTGCCAGTCAGAACAGAAAATATTTATTTTTAAGCAACCTATCGGCAACAACGGACAGGTTTGGAAATGGCATTCCACACAAAAATAGGCTTAAAAATAAAGGAATCAGTGGGTTTAATAGCCTAAAGAATATACAGACACGTTTTAAATTCCTCAATTTTTTTCTGTTGATGCAGCACGTCTCTAAAATAAAATTTTACGTTACGTGAAATTAAAAAAAAATCTTATTAGACATACTTTGAATGACAAAACGAATTTATTTGATTACCAATATTTACTTTATAGGCTTTTATACTTTAATTTACTTTATAGACTTGATATGCTACAACCATATAAAACTTGCACGCGTTTTGCTCTGGCTTCCGCTTGTTCGCGTAGCACACTCATGTTTCTGAGAAAAGTGATTCCAAAGTGAATCTTTACTCACTGAAACAGTTTCACCACATTGTTGTTCTTGCTGTACATTCTTGTCATCTATACGTTTGATAAGAATAGTACACTTGTATGATTTAACAGTCTTGATAATTGTACAGATGAATTCTGGGTAGATTTGGGCACGCCTCAGAATTGTAGTGTGAGCGGTATCGGAGCGAAATTGGAGCGAGACAAAGCGACCGCTCCAGTCTTAATTAGAAAACCCGCTCCGCGCTCTGACCAAATTCCGCCCGCTCCGCTCCTCGCTCACGCTCCGCTCCGCTCCGCTCACATGCTCTGACTGGTTATGAATCTCACCTGTCCTGCAATGTCTTGTTAGCTGTGGTTTTAAGTGTCTGTTCTGATCTTTGCATGCAGTAATGGTTGGTTCCTGTAGGTTTGTCACTCTGTTCTGCTGCTCAGTCCTGTTCCCTGTGTTGCTCAGTTTCCCGTGTATTTGCTTCATAACTTTTTGTTGCATTCATATTTGTCCCATTTTGTTTTGACCCCTCACAGTCCTTTTATTTTGTGCCTTCCCCATTGTGTTCAGTATTATTAGTAAACCCCTTCTGTCTGAAAGCTGCAAATGTGTCGTCCCCCCTTATGTCTGTCTGCGCCATGGCCCACCATGGCATAACCATTATCTTTTTCAAGATCATTATGCATCTGACTCATCAAAAGCCAATGAATCTCTGCTCGGTTAATCTGCAGCCTGCATAGCATGCAGCTCCATTTTGGTTAAATAATAGAATTAATGCAGAGCTCACAGGGGATCCTGCCACTCTTCCATTTTCTATTTTACAGTTATGTGGCTTTGGATTAATATATAAAGACATGCCATAAAGCTCACAAATTTGGTTTAATGATACTAAAAGAAGGTTATTGATTATTGCCTGTATTGCATTTCCCGTCGAAGCCGAGGGAGGCAGCTAGATAACTCCTTTTACTCACCAGTTTTATTTTGCACACAGTATCATGCATTTGAGGCAGGATGTGCTTTTCAACTAGTGATTCTCAGAATGAGCAACGGGGAAAAGATGAATTATTAGTAGTAGAAATGCCATATACCAGCAAGAAAATACCTTGGTAGTCATTATTAACTATACAGTTGTTTAGTATTGCTGTTTAAGACAGCAAACAATAATTTCTACAAGTCAAATCAAGTCGACTGGGCTTGAATGTCATACCATCCATGTATAGGTGCATCGTTGCACAACATAACATTCCCACAGGACCAGGGTGCGACAAACAGACAACAAGGAAAAGGGGAGGGTTTTTTTCCTCCTGTGTTTCACACATAGATATGTCAACATCGGAAGGCGGAACACAGTTTATGGGAAAAGACACAAGTTTTCTGAAAGGTTTCGTAAGGGTAGTTCTGCTACTTGCCAAATATCCTAGTTTGCAAAACATGTTTACAGCTGGAAGGTTTTAGTTTGTATCTAAAGTGGTTCTGAAAGGAGAACTTGTCACGTGTCAGGGTGAGAATAGGTAGTTTTGGAAGTACTTACAGCTTAGAAAACATGTTCTGTAGGATCAGTGTCTGACATCTTCTACATATTCTCCAACATGCAGGCAGACTAGAGTGGACTGTTTGAAGGGCAGGTGCAAAAAGATAAAAAGGACATCCTCCCCTGACCCAAGTAGAATGATACGCTATATATGCTGAAAGAGCATTATCACGTGTACAGAGATCCCATAATGGGACACCATATCTCATTTTCTTCATTGTTAGGACAGCCATCAGACATATTTTCCTCTCCATCACAAGCGCACTTACTCGTGTAAGCTCACGTGGCAGAGCACTAAGAAGGTTCTCCCTGAGTCAAAGAAGCACCCAGACGGCCCCTCAGGCGTAACTAAGGGTGCTTTCACACCTATAATACGATTGCTTTAGTCCGCACCAGTCAGAAAAATGTTACAATGTAGTAAACAGACGTGGGTACGGTTTGCTTTCACATATGCAGAGTTCTAAACGAACCAAAATAGACCGCGAAGCCCATCGGCACCGGGAACAGACTATTTTCAGAAAATCGCGCCACTTTCAATAGTCATGGAGGAACAGCTTTGCTTTGCGGTCATGGCGCTGATCCTCGCGCACTACATTGTACGTGAAAATCATTATTTTCAGATAATTAATTTCGAACACGATTCGCGGCTGCGACTCCAAACCAGCTTCCTGGTTTATTCATCTCGCCGACAGCGCATTGCGCGCCACTTCAGGGAGAAGAGACGTGCCCTCCTCCTGAATGATCATTTTGTTATTAGCCGGCGATCTTCCTGCAGTTTCATCAGGTACTCTGTTGGCCTATCAAAACAGCCCAGCCACACATTTTTCATCTTTAATGTGAATACAGAGAGGCATAGGCTTGTTACGAAATTTTAACCACAACCCCCTATCTCTTATACCCAAAGTGCATTAAACTATACCATTTCGTCAGATTTGGTTTGGTTGCTTTCACACCAGACGCACCGTACCAAAGTAGAGCGGATAAAGCGGTCCGAGACCACCCCTTCAGGCAGGTCTCAGATCGATTGATTTGGTGCGCACCAAAGTACCCAGATTGCATTCACATCAACGCAAACGAACCGAACCAAGGGACCAAACACGTTTGGTGCGCACCAAATGCTGTAGGCGTGAAAGCACCCTAACTGTATAGGTACCTTATATGGCTCTGCGTCACATTTTCTCCACTGGAGGGGTACTTATTTGGGCACGTCATCATATTTTGTGGTCACTTAGGAATTTGAATACTCTTACAGTAGAGGATCTCAACCCCCGGTTCTTGGACCAGTACTGATTCCGGTCCAGTATTCTACTGGGCCACAGAATGCTGGGGTTGGTCAATTTCCAATTTCCCTAATATTTTATGAACTGTCATGTTTGTGCATTCTATTCATTTCTGAAAAAAATGGAAATGGTGAATCTGCCAATCAATCTGCTAGAAATTGGCCCCCCACACCTCTCTAGGCTATTTTACCAATCAGTGAAATTTTTGTGCAACGTAACCAGTCCCCGGACATGCTGTCCTTTACAGCATCACAGCCCATTTTCTCTTCTGCAAAGGCCACCATATAGGGCACTGCTTGACATTTTCTCCAGTAGAAGGGCACTCATTAAGTCACTTTATATGAAGGGGGCACCCCAGATGGCACTAAATCATGAGAAGAGCAGCTGAGTCCAGCAGTGGCTACAATGATCAGAATGGAAGGCAGAATGGATATAAGAAAATAAAATAACAAACAAAAACCTCATTCTTGCTTATGACATTGCTCTCATAGGAATTTCTGCATAACAAAAGTATTGCTTAAATTTTTTTAATGATTTTAAAATAGAATATTGTAATGTATAGTGTCCAGTTTCAGAGGTAAATTATATAAATGTCAATATTAGACAGCTATTATGATCACTTCCAGTTTAGTTAATATTTAGAATTTGGTGATCAGTGGTCATTGTTGACACACCACAACAAAATGTGTTCTCTGTATTTAACCCATATGTGACGTTGTGACATAGCAGGGGGCGGCTAATTCAGCACCCGGGGGAGGTACCTTGCGTAGGGTACCTCAGTGGTGCCTTGCTGGTCAGGGATTCAAACCAGCAATCTTTCAGTTACAAGTGTGCTTCCCTAACCATTAACACACTACTACCTACAATAGGAGGAGACATGTGAAGTTGCAAAGGCTGCAGAGATATTCTGAGAATGTAACAGGAGCTCCGATATTTAGGGTGATGGCAGTTGAAGACCTTTTGGGAGCAATGGTTGGGAAACTGTGATCATCAGAGAGGAAGTTAGCTTGACCTGAGGGATCAACAAGTGCCAGATCCAATAGCTCAGATTCAGTTACACTAAGAGGAAACATCATCACTTCCTGAGGTCAGTGAAACACTAGTTGTGATGCTGAGGATCTATTAGACTGAACGCGAAGGCAGAATGGATGGTAAGAGACACTCCATATTGTTCTCTATTTGGTTTATTCAAATGTAAAAAATTTTTTATTGTAGACTATGTGTTTAATTTCTTGCAATATTGTTAGATGTGAATGGCTATGCTTGTATTACACCATCAAAGCCTTTTAAAAACATATTATAGGAATTTCTTTATTAAGCAGAAGTAGAAGACATTAAACAAGCTGAACGTGAAAATGATAAATTATTATTTCTGGTTATGCAGAGAAAGTACATTTCACACTTAAGATTTTAAGCAGTTGTAGACATAAAATAGTTTAACTAAAAAAGGGAAAAAGAAATATATTTCTGAAGCTTTGCAATGCATTTGTTATGGTTCTGAAATTACAGTTTTTTTAAATTTTAGAATACTTTTCAAATTTATTTATGAAAACTATGAAAACGATCACCTAAATATGTATTTTTTTTGTCCCAAACAGAGATAAACAAATCTTTCAGTGTCCCATTCCAAGAGTATTACAATGACTCCTACTACGACGAAGAGAACTTCACGGCCAATCTGAGCCATGCCGTCTGTAAGGTCACGGGCATCGCGCCGGAAGTGAACGTATTCATGTGCGTTTTCTACGTGCTGATTTTCCTGCTAGCTATCCCAGGGAACGCCCTCGTCGTGCTGGTCATCGTCTCTGCCAGGCAGGCACTGACACCCTCTGATATGTACCTGTTTAACCTCTCGCTGGCCGACGGGCTCCTGGCGCTGACCCTGCCTCTGTGGGCGACGTCAATGACGCGGGGTTGGGTCTTCGGTGACGTCATGTGCAAGCTGACCAACATGGCCCAAGAGCTCAGCTTCTATTGCAGCATCTTCTTTCTGGCTTGCATCAGCGTGGACCGCTACCGCGTCATTGTACACGCCATGGAGGCGAGGAAGGAGCACTGGGTTATGCTCAGCCGGCTCGTGTGTGCTGGCGTCTGGTCCGCCGGGGCCATCCTGTCTATCTCTTCGGCGGCCAACGCTGGCACCTTCGAGTCACCTGACACGAAGCTGCAGGTGTGTGCCGAAGGCTTCCAGCAGATGGCGCGATTGCTGCGGCACACGGTGGGGTTCCTGCTGCCACTGGCCATCATGCTGAGCTGTTACAGCGTGACGGTGGTGAGGCTCCTGCAGACTCGCAGCTTTCGGAAGCAGCGGGCCATGCGTGTCATCCTGGCGGTGGTGGCCGCCTTTCTGCTGTGCTGGGCCCCGCACCACGTGACGGTGATGGTCGACACGCTGATGCACATTGGTCAGATGCAGTTCAGTTGCAGCGCCCGGCAATCCATGGACACGGCGCTGTTCGTCACCCAGAGCATGGCGCTGCTGCACAGCTGCATCAACCCCGTGCTGTATGCCTTTGTCGGGGAGAAGTTCCGGAGAAACCTGCAGCAGCTGTTCCACAGATGGGGCACACTGGAGCGCACCTCCTCCCTCAGATTTAGCAGGTCCACCTCCCAGACCTCAGAAGCTGCCGCCTTCATGTAAGAGCCCTGGGACCACCCCACTGAACAAGCTGTGCCCGTCAACTCATGGTACCACGTAGGCGGCCATCTAGGGCGCCATCTTCTGGGATGGTGCTGGAATAGCAAGACATTTTCATTTTGTCTCAGCCAGGGGGTACTGGAAACGAAGCTTGCCTGGGGTGACACATGACCTTAGTCCGGTACTGTGTGTAAGTGTTCATTTTAAGTAGCAACGTGTGTGGGTGCATCATTAAAAACCTTATATATGCTATTTTTATTTGCTAAAATTTGAGTGGATAACTAAAAGAAATCATGTATATCATGCCCGCAACTGGATTAGAAGATGAAACTTTATATATGAATAGGATATGTATTTTGTTGAAGAAAAAAGAGATTATATCAGGTTTGAACTTGAGAGATTTATAACCGAGATATGCTGAGCTGTCAAATCACTCTAAACCATCGGTTCTTAGCTCACTTCCCGGAAGCAGTGATTTTTTCTCTGTATTAGTCGTATTTTGACTTTTCAAAAATGTTTTAAATGATTTATATATATAAAATACATTTATTTTTTTAATTGTTTTTGAATTTACAAAATAAACAGTAGCATCTACCTAATTATTTATCTTATCTTTATCTTATGTTATTATAGCAAACGAAGCAATTCATATTATAATTTGCTTACAAATTCCTTAGTCATAATAAAATGAAATGATTCATATTAAGCTAAATACCGGTTTAAAATATTCCTGTCGATCACATAAATTTACAGGGGTAGTAAACAGGAACTTGACAAACCACCTACGTCTTTGTGTCCTTACTATGGTGTTTGCTGCCCTCCTGTGGTTTCCGGTGGTTCACTGCGTGTTTTTGCGGAAGGCGTGTATTTCGAGGCATGCAAAATCGAAAAAATAACGGTGCAAATGATAACAGTCGCTTATCAGTTGAGGGGCTTAAAAGCTATCTGTCGCAACCGTTCTCACAGGCGCTGCAACTGAAAAGCTTACTAACACTGATATAGATTATAGATAATGACGATTTTAACTTGGAAAGTGGAAAGACCTGTTTTAAATTGTTGGTTTTTTTCCACTGATTATTTTGGACTGTTTTGCCCCTTTAAATAGTATACCATATGAACCCTTTATATGAGTGCAAGTGCAGTTTTCTATTCATCTACCAAGTGCTTACCTTGGTCAGGGTAATGGGGGCCTGAGAGGTTGGGTAGGGGTGGGGTTTAGAGCCTATCCCAGACAGCATACAGCACGAGGCTTGAGTACACCGTGGACAGGTGACAGTCCATCCCAGGGCACACACACACTTACACCCTATGGGCGAATTTGGAGGTGCAAATTGGTCTAACTTGTTAGTCTTTCAACTGTTTTAACTGTGTGAGGAAACACAAATGACATGGAGAGAACATGGAAACTCCACAGACGGGATGGAGGAGGGATTTGAACTCCCCATCCCTGGAGATGTGAGGCAACACTGCTACCCAACAAACTGCCGTGTACATTAATAATTGTGAGGACAATTACAAAAAAAAAAAACAGTTATATTCAGCTTGTTATTGTTATATTATTCTATCTATCTGCTAAACACAGATGATTGTGAAGATAAGTCCTATATTCTGCAGAATTCAAGTACTAGAACTTGGATTAAAGTTCTTCTTTACACATTATGACGCCTGGTGGCTTTTAGGTCAAAGATACAATTAAACAGCAGCGTCTTCCGGAATCCCAGCTTGCCTATTGTCATAGCAAAACCGAACACTGATTTTCAGCTTGCAATGTAAAATCACAGTGTACTGTACACATGAATTAGCTGCAATCGGAAACATATTAGCAGTCCAGCAATGAATTTAAACATGTTTTCAATGAACCATGTTTATGACTTAGTTACTAGTTTCTGTCAGTGATTAGATCTCTTTTGCGCCTCCTCCTTTTATCAGTCACGTTATTGAGGAAGCCTGCAATTATCTTATGGTGGTTAAAAGACCCACAACTTAGGAGCTACAGAGACCTATCGGCTAGAGGCAGCAGCAGAAGTGCACCAGGTGATTAAAAGCAACTAGGAGTTCACCTAGTTCAGCCTCATACTGTATCTGGAAAGACATTCATCTGAAAACTCATTATTTTACACTGCATTCTGATTTCTGAAAACGGGCGTCTGGGAGACAAGTAAGTAACGTTTGCATAAAAATAGCTTTCAGAATCATCTTTTGCAATGTTTTTAGGTATACATTTTTTCAATTGACTAACTTTGAGCAGTGTTTCTACTACAAATGAAAGCACACCCATCTTGATTATAGGCTTTGGTGCTATTCTGTACTTATTCATAACTGATAATATGGTTAATTTATAAATTTCACTGATGTATTTTTGGTTTCTATCAAGCCAGTTAAAGCCAGTTAAACTGAAATAATGTTCCTCCTGAACCCGTAGTGCAACATGACAGGCCAGACAATACAGTGTTAAAGACAAAGTTATGGAATAATAGTGCAAACATAGTGCAAAACATTCCTGTACAATTATCAATAATTTAAGAGGAGGGAAGACAGAAGGGAAACTATTGCCTAACATAATGTAGTGTAACACAGCACAACATAAACATTCCACCAAACAATGAAGTAGACTACACTGTTAAATTACTGCATGGAAGTACTGCCCATGCTTAAAGTAGCAGCGCAGCAAATATAAGCAGTTATAAGCAGTATACAGATCTATAAACAATGCAGTAGTTCAGCAGGGGCATGGTGCAGAGTGGTGTTGAGAGGTCGGTCTGTCAGCCCAGGACCATGTGCGGGTGACGGAATATCTATTTCTTGCAAACATGCAAATGCAATTATTCTGTGATATACCCTCTGCTCGCCGCTATTCAGCCATAACCAATTAGGATAGAAATAATTCTTTGTCGTTTTATCCTTACAATTAGGATTCACACTGGTGAGGCCAAAGAGAGGATCCTCTCATTTCTGAGTTTGTTTGGATTGCCATTATACACAAAGCTCAAATAAACCCCACAAAAATGGTGTGTGTGTGTGTGTGTGTGTGTGGGGGGGGGGTACATTTCCATGCCAGCACCTTACAGATTGTATTGCTGGCTCCTCTATATTGTTATTCTACCCCCACTTTGCGGGGGTTTCTGAGGAATAACAGACACGACTCCAGAGGCACATCACAGGAAATCTCTCGTCAAACTGCTGACTGCGGGCCACTTCCATGATGATACGGAGTTTCCGGAGAAAACTGCGTTTTCCTTACCATGCTGTTTGAAACTGGAGCTGTTTAGTTTGACTAGCATATTTGTCCGAAATGTCAGTCACGCAGCCATTGAGAAATGCAGAGCTATGCCACCTCCTCCCTCCCTTCAGTCCACAAATGTCTTGACTGATGTCACAGTAGGCTAAATGCTATAAGAATCCCTATACAGTCTAATGTCGAGTTACTCCTGATCGGGTAATACTGTTCCTGACCGGGCATAAATACTTAGCAATAACTCAGCTACTACTGAAGTACAGATCATATACAAACAATGAACAAATGTAGTCGCTACTTGAGAGAAAAGATGCGTCAAGATTCATTAATGATGAACAAACATGAGATTTTTTTCACGTGTTATTGATTACTTGTTCCTTCAGTACTTCCTTCGGCAGTTCACAGAATTAAAAGATATAGTAACAAATGCAGCAACTGCTTGAGATAAAACATGCGGCACGATTCATTAATAATGAATTAGCATGGGATCGATAAGTAATTATAAGATTTAGTTTGCGGTTAATTCATATATACATAATACATAAGTATAATACAGACCTGCATTATTTGTGCCCCGCCAAGTGAAGCTTTCACCCCAGATCGAGTCAAGTCGGATCGCATTTACAAGGTCCATATTAAATAACATACAATGATCGAAAGACTCCTGAAATTGGACGTAGCAGGACGTTAGCAGATGTATTGCTTAGCGTAACATGTGCAGAGGAATGGGCAACATTGTCAGAAGGATTTAATCTGCAGTACAGTATATTGTAGCGCCAGCGAGATGCTTAATTCTTGCCGGAAGATATCTGTAAATAGCCCTCCTTTGTGCCATTGTTAATACTTGTGTTCCCAATTGTCGTGTGTGCCCTTGCCTGTGTCATGTGTGAATACCCAGATAGCACACATATGTTGAAATGACATTGATTCCATATCAGACAGAAAGGCTGAAACAACGTTTATCTTCAATGTTTCACTTTATATCATCATATCGGTTATATCGGTTTTGCCACCATCAATTTTTCAATATTGAAAATCTGTCCAAAACTCAATTCAGTTTCAACGTTGATAATTTGACACTGACCATAATTCAACGCATTTAACTATAATTCAGCGTTGAAAAAATAATATGGTGCTGTCTAGGTCCTGTTTGATCCTTGCGTGTCGCTAAACATTGTGCAACTACCCACCGTGGCGTGTGTCCTTATCGTCCTGCATTGTAATGTTCCAAAGGGGTGATTATAATTTGTGTTAATACTTCTGAAGACTTCTACAGAGGAGTACGATTTTTAAAAAACCTGGCTCGTGTTTAGATTTTGCTCAGTGAGAATTTTCCGGAATATGTTCAGATCTTATCATTTAATGTCTACTGGTAGTTGATGCAAAAATAGTTAAAAAATTAGCAGTTTCCCGAGCCGTTCTGCGGTATGCAAACGTGCGCGTCAACCTTTCTTTGTATTTGACACTCTTTCCTGTTTTCAAAATGAGAAAGATTTGTACGAAAGTCAGACGTATCACATCTGTTCCCATATCCTCCTGAGATCCAGGAATAAAAGTGTTACTTAACTTTTTGTTTGTTTGTTTGTTTTATAAATAAAATGTTGATGGTGAAAACATCATCGTAAAGCCCTAACTAATAAAAATAGAATGTTTCCTACAGAAGACAAAAATCAATTACTGGATCTGAGAAGGACAATATCTTGTTTCCCAACATGGCAAAGATCATTCTTTGTCATTGTGTTTAGGCTGGGTTGAGTGACCACTAGAGCAAAAAAGACCCTTGACTGACTGTACTTGTCAATATCAAAATAGGCAACAATGACTTTTCTTCAAATAACGAATGAACAACTTCAAATTCTGGAAGTTATGATGTTATTGACTGATATTCTGCACACCAACTACATCTGAGTAAAGAGTATTTTTACCGAATGACAATAATACTGTTTTCGATATGAAATTAAGCACTTGTTCTCAATATTGCAAATTTAAATTATGATTAGCATTACATTCTGGGTGTGACAAAAATGTACAGTACAATGTTCATTAGAACTGAAGGGTGATACGGGCAGCATGCAACAGTTTGTCCACTACAAGGGGCTTGAAGCCTTTGCCAGGTAGCACAGGGCAAAACCCTCGAAGGGGATGCCAGCCAGTCGCAGGACACACACTCACACACACTCACACACTCACACACTCTCACACACTCACACACACTGTTATGCGCACTGCAGCACCCAAAATGGGATTATCGGATGCTTTTAAAATTGAAAGGCTCCTGCGCTTGGCTAAATAGTTCAGTTCATCTTGTGCTTTTACTGGTTTGTTTCCTTGATTGAAAGATTCATCCAGCTGTTTCACATTACCATTAGTGACACATGCATGATTATAGGAGACTGACCAATCAGCACACAGCAAGAACTCAGCACTTAAATGAGATCCTGGTCTTTTTAATCCTGGTAGTTTCCAAATCATGTTTTAGCTCAAAATATCATCCCTGATGTGGATTATCTGGTCACCCTTATTAGTACTGAATGCCATTAATTAATGCATATTTTAATATTTCCCAACAGATGACAGGTATGGTCGTCATGGAATTTAACACATCGGATGAAAATGACACTTACTACTATCTCGATGGAGCGGCACCCTGCCACAACAACAATATGGATTTGAACAGTACAGGCTTGGCCGTCACCTACATCATAGTGGTCCTTGTCAGTCTGCTGGGGAACAGCCTTGTCATCTATGTGATATGCTGTATGGAGAGAAGGAAGACCTCCACAGATGTGTACCTGATGAACCTGGCCCTGGCTGACCTCCTCTTCTCCCTGACCCTCCCCCTGTGGGCCGTCTACGTTCACTCCGAGTGGATCTTCGGCACCACGCTTTGCAGACTTGCATCTGGCTTGCAGGAGACGACCTTCTACGGCGGCGTCCTGCTGCTGGGCAGCATCAGCGTTGACCGCTACCTGGCCATCGTGAAAGCCACGCAGGTGATCGTGCACAAGCGCCACCTAGTGAGTGCAGTGTGTGCCCTCGTGTGGCTGGTGGCGGGGATGCTCGCTCTGCCGGTCTGCATCCATAAGGAGGCCTTCCAGCCCTCTGGCTCACCCAGGTATGTGTGCCATGACAACGTGACGGGCAAGAAAATGGAGCAATGGCAGCTGAGCATGAGGCTCCTACGCTATATTGTGGGTTTCTTCATCCCACTGATGGTCATGATTTTTTGCTATGGCAGCACTTCCTGCACGCTTTACCGATCACGCAACAGTCAGAAGCACAAGGCCATGAGAGTAATCCTGTCCGTGGTGCTGGCCTTCGTACTCTGCTGGCTCCCCTACAATATCGCCGTCCTCGTCGATATCCTGATGCGAGGAAACCTGCTCGACGAATCCTGTGATCTCAGGCAACAAGTGGCATTTAGCCTCATGGTGACGGAGATCCTGGCCTTCTCGCACTGTGCTGTCAACCCCGTCCTGTATGCCTTCATCGGGCAGAAGTTCCGTGACGAGCTTCTCACTACGCTCTTCAAGCACGGGCTCATTAACAAGAAGGTCCTGTCCACCTACAGGAAGAACTCAGTATACTCTTTCTCTGGGAACACTTCTATCACCCGATAATCAGTTCAGCACTTGGCCCACTGACTCCAAAAGTAAAGTCAAATCAAGTCGTCATATCAAGTCAAGTCAAGTCATGTCATGTCATGTCATGTCATGTCATATTAAGTGAAGTCAAGTGGGCTGTATTGTCATGCCATCCATATACAGGTATATAGTGAAATAACATTTCCCAAGGACCATGTGTAACATACAGATAGTGAATGACAATGGAGGGTTTTTACAATACTTAGACTACAATACAGAGTACAGCATGAAACTGGGGGTGGGGGGGAACACAGCAGTTTATATACATAGTGCTATGTGAATGTAAACAATAAGTAAGGGTTCAGCTTTGTATTTGTAACATTTTTAATAGCATATCTTACTCTCTGCAGCACGGTTGTTTTGTTTTGTCTCTTGTCATTCTGTGGGACGTATGGTAGGTAGACAAGGTGGAAACACAGTGTAATATGGAGATTTCTGTTGAAAAGATGCTAAGACTTAGGGTTAAGTGTTTTATCTGACCTAAATATCTTCACTTAGAATGAGGTAAGGAGCATGCACTGATACAGTGCGTTGCCACACCCATCACATGGCAAACCACCTCAGGGATGAGAACCTGAGTGCAGCTGTGCAGTGTGAGTTTTTTTTCCAGTGGCCGCGATGCCAATCCTGCCAACAAGGATCACAACTGAGGCCAAGTAGATATATTCTGTACCAGATTCTTTTGTGAAATTAATAATTCTACTTCCTCTTCATCAAGACAAAGTTCTTGTTAATACAGACACAAAGGAAACAGACAGTGAGGTCACAGTTACAAACACGTCATCACTTTGACATTTGCATTCACATTTATTGCAGTAAACTGTGAGAATAATCTATTGTTCTGTCTTCCACACATGTCCTGGAAACCATGTCATATTAAAAGTGATTTTAGTTTAAGGCTGTAAAGGATATTACTCATTTCATATTCTGAAGATGTACCTACCTGTGCTTGAGGTCTTACAGCAGCATGTGAACACTGATAAGCTCCTCTACAGCACCAAAGCTCTACCAGTCCCACAGCAAAGGAACTCAAAGAACTACATGCAACAAGTTACAGTTGAAATAATCGTTAGAACAGCTAAGATGCGTGTACTAAGTCAGTGGTCTTGAACTGGTTTAGATTCAAGACCCACATTTTCCTTAGTCACAACCCAAATTTTAAAGATTTTGGACCAAATTTTTTCACAAATAGTGTAGCTCCTGGCTCTTCAAATCTCAAATCTGTTGATATGTATTTTGTCATGCAAATTTATATGCATATGGAATTTTTGGTGATACTGAAGTGAATTTATAAAGACCATTTTAAAAATGTGGGTGGCTTTCTTTTGACAAGTAAAAAACCCTGTTTTCTGTTGTATTGCCTTTATTCTGTCAGTAAATAAAACTGTATAAAATGCTTGCTACACTGCAAATCGTTATGTGTTTGCCAATATGTAAAATCTTATCTTTAATATCTCTATATTATCTTTTTTAAAAAAAAAATTGTTTACTGGTTTCTCTCTTTGAATTTGTGGTATATTCTTATATTGATCTATCTTATATATCTCAATTAGTCAGAAGATCTTATAATTGACCGGTTTACTGGTAAAACAAGCCACATTAGACAACTTATTAATTTTACCATGCCTTTTCCCCTGAAAACTTGTTCAAGATTCATTAACAAGCTTAAGCAAGTTGCTTGATTTAAGAACCGCACAAGGCATAATTTTTTTTTAAATATACCATATTTTTTTATTCAATGAAAAATGGCCTAATATGCTTCACCTACAAAGAAAATGAAAGAAGATTCTTGTCTCTTTCTCTGTTTCTCTCTCTAGCCGACTCTTTTACTATCTTGAACCCCCCCCCCTTGTTTTTTATATAAAGTATATGTTGCAAAATGCCATTGAGTGTATGAGAGTACTCTGTTGACTACTTTCACTTGTCAATAAATGCTGGAAAATTTCAGTTGCAGTCATTGTTATGATTTCAGTTCCTTGTTTTACATTGTATCCTCTGAGCAGTGCTGTAGAGCTACTCAAGAACTACGTTTAAATTAAATATGGATTTATACCTATTTACTCCAAGATCAGCTAGCTTGTTTAAAGTGACAGCATACTCAAGCTACACTAGTTCTAAGTAATGCCGGCTTGAATTATGGATGTATACCTATTTACTTCAAGATCAGCCAGCTTGTTTAAAGTAACAGCATACTCAAGCTACACTAGTTCTAAGTAATGCCGGCTTGAATTATGGATGTATACCTATTTACTTCAAGATCAGCCAGCTTGTTTAAAGTGACAGCATACTCAAGCTACACTAGTTATAAGTAATGCCGGCTTGAATTATGGATTTATACCTATTTACTTCAAGATCAGCCAGCTTGTTTAAAGTGACAGCATACTCAAGCTACACTAGTTCTAAGTAATGCCGGCTTGAATTATGGATGTATACCTATTTACTTCAAGATCAGCCAGCTTGTTTAAAGTGACAGCATACTCAAGCTACACTAGTTATAAGTAATGCCGGCTTGAATTATGGATGTATACCTATTTACTTCAAGATCAGCCAGCTTGTTTAAAGTGACAGCATACTCAAGCTACACTAGTTCTAAGTAATGCCGGCTTGAATTATGGATTTATACCTATTTACTTCAAGATCAGCCAGCTTGTTTAAAGTGACAGCATACTCAAGCTACACTAGTTCTAAGTAATGCCGGCTTGAATTATGGATGTATACCTATTTACTTCAAGATCAGCCAGCTTGTTTAAAGTGACAGCATACTCAAGCTACACTAGTTCTAAGTAATGCCGGCTTGAATTATGGATTAATTTTCTTGGTTCTTCCCCTATATTTTTTCAGCGTTCTAAAATTAAAACTGCAAAAAGGATTTTTTTTCTCGCTTTGAAGTGGCTTGGCGGTCCAGTGTCATGTCACATTGCTGGGACCTGGGTTCAAGTCTCCATCAGGGTTCCATGCATGGAGATGCCATGTTCTCCCCGTGTCATTGTGGGGTTTCCCCCAGATACTCCAGTTTCCCCCCACAGTCCAAAAACATACGGAGGCTAATTGGAGTTACCGGATTATCCATAGGTGTGAGTATACCCTGAATGAATGGATGTTTTTGCCTATATTCAGTTTATTTTGACTTATTATTGTGCTGTTTGGAGCCCGATGTCAAGTCATTTGATCTTAAAAGGAGCATTTTTTCTACATATTTCAAACAGCAATGTGAAAAGTGAAATGGGAAGCCATTTGATGTAAGATTTGATAAGGACACCAGAGCATCAAAAAGGAAATCCGCACTAAGCTGATCACATCAGTGTTTCTCTTTCTATAAAAACATTGCAGCACAGAGGCATGATAAACGGAAACATCACGTTTAATGTCGCAGTGTCGCACTTTTTGACCCATACTGATCATGATACATTCTCCCCCCATTAGCTGCACCGAAGTTGACCTGGAGCCTGTATCATGGGGCAGGATTAACCAGATAACTTGTCAGATTTAAGCAGGCACGTGCAGGGGGGGGGGGGGGCGGAGGGTGCTTGAGCACCCGCCCCTTTCCTCCAGGATGCCTCAAGTGCCATTTTCTTGGGTTTTTTTTTGCTGTTGTTGTTCTTTTTTGTTTTTTTTTTTATGTGTATGTGCCTATGGAGCCCTGTCTTTGCCCCTCAGCAATAAAATGTAACTATTAATCTCAATTTTGCTAAATAAAAGGATCTGGCTTGCATCAGTCACATGACTGCCATTAACCAATGCTGGCCCTTGAGGGCAGAGCGCGCTCGTTACGAGCCGGGTACGAGCTCGCAAAGTGCACGCGCGTTTTCTGCAGGCTGGGTGGTGCGGAGCTGGAGGAGAAGCAGGCAAATTAATTGGAAGGTGCAGACTGCAACAAAACAGTAAATAGGGTGTACAGTGCACACTATAGTCTATAACAACAAATCAATTGAAATAAATGAGCGTGCTGTTTGTGCAACAGCGCGACAAACATTACCTGTCCTTTTATGAACTGCACAAGTAGTGGTGGTCATTAACTGCTAGCTAACTGGGTAAGGGTGTTACAAGGGGGTCTGTAGCTCTGTCCACCGTTTTAGGGAACATGTTTTGTTTTAAAGTAAGTTACAGGACTTTTCCCTTCTTTTCTGGAGGGCTTTTATTTCACTGAAAACGATCTAATATGGATATCCACATAATTCCATATTAGATTCGTCATGAATGTGAGTTGTTGTTATTCAGCTTGTTCTATTTTTTTTTTACTTTGAGCACCCGCCCCTTTAAACGTCTCTGCACGGCCCTGGATTTAAGGTAGTATGGGGTAAATGTAAGAATGAAGGTGAAGTCCATTTAGGCTTGGGTACCTTAAATCCGACAAGTTACAGGACTCTGACATCTTGAGAAATTTCCATTGGTTTCTCCGAGCAAGCGGGCAGAGACTGACATGGCAATTGCCACAGTGTTTTGCAATCTTTCCAGTATATAAGGCACCCATTAACCCTAGCGTCAGAGATGGAGATCAGTTCCCCCCCCCCCCCCCCCCACACACACACACCACACACACATAGCAAGGCCTGCCTCACTCAGACAGTGGTTCATGCATCATTTTCTCCATCTGAAGATTTGTGTAGCACAATGAAAAATTAGCGCTTTACAATATTATTAGTATAGAATTCATTGTCCCAGTGTTCCTCTTGTAATTGGGTTGTATCCTAGCAAAAATGTTCCACACCTCTGTCTGCCCTTCCTGCTGTTACCACATTCCCTGAGACAGCACAAAAGTTGCTTAATAAACCACAGTTGAGGATGTGACAGTAGCGATAGCATCTGATGCTTCCGGGCACCAGTGGAGCCCCTTCATCGATTCACTGATTCTCTATAGCAACACTGAAGACTGAAAGACAGAAAGCACTTTCCCTGGAAGTCCGGCATGATGGTAGACATTAGTGCCTTTGCTTGTAGACTGTGGAACGTGCGGATGTCATCTCGCCAGTGTCTGATGGCGTTCCCCATTATCTTTCCCGCAGGCCTTCAGCTTGTTTGAACATAGTCTATTACCGGGATGATGTACCAATCCATACAATTGTGGATCAGTAATCAAAATGCCCACCCAGCTGGGTCACTGCTATACATTCTCCCGCCTGCACACCTGGCATATTGCTTGTGAGTATAAAATCGAACAGAGGAAAAACTTTAAACCGTTAGCAAAAATATACATAAAAACATACATATAAAACATTCACACTAATACTGCAGATTATATAGCTTGGAAATGAAGCCAATCATAACATCACAAAGCAAAATCGGACACCAGTTATAATATTTTTAATACAATATCATACTGTTTTGTGGCCAGGCCATATCTTGTGAATATGTTTCAAAAAATGCCAAAGCATATCAGACCTGGAAGCTCAGACTCTGTTCTGGTGGAGCAGCTTATCAGGGTAGATCTGACATGTGCTTTCTCTTGTGATGGAGGAAAGCAATATCCTTCTGTCTGCCCGGGTATGTTAGCAGGTGCAAACATTACAGCCAACAGTGGGCCCACTGATGGCCTCTTTCACATGACAGAGGTCCTGGGGTGAGGCTCAGAGGTTGGAAGCACAGGGTGTCCAAGCAAATGTACCGTTGTCATGGCAAAAGGCACCATGGAGACACACAACGAGTTTCAAATACCACAAATAACAAGGGTAGTTTTCATCCTGTCTGATTTTCAGAATGTTTACATGTTTTTAGTAAAGGTATGACCAGGGACATCAGTGGTGCATGGATTCTCAGGTTTGAAAACACAAATCTGACCCATAAATAATTCCAAATCAATTGATATAAAAAGAGCTGTATGAATACTTAAACAGTCAGGCTACATTTGGATTGGCCCTTAGGCCAAATCTGGCAAGTTGTCACCACGTCATGTCATGTTAAATGCAAATTTTTATCTCGATGAAAAAAGAGCATATTCTGTCAAAATCTGTCCAGAAAGTTACAAAAATCATCCAGGAATTTGCAAGGTGCCTGGAACAACATCCAGGAATCTACAAAATGCTTTTATCTCTGCTGAGGAGTTCATGACCCCAACATCAGAAATGGGTATTTGGCAGCATAGCTAGGATATATAACAAAATTGACCTGCATGATTCTTGGGTGTTCTGCAACAGATATATGTGTCAAAAGAGGTACATTCTGGCTGACTTGGGTCCTGTTATGTCTGGAAAAATCCAAAACAATGCATTCCAGAGTACAAGCTTCATGCCAGAGGTTAGGAATGGTGGTACTGTAGTAGCATCATGATTTGCTGTATCAAGATCTCACACACCATTCCCACACACACAATGGGCAATGTAGCAGTTACAATCAGTATGTTTTGGATTGTGGAGGAAACGCAAGAACCAAGAAGAAAGCCCACAATGATATGGGGAAAGCATGCAAACTCTGCACATAAAGCCAGAAGAAGACACAAACCCTGGTGTCAGTGATGTGATGCCACAGTGCCAACCACTGCACCAAGTGGCTGAGGTACAGAAATGTGTGGCATCACATGTTGGAAGGAAGGCCTGCACCAGAAACAAAATATTGGTTTGGAGTTTTACTTTCTGGACCTGAACTATTGACCTCTGTTTACAGACATCCACCTCTGTCTCTAAGCAACATAAAGCTGATCACCCACTCAGATGAACTTTTGCCCTAAACTTTGGACACATTGATGCTACAGCCCCGAGTATTTTAAGTCTAGCCCTAGGTATTTTACCGCTGATGCCCGTCGTCCTTCAAAATAAAACAACAAAAAGTCAAGCCCCGTGTTAACTTGACTCAGCCCCTAGTTTTTTCCAATAGCTAGAAATGCCCCTGTTCTCTCCTGCAACTGTATAAAAGAGCAAAGATAAATCAAATTGAATTAATTTGGGGGGAGTAGAATAAAAGAAGGGATAAATAAAGGCTATGTAAAAAACATACTATCGAAAGACAGTGTACAACATAATATTATATACAGCACACATTATCGGCACAGACAGTCATGACCTTCTGTCTCAGTTATTTTGATCTGAAATTCAATTGTCGTGAGATGGCAGAATGATGTGCTTGTATCTTTAAGCTAAAGCAACACGTAGACTGAGCAGTGACAGGAAGAAGATAATGCTGCCATCAAAAGGCTCTTGGGAGAAGGAGACTGCAGGAGCAGTTACAGATTAACCTGCCTGATCCCAGCAGCTCTCAGGGACCGAGCAGGTCCAGATCCCAGCTGTGCCCAGAGGCTGAGTGGATCCAGATCCCAGTAGATCTCAGGAACCAAGCGGGTCCTGATCCCAGCAGCTCTCAGGGACCAAGCGGGTCCTGATCCCAGCAGATCTCAGGGACCAAGCGGGTCCTGATCCCAGCAGATCTCATATACCAAGTGGATCTCCCCCTACTCCTTGGCTTGAAAGCCAGTTTTCTGCTCTTCCTTACAAGTGGTGCTTTGTTGACTCGTTGGAGTTCCACCAGGGGCACGCCATCGCTATCAGTGTGGTATTTCCTGCCCGTCTTAAATTAGCAGGGTCCAGTGGTTGGCTGGTGTGTGAGAACTTCTGAAAAAATAAGGTTGTGGCCTGCCCTGGGGCTATTTTTTTCATTTTTGCTGAAGTAGAGTGTTGCAGGATGGGGTGGAGGGGGAGTTGTGGGTGAATCCCCAGAATTTTTTTCAGAAAATTCCCCAGAATTCACTGGGGTTGTTTCATTTCTGTCACCCACAGTTTTCCCAGTTGTCCCCACAAGACAGTGGGCCTGCATATTGGTTTTGAAAACTGTAGAGCAGGGTGTGGATTATATACTAAGAATATTTATTAAATTGAAGAAATAAGATTCTGGGCTTTAATGACAGCAAAGAAATGTCGGGTAATGTCAATAAAGTTTTCATTGATTAAGAGTAAAGCTTTGCAGTAGCCCCTGGTCTGGATTCCAGCAGCCTCACTTTGTGGTGCTTTGTAGCCCTGACAGGATTACAGGATTACACTCTGTCTAAATGAGAGCAGAAGAGGCAGGTCGCACTGAAGCCTGGTGAGACACTACCTCAACATGCTGGAGAGTTTTCAAAGGCAGCAATGCAGAGGGCCCCATTCCAGCTGGCACAGGGCCCCGGGGCCATGTAAACAGAGGCCAATCGGCAAACGGGCAGCCTAGCCATCCCTCTTCATTCCCATTGCTGGATTCTACTCATAAAAAGTGTGCCAATGAAACAGAAAAAACAAGAAAAAAATAGACTTATTTATTTCTTCCATAAAAAATATACAACTACAGTCAGAAGCTTCAACTTTATAAAGTGTTGCATGTATCAAGTGCTCAATTGCATGTATCATGACAGAAGGTCATTTTCAATATCTTTTTTATCAGATTGAATTTGCTATTCCTAAAGAAAATTAGCAGATGCAGCATACCCTTTATTCATCCAGTGCATCAAAACACTGCATACTTTAAAGAAGGGGGATTTGCCAAGGTATGCAGTTTAATCCAAGCTGTCTACCTCCACGTCTGTGGTTTTGCGATTGTTTTGCCAAAACAACAATGGCAGGAAGATGAAACCACACCGCGTTAGCACAAGACAAAGGGCTGATCACATGGTCTACTCAGGACCATTGTGCTTTCCTGGCTTATTCACTGAAGAAGAGAATAGAAGCAAGACAGTGGTGTGATTCATTGGTACAAGCAGTGGACAGTCAATAGGAGAAAGTCCAGCAGCTGCTATAAAGCTGGGAATTATAGATCCACGGGCAGATGGAAGGAGTTACACTTATTTGGGGAAATTTTCTATGTTTGATCTTGAGAATAATGACAGGGTACAGGACAGGACATGGTGCTGTCATAGGATGCCACCTTTGCAATAAGTCAGTTTGTGAGATTTCTTCCCTACTAGATGTTCCACGGTCAACAGTAAGTAGTACTATTGCAAAGTGGAAGCATTTAGGGACAACAGGAACTCAGCCATGGCTGACCATGTAAAGTCACAGAGCGGGATCGCCGTGTGCTGAGGCTCATAGTGAGTAAGATGCCAATGCTCTGTAGACTCAGTAACTGCGAAGTTCTGAACTTCCTCTGGCATTAACCCCAGCATAAATACTGTGTGCCAGGAGCTTTATGGAATGGGCTTCCATGGCTGAGCAGGTGCATGCAAGCTTCACATCACCAAGCACAATGCCAAGTGTTGGGTGAAGTGGTGTGATACATACTGCCACTGGACTCTGGAGCAGTAGAAACATGTTCTGTGGAGTGATGAATCACGCTTCTCTGCTTGTCAGTCTGATGGACGAGTCTGGGTTTCGTGGAAGCCAGGAGAACGTCGCTTGTCTGACTGCAGCGTGCCACCTGTAAAATTTGGTAGAGGAGGGATAGTGGTGGACCCAGCTAACCGAAAAGTTAGCTTCGATAACTGCTAATCCACAAACTCCCAAGTTTAATTTGATAACACTAAACTGATAAACCACTAACACAATTAGCGGAAGCTAACGATAACTGCTAACTGCTAACTTTTAGTTTACAAATTTAGCTTCAGTTTGGATTTTGGCTCTGAAACCTTTAAAAACATACCTATAGAGCTAAAATTTTAACCTGTTTAACACTGAAGTCCCATTGGTCAGATTATAGTGATTACAAAGGGATATTTAGGACGTACCCAATAGAGTAGAATTCTGGATTCTGTAGAGTCTCTGGAATAAATGCCCTCTGAAATTCTCTTTCTATTATACTCCATTTGGAAGATATAATTGTTTTTGTTGGAGAAGCCCTATTTCACAGCTCACCCATGCTGGCATTTTGCCCTCAGAAAAGCTGCCTCTGGACTACAAATATGGCACCATTTACCTGGAACTAGGAAGGGGGGTCTCAGCTCTTTATTGGTCTATTGCTCTGTCAATCAGAACCTGGAAAATACAATGAGGGCCTGTATCACAGAGCAGGATTTCTTGCATAGCTGGATAACTTGTCAGATTTAAGGTAGCCTGGGCTAAATGTAAGTGAACGAAGATAAAATTAATTTAAAGTAGGGTACCTTAATTCCAACACACTATCGAGCTAAGCGAGTAATCCAGCTTTGTGATATAGGCCCCTGTCCTCCACTTAGTTCAGGGTACCTCAGTAAAATGGACTTTTATCTTTGTTCACCTATATTTACCAAAGACTAGCTTAAATTTTATGAGTTATCAACCGATCATTTCTTGTGTTTACACGTCCGCCAACAGTGCACCAAATAGATTGTTGCAGATACCCTCACAACATAACATGAACAAAAATGTATGGTTTTAGGGTTTACAAATGTCTTTGACCTTGAAACTTTATTTACTTTACCTGCAAAAAATTACAGATTTACAGTTAGCAGAATTTAATTTAGAAAAACGCTAATCTGCTAAGGAAAAAGTTACCTTTGCTAATTAGCATTTAGTGGATTAGTGGAACCCTGCCCACCACTAAAGAGGGATAATAGTATGGGGCTGTTATTCAGAGGTTGGGTTAGGCTCCTTACTTCCTCTGATGCAGGGGAGGGCAATCTTATCCAGAAAGAGCCACTGTGTTTGCAGATTGTTTCTGGGTTTGAACAGCTGACCAAATGGTTATTCCAGAAACCTGCACACACACTAGCACTTTGTGGATAAAATTACCCACCCCTGCTCTAAAATTTCAGCATACCAAGACATTTTGGACTATTCTATGCTTCTGTCTTTGTGGAAATAGTTTAGGGAAGGCCCTTTTCTGTTCCGGCATGACTGTGCCCTAGTGTACAAACCAAGATCCATAAAGACATGGTTGGCTGAGTTTGGTGTGGAAAAACTTGATGGTGCCGCATAGAGTCCTGACCTCAACCCCATCTAACACCTTTAGGATGAACTAGAACGGAGATTATGAGCCAGGCCTTCATGTCCAACATCTGTGCCTGACCTCACAAATGCTCATCTGGATGACAGCAAAAATTCCTACAGATATTCTAAACTCTTGTGGAAAGCCTTCCCAGAAGAGTACCAACTGTTATAGCTGCAAATGGGGGACCAACTCCATATTGGTGCCTATGAATTTAGAATGAGATGCCAGAATATTAATGGCCAGGTGTCCTAATACTTTTGTCCATATAGTGTACCTCTGGCTGTATTCTGTAACAGGTCTGGTCAGGTGAGGTTGGGACAGGAAGGAATCCAGTCTTCGTCTCAGCTCACTGGATAGCATCCACATCTTACAGCTATACAGCAAGACAGGGAGCACCAGGAGCTTGGACCTAGACCTTTGTCCTCTTGCAAAGATGTCGGGAGTCCCACACACCCCTTTCGAGTGACCATATGACCCCCATGCTCTCCCAATCCATCTACTGACTTCATAGGAATAGTTACCAGAGACATGAATGTCACTGCTGAGTTAAGTGAATCTCTCGACGAGGTGGACATTTTTTCCACAGACAGACACACTACTGAAGTCATTAAAGGCCTGGATCTTGGTTTTTATCCAGGACACTCGCAATCCCAGACACTCAGACTCCTCCCTCAGTCTTTCAAGAGCCCCGATCAGAACCTCCATTGACTCCATGAAGATCACAGCATTGTCAGCAAAGTCAAGATCAGTAGATCTTTCTTCATCAACAAATGCCCCGCAGCTGCTGGACCCCACGACTCTGTCCAACACCCAGTCCATGCAAGTATTGAACAGTGTAGGAACATGAACACTCCCCTGGCAAACCCCATAATCAACTGGTAAGAATGTGGAGGTTCCCCCTCCACTCTGCACAGCACTCACGGTACCAGTGTACAGGCCGGCCATGATGTTCAGCAACTTTGGGAGGATCCTGCAAAGTCTCAGGATGTCCCGCAGGGCAACTTAATCAACTGAGTCAAATGCCTTACAAAAATTGACAAAGGCTGCAGAGAACCTCTGCCGATCTTCGTCCCTGCACTCAAAGAGAACGCTCAATGCCAGGATGCGGTCGATGGTAGACTTCTTAGGCATGAAACCAAACTGCTCTGGTCACTGGTAGGCAAGCAAGTGATCATGGAACCTGTTAAGAATGACCCTATCAAGGACTTTAACCCGGCACTGAAGCAGTGTTATCCCCCTGTAGTTGCTGCAGATCACCCTTCCCTTTCCAGATAGGGACTACAAATCCCATTTTCCAGTCAGTTGTCATGATGCCTGACTCCCAAATGGAAGCAAATATTGCCTGCAGCAACAGCTACTCCCTGAGTATGGCATCTATCAGAACAACCAGACCAAAAGTAGGTGTATCTACCTACAGAGATCTGGCCACGCCCCGATCTGCAAACCTCAGAGAGTGGCGTCACCGAAATGCAGAGTTTACGAAGCTCCCCTAACTGCAAAATGGTTCCATGTGCCTTCCTGGATGGGCCACCTCAAACTGGGACCCAAGTGACATTATGCAGTGGGCGACACCTCAGCACCACACTAGGCCTGATCCCCAACATCACCACTTGCAGGACCGGATGCAGTTTAACATCATACCTAGTCATCATTACAGTTATTTACACTATTTTTAGTATTTCACTACTTCTCTTGTAAAACAGACATGAGGTAGCTGGTTAGCAGGTTAACAGTAAAGTGTTTTGAATATAAATGAATTGACAAAATTTGAAATCTTATAATTATGGTCATCTTATATTTTACATCTTACAATTCTGTAATACAATTAAAAGCTTTGGACCTTGTTTTCATGCCTTGAAGTTTGCAAAATGTTCTATTTGCAGTCATTAGACAACTTGAATAAACAATTTAAATGGAACAAAAACAGCAAACCACAGGTGCCCAAAAGAGAAAAAACAGTAGATTTAATCAGATTTAGGTTTAAAGCTGCGCCATGTGGCTGCCATGCTGGCGACAAGCTGCCTTTCAGAGAACTTGGGGTTTAATGAAGCGATGAGTGAGTCAGCGAGGTTTGTGGTTGCTGGAAGTTCTTGTGAACTTCCTCTAAATATTTGTGAGAGCACAATGTCTTCTCACCCCTGTGAAAAGCCCAGTAAAACTGCTGGTGAGAATGTCTTCTTTGGATGGTATGATATAGTAGTGCTCTGCAATCTTTTCTAAAGAAAAGGGCAACAAGAGTTAGATTTAGAGAAATGTGATGGTATTGGTTAGACTTACTGTCCCACAATCAAGTCAAGTCAAGTGGGCTTTATAGTCATACCATCGCAGGGGCTTCTACAATGGTAGAGGGTTTGCGGGTGCAGTGTTTGTGGAAAATGTCCTTGATGCGGGGGAAAGAGATCCTGATGATTTTTCTCTGCTCTATGCATCATCCCCTGCAGTCTTGACTTGTGGTCTTGGACCTTGCAGTTCCCAAACCAGACCGTGATGCAGCCAGTCACTCTGCAGCCACCTCAGGAGGTGGAGATGATGTGCTTTCTTGAAAAATGCTTCAATATGGTCTGGGAAATGGAGACTAAAACGGTAACAGATACAGGAAAAACATTCATCGCTATCTAGAGAAGTAGTGTTCAGGTCAAGATTAACAAGAACTACAATTAGGCATAACTGTATAACTGTGCATGTCCGTCCCCTGTGAGGGACTGGCATCCCATCCAGGGTGTACTCCGGCCCCGCGCCCTGTGAGGGACTGATGCTGCCCCTCGGACCTTGAACACTGCATGTGTTTTCTGCAGCGACCAGACAGCTGTGAACTGTAGCCTCAGTGTTTCGCTTACTGATATCGACAGTACAGCAGAGGGTTAATAAGTGCCATAAACTGCACGGCTATGCTGTTTACTTACGTAATGGCTTTGTGACCATGGTTTATTTCCCAGAATGTTTTGCCCAGGGAGGTAATTAAATTCTCCTTCATATTCAGCATTTGCTCTGAATACGAACAGAGAAAACACATTATTAAGTTACTGATATTTTTCTTCTCCTGTTTCTCAGTTTTGAAAGGAAAAGACCTTTCGCTTCCATTTACTTTAGAAAATCCAAATCCTACATTTCATTTAAGAAGGTTTCAGCATGGACAGTTCTGCATTGACAGACCAATAACGCCAGAATGTGTTTGCCTTACATACAGTATGTGTGAAGAATGGTGCAGAGAAAGGTTGCTCCTCCTACAAATGTCCTTTTGGGTTGCATGTCTGGTACAACAAGACAGTAATCAGTAATAGAAGTGGTATCTGCTATGTGAAAAAAATATATTTTCAAAGAAATATTTGAAGCTTTTGCATAGCCTGCTGTATAAATACCATATCTGCTTCCTCTTGCCTAAAACATTATGTGTATCAATCAATACAGTTATGGGTACTGTGGAGTAGCGATTTGTTTTCTACCATGTGTTCAGCTCTTTATATCCATTATCAGGCATCAACATGATGAAAGATACAACCGCCCCTTGAAGAAGGTGCAAAAAAGGTTATTGACAAGAGGTGTCATGGGCACAGTTGGCCAGTAGAGGGCAGTTCCATTTGCAAACACTAGGCATCTTGAACATCCCTCTCAAATTCTTCAGAAACTCTGAAATCCCTACAGATGGCCTTGATTGTTAGACATCTTTTTAAGCAACTCTGGGATGCTGGGTAGACTCCACTCAATTCTAATGTGACCATGTTCAGAACTATTTGAAGGAGAAGGAAGATGAAGGTGAAATAGTTCTGATCATCTGTAGATATGTCTCCAGTAGCACTAGAATGATTTTTTTACTTTTATTTTAAGAACTTAATAGTAGAATTCCGAGTGGTAGTTCATCTGTAATCATTGTAAACAGAGGCTGATTCATCTTAGGAAGAAACAAAGTTGGTTGAAATTATGTTTGTTGTATTAGGGAACCTTTTTTTTTTCTAGATACTTCATTGATCTCCAAGGGGAAATTGCCTTCACGCCTCCCTCAACTTGCTCTTTGTAGAGTAAGCCACCTATGAAGGGCAGCCACCCACAGCGGCACCCAGGGAGCTGGGGGTTAAGGGCCTTGCTCAAGGACCCACAGAAATACTGAGGCTGAACCGGTGACCTTGTGATTACAGGCACACAGGCTTAGCCCACTGAGCCACACGCTGGTTTGGTTCCAAGAAAAACACTAAAATAATTATTCAGCCTTACAATTGATTGCAATATGAATTATAAGTAACACACGTTTAATATTTGAGAAACACAGTTTTAAAGGATAGGTTCCCATGCATTTGCTTAATGTTACGCGAAGAGATTCCAGAGGTATTTAGACTTAAGTCAAAGAAATGGGGTAAGTTGAAAACTATATATATATATATATGTGTGTGTGTGTGTGTGTGTGTGTTTGTGTATGTGTGTGTGTGTGTATGTGTGTGTGTGTGTGTGTGTGTGTGTGTGTGTGTATGCATATATAACTGCGACAGATGCGGTTTTGTCTGATATTTTAGTCTCAAAGTGTTAATGATGACGATATGAGTGTTCACCCTGCAGATAACTTAGCCAGCATAGCAAAGCCCACCGTGGCCTTTGCTTGGTCAAGCATGGTGTAGAACATCCAGAGGAAAACACCTCCCAGAATCCAGTAGGCCAGTAGGGCATGTCGTTCTGTTGGGCTGTGTGGGATACCATGATCCCACTCTTGCATTTTCCACTGAATCCCTAGAAAGACAAGCACAGGTCACTAGACAATCTGCATTGAGCCTGAGGAGGGAATTTATCATGGAACATTTGTGTAATTGATCCCCACTAACAGCACATAAGAAGAAGGTTCCAGATGGAGGTGGGCTCCATTCATAACGAAGGTCAGTGTGGGCAGGCTGTTCACGTCATCACAGTTAAAGACGTACTGGAAACGGGAAACTCACTGGTCAGTGAGTTATAATACATAACTCACTGACCAGTGAGTTATGTATTATAATTGCCGGGTCTGCCCACTATGATATCCCAGACTGATCTTCTAACGCACATATTTTTTAAATGTTCACTAGCAACAATAAACAAAATAAATAATAAACCCGATGCTGAACAGAAGCACAACATGTTAGGATGCAGTCCTTGTGAGCAAAACTGCCTAAAAAGTTTTTTTTTTTTTTTTAATTATCTTTGTCGTTTATATGATGAACAATTTCTATCTTTACACCGAATGTCTGTAAAATTTACATTTTGAAGAACTGTTGTTCGTACGCTAAAAGCTAAAAGGTTTCATTCCATATATATCGGGTTTCATTCCATATATATCAGGTTTCATTCCATATATTCTGAGTTTCATTGTATATATATCAACATTCATTCAATATATTCCGAGTTTCATTGTATATATATCGGCTTTCATTTAATTTATTCCGAGTTTCATTATATATATATCGACATTCATTCCTTATATATATATCGGGTTTCATTCCATATATATCGGCTTTCATTATATATATATCGACTTTCATTCCATATATTCCGAGTTTCATTCCATATATATCGGGTTTCATTCTATATATATCAAAGATGATTAAATATTTCCTGTTTGGCATGCCATAATATATATATATATATATATATATATATATATATATATACACACTCACCTAAAGGATTATTAGGAACACCTGTTCAATTTCTCATTAATGCAATTATCTAATCAACCAATCACATGGCAGTTGCTTCAATGCATTTAGGGGTGTGGTCCTGGTTAAGACAATCTCCTGAACTCCAAACTGAATGTCAGAATGGGAAAGAAAGGTGATTTAAGCAATTTTGAGCGTGGCATGGTTGTTGGTGCCAGACGGGCCGGTCTGAGTATTTCACAATCTGCTCAGTTACTGGGATTTTCACGCACAACCATTTCTAGGGTTTACAAAGAATGGTGTGCAAAGGGAAAAACATCCAGTATGCGGCAGTCCTGTGGGTGAAAATGCCTTGTTGATGCTAGAGGTCAGAGGAGAATGGGCCGACTGATTCAAGCTGATAGAAGAGCAACTTTGACTGAAATAACCACTCGTTACAACCGAGGTACTGTATGCAGCAAAGCATTTGTGAAGCCACAACACGCACAACCTTGAGGCGGATGGGCTACAACAGCAGAAGACCCCACCGGGTACCACTCATCTCCACTACAAATAGGAAAAAGAGGCTACAATTTGCACGAGCTCACCAAAATTGGACACTTGAAGACTGGAAAAATGTTGCCTGGTCTGATGAGTCTCGATTTCTGTTGAGACATTCAAATGGTAGAGTCAGAATTTGGCGTAAACAGAATGAGAACATGGATCCATCATGCCTTGTTACCACTGTGCAGGCTGGTGGTGGTGGTGTAATGGTGTGGGGGATGTTTTCTTGGCACACTTTAGGCCCCTTAGTGCCAATTGGGCATCGTTTAAATGCCACGGCCTACCTGAGCATTGTTTCTGACCATGTCCATCCCTTTATGACCACCATGTACCCATCCTCTGATGGCTACTTCCAGCAGTATAATGTACCATGTCACAAAGCTCGAATCATTTCAAATTGGTTTCTTGAACATGACAATGAGTTCACTGTACTAAAATGGCCCCCACAGTCACCAGATCTCAACCCAATAGAGCATCTTTGGGATGTGGTGGAACGGGAGCTTCGTGCCCTGGATGTGCATCCCACAAATCTCCATCAACTGCAAGATGCTATCCTATCAATTTGGGCCAACTTTTCTAAAGGATGCTTTCAGCACCTTGTTGAATCAATGCCACGTAGAATTAAGGCAGTTCTGAAGGCGAAAGGGGGTCAAACACCGTATTAGTATGGTGTTCCTAATAATCCTTTAGGTGAGTGTATATATATATATATATATATCTACACTGCTCAAAAAAATTAAAGGAACACTTTTTAATCAGAGTATAGCATCGAGTCAATTTAACTTCTGGGATATTGATCTAGTCCGTTAAGTAGCAATGGGGGTTGTTAATCGGTTTCAGCTGCTTTGATGTTAAAGAAGTTAACAACAGGTGCACTAGAGGGGCAACAATGAGACGACCCCCAAAACAGGAGTGGTTTAACAGGTGGAGGCCACTGACATTTTTCCCTCCTCATCTTTTCTGGCAGTTTTTTTCATTAATTTTGCATTTGGCTACAGTCAGTGTCACTACTGGTAGCATGAGGTGATACCTGGACCCTACAGAGGTTGCACAGGTAGTCCAACTCCTCCAGGATGGTGCATCAATATGTGCCATTACCAGAAGGTTTACTGTGTCTCCCAGCCCAGTCTCAAGGCCATGGAGGACATTCCAGGAGATATGCAGTTACTCTAGGAGAGATGGACAGGGCATATTCAGGACAGATGGTTCACTGCCCAGGACCGTGGAGCTCGATGGGCATTTGCCATAGAATACCAGAACTGGCAGGTCCACCACTGGCACCCTGTGCTTTTCACAGATGAGAGCAGGTTCACCCTGAGCACATGTGACAGAAGTGAAAGGGTCTGGAGAAGCTGCGGAGAACATTATGCTGCCTGTGACATTGTTCAGCAAGACCATTTTGGGTCAGTGATGGTCTGGGGTGGCATATCCATGGTGGGACACACAGACCTCTACAGGCTAGACAACGACACCTTGACTGCCATTAGGTATCAGGATGAAATCCTTGGATCCATTGTCAGACCCTACGCTGGTGCAGTGGGTCCTGGGCTCCTCCTGGTGCACGACGATGCCCGGCCTCATGTGGCGTGAGTATGCAGGCAGTTCCTGGAGGATGAAGGAATGGATACCATTGACTGGCCCCCATGCTCGCATGACCTAAATCCAATGGAACACCTCTGGGACATTATGTTTCAGTCCATCCGATGCCACCAGGTTGCACCTCAGACTGTCCAGCTCAGTGATGCCCTGGTCCAGATCTGGGAGGAGATCCCCCAGGACACCATCCGTCGTCTCATTATGAGCAGCCCCGACATTGTCAGGCATGCCTACAAGCACATGGGGGCCAAACAAACTACTGAGTACGATTTTGAGTTGCTGCAATGAAATTTCGGCAAAATGGACCAGCCTACCGGATCATTTTTTCACTTTGATTTTTGGGGTGTCTTTGAATTCAGCCCTCTGTAGGTTTATCATTTTCATTTCCATCAAACGATGTGGCATCCTTTCGTTCCTAACACATTACCCAGTCCATATCAGTATAGATAGACAGTATGATTTTTATATATATATATATATATATATATATATATATATATATATATATGGTCATGTGCAGAAGTCAAAGGAAATATTTATAACTGAAAGCCTTCATACTTTCAGAATTTCACAATGTCTTGGGTGTGTTATTTATGTTCTAATCTCGGCTTAGAAAACATGAATATGGAAATTTGATAGTCATCGTAAAAGTGACATGCTGTTTTCTTTATCAGATTCTGGGTGATTATATTCTGGGTAATTATAGATCCATTTTGATTAGCTGAAATGCAGTTGGTAAAAAAAAAATGCATTTCAAATATTTAAATGTAAAACAGTGTATCGCAGAATAAATTAGGTTACTGTTTAAGGAAGAATACTCAAGATTATTTTTTATATCGTCTTCTACGAATGGACATGTCGTTTTCAAAGGGTCAACCCTTTATTTTGATGTGGCAGGATCCTCAGCTGATTATTTTCTAGACTGTACCCCAGCCTTGTGCCCTGTACTGCCTGGGGTAAGCTGTGGGTCCTCCTGCCCCCTGATCAGTGGCATAAGATGAATGGATGCATGGACTATCCTCAGCCTCTTCCACAGCCACACAGGGAAGCTTTTAACCATGCAAATATCATATGTGGGCAAATGCATTAAAAAGATACCTAAAACTAAATATTTAATGATGGCAGGCCTTCATGTGGTATATTATTAAATATAAGGTATCCTATTTAATATAAAAGGAATGCACAGTTATTCTTATTTTCTTCAATTCTGAAAAAAAAATATTATAAAAGGGACTGCTCCACCAGTTACCAAGAATAAAATCACAACTATATAACCATGCCAATAGTACGGTCAGAACCCAAGGTTCTTCTGTCATTTTTGGAAGTATTTGCTAGCTTGATTAGAGACTGCAGTAATTTACCTTGCATTATCACCTGGAAAGTGTTCAGAAAAGGCACAAACCAGAGTTTGCTGTACCTGTTACTCATGGTTAACCATAAAGCCAGATAAGGAAGAGATCACTTAATGGTTTTACTTAATGGTTTAATGTAACAAAATGAAGGCCACTGTGTACAGTGACATGTGGAGCCCTGAGAGCGAGAGTAACTGGAATGTGCTCTGTCATCTCGGTATGAAATGCCTCTTGGGAATGTACAGCGGCTAGAGTGGCCCACACAGACACGCTCACTCAGCATCTGTGCTTCTCCAAGACCGAGTTCTGTCTTCATAGGTATCAGCACAAAGCCCCGGTTCCTCTGCTAGCTCACAGTAGCGAGCTTTGTGCCCAGGGGCTCTTTGAGGGACTTGGCACGGACACCGCCTTGGTATTGGAATGGCATTTCGCTCTGGCTCCATCTGATCTCAGATTACAGCAAGGAACCCTGCGGTGGTTGGTGGCACCCAGACACTCTGTGAAATACCGGGGAAGCGGCCAAAGGGGCAGGCCGGCCGGCAGCGGCCCCGGGGACACGGACGGAGGCTGCTTCATGCTTCCTTTGCCTCTGAGCAGACTGAGGGCTTTGCACATGTCTGCCACCCACACTCACAGGCCAATGAAAGGCTCCTTTTATGGGGCAGGAAAGAGAAGCTGCACTTTGTCACAGACAGGAAGAACAAACCACATACAAGGAAGCTCGAGGGCACATCAGTGTCAGGGACGCAAAAAACTTCAGGCTGTCTGGTTTAGTGAACTTTTGTGTTTCTTTGGTGCCTGGATGGGGCTAAATTATGTTTCATTTTAAAGGCTAAATTTAATGAACAAGACCCTATTACACCAAAGCATTCAGAAACACAATTTGAAGAAGCTGAAGCAGGGGCACTTGAAACACCCTTTACAAACAGAAATTTTAAATAGTGACTGAACAACCCACATGTCCAGACGAAAGCTGCAACGTAAATTCTTCCAACTTGCCTTGTTTTTCATGAACATCTTTTATATGTGGTTTATAATAACAGAACATTTTCATTTACATACAAGCACAATAATATGATTTGCTGCTAACAGAACATTAACAGATTATGCCCTGTCTAAATGAGAGCAGGAGAGGATGGACCAATCACAGTGTTGGACAAGCTAATTGTAAAGTGTAGTGAGCTAAGCTATCAGTTACTCAACAATAAATTAAGCTTCACTACACAAAAGCTACCACCCATAGAAATATAGCAAGTTAAGTTACACAAATATGGCAAAAGTAGTTAACTACATCAGAAGCTACTTCACGTTGTACCAACCTAATACCAGATCAGTGCAAAATGACAGTCAGATACACTGGTTAAGACATTTATTAAAGAACAACCCATGATTTAACACAGTGTAGACATTGCTTTATGTGAAGCATCGAGACATAAATAAAAGCTTACTTTTGGGAATGAAACAAAAAAAAAGTTATTGGCCTACTACTAGGTAAACCAGTACTCTAGTAAACAAACTATTTAGTACCAAATGAAAGCTACTGTTTAATGTTCGATGGGCAAGACATGGCTATAGGTTTAAATCAATTTAAAAAATTTTAGGGAAAAGAAAAACCATATTAACAGCCATCTTATTTCCTCAGGGCCTCCCTTAACGAGAAAACTTCTTCAGACCCCAGTTAAACAAGTCGATTGAAGTTACAAATGAACTTTGTGTTTAAGAACCGTGTTAAACTGTGTTTACGGATGACATGCAACACCATGATTCATAAGCATGGCTCAGAGAGTGATCACTGGGACAATAGCAAATGAACTGGTCCAAACTGAAATTAGAATCAAAGTCCTGAATGACATATTTTAGTGCTGGGGGAAAGGGATGGAAGGGGAGGGGTGGGCGAGGGGGACAGGGGTAATGGTGCATGGCTGGGCTCTTATTGTTCTAACAAGTGTTTGTTTACACAGCACAAGAGAAGCTTTTCAAAAGTGGCATCAGAAAGGCGGTTTTCTCTTTGGTCTGAAAATACCCTTTCACAGGCTGCACTGTGTTGTATCCATACTTTTTAATAATTAAGCTGGATGCATCATCAAATTGCTAAAGCTGGATTCATTTCCATTACTTTTAAGTGTTTTTTATTTATTAATTAGTTAAAACCCAGGACAGAATTTGGGCAAAGTTTATAAGTAAATAAATACTGTAGCGCGGAGGTACCGCCGGGCAGCGTGGCATGTTGGACTGATGCCAGCTTGTAAATAGTTCTCAGTAATCGCTGTGTGATTATAAATGTGCTGTGTGTTATGTCATGTATAATCATTAATGTTTATGGTTGCACATAGTGTGTGTGCATGTGTGCGTGTCTGTGGGTTGTAGTAGTTTGGGTGTAATAAACGTCATCTGATGATTAAACCACAAACTATCTCTGTTGTTTAATTGTTGCAAGAATGTGGCCCATTAGTTCAATACTTTATTGTAAATATTAAACAATGTGTGTGTGTGTGCGCGTGCAAGTGAGCCTATTTGCTTGCCTGGCGCTGCTGAGTCACGTGACAGCCGGGAGCGGCAATCGAGAGCAGCAGCGCTTACACAGACATTAGTAGGGCATTCAGGACAGAATTTTAAACTATAGTATCGATCTCATGACGCTGTCATACGCATGCGTTTCGATAGACAGGCAGTAGAAGCAGAGTAGAAGGTCGCGCATGAACATGCTTTATTTCTGTCTGATTGCTGTGTTTCAAAATCATACTGCAGAGGAAGCCTCTGCTTTTCTCAGACATGTCCTGGAAATTGTAGCTTTTGTGGACGCTATGCCACTACTTGATCAAAAAAATAATGTAACTACTGGAAAGTTATTTGATTCCGAAATCAGCGATGCTACAGGCAAGCTACTAGAAAATGTAGTTAAACTAATAGCTTCGCTACATGTAGCAGCGCTACCGCCCATCACTGACCAATCACATTACTTGTTGAGATACAGTCTCAAGATTCCGGGAAGATCTTAGACTGAGGAACAAGGCTTTGGGTTTCCAGCTGATAGGAGCCCTCAGGCACAAACTCAGAGGTCCGTCAGCAGATGGCCAGGTCAACAATCGAACATTATTGCTGCTCTGTGGACTGTGCTGGTGCTACAAGGAGGGAGAGACGAAGAGATGGAAGAAAGAAGAAAAGTTCTCGGGCAACGTATCAGGGCCAATGAGAAGGTGGTGGATGAGCAGAAGCAACTTTAGGGATTCAGGCAGCACTGAGGACCTCTGAACTACTTCAGTATAATGGTGACCTTTGGCCTTACAGTATTGAGTGATTCTTTGAAGGCACCTGACCACAGGCACTTTTATCATGATCTGTGGGAAAGGGAGCAAGAAGAACATCTATAGCCTTGAGTGCCACGGCCTCAATAGACATAAGATCCTCTGTATTATTTTCTCTTAGCAGAGACGTAGCCTGGCTGGCCCACCCAGTGGTTGGCATTTGGTGTCCAGTGTCAGGTGGATCGGGCAGGGAGAGGGCTACATTTTCTCCTCTCAAACTAGAAAACCGAAAGTGTCATCTGTGACCCAGTTTTAGTGGCCTACTAAGCAGCTAATTTAAGTATTATGAGAGTCTACTTTGGATTGTTGACATGGCCATTATAATTTGATGAAAAAGACACATTTCAAACCCTAACTATAGACTCTGTTGTAAACCATGGACATGAATCAGTGCAATCCCTGAGATTCATATATCAGACATAATTTCCTTGATTATTATGAGATTTTCTGACACAGGGTTCTTTGTAAGTACATTGCCGGGGAAATAATGTGTCATTGCCCCTCAAAATAACTCATCAATTAGATCATACTTCTGATGTTCCTACATTGTAATATTAAAAGGAATGTAAAATTAAAGACAATAGCAATTTAAGTCTAAAATCTTTACAACACATTTTATATTTATGCCTACTTACAGTATTGTTACTGTCATGCCTCGATCATGCCGATCCTCCCGTGTGCCATGCCCCCTCATCTACCTCGTGTTATCAGCTGTTTCTAGTTGTGTCTCAGTAGTCTAGTGTATTTCAGTGCTTTCTTGTTAGTCTTTCCCCAGTCCGGTCATTGACATCAGTCCTTTGTGTTGCTCCGTGTCCCTGAATGTATTCTCCCCAAATAAATCCCTCGTTCCCCCGGATCCCTGGACTCCTGTTCCCTGGACTCTGCAGTATATCTACAGTATCACCTTTTAGTGCAGTCTATTCCGCACCAGCTCAGTGGTAGACCAGCCTAATGTCATCCATGTTACATCCTGCCCGTCACGTCCGCCTGACCCTCCTGTCTCCTCCCTAATGTGGCTCTGATGACCCACACCTGTTGCTTGTTACCCCTCGTTAGCCTCTGCATTTAAGTACCTGATTGGCTCGTCATCCCCAGTCCGGTCATGGACATCTGCCCATGTCCTTCCCCATACTCGCTTTCTCGTTTCGACCCATCCTGCTCTTGTTTGTTTCCCTGCTCTAGTTCAGTTCAATAAATCCCTTCTGGTTCGCCAAACGCAGACCTTTGGGTTCTTCATCTCACATCTCGTAACAATCTGTTTCTAATCTAGGTGACTGGGGAGATATGCCACTGCTGTGTGCAAAACAGGTCCATTATCTTTGTATCTGCCTGCAAAAGATGTCCAGGGGCCACAATTTTATACAAAAGCAAGCAGGCATTTCCCATTACTAGAACATTCTAAATGCCACAGTAAGAAACATTGGAGACAGAAACAGTGGGCACTCAGGAAACTCAATGGTTTCAAGATAAAGATTGCTTTGAAGGGAAAAAAGGCCTTTTTTTAAAGTGTGCCAACTACACCAGTGGGGAAATTCCATTCAATTGCCCTTGATCTCACTTTTGTAAAGGCTGTTTAGGGTAGATAAGCCTCAATGACTTTTGCCATGAACTGTCAGAATCGACCTACGCCCTTTTGCCTAGTTCATGATCTATGACCTGCAGCCAATGCCCATCTATTGAAAGGGCCAGACTTCCTACCATTCACAGGTGAAAGACTCTTCTATCTCTGTTAAAGGTAAGGAAATACCCATCCATCCATCCATCCATCTTCTAACTGGTTATTTTTCTTTCTGGACTTTAACTAGCTTGTCTGTTACATGACAAACACACTGTACCTAAAAAGTCAAAGACATTTTATCTTAGATAAAAATGGGCTTGTGTCTAGGGAAAAAGTTTTGGAAAATTCACTCAGAACTACTTAGAAGGCCACACTTTCTGCCATGTCCCCATGAAAGATTGCACTATTAATCTCACAGCAGTGTCTCCTCAGGCAAAGAGGCCACGTTCCTGGGAAGAAAAGCTTTTTGAAGAGGCAGTTACAGACTTAATCCGTTTGAGAGAGCAATGATCCCTCAAAAATTTCAGCATGAACACAGTCCTCTTTGGGGAGCTGAAAAAATGTATAACCTCATTGCTGATGTATTTTTTAGCTCTTTGAACAACACCTTACAGATACAAGGAATGTAAATGGTCCTCGGTCACTGATGGGTAAACACTGGGCTTCAGCAACGTGTGGGACTTGGCCAAGGAAGGATGAGGGGAAGAGGAGGACTGACAAATTAAAGAAAAGGAATGAAATGCCTCTGTTAAACCCAATACTGCACATGACAGACAGGTCAAGTCCAGAAACATGATGTCAATGTAAGGAAAGTATTTGTGTCTTTACAAGTCTCGATTTGCAATCCATAGCTCATCTGGTTATCTGGTGTCACATTCAGTACTAAAAAAACTTCTCTTCCCCTTTTCTTCTCATGAAACAGCTACTGTCATTAGAGAATGTCAATGACAGCATGTATGTTAAAATTAGAATGACATATAGGCCCTCGTTAGCAGGGGCGCCGCTAGAGATTTTGGGCCCCATGAAAGCATATCATATTAGGCCCCCCAGTCCAAACCAATCCAGTTATTTTCCTAATTTTTTAGGGCCCCTGTCACTCAGGGGCCCTTGGAATCGTCCTAGCTTTCCACCCCCTTACGGCGCCCCTGCTCGTTAGCATGCATTTTGCGTGGCTTTCTTGGTTAATATTAATATTTACGCTGCTTGTAAAGATAAAGGCACCATTTGAGAAACTTCTTAAAAAGTGGAAACAGTTGACTGAAACATCTAGGGAGGCAGTGGGTGACCTAGTGAGTTCAGATGCAGTGTTTGTATTTGGAAGGTCACCAGTCACCAGTTCAAATCTCAGGGTGTTTCTCAACATACTGTACATACGTTACTGTACTTGTGTTCTTGCCTACCTGTTTGATGTCATCTTCCATTGCTGAAGTACAAAAACATAAGTACAGTTTCCAGTAAAAATCCTTGAATGCTGTTCTTGCCCAGTCCCAAATATCAAAGATGCATTGGTTGCAGCCTTGCCAATGAGAACAATCCCATGATTCATTGCATCCCAAGTTCACTCACAGGAGGCAAGTTAGCAAGAATGCCCGCAAGTATGATCTATGCGTTCCTGGTATTGATAAACTGTTGCGGCGTGGCATGGTGCGGGCAGGAAAAAGAAGGTGATGATCCACTTGTAGCTCCAAGACAAAGGGGTTTATTAACAAAAAAGAACACAACAGGGACAGCACAAAAAGAAAAGGACCACGAGGGATCAAAAGCAAGCAGGAAAAATGAAAACTAGGAATAAACACTATAAAAGAATTAAGAGAACACAGGATGCAGGACTATGAAACAAACAGAACTGCTAACATTCAGCAACATGGGCGTGAACATGATCGATGACAGACTAACAAAGAAAGTGAGAGCAGACACTTAAGCACACACAAGGCATCAGGGCAAGCAAAGGGCAGATATAACTTGTAATCAACTCAATCGAAGGGACAACGATTAACTAGAAACACGTGGGGTGGATGACAATTAACAGGCACTGGGAGGTCAATTAACAGATAGGGGGGGGAAGGACCAAACACTAAGGGAAACAAAACTAGGACAGCCGAAAGAACAGGAAACAAAGGAGCAAGACAATGATCTGTGACTGAAATACCTGTACAAACGTTAAACCAGGAGAAGTGGCCAACCACTTAGCCAGTCAAGCCACACAGCAGCAGAGAGAATGCAAACACACTAGGGATAAAGGTGCTACAAGACAGAGGAGGGAATGAGGATGACCAGCAACACCTGCTGGCGAAACAGGAACAAGACACATGGGACAGGAACAGACAGGTACCGATCCTGACATAAACACCCCCAGGGTATACAGAGTGATGTCACCGTTGGGTCTTGAGCAAGTCCTTTAACCCCGTGATTGCATCAGAGACTGTAAAACCCTCTGTTCTCAGTTGTGCATCACTTTGGATTAAAGTATCTGCTAAATAAACAAAATGTAAATTGCAGAATTGGATACCAGGAGGCAAGATGATATAGCAGCAGATGGTCCAGTCTCTCTATATTACCCATTATTATTTAATCATTTGCAAATGTTTTTTAAAATCTAGGTGAGCAACTGCATTAATATAGTCTATGTTAAGTTTTTGAGTGACTGTAATATGAGCATCGAATGCTTAAATAACTAATTTAACGTCTTGGGAAAAAAAGATTAACAAGGTATCCCCTGATCCAGGCAAAGAGTCGCAAGGCGGTACCAGATGACAGTGATGGCACAGACTTTTCGTGGTTTTGTGTCAGTTATTGAAAAAACTGCAGGTTCTCAGGCATCCCCAACCCCCCCCCCCCCCCAACGTGCCTGCCAGATGGGACCAATGCCGCCTTCGTGTTTTCCTCCTTCTGCCGTAGTTTGTAATCCTGAGAACATTCCGTCACATCTCTATTACTTACAAGAGAGATTTGGGCGATTTAAGCAGCCCTTAAGAACGCGTTAGTAACAATCTACTCCGACTACCCACTGAGTATCAAATCAATCTCATTACTCTAATTGCGATTTTAAACACTTGTTATGTCTATGGATGCCAGAATGGTTATGTTCTCTCTTGGTTATTTTTATTGCATTATATCCTGGAGATAATTAAGAACATTTCATTACATTAAAAAATACATCGAGAAGGCATTATTTATATGAATATCAGACATAATGAAGCTGTATCGATCATATTAGTAGATTAAGCAGGCCTATAAAGCACTATTGTTGTATCACATGAAACCGTAGCGCAAATAATGTGCGCCTTTCCTAATGCGGAGCGGAGCCAGGTTTATGGAGGGAAAACTGCGAGGCGTTGAATGACATGTAGGCTACATCCCGGATTTTAAACACGTTTTCTTCTTCTTCTTCTCCTTATTATTATTATTATTATTATTATTATTATTATTATTATTATTATCTGAGAGATGGCTTACTGAAATTGTCTTAAATCCTTAATTCTAAGAGCAACAGGTTTTTAAATGCGGGTCCGTGTTGAATATCCTCTTCGGACACTTTGAGACGGGCTTTTCTACTCAGCCTTACCTGCGTGTGCGGAGGAGGGGTTGCGCTTTTCATATTGCGCATGTTTCTTATGGGACACCGAAGGAAACAGGACTTTCCCCCGCTGGATCTTGCTATACTGAATGGGTAAACAGCACAATCTGCCTGGATGGGATGTACAGTGAGTTTCATTTGCTGTGAAGACGATCTGCTGCAGATGCCTTACGATCGGCATGAGGGGAAAAAGATAGGCTAGAGCAAATGAGGCTCCTGCCCAAGGTAACCAAAGGGGGTTCGAGACTACGGGTTTGAAATAGTGTTTGTAAACTAAACCGGGACGCGCTGCGGTTTTGACAACAGATTGAAAGGCCAAATTAAACTGAAATCTTACAGATACCCACGCATTCATTTGAAACAGATGCTAATCGAATAATTTTCTTTCGCATTTCAGACGGTAAAAGCGAAAACTGTTTTTCATATTATTCTGGAAATTACTTACATATTGGCCTACACTGTAGTGCCATGAACGAAACCCCGTTTCCTGCCTCCTATTAATGAGCTTTTGCATTATTTTAGCCAGAAATTAAATGTAACAGTGACGAACAGGAGCCTCATACATTCGAAGCGATGGGCAGACCGCACATGTAGCGCAGCACCCGCTAACTTAATTCACTCGCGGGTGAATGAATGAGTTTGCGTGTTGCCTTTAAATTCAGGGTGCATTTCTAGCTTTCTAGTGGTTTCAACTTGTCCAGACTTCTTTAGTCTTGGAGGCTCCAGAACGTTTCGTGCATCCTTGTGATTTCAGTTTTCACCAAGTAATTTGTCTGCCCATTTACCATACAATCAAATTTCACTGAAACCTCTCTGGTGAAGAGAGCTGTTTAAGCAAAACCAAATTAATGAAACACCAGGTAAATGATTTTAATGTTAGTGAATGTCACTTGTCCTGATTTCTAAAATGCAGAGGTAGGTAGGCTCCGCTGTTTAATCTGAGTACTGAAACCATGTGACCTTTAGCACCGACCACAGCCCACCCTTGATGCCCCAAACAGCATTTGTCCTGTGGGAGGAAGTCTGTGTTGTTTTTAGATCCCTTCTTCAGATAACGCTTACTCCTCCCCACACACTTTGTGAAAGCAGCTGATAGGCAGCCTGTCTCTCCCCTGCGTGTGATTGGATGGGAGCTTTGGGAATGCCCCTCCCCCTGAAATTTGTCTTTCCCAGTCATTCTCATTATGTCTCAAAGAAGTAAAAACATCCAGTCCCAGTCTTCCCTTAGTCTTCTTTTAATCAGTTTGTTCTCAGAGTGACATTCTCTGGGTCTCCCAGGACTGCAGCCATGTCTCTCCAAAAAGGGTAATTCATGGCAGGAACACAAAAAGCCAACTGCGAACACAGGTTTAAAACTTTAAGAGATCTTTAATGAATTGTATACTTACATTAAGAGATGTTTAAATATACTTTAGTTTTTTTTAGACAAATTTGAAAACAGACATTTTCTGTGACAGAATTCATGGCTTTCCATCACATGTAAAATCCCTTTTATGTGATGAATCAGATATATAGCGTTACATTTACTTATTTTAGGGACACTTTTGTCTAAAGTGAGGTATAAGTGCTGATGAGAAAGCAGGGCTGCCCAGTGTCCCTAGAGCAATTGGGGTGAAGATCCTTGCTCCAAGGCCCAACAGCGACATCACTCTCCCAGCCACAGGATTAGAACTAATGACCTTCTGACCAAAGAGCCACAATCAGAATTTCTACACTCACAATCTTTTGGCAAAACTGCAGCGTGGCATTGAAGCTTCCTTGTGACGAGGCTGACAGCACCAAAGCAGAGCCCCAGTGTGACATGCTGCAGCCATGTGACAAATAACCTCACATCCTGGTGAGACAGTTCATCAGACTGGCTGCTCCCTCTGTGTGAACATCAGTCTCATCTAGGCTCAGCAGTCTTGCTCTCTTGTTTTCCTATGTCTGTGCTTGGGAAAAGGTGCATACCTTTAAAATTCTGACTCCAAAAGTATCAAAAAGTAACCGATGTCGGCAAGAGCATAGGTTTGGTTGCAACATTGGTAGTGACCAAATCGACCATGAACGCCACACTCCAGTAAACACACATGATACAACCAAAATATTGGTAAGGATTTGTTCCTAGCATCCTTCCCCAAATATACACCCTTGGATATCTGAAAAAGGGGTGCTGCTAGAGATTTTGGTCCCCATGAAAGCACATCATATCGGGTCCCCAACCCAGATCAGTCCCTGACACTTGTAAGGCATTGTAAGCGAATTCTGGTCCAAATGAAATGTGAACATCTGCTCATGTTATGCAATTGAAAAGTTAGGTTTGCATTCTCTTCACACGCCAGTTTGTAGTAAGGCACCGTCAACAAATAGACTGGCAACGAATATCTAAGGATTTTGTGCCGTGTCCAAGACTGTCATTCAAAGCACAGCCGAGGAAGAGCTGAAAGACCTCCGGTGGCTCTTTACTGGTTGAAGAAAAATGCACGGACTTTGTTTCCCCAATGAGCATGGTAAAATCACTGATGCGGAACGTGTCTCACAAAGAGAACGTCAGCGCAAGATAATGAGATACTACAACACACAACAGTCACAAAGAGCAGCTTTAATTCGAATGAAATTTTCCGAATGGCATTAATAAATAAAGAAAACCAACTACACCCCTGGCATTGTGGCTGTTTGTACATTTTATACAAAATATAAGGATTTCATCGCTAAGCTAATTTTGAAAGTAAAGGTGTGAATAATGTGCTTTCTTTATCCTTTTCTTGTACTTTGCTTTTCTCTGACTTGTTGAATGTGGTCTTTGTGCTGCATTTTTGTTTATTCTCTCCTTCAGCTGGAATTTTCTCGTCCCCCAGGACACACACGTCGTTCAGCTGCAGGTTCGGCCCAGTTTAGGCCCCTTGACTTCCTCCACATGCCTGCTTTGTGATCTTGTCCATCACCCCTAAAACCATTTGAGAAAGGCATTCATTGGTGCTGTTTGTGGCTACTCTGAACTCTCATATTATTTTTCAGATTTTTCATCAATAGGACAGTCATTAATAGGTGAGACAGTTTGTGTGAAACAAGAGCGTGGTCATGTTTTCATTACTGGGAGAATGTTTCCCCTGAGGAGGTAATAAAATCCCCTCTTGACATGCCGCATTTACTCTGAATACATGCAGGGGGAAGATCCCTTTGTTTCTCTTCCTGTGAGAGAATCATGACAGGCCGAGGCAAATCATCTCAGTTATTGGCATTTCTCTTCCTGTGTTTTTGCCTTTTTCAAGCAGTGCAACTCAACCCAGTCCAGAGGGACCCCAGACAGTCCACATTTTTGCTCCCTCTCAGCTCCCAACACTCCTGTACCAGGTATAAAGTTGCAAATTTGAATGGATTTTCTTGATTGACAGTCACTAATGTTAATGAACAATTCTATCATTGTTTAACCCCTGACACCCTCCCCCCCCCAACACACACACATGCTTACTGTATATTCATATCCTTGTGGGGACTCTCCATTCATTTCTATGGGCAAAACCCTAATCACACCAATGATAACCTTAACCCCTGCCTAGCCCTAACCTTAATTATAATTAAACAAAATACAACGCTCTAGACATTTTTAGTCTTTTGATTTCATTTACAGGTTTTTATAAAATTGAGTTTCCCTTTGTGGGGATCACAGAAATAGTCCCCAGAGCGTAAAAAAAACAGTTTTTATTTTATTGTGGGATCATTTGGTCCCCACAATGTAGTATATATATCACCGACAAATACACACACACACACACACACATGCACGCACACTCAATTTTGACATCAAATACACAAGTAGTACATTCCTCAATAAATTATTTTATTGAACAAATACCTTTTCCATTCAGCTTTTAAGCATATTTAAACATATTAGCAATGATTGCATTTCTCTGGGTGCAGGCATAATTTGTCAATGGGTTTATGTGATACACTCTCAGAAAAAAGGGTAAAAATTTGTACCTTTGCTTGTCACTGGGGCTGTACCCTTAACGGTCTGCTAGTTGTACCTTCAGCTGTAGGTAATTGTACCTTTGGGATGTTCCTCAGAGTCTGTATCTCAAAAGGTACAATTATAAGGGTACAGCCCCACTGACAAGCAAAGGTACAGATTTTTACCCTTTTTTCTGAGAGTGTATTATGCTTGTGAAGATTAATCTAATAGGCTGCTTACACCCCTGAGAAATGTAGATTGTATGGGGGTCAGGCTTGGGTTTAGGAACATTGTTTTAAAGGATGGGTTTAAAGGATGGGTTTCCACACTTCCACTTCATCTTCTACAGAGACTATAACTCCAGGGATATTTACATTTAAGCCGAAGAAATTAGATTTGTTTAAAAAAAAAAAAAAACAACAGATAAATGAAAGTGCAATGGACACAATTTTGTTTGATGATTTAATCAGGAAGTTTTAATGATGAAGGACAAGTTTTCACCCTGATGGAGTCTAAGCCAGTGTAGCAAAGCCAACCCTGCCATTTCCTTGGTCAAACACAGAGTAGAACTGTCTGAGGAAGACATCTCCCAGAACCCAGTGGGGCATCTCTCCATCATTACTTGAATGAGATGACTCGATCCCACTTATGCAATTTCCATTGGAGTCTTGCTCCTGGAACCAAAATCACAAGTTATTGCACTAATCACCTCACTCGTTAGTCATTGGCCTAATGATCACAACCACAAATTATCGCACTAATCACAGACATCGGCATAAAATCTGTAATTGATCCTCACCGACAGCACATAATAAGAAGGTTCCAGATGGAGGTGGGCTCCGTTCATGACGAAGGTCAGTGTGGGCAGGCTGTTCACGTCATCACAGTTAAAGACGTACTGGAAACGGGAAACTCACTGGTCAACGGGTTATTAGACTTATTGGCATTATAATTTGGGATTTGTGGAGCAAATAGGAAGATAAAAGGAGTTTCTCACGCTTCCGTCGTCGTTCACCACAGCTCCCAGCTTGTGTTGCAGTGTATCTGCAAATTCTTCAGGGCAGACCAGCAGTGAAGTTCCTGTGTCCACGATGGCAGAACAGCCATTAACGCACCAGCCAGTCATATGATGGTCCACCTCAAATCTGCAACATATTAGCAGAAAAGCTTGGCAGTGTAAATGAATTCAACTGTTCTTGGATAGTGTGCATCACTGCTGCTATAAATTGTATAATGCTTTGTGGAGAATTGTCACTGAATTATATATTATATGTAATTTTTTTCGAGAATTTGAGCGGCAGTTTAAAATGGCTGACATCAGTGGCTACTCTGTGGAGTAACAGAACCATTTCACCCAAACAATCATTTCTCTGCTCAGAAGACTCACTCATCAATAACCAGCTTCCAGTGGCTGTTTTCTTCCACAGGAACCCAGTGAATTTCCCCAGTATAGTGGTTTGGGTCTGTGCCCCCAAAAATCACTTCGCTGCCCTTCTCTGAGTTTCTAGAAAGGAGAAACAGTTCATTAGACAATTAATAATTTACATCACCAGTGTGTACATGCTACTTTTATGTTTGAAATATTATTATTAAGACTCACTGGCTCAGGTAGAAAGCAAAGACAGGTTCCTCCAAAAGACCTTCCTTGATCATTGTGTCCACAATGGTTTGTTTGTCAGGCATGTAGGCCAATCCCATAATTCCCTCATGCAGAGGTCGAGCAAAGTGGTCACCAGGCTCTGTAATACTCAGGCCAATCTTCTGATCTGTGACTGTTAGGTCACCAAGCTGAGAAACATTCATAGAACATATGAGTTTTGAAGAATATACTCAACATAAGCTTCTTCCTCAGATGGTTATGCTTACTTTGACTGTGTCATAGCCGATGACTCCAGTGACGCTTCCTGTTCCATAATGGATAGAAAATGGCTCACCGTTGCTATGATACGTGGAGGACTTATCAGGGTCAAACAGATCATGATTTACTGTTAGGAAACAAAGTTTAATCCATCAGTAGATCAGGTGCAACCTGATACTGTATTGCATTGTGAAGTGATGTTACGCATGGACCCAGTACGACCCATTTTACATTGCATTCATTGTCATATCATTTTATTTATTAACACAATAACGAGTGGGTACAATCGAACGCTAGTAACGCTACAAAAATGCAAGAAGCTTGCACATGGTAACCAAGGTGTACTGCTCACTTGTACTGATTGCGCAACTGGAAAAATTACATAGATCTGAAATTTAACCAGAGATTAGTCAACAAAGAGCAGGTTTATATTATATTCAGATTTTAATCGAGCAACATGTACCTACCCTTCATACCACAGCAGTTCTCTTTGGTTGTGTATGAATAGTGAGCAGGTATTAGTTAGAGCTAATGCCATACTCACAGCAGGCACTGCTCTTGCAGTAGACAGAGTTGACCCAAAGCGTAGTAGACCCTGTGTCAAAGTGGACGTAGAAGCTCTGTGGAGGCGTCCCCACATTAATTTCACCAAAATAGGACATCTGTGGACAGTAGAGATTAATAACAAAGAGAACACCAATTAGTTTGTGAGTTTTAGGTTTGCAGTGACATATGATCTGTGATTTCTCACTTTACTTGATTCTAAATATTTGTGTTTTATTTACAAAAGAGTCTTTGCAGCCTGTTGGCTTAGATCAAGTGCGACATCTGTCTTGGGCCATATCTGCTTAGGAAGTCAATGGTTCAAATCCCCCAGGGTAGCAGAGTGATTTCAGCATTGGACCCTTGAGCAAATGTATGTTGCCTTGAATAAAAGCATCTGCTAAATAAATACAACGTTATGTGTTTCTGAAAATAATCTAATTTCATTGACATGTGACTGTCTAATCTGCAACAGCTCATGTTACCTGCAGGAAAGCTGGATTGGAATGAAATTCACAGTTCAGATTACCATTTTAGGCTTACATCGTTTTGGTTGATCAGGTCCACATTGTAGGCTCCTCCAGAGCTGTACTGCATGCTCTTTAGCAATTCCTGCAGCTTGCCTCGCTCACGCAGCTTTTCATACAAGGTTCCCCGCTTCAACAGAGGAACCCTGAGAAGGGAAACATGAATCCATCCATCCCATTATCCATTATTAGAGTCTCCAACAAGACCATCTCCATAATCCCATCACCAATGCACATGCCACATAGTTTAAAAGCATCCCTCTCCAAAACCTGAACCCCTGACATGCACTCTTACCTGACGAGTCCCTCTGTGAGGGCTACACACACCAAGCTGAGAATCAGACACCTCATCATGGTTCTCCAGAACAATTCTGAGAAATCTGAGAAATCAGCAAGCTGAAAGCCTTTATAGCTTTATGTAATCTCAGAACCTGAGGTCTTTGCTTTTTCTCTCAGATAAGATAAGATATGAATATAGACATACTTTCTATGAATTGAATTCAATTCAGTTGGAAATCTTTAAGCATATTTTAGGCACATTTGCACACATTTCCAAGTGTCAAACCAGGGAATATACAAGATATTCAATCATAATGAGTTATTAATTTTCCATAATTACATCTACCAAGGTGTTCTGTGAGTCAATACCACCGAGAGTGACAGCCAGAGCAAATAAGAACCAAAAGAGAGAGCAAACACTCTGACAAGGTGCCTTTCAGTTCCTGCCCTGTTTTTGTATGTTTTTGTTTTCAAGAACAAATCAAGGGGATTGGATTCAGAAGCAGAATCTTTTTTATTCACCTAGTACAAGAAGTATTTGGAATTTGTTTTGGTGCAGAGAGTGCCCTTCCATACTGTAGACAACTAAACATGCAATCAGACTAAAAACTAACCATTCTCGTAGGTCTTCTTCCAGAACATCTCTATTATAAAAATGTCTCATTCTTGGAACCATGCAAACCTCACATCATGGTCTTCACTCAGTACTCCTGAAGTGCTTTCATCTGAGCAGGGATCAACTCTAGCACTTTCTGATACAACTGGAGTCATTTTTAAGCAGTCAAGCGTTTGGGATCAATGAGGTTGCACATGTTTGATATTAGTAACGCCCCTCCCCCGCAGTCAGATTCATAGCTAGTTTCTGAGAAGCTTGCATTATTTTTTTATGATATTCCCTTTCCCAGAAATTGTAGATTTTCTTCTACAAATACTTGGTGAAGAACAAGTGACCATCCTAAAGAGTCTGACATATATACTGGATTTTTTTTTTTATTAGAAAAGCACAATGTACTTAAAAGTAGGGGTACCATAAGGGGGGGGGGGCAGAGTAACAGGGGCCCCAATTGGAAAATACAGGGGCCCTATTTGGAAAATAATAGGACTGGTCTAGATTGGGGGTCTAAAATAATATGCTTTCATGGGCCCCAAAATCTCTAGTGGCCCCCTGCAGAATGATGATTCTGTATATATAGTTATGAACTACAACAATTTTTCTGAGCTAACTGCCTGGTTATTTATATTCTCATTCTAGAGGCATCATGTATGCATATGTTCAATTCAATTCAATTTTATCTGTATAGCGTGTTTTCACAACATTACATCGTCTCAAAGCGCTTTACAGCATCCCCGCTCAAAACCCCCAGTGAGCAAGCCATAGGCGACAGTGGCAAGGAAAAACTCCCTAGAAGGAAGAATCCTTGGGAGGAGCCAGACTCAAAGGGGGAGCCCATCCTCCAGGGGCTGGCAGGGAACATCATGATGTTTAGCTGTATGGCAACATTAATGAGACTGCAAGGATGGAAACCATAAAGTTCACATTATGGTCTTTCCAATATTCGGCGATATTTCAATAAAATATCGCATTTTGATTATGGACATTCCTATCGTCATCAGTTTTGTGTGAAACATGATACAGCTTGTTTTCTTGTATAACTGACAGCTGTAATGCGTTATTTTTGCACAAACTGCTTCAAGATATGAGTCTGTTGTTGCTGTAATTTAGCTTAATACCTGTCACATGCTCCATAACAATTAGTAAAACAATGTGGTCATGATGATCAGAAAAACTCAAAACCACTTGTCATTTCTGAATGAATTTTAAGGAAAATTGGGCATTTAAGTAAAGAAATAACAACTTGAATTATATTGTCATAATTATCGATATCACTTAATATGAAATGAATTATGTTAAAAAAAATTTGCCATATTGCCCAGCCCGAGGTTTTCCAGGGCAAAGCACCACAAACCAGGAATGTGATTCCAAATCTCTTCAAGGTGTTGCTACATAGTCAATACAAAAACAGTTGACAGCTCAACACGTTCCAAGAACAAGACAAACAAGACAAGACAGGACAACCTCTCTGAGATGGCTGCCTTCAAGCTAACAGGTAAGCATAGACTAACATTGGACTAAATTGCCTGTCAGATTACCATCTTAGATATATAACATTTTGGTTGATCAGATCCACATTGTAGTCTCCTTCAGCACTGTACTGTATTAAGGTTTTCCCAAGGCTGGCCATGAATTAATGTCTTATGTTTACAAAAACAGATTATAAATTACCAATCGGTTGCTGCGAATAAAATTGCAACAATATAACCATGTCAATAGTAAGGTCAGAAGCCAAGGTTGCTCCTGTGATTTTTGGAGGTATTAGCTAACTTGCTATGGGACAGCAAATTACCTCACATTATCACTTCATAAACAGCATTTGCTGTACCTGCTACTCATGTTTAACAATATGTCAGATAAGCAGTGGCCACTGTGTACAGTGACATGTGGAGCCCTGAGAGCGAGAGTAACTGGAATGTGCTCTGTCATCTCGGTATGAAATGCCTCTTGGGAATGTACAGCGGCTAGAGTGGCCCACACAGACACGCTCACTCAGCATCTGTGCTTCTCCAAGACCGAGTTCTGTCTTCATAGGTATCAGCACAAAGCCCCGGTTCCTCTGCTAGCTCACAGTAGCGAGCTTTGTGCCCAGGGGCTCTTTGAGGGACTTGGCACGGACACCGCCTTGGTATTGGAATGGCATTTCGCTCTGGCTCCATCTGATCTCAGATTACAGCAAGGAACCCTGCGGTGGTTGGTGGCACCCAGACACTCTGTGAAATACCGGGGAAGCGGCCAAAGGGGCAGGCCGGCCGGCAGCGGCCCCGGGGACACGGACGGAGGCTGCTTCATGCTTCCTTTGCCTCTGAGCAGACTGAGGGCTTTGCACATGCCTACCACCCACACTCACAGGCCAATGAAAGGCTCCTTTTATGGGGCAGGAAAGTCCAGTTTCAGGAAGGACAGACCACATACATGGAAGCTCGAGGGCACATCAGTGTCAGGGACGCAAAAAACTTCAGGCTGTCTGGTTTAATGGCCTGGAGTTTGTTTTTGCAGTTCTTAGATGGGGATTCATTTTATTTCATTCATAAAATTTTTGGATGTTAATTGAAAGCCTTGAGAAACATGACCCAAACAGGCTGAAGCAGGGGCATTTAAACAGCCTTTGTAAATGGAATATTGAATATATTGAATAGTGATTGGAAAAGACTCAGTCAACATCTCAGTAAACACTATTGTCCAGATTCACAACAAGGCTGGTCTGTGAATTTTCCCAAATAGCCCTCAGAAAACAAATGAAAAAATATTGTTGATCCTCTCATCGTTGATGATGACCAGGCTAGAATACCTCATCTAACAAAAAGGTGTAAATTAAAGTCTGTTCTTGATGTAGGATATGGTTATAAGGTATAACATCAGGAGGATAAGGTATTATATTTTTGAGGATATGGTAACATCTCTTCTGATCTATTCAACATCTTTGAGTAAAAAGATCTTTGTGGTACACCCTGGTTTGGATGCTGCTAACCCTGCAGTAAAAGATTATGCCCTGTCTAAACAAGAGCAGGAGAGGATGGACCAATCACATTACAGTCTCAAGATTCCGGGAAGATCTTAGACTGAGGAACAAGGCTTTGGGTTTCCAGCTGGTAGGAGCCCTCAGGTACAAACTCAGAGGTCCCTCAGCAGATGGCCAGGTCAACAATCGAACATTATTGCTGCTCTGTGGTCTGTGCTGGTGCTACAAGGAGGAGAAGAAAAACAGGTGGAAGAAAGAAGAAAAGTTCTCATGTTCATACATTTTCATCCACCCAACCCATTTCTTTGACATTTGAACCAATGCTACATTGCAGCACTAAAAGCTACAGGCTACAATCTTAACAACTGATCCCTTAACATCAAGAGCATTCGAATTTTTTTATGGCCATGTCAATGAAATCGGTACTTTATCCGCTAATTGTTTTTTACTTTGAAATAAATTCATTAACTTTGAAATAAATCCTGGAGTATCGGAAATCAGGCTCGATTCTCTTCGCCCACAATGGCATGTGTGAAGATAGACGATACTTAGCAGAAGATCCCAAGGTTATTATGCTAACATGCTATCCCAAGACTTATGGCAACAAAGGGTCACTTATAAGGAATACTGAGCACGGCATCACCTCAGGCAATGTACCTGGCATATGAGAAAGTGCCATATATGCAGAAGCAGTCGTAGGCTTCAAGGCAGACCTCTGAAGGTGGTCAGAAACAGGAGCCTGGCTTACCCCATTAGCTCTGGGTGTTCTTCTTGCCAAATGTGGTTTTACTCAGCATATGCAGGGAGGGGAAACATTATTATTCTGCATACAATTCTCTGGTGATAGCTTGAACAAGGTTAATGGCTAATAAGTATAAGGATATCAATCCAAATACAATTATTCTTCATCCATTCTTCTTCTTGCATGCTGTACCAATTTAATAATGTCTTTGAACAGTGACGGCTGATAAGTAGCACTTCCCGTAGTGCCCAACATAATGTGAAATGTAAATAAACTTTTTTCTTGTTGCCTATTGCCCATCCCAGAAGGGACATTCATTTGAACAGATGCCTCAAGACCGGGAAGACCTGGAGGAAATGGCTCATCAGTAAGACTTCTGCTCAGTTAAATTGCAGAGGTGGAGATCCAGACCAAGATTTTGCTTCAACCAACCAGTTGAGTATAGAGAGTCACAGAGTACTCAACTTGTAACATCAAGTGGTTCCAGCTGAGTTAGTGACGTTATATGACTACTATAGTATAATGCTGATGTTTGACCTTTCAGTATTGAATGATTCTTTGAAGGCACCTGACCACAGGCACTTTTATCATGATCTATGGGAAAGGGAGCAAGGAGAACATCTATAGCCTTGAGTGCCACGGCCTCAATAGACATAAGATCCTCTGTATTATTTTGCAATGGACACATAATACCTGAGAGTAAGTTCATTAAGCCCAAAGAATCTGATACAAAAACAAACTGAAATAGAAGCCTGATAACAGACTTTTTCCCTTAGCAGAGACGTAGCCTGGCTGGTCCACCCAGTGGTTGGCATTTGGTGTCCAGTGTCAGGTGGATCGGGGAGGGAGAGGGCTACATTTTCTCCTCTCACACTAGAAAACCGAAAGTGTCATCTGTGACCCAGTTTTCTCTCTTGATAAAATGCATCATAATCAAGGGATTATCCGCACAGCGGATAAAACCGTGAGTCCTGTCCCCCATCTTTTAGCTTCTACGACATATGCCCGATTTGCAGCCTTGGTCATTCTGCTGCACTGCTCGGCTGCTGTCAAATTGGCCATGTTACAGTCACTTACATTTTCTTGTTGTACAGAGAAATAAGTCTGGCCATTAATTATTATGTGCACATCAATGGGAAAAGTTTTTCATATATTTTTGTTGTTTGTGACATTAGTCTGTCCTTTGTCAATAATAAATCAGTTATTCGACAATATTTGTTTCTATTATCTTCTAGTTATTCAGTCTTACTTCCCTGCTTAATTACTGTTTTTGAATGCTGTGAATTTATGGATTTTGAGCCATTCCTCTTGCAGAACAGTGCCCAGATCAATATGTGATGCAGGAAAACACCCCAAAGTGGCTCAGTAATATTCATATCTAGTTACTGTGCAGGCCATGAGAGATGCTCAACTTCACTTTCATGTTCATTGTTCATCAAACCACTCTGTCATGCTGTGTGCATCAGAGCATTATTTTCCTACTATACAGCACCACCTTCAGCATACAGTGTTTGAACCACTGGACGAATATGACCTTGCATAATGGTTCGTTGGTCCTTGGCAGCGATGCGATACGGCCACGAACCTAGTAGTGGGCCTAGGGAATGCCATGGTATTGCAGCCCAAACCATCACTGATCCACCCCGTGCTGCACTCTGATTGAGTGGTAAGCGTCTCTGGGGCTTCTCCTCACCGTAACTGACTTTTGGCATTGGCACGAGTGACCAAAGGTTTGGCTCAGCCCAACCATGAATATTGACCATATGGAGCTCCTGATGATTGGTAGAAACAGGAGAGTTGAAGTCTGCATTGAATTTTGCAGTGAGTTGGGCAGCTATGATTTTATGTTTTTTGGATACAATCCAGGTTAGTACCCGGACATCCCTTTCAGACAGCTTCTCACATCCTCTTAACTCCACAGTTACTCCTGTTGGATGTGGTCCATCCTTCGCAGTGATGTGCCAACTTTACCCTGGATACCTTGACTCTTGATACACCACAAAGACTTACTGTCCTGGTCACAGATGCACAAGCAAAATACACACCAACAGTTTGTCCCCTTTTGAACTGTATGTCTCTCATTATGTGTGGATTGCAATATTTTATGTACAGCTGTGCTATTGCTCTGCTAATTCAACCTTCACACTCTGCTTTTAATGATGGAATATGCAAGTGAAGACTGGCCCCCAGGCCGTGAATATATATATGCGTGAAACTTCAAACACTATTGAGCAGGTGTCTCAGTTTCATGGTCTAACCCCTGTAGTCTACTGTATATCTACTTCCTGTGTTGTTAACTCTATGCAACTTAATCTATTGTATATCTGCCCCCAACGTTATTAACTTTGTGTTATCTACTCTGCACATGCTCAATTGTAGAAAGTTCTAAATGTGCTCTAATGCAGGGGTAGACAATCTTATCCTCAAAAGGTCAGTATATATGTACAATTTTGCAATAACTTTTAGGTCACCTGTTCAAACCCATGTGTGAGAACTCTTCAGCCAGTCAGTCCTATAATTAGTAACCTAATTAGGGAGTTGCAGCGAAAACCCACACAACACAACGGCCCTTTCTGGATAAGATTGCCTACTGCTGCCCTAATGTGACTAGCCTAATGTCATGTGACTGTTCTAGGTGACCAAAGCGAAATGTCACTACTGTTTGCAAAACAGGTCCATTATGTGTGTATCTGTCTGTGAAAGATGGCCAGGGGCCATAGTTTTGTACAAAAGCAAGCAGGCGTTTCCCATTACTAGAACATTCTAAATGTCACAGTAAGAAATATTGGAGAGAGAAACTGTGGGCATGGAGGAAACTCAATGGTTTCAAGATAAGGCATGTTTTGTCGTTTTTTTTTTCAAAACAATCCATTCATTTTTTCCATTTTTAACTTTGCCAGCTACACCAGTGGAGAAATTCCATTTCATTACCCTTGATTGCACCTTTTTAAAGCTTTGGTTATATAGGTCTCTATTACTGTAATTGTCCACAGAAAAGCAGCTAGGTCCTTTCGTCTACTTCCTGATCTATGACCTTGAGTTGATATCCATCTATGAAAAGGACCAGAGCTAAGGAAACACAGCCATTGAATGTAACTTTAAAATTATATTTAAAAACTTCACAAAGGCCTGACTGCTCATTGAATGATTGATTGATGCAGAAGATTACATAATATCTCTCTCTCTCTCTCTAGCTAGTGGCACCTGCACAACATTAAAGAATTTTTCTCTTAGAAATGAATATACTTTAGGAGGACATACCACAATTGTCTTTCTGTATACCCATTCTGCAATTTAAACTTGGATAAAAATGGGTCTGCCTCTGGGAAAAATAATAAGCTTTAGAAAATTCAATCAGAGCTACTTAGAAGGCCACACTTTCTGCCATGTCCCCATGAAAGATTGCACTATTAATCTCACAGCAGTGTCTCCTCAGGCAAAGAGGCCACGTTCCTGGGAAGAAAAGCTTTTTGAAGAGGCAGTTACAGACTTAATCCGTTTGAGAGAGCAATGATCCCTCAAAAATTTCAGCATGAACACAGTCCTCTTTGGGGAGCTGAAGAAATGTGCAGCCCCATACTCTTTGAAAGACACCTTACAGAGATGTGATGTGTGGTCTGGAAATGTGCCAGTGACCACTGGGCTTTAAAGAAGAGTGGAATTTAGACAAGGAAAGATGACGGGAAGCGGAAAATTGAAAATTAAAGGAAAGGAAATATACAGTATTTCCTTCAAAATACATGACGCTTGTTCATTTTCTATACCTGCTTGTCCTATGCTGAGTTGTGGGGTCTTGAACCTACCTTAGAATTTATGGGTGACAGTGAATAACCCAGGATGCATCACCCACCCATCGCTGGGCACTCACACCTTCCACACACATGTTCATGCCTATGGACAGTTTGGTAACTGTAATTCACCTTTGCATGTTTTTGGACTGTGGGGGGAAACTGGGGAATCTGGAGGAAACCCCACAATGAGGTGAGGAGGACATGTAAACTGAGAGCCAAGGCTGGAACTCAAACCCTGGATCCCAGAGGTGTGACGCCACCGTCCCCCTCCCAAGCATGTCATTACAAAGAAAGTATTTTGTGTCTCAACAAATCGAATACTAAAAAAATAAAATGACTTCCCCCCCCCTTTCCTTAAACATGTGGTGCTTTTCCACTGGCATACGGGAACCAGGTCTCCTATGTGACCCGATGCTGGCTACAGTGCGGTTCCAGCTTGCTTTGATTTTCCAGTGCAGAAGCGTCGCCGTGGTAAAACCATTGGTTTGGTGAGCAAAAGTGATGTAACACCTAAGAGATGCTTGTTTATTGTCCACATGGCGTATGTGTGTGTGTGCGTGTATGTATGTGTATATAGAACATGAACTGAAAATGATGTTCTTGAACCAGTGGAAGGCCACATTCTGTGTAGGACATTAATGCTTGAGACTGTTGGAGATCCTTGCCAACTGAGGCCAATGCTGCCCCCTGTCTTTTTTCCTCCTCCTGCTGTCGTTTGCAGTGCTGAAAATACTCCATTACAGGTCTGGAATTTCTAAGAGATTTAGGCGCCTTAAGCATCAGTAATAATAATTCACTCTGTCACCCCACTGACTATAACATGCATAAAAAATTGACCTCTCATTACTCTAATGACGATTTAAAACATGTGTAGGCCTAACATTTATGAACACCAGAACGTATATTTTCTTTCTCTCTGATCTCTGGGCCATTGTTATTTAATTAGAACCTAGAGATGTTTCACAACGTTTCATTACATTATACATAACGTGTATACGGTATCGGAACTCAAAACAGCCACGGGACAGAATATAAGCTCCCCCCTTTAATGAAAAATAACTTTATTAAAAAAACATACTTTTGACAGATTAGTCATTAAAAGTGGTGATTTCCACAAACTCTTTTGACAGGTTTACGACCACCTGCTGAAATCAATATCACGCATAAGGAAGTTGTATTGATCACAATCCAAGATTTATTGTTCAGCTCCGCGGGGGGAAATCCAGTAAACCGCAGGGCTGCACATAAATGTGCGCCTTTCCTAATGGATGCGGAGCGGAGCCAGGTTGAGGGAGGGAGAACTGAGAGGAGTTGAATTACATGCACATCCCAGATTTCAAACACGTTTTTTTAAATCCTGCCTCTTCCTGAACAGCGGGGAGGGGAGCCAAGTCCGAAATTATGCATGTAAATTTGCTGGAAAAGGGGGACAAACTTGGCCATGGTCATGGTCAGCAGATCTGAGAGATAGGACACGGAGATTATTTTTAATCCTTAATTCTAAGAGTAACAGGTTTTTAAATGCGGGTCCGTGTTGAATATCCTCTTCGGACACTTTGAGACGGGCTTTTCTACTCAGCCTTACCTGCGTGTGCGGAGGAGGGGTTGCGCTTTTCATATTGCGCATCTTTCTTATGGGACACCGAAGGAAACAGGACTTTCCCCCGCTGGATCTTGCTATACTGAATGGGTAAACAGCACAATCTGCCTGGATGGGATGTACAGTGAGTTTCATTTGCTGTGAAGACGATCTGCTGCAGATGCCTTACGATCGACATGAGGAGAAAAAGAAAGAGGAAATGAGACTCCTGCCCAAGGTAACCAAAGGGGGTCCGAGACTTCGCGTTTGAAACAGTGTTTGTAAACTTAACAGGGACGCGCTGCGGTTTTGACAACCGATTGAAAGGCCAAATTAAACTGCAATCTTATTCTGTTTACTGGAACGCTTACTAAACCCGACCGCTGTAGATCAAACACGTTTCACCTGAAAGCCTTTCCTAAGAAATTTTCTTTTCTCACCACAGACGTTTGGAGCTGTGTTTCGGTGCCCATGCTGTCACTTGGACGTGCGTGAAAACGCAAAAATGACTATTTTCACCTTTGAGCTAAACTCACTTTCACTTTAGAGGATCGAAACGCGACGTTTGTGGGATGTTTTGCAAACTACTTTAAATCACTGACATGTCAAAGTAACAGCATGAAAGGAAAGCATGCCGATGGCAGCTATTGCGACACGATCGAAGACACTAATCCCATCATTTGCAAATTATATTTACTTGTAATGAAAATAGGCTAATGTTATTTTGTATAATTTTATATACATAAATTGGTTTTGATGCAAATGAATAATATTCCCCAGAACGTTTCCAAACCCTTGTCCTGCATTTAATTAGGACAGTATTGGATGGATTTGCGTGTTGCCTTTAAATCCAGTGGGCGTGTGTTTGTGGCTTCATAGTGGCCGCAGTTTGTCTAAACTTCATTATTCTGAAGCTTGGCAATTCATGCAGTCTAGCTGTTGCTTCTTTCTGGAGCTGTCTGCCCATTAGTCATGTAATCCAATATCCAATTTTGCACTAATTTCCCGTTAATCCGGTATCGTTTAGCCAAACGCAATTAATGAAATAATGAACCCTCAAGGTAATCATTTAACTATATATGACTTCATTACAGATTATTAAATGTCAGCTGTATTTAAAAAAAAACCATACAGCTCTGTTTTAAACTTTACGTTTATTTTCTTCAACTGCCAAAGGTGAGCTAAATTGTCCCGAATGAGTAATGAAGCTGGATTAAGTGAATTAATGGGAAAATGACGAAAAATAAGTGTGCCCTGAAGTCACAAGTCACGTGGTTATACTTCCCAGTGCCAAGGAAAATTTATATTACGTCTGGCTTGGAGAAATTAATTAATTTCCAGATTTAAAAAAATCCAGATTGACCTAGGTGGCTTCTTGTTAAGATAATGGTGTGGTGTGTGGGTTACATTTGGAAAAGCTGGACTTAAAATTAATGGGATCTGCTTAATGAGTTTTTATTTATGCATTTTTTTATTTTTAAAAACAAAGCCTGACAATTATAACTATAATTGCAATGCCCTATGGCAGATATTTAATAGTTTGGAAATGGCAGGATTGTATTGATGGTCATGTTATTAATGTGTGCACCCACTCAGTTTGTCTTGCTGAAGTACCTGCTTGTAGTTAGTTTGTGTGTGTGTCTGTGTGTGTGTGTGTGTGTGTGTTTGGTCGCTGCAGGAACCCCAATGAGTGATTTAGGTGCTGGTCATATGGTTCACCAGAGTGATTAGGATCCTACGTTCGGAATGCAGATTTGCAGGGTGTTTAATAGACTGATAGACCAATTTTCCTGAATGTCTGACAGAGAATGTCCATTTGCTGTTAACAAATGTGAGAGGCAGACGGCTAAAACACATCTTTTCCCGGGTGTGAGATGGATTATACAAGAATGTGTTCTGGATTAATGTTTCTGTGTTTTGACGCCTTTGTGTTCAGAGATTAACTTGAAAGATACACCACATTGCCTAGTATCTCCTGCAGCAGAGCCAATGACTGTGATTTCAGTTGAATGAAACTGCAAACAGTTACAGTATATTTAAGGAGAAACAAAGAAATCAGGAGAGGAGAACATTCATATCACAGTTGTGTAGGATTTTAGATACAAAATACTTTACGCTTTTCTTCAACATGCAAGAATGACATAGAAATTATTTCTTGGTCTAATAACTTGTTTGGATATATTCACTGTTCCACAGATGACATAAAGTCATTCTGGGCTGTTACATAAAAGGTGTGATCTGGTCGTTAGTCCATAATCTGGTGGTCCGTAATCCCTGTTATGTGTTAACGAGTCGTGCTGCAGTGAAAGGGCGGACCCTGTCTATTCACGGATTCTTAGCACGCCCTCATCAGTCAGAGACTCGGGGCACTTTTACCGAGGGCCCCCAAATCTTCTAAGCAAACAGGCATTTCCTTTCATCTCTTTGATGGGAATAAATCAGGCTGAAGGCACAGTAATGGGAGGGGAAAGGTGGGTGGGTGGGGGGGGGGGGGGAGCAGTGAGGAATTCCTGAGATTTAAAATCCAGGGACAACTGCTACCTGCTAGGTAGCCCACAGGTTTCTTCAGGTTTGGTCTTCTGTGTGCTTGATGGGCAAGAAAAATGGTGTGGGGTGGGGGTGAGGGGGGGGGGGCTTCCTCCTAAGTACTTAACAGTCCCCCGTGGTATGATGCCGCCTGGCTGCTTGAATGGGACGGAACTTGGCATTCTGTGCGCTTCCGACTCTGAACTTGCCGGGGCGAAGTCATTAATGACAGTTTCTCAAGTGTTATTATGGTGATTTGTTCTGGCTGGCACTTCAGTTTGCCAGCACTGGAAAACATGCAAGAGGAGGTTTAGCTGGAGCAATCCAGGTAACGCAAGTGAGCTCGTCTGGGGCTGAAGCTGGCGAGTCTCTGACGGACAGCCGTTGTTCTAGAGTCTTGCAAGTATTTTGTGAATGATCTGTCAGCGATCTTGTTCTAAAATCTGAAAAATGTTGAGAACGCTCCTTTGTTTCTCTGAAAACTATTCAGTTGGCGACATGCTTGTGATTAATATATTAGCATACGGTGACAATTTGGTCAATCTTGTGCGCTCTGTTTGGTCCCGGTTCATAATGCAAGCATTTGAAGAGCACATTGCCTTGTTCAGTCCCTTGGGGGTCTTACCTTTTCACTTACTTACTTACTGATAGCCATTTACAGAAGCAGACATTCCCAATGTAACATTCTACCCTTCCGCCATTGAAGTCTTGCACCAGCAGAGAAAGTTCCTTGGTTGATGTCTCGGTGCTGAGGAACAAGGCTGGGCTCTAGCATTTCAAGGTGCCCTAAGTGGCGTTATCTCCACCACAGCGCTCACTCCTCATCCCTCCCCCAATGCAGCATTTGTTCTATGGGACGAGCGGCCTGTGCTGTTTTTAGATCCCGTGGTGAGATAAGACTTGCTCCTCCCCGCACACTTTGTGAAGGCACATGAAAGGGCGCCAGTCCCTCCGCATGTATGTCACGGGACGGGATCTCGGGTGTGACCCTGCGCTCACTGCCGGTCACTCCCATTGAATGCAAGACAGATTACTGAGCCAGAACAAGGGGGTAACATCCAGCTCCTAAGCATCTCAACCTTCTTTTAATCTGTATCTTTTTACTCATGGCAGGAAAGTAAAAAAACAAATGCATTCACAGATCTTATAGTTTACACGCTTACTGACTCTGATTCTGAAAGCCTGAGCTCATCAGTGACAAGATTCATGGATTTGCTTGACTTCCTAACATTAACCAGTGTCCTATTTGAACTGATGACTGAGGTAGTAAGTTGTAGAATGTTTGCAGGCGCAGTTCTTTATAGAGGAACCCTGTGTTGTACAGCAAGCTGTTGCACAACTGAAACGGGGCATTGAAGCTTCCTTGTGACGAGGCTGACAGCACTAAAGCAGAGCCCCAGTGTGACATGCTGCAGCCATGTGACAAATAACCTCACATCCTGGTGAGACAGTTCATCAGACTGGCTGCTTCCACTGTGTGAACATAAGCACTCTTGCAGTCCTGTTTTCCTGTGTCTGAGAAGGTGAGAGATAGACCCTCTCTGTCAGGCAGGCTCTATGTAAATATAACAGTGAAAATAACAATAATTGACTTCCAGGTAGCTTTCACCTAAACCGTATCAAATAACCAACAAATGAAATCGTACCAGAGTATTAAAACCAAATACTGGATGATTAATTATTGTGCATATACATTGATAATTCTGATTCAGTTTTATTCTATGTATCGTTGCTACCTGATGGAAAAACACAGCTATCCCCGAAAATCTGTTTTTCAGGAGTGTGAAAAGCAATTCTCTCAGAAACTACGTAACAAAATAAACCTAAGACAACTTAATGAGACCTTCTTGGCACTGCAAATAGAGACCAATCTTTACACAGCCCTCTGCAATGGTTTGTTTTAAACAGTGGTGGAGGAAGTACTGAAGCTTAGTACTTAAGTAAAAGTACAAATATTGTTCAAAATATGTACTCAAGTAAAAGTGCTACATCAACAATCTTACTTAAGTGAAAGTACTAAGAACTTACTTTTAAATTTACTTTAAAGTATTTTTTTAAGTAAAAGTACTCACCAATGGTTTATCTCGACGTCTCGGGTGTGCCATTTTGTAAAAGAATAGTAGATATACCTGTACTGACTTACGCCTCTGTCGATGTCCTTGCTCGTAATAATTACAAGGAACTATACAGTATATGTGTATTGGAAAGTTTGGTGTGCTTATTGTGCGTGCACTCTGCAATACTGTGTGTACCCTAACTTAGAATTATGTGGATGACAAGTTATCTACTAGGTATCACCCACTAATATACCATTAAGATAAACCATGTTGAATGGGTCCATGTTGAATGTCTCGTCTTCTTGAAATCAAGCCAGTCTACCAGCTCGTGCTGCTAATTGACGCACGCTCTGCCATCATTGGAGCTAATAAAGCCACCTGATTGGTAGGAAATGGCAAGCAACGGCAGAATGCAATAGGCTAACTATTTTTTCATGCAAGATTTTAAGGAAATTGTGTTCATGAAATGTAACGACTAACGGCATAAATTGTAGAAATGTAGTGGAGTAGAAAGTACAGATAATTGCCGCAAAATGTAATGGAGTAAAATAAAAAGTATGCATTATTATTTTTACTTAAGTAAAGTACAGATATGTAAAAATGTACTTAAGTACAGTAACAAAGTACAAATACTTTGTTACATTCCACCACTGGTTTTAAATGAACTTGCATGTGTCGTTGTCAATGATGCAAATATGTCAGTGTCAAGAAGATGCAGACCGATCTCACTTTATATTCACAATTAACAACGATATTAGCTAGCTAGCTATCAACGACAAGTTGTTAAAATTAGCGATATAATGTAATCCATGCATACAAATGTTAAGTAATACAAAAACAAATATTACTTATATAGATTACTCCATAAAACATCTTTTCATTGGTCAATAGAGGTCAAATGTTATCAGTAGACAGGAGAATGGGCGTATTCCTTCTATAGTAAAAAGTCACAATCATCAACCCAGGTTTCATGAGGCATGGATTATATCCTCAACATTAACCAACCTAATGTCCAGTTTATTATTATTTAGTCCTGTCTAGTTGATGTAGATTCCTGGTGACCGCATTGGCTCTAGTTCTCTGCTTTGGCCTGGCTTCTGTCTCAGCTTTCAGGCTTCCCAAAGGCATGTTCATTGTTGTGCTGATTGAGTCCATCCAGTCTGTTGGTGGTCGTCCACTTCCTTTCCTGCCATCAGTGTCTACAAGCATTATTGTCTTTTCCAGTGAACTGTAACTTCTCATAATATGGCCCAAATGAAATTGTACTTTGGACATTTTCTTCTCATTCACCCTTTGGTATATCGCACATTCCAGTAGCGATTCTTTGCAGCTTTTATTTGCTCTGTTTTCCTTTCCGGCATGGTGACATCGAGCAGCTGGACAGCCAAAAGGCTTTGGTCCAAGTGTGACATAAACACTAGCTAATTCTAAAGCATCTTTTAGCCCAGGGGTGTCGACCTCATTTCAGTTAACGGGCCATGTTGGACTCATTGAGCAATCTGTGTGTAGCAGACTCATAACACATTAGCCACATCTTTAGCATTTGCTTTTTCTTCTTTATGTTTGAGGTCGCGATGGACTGGGAACAAAAATGAGCCCCTTTGAATATTCTTCATTAGAATTCATTTAATTTCCCCCATATGGGCTACCTTCACAAATTAGTTTTTGAACAGGGTTCCCATGTTTTGGTTCTGGAGGGCCAGAATCCAACAAGGTTTGTATACTTCCCTGTTCAGATACACCCTTACAGCTGGTAATTAGGTGATTAAGATGTTTAAGCAGGGAAATCTGCAAACTGTGCTGGATTCTGGCCCTCCAGGACTGGAATTTGGGGAATCCTGGTTTAGAATATTCAGTGGTTCTTATCGAAATGTGATTTCCACTATAATGTGAGATCAAAAATAGAAAAAATATCTGGTATCATACATAATTGCATAAGTGAACAAATGCCTGCTGTGTCAGAGAAAAGTTGGTCTATAGCTGCCATTTGGTGCAATTTCTATGGTTAATCACCTTAAAGTATTCGGCGAGTAGTAATGAATACAGAAAACAGGCGAGAAATGAAACCTTGTCCACACTTGCATTCCTGGTCAGGCTTATGTTGGCAGACGCCTGCCATTTGTCACGCCGCACGGTTATGCTTCGAGCATGCATATCTTAACCACTGGAGCTCGGTTTACGGTAGCTGCCTTTCACACATCGCTGGTCTCCTGACCGTGATTAAAATGCTATGGCTGACGCTTCTGTCCCTCCAGTCATTTCCTTTACCTGTTCCATTCTGAGTTGCCCTTGCAAGCCATTGTATTTTTAAGCATTGTCAGTTTGATAGTGGCACCCAAAAGTGCCCCCCCCCCCAACACGTGTAATGAGACAGTGGGCCATATTTCACCCCTGTGCCTTGAGTTTGACATCTGTGCTTTGGCCATAACTTGGAACCTCGTTGGTGCCTTCTCACCTGAAAGGCCCGTCTTCCTGGACTATACCAAAATTTGTTCTGGTGTGTCCATCCATTAGGGTTTCTTGCTAAAGTATGGAAGTGGTTTACCATCACCCTTCTTCTGTGCAGTTTGATAATGTGCCATTGCTTTTGTCACCACTGAAATCATCTGCAGTCGCCCTAGTCTTATACTTCCTCTGTCTGATCTGTAATAGGGTTCAAATGACCTTTCTGCTACTGGTGACCTTGGCAGATGTTTAAAACTCCAGGCATCATAGATCTTCCCTGACACATGCAGTCCTTCTCACCCAAACAAGGCACTATATGGTGAGCACTGTGACTGTAGATTTGATCAGATTTAATCTTTCTGAAGAACTACTAAAGGTTCTTGAGTGTTTTGTAGATCTCTCTGTCTGGTCCTGTCTAGAACAGATAAGAACAGCCCAGGACCATTCACCTTAACCGGGCACATCAATAAAATGAATGTAGTTCTGCTTGGCTGTTGTTATTTTCTCAGATGTTACTTTACACTGTACGGTGATTTCAAACATTTCAAACAATATTCTTTGGGTTTCTTCTCTCTTAGGAGATGAGTTTAGCTCTCTGTAGCTCCTCTGTATCTGCTCCTACCTGACTGTGGTGAATCCTTGTCCAGTGTGATAGACCAGACCTCTTCTCTGGCATCTGTAATGTGTCTCTATAATATGCCAGTGTTGACCTGTGATTCTCTTTTTCATCCCAAGTACATGAAAATATCCTACAAAGCATCAACCCACCTCAGCGACAGACCCCGTAAAGACACCAGTAAGAAAGTTGTCTCTGGATGGTGAGAAGTAGCTTGCAGTCCATTTGTCCTTCTAATGATGGGCCCACAGACATTGGTCTAATGTAAACATGACCATATCATTTACTTCTTGATTTTCTTGTCTTTTGCCCACTGAGAGTCTTGTCTCTATTTGGCTTTAATAAAACCCAAGAAACATCAGCCACATTTAATTTACTAATACCTTACTCTTACTTGCAAAACTATAAAAAAGTGTAAAATATACCTGACAGGCATTCAATAAGTAAAATCTACCGTGACAGTGTTTTTGTCATGATGAAACACAGAAATGTAATATTATGCTGATGTTATGAAATTGAAAATATATGTTTATGTTGCCTGTGCATACCTGTAGGTAGACGTACAAAGAGCATTAGATTTGCACTTTGATGAATTGTATGTATAGAGATGTATTCAGGGAAGAGATCATTTGACCCATATGTTTGAAACCGTAGTGTGTGAAATCCACGAAGGATTTTGTAATCTGCTGAACTTTGTGGCCTTGCATTGGATTGCTTGTGTACATCCACCACTCGTTGGGTGCACAGATAAACTGGTAGCAACTGGCCAAACATTTGTGGTATGGACAAAAATCATCGTTCACACAGAGCCAAGGGACAGCTGAGAAGATCTCAGGGGGCTACGGGCTGCTGGGGGAAAATGCACTGATTTTTCTTTCCCAGAGAAGGAAATAGTGAATAGAAATCACTGATGCAGAAAGAGTCTCTCAAAGAGAATGTCAACACGAGATAATAAGAGTTACAAAAACACACAATAGTCACATAGAACAGCTTTAATTCGGTTGGCACTCTTCTGGATGAAAAATTTTCTGAATGGAATTAATAAATTTACAAAACTAAGTTCAATCCCAGCATTGTGGCTGTATGTACAAATTATTCAAAATAAAAGGATTTCATCGCTAAGCTAATTTTGAAAGTAAAGGTGTGAATAATGTGCTTTCTTTATCCTTTTCTTGTACTTTGCTTTTCTCTGACTTGTTGAATGTGGTCTTTGTGCTGCATTTTTGTTTATTCTCTCCTTCAGCGGGAATTTTCTTGTCCCCCAGGACACACACGTCGTTCAGCCGTAGGTTCGGCCCAATTTAGGCCCCTTGATTTTCTCTGCATGCCCGCTTTGTGATGCTGTCCATCACCCCTTAAACCTCGTTGTGAGTGTTTGGTGGCTGTCATGTGTGTGCAGAAGAATGTAACACTTGCATAGTGTCCTTTTTCATCTGAGAAAAGCACTCATTATTGTAGCTTCTGGCTCTCTGTATTTTCAAATTAATTTTGACATTATATTTACTTGTTTTCTAATTAAAGGGGAAGTCAATAATTAGGGGCACTATTTGTGTGGAACAAGAGCATGGTCGTGTTTTGCTATACAGGGCATGCGATCGTGTTTTCATTACTGGGAATGAATGTTTCCCCTGAGGAGGTAATAAAATCCCCTCTTGACATGCCGCATTTACTCTGAATACACGCAGGGGGAAGATCCCTTTGTTTCTCTTTCTGTGAGAGAATCATGACAGGCCGAGGCAAATCGTCTCAGTTATTGGCATTTCTCTTCCCGTGTTTTTACCCTTTTAAAGGATGGGTTTCCACACTTCCACTTCATCTTCTGGAGACGCTGTCATTCCAGAGGTATTTACACTTGACGGCCACGTCTTAACAGACAAAGCCGAAGAAATCGGATTTGTTAAAAAAAAAAACACAAAATTGCAACGGAAGTACGTTTGTTTGATGTTAACGATCAAGACATGAGTGCTCATCCTGACAGTGGCTAAGCCAGTATAGCAAAGCCCACCCGGGCCTTTCTTTTGGTCACACGCAGAGTAGATCTGCCTGAGGAAATCATCTCCCAGAATCCAGTGGGGCATCCCATTCTTATCTTCAATGCGATTTGTCTCAGTTCCACTTAAGCCATTGCTTTTGAAGTCATGTTCCCACAAATGCAACCACGAGCTGGCAGATTAACCACCAAAAGCTTGAGTCATTGGATTGACTGTAATAACCAAGTGACAAACCACTGGCCCCAGGACAAAATTTGTCCGGGAAGGTTAGTGTGATTTTTCTTTACTGAACATGCTTAGTAAGAATAAAATGCTCCAGGTAGAGGTGGAGTATATTTATGACAATGGTCAGGCTGCTCACGTGGTAGTAATTAAAGAAGTTTTGGAAACAGGATCTTCACTAGTCAAATCGTTATTTAGGATTTGTGCAAAGAACTTTGCATCTCCATTCCCATTCCTTTGTGCTCCAACTATATGTTGCACCACTTCTGCGTGTTGTTTGGGGCAGATCGGCAGTGTGGTGCCCATGTCCACAATGGCAGGAGAGCCAGGATCAGACCAGCCGCTGATCTGATGGTCCACCTTAAAGGTCCACCTTAAAGGTTCACCTTAAAACTGAAGCATAGCTGCCAAGGAGCTTCTCCTTCAAATTCAGGAATAAACAACATTTCTGTGCAATAGACAAATCTGATACAGAATTCTGTCATTGTGCATTTAATTGGCTAACATATATATACACATAACATATATATATATATATATATAATTTGTATGTTATAATAGTAATATGTTGTTGTATTAGTATCCTGTTCATGGATTTTGTGCCAGGAACACATGGCAAAGCTACATATCGGTAAAGAAAAGCCTACAAACCTGTGACGTTTTCTGACCCTTGGGGCTGCCCTGTTTGAACAGATAGTGAGAAAAGCCTTATTGTGTAACTTAACATGGCCATGTTTAAAATCACTTACGCTTTTTGTACTTATTTTTTTGCTGTATAGTGTATTTTGAAATGCTGAGTTTTCTAACTGACATTTATCACATTCTCTGTAATGTGTAAATCCTTTGTTCAGAAACTTCCATGTGGACCCTGTTATTATAAAGTATAAAATAGTTGCACCTATGAATGTTTACTTCAAACACACTTCATTTTTACTGTTGTCTTTACTAGTATTTCCCAGTCTGGTCCTCCAAATTTGGACTCACTGGCAGGGACCAACAGTGATCTTACCCATTTCCTTGATAATGAAGAGTCAGGGATTTGCAGTGTGCAGTGCACTTTTGTGTTGTACTCTATAGTATATGATGCTTTTGTGAGGGACATTTTTAATTCAGCATTTATTGTGCTTGTTTTGTCGAGAAACTGAGTGGCGGATTCCTTCTGTCAGTCATTCCGCTGCTCCCAGGACTCACTCATCAATCACCAGCTCCCAACGGCTGTCCTGAAGCTCTCCGCTTGCTTAGCTAGCTAGCATACACAGGCCATCCTGGATGATTGTGTTCATAATGGTCTGTTTATCAGGCATGACGGTCAATCAGTCCCCCAGAGCTACGCGCGCCAAGCCAAGAATCAGGCACCTCGTCACGGTTCTCCAAACCTCAGAGATCAGCAGACTGAAAACTTTTATTGCTGCTTAGAATCGTAATACCTCTTAGCTTCATTAACATGCATTCTACTTAAGCTTTATCATTTTTGAATAGATATGTACGACTATATGGAAAATACAGTAATAGCCATTGCCCTGCTGTCAAGTAATTGCAAAGCCTTTTTGTACTAGTTTCCTTGAGGGTGCTAAAGACCTAATCTTTTATAACTTAGCATAAAAGAATGTTACCTGCAGTTGTAGATGAGTGTTTTGACTAATCACTGCCTTCGCACCTAAATATGTACTGTTGATATTCATGTGTACACCAGAATTCCACATCAAACTGAAGGAAATCAGTCGCACAGAAATGCTGCATTGAATTACTGTAGAGTAATATGTAACTTTTTTTTTTATAAATGAAGGATGTGGGAAAGTGATTCAGTGAGTAGCACTGTTACCTCACACCAACAGGGTTGGGGTTCGGTTATTGAATTTTTGTCTTTGCTGGATGCCTGTGTTTGTGGAGGTTGCATAGTCTCCTACTCCGGCTTTCCAAAAGTCCAAAAGCAAGCAGTCAGGTCAATCTAAACTACCTGTAGTATCCGAGTGAATGTATGGGTGTGTGTGTCCTGCAGTGGTCTGTCATCTCGCTCTATGCGGCCTGTGATAGGCTCCAGCCCCGCCCCCGCCATGGTCCCGGTCAGCCTCAGCAGTCAGTGGATGGATGTGCAAGCGGGGGGTTTACAGACCAAAGTGCCTGAGATTTGTGCATCACCGCAGTAAGGCTGCATGTTGAGAATGGAGTTCGCAGGACAAGGGTCCCATTAATCTTGCTGGCCGTTAGCCAGAGAAAATCCAGCAGTGAATAATTTCTAATATCAGCGCCAGGGTGTTTGTGAGCAGCCTGACTTAATAACATGCACCACGGAGCAGACACCTTAATATAAAGTGACTCTTTGGCTTCTACATGTGTGGCTGTGAAGCGATTCTCATTTGGCCAAACTACCGATTACTATGCCTAAAAATAAAACATTCCCACAAATGTTCTGACCACATATTACACATATTATCATGACTATGAGTCAAGATTTTTTTTTCATGGACCTCTACACTAGCATTTGGGAAGTCTTCAGATCTGTTTTGTAAGCACTAGTTCTGTGGAGCTCTTACCTGTTGGGTCACCATCACTGACAGACCCTATCAGGAGATTGTGGTTAATTATCCTGTAGGTTTTCTGTGGATGCCTGAAGTCATTTGTAAACCACTGGGTTTTTATGTAAAGGTGGTCCCACTTATCTCTGCTCCTCTCTTTGACATTACCCTTCTGTTATTTGGATCATCATTCATAAAATTCATATACAACCCAAAAAGACCCACTTCCAGCTGTGAACGTCTACCGAATTGGCTTGTTTTGAGTCATTTTGCGTTAACTCTGTAGCCTTTTTCAGTTCTGCGGTCCGATGACAGAATTCGTGTCCCTGAGATCTCACAGCATCACTGTGACATAGACTTTATGCTCCATAGGGGCAGCAGTTAAACGAAGGGAGGAGATTTCATCTCTCTTGGGATTCTCCTGCATACCAGGTCAAAATGAAAATGAGTTTATTCTTAGTTGGGAAGGTCCATGAAATTACAGGCTTCGGATTTCAAAGTCTTTGTTTTAACGCAGCCTGCAGCTCTACCTCATAACTTACACTGGATTGGTTAAAAGGTGATCCAGCCTATTCCGATGAGTGATTCCCCAATGAGGAGGAAGCGTGAGCGTGTGTTGGGGTGGCTTCGCCCGCCCCTGCTGCCGCAGAACGAGCCTCCTTCCAGACGGGCACTTACCCAGAATGCCGCTTTGTTGTAGCATCATGTCTGACAGGTCGTGTAACAAGAAAAATTCGACGGACTTCGCTAATCCGAGACATTTCTGTAGCTCAGCTCGGGTCCAAGTATGTAAGAGGAGTTTCTCTGTAAAAAAGGTTTGGCCCCTTACGTGTAGAAGCACGCAAAGCTAAGGTATTGTATCGTGCATCAAGATTATGGTTTTCTGGGAAAGGAGCTGTTGTATTTCAGGTAAGGTCTTGGCTGCCCCCTAAATAAATGGGGTTCAAGGGATGGCGTGCTAACATTGACTGTTTCGTTTTTACACATTCGGTATCCATCTAGATTCCCTTCAGGTAATGAGTGGATGACATGATTCTCATTCAAACGAGGTGGGCGGTGAGTAGCTTAGTGGGCTAAGTCTCTATACTAGTGAGCAGATAATTGCCGATTCGAGTCCCAGCCTCTGCAGAGCAGTCACATGTCTGTGGGTCCTTAAGCGAGGCCCTTAACCCCCAACTCCAGGGGTGCTGCACGTCAGCTGACTCTACGCTGCGACCCCCCCAATCGATGGATAGTAAGATTGGGTCGGCAAAGAGAAACATTCCATTGTACCTGTACTTGTGCAAATGGCAAATAAAGCAAGTTTGTTTGTTTAAAAAATGTTTTGTGATATTAACCAGACTCCATGGCTAGAATATTATTTGCTTATTGGCAAACATTTGATTGAAATGGAATCTTTTGGAACTGGACAGTGTAATTGTTGTATCTCATTATGCCCATGATAACAGGGTGATTGGCAGCACTTTTGAGTCATAGATTCTTGCTGTTGTTAATGAAACTTTCCATCATTAATGTGTCACATTTAGATGTGACTGTGTCACGTGATGTGATTGAGTGCACTAGTACAGGTGTAGCCATTAGTTTTGGTGTTTTGTAGTGTACTTAGTCGCACTGCAAAATAAATATACTTGAGGATACTTCAGATTAAGCAATTTATGTAAGGTGTTATCCCAGATAATTTAAGGTGAAATGAGTATGAGAAATGTGGTCAAAAATTTTATGCATAATTTGAAATATCCCACAGTCAAGGTGTTATTTGTAGTTTTGGTGCTGATAGTACACATTTGCTATAGAAATGTTTATTGTATAATCTTTCTCAAAATGGCTTTTGCTACACTTAATTAATTTATTATGTGGTGAGATTTTTTTTTTGCTGTAGTTTTATGTTAATTACCCATTTTAGAAAGGAAGAAGTCCGATTTCAAGATATGGAGGAAAGGCACTATATTTTTAAATGGACATACGTATTTGCGACTGGCGGGCTAGTTTTAGGGTAATGCAGTGGTGGCCAATCTTATCTGCAAAGAGCTGGTGTGTATGCAGGTTTTTGGGATAACCTGTAGGTCAGCTGTTGGAACCCAGGTGTGAGGACTCTTCAGCCACTCAGTCCTCTAATTAGTAATATGATTAGGGAGCTGCAGCGAAAAACCCGCACACACAGCATCCCTTTGCAGATAAGACTGGCCACCCCTGGGGTAATGGAAACAATAATGGAAAATGGTGCAATATAAGGCCATGGCTGTTTCTGGCCACCAGGGGGCAGTGTTGTTGTAAAGAGGAAGCTTGCAGCCAATCACAGAGTCTATGTGAGGATGCAAGATGCTGTCCTGAGAGTTTGTGGGAGCACTAGTCACCAAAGTGATTGTGTGCATTGTGCCTTGTCCTGTCGTAGTGCACGTCAGGCTCATTATGCTAAACGCACGGCTCTCCGCGCATGACAGAATGGTGCCTGGGGTTGACACGGAGTTTCTCATTCATGTTGACGGACGTTAGATGTCGGGGATGTGACAGCTACTCTGAAGAACCTTCATCCAGGGAGCTGACAGAAAGCTTCAATGAAAACAAAGCGAGTTTTTGTGGAACGGGACTCTGTGGTCGTGGTCATCAAAGGCCCCCCCCCCCCAATTAAACCATGCTCAAGAGGCTTCACCAGGGGTGGGGGTCGCATTCAGAGTGACAAGGTGACCTCCATTCACACCTTCCAATGGGCTGGGGGGCGCGAGCAGCACCCTAATAGCTCTGGTGTCTCCTTCCCGCGTCGCTCTGCTTTCTCTCCTCTCCTTATAGTAATTACAGTCCCGTATCAGTTCAGGAGAAGCCATCGTGCCCCCTGCCAACCCAGGGGGCTCCACACGCCCGACTGTAGACCTCATTCCCTGGCTTGCCTAATTGCTGCACAGCTGACGAACCCCCCACCCCCCTATCTCACGCGCATTCGCCCTGTCAGGAACCTGCAACGTTTCCACCTGTCCGACGGACAAATGCGATGTCGCAGGGAACAAATGGGGACCTTATGTCCGTCTCACTTGATTAACGTGATTAAACATTTATGAGAGCCTGTAGAAATTCGGGGGGGGGGGGGGGGGGGGACGTCCTTCTTTAAAGTGCAATTTGCTGATAAGTATTGCCGCCTTTATCTGAAGGAGGGGCTGGATGCTTTCATTCGCTGCCTCCCCAGCCTGCTACTTTATAAGTGCCCTGTCTTATCGCCAGCCTTCATCATGGTTAGATCTCCATGGCGCCCAAGACGGTGGCTTGTGGATTGCATGCGTTGAGAGCTGGATGGAGGTATGGCATGTTGCCTTAGGTTTGTTGGACCAGTGCCTACCTGTGACAAGTGGTGTCCCATGCGTGCGTGTGAGGGCAGTGGTCAGCAGGTTAGGCTTCTGTGCCTGTAATCGGAAGGTCACCTCTGCTTGGCTGAGTGGCCATACCACCGTTGGGCTGTTGAGCAAGGTCCCATGATGCTGGATGGCAGCTGACCCTGTGCTCAGCCCTCAAGCTTTGCTCTAACCTCCATATAGGTGTATCTTTTAAAATGGAGAGCATGATGGGATATGTGAAAAAACACATTGTAATATACCTGTACTTGTACAAATGAACCAAATGAAGCATAATTTCTAAAAGCACCCTCTGTGTGCAGTGCCATGGCAGGCCTGGCCTGGGGAGTAACACTGCTCGTTGTAGGCCCTCTGTGCGTAGTGCGGTGGCAGGCCTGGCTTGGGGAGCGACACAGCTCACCATAGGCCTCTGTGTCCAGTGCTGTGGCAGGCCTGGCCCGGGGAGCGACACCACTCACCATAGGCCTCTGTGTCCAGTGCTGTGGCAGGCCTGGCCTGGGGAGCGACACCTCTCACCATAGGCCTCTGTGTCCAGTGCTGTGGCAGGCCTGACCTGGGGAGTGACACTGCTCACCCCAGGCCTCTGTATCCAGTGCTGTGGCAAGCCTGGCCTGAGGAGTGACACCTCTCACCATAGGCCTCTGTGTCCAGTGCTGTGGCAGGCTTGACCTGGGGAGCGACACTGCTCACCCCAGGCCTCTGTGTCCAATGCTGTGGCAGGCCTGGCCTGAGGAGTGACACCGCTCGCTGTAATGAGCCATTTCAGGCTGCACATTACAGGCACTTCCTGCAGGAGAGTGCAGTGTTTCCTGTCCACGCCATACTGATGGAAACTCGTGCATTTTCCCATGACGCTGACCAAGCATGGAGAACAGTTTGTACTGAACGAGGGCTGCTATTTATACCTCCTCTTCACTAAAACATGCAAAGCTGAACACTGCCGCCCCCCACCCCCCTAAGCCCGAAGCGATCCATGCTCTGTGTCATTGTGTTTTTCTGTGAAGCACCTTCATGGCCACCGTCCAAAGTCTGAGGGCTCTGGAGAATGGGTGACCCTAGGTCAGCTCCGCGGCGTGAGCGAATGTGCTGGCGTCTCGTCCGAGGCTCACGCCTCCCCTTCCCGGGGTGGGACCTGGAATCCTGCCACTCTGATTGGGTAACTGGTTATTGAAAGCAGATCGACAGAAGAAAACAGCCTCGTGATTTAGCACCCTGTGAAGTTGTCACAATTTGCTCTTGAAAATGCTTCTGGTGCCCTGCCATGACATTTTATTTTCTTAGCAGATGCTTTCAAGTGACGCACATTTTGCGCCTAGGGCCCAGCAGTAAAAATCACTTTGCAGCTCGCGGGATTTGAACCTGCAACCTTCTGATCATAGACACAGCATCCTGACCCAATGCACTATACGCCGCTAGTGGGAATCTGGTTGGCTCTCTTGATTGATGGAAGACAGATGCTAATCGTATGCAAATGGGCTGTCTTTAGGGTCTCGATGTTGCGATTCCATTCCATAGTGGAAACACTCCCACGCTGAATAACGATGTTTTGAATGCCTTGGGTATCTTGCTGCACGCTGTAGAGTTTCTCAAACCCCCCCGCCCACAGCGAGAGGACAGAGCCTCTTTATTACTCCCCCCCCCAAACCCGCAACACTTTTTTTGCCCTGTCACATAGCCTCAAATAAATGTGTCTAATTCAAATGTTTTCATTTTTGTATTTAGCGTGGATACAAAGGGAAGCCAGTGAGGAGAGGCTTGGGGGGATTCATTAAGTTACCCCCCCACCCTGGACCAGACCATTTGGGGGGGGGGGGAGTGACCCGTCTGGCCCTTCTGTGTCCTCCAGCCCTGCCTGTGTTTCCTCCATCCTCCCCCCATTGTGTCAGAAACAGTGGTGAACCAGTATTGCCTCCCGGAACCAATCGATTTGGACTCCCCTTGGTGTTCCTCCCCCCGCACCCTGGGGTTGTCCGGCCCATGGGTATTTTTTTTACGAAACAGCCATTTTCCTCGCCATAGAGTGCCCCCCAACAAACTTTGATTTATGACTATCCGAGCCCGCGATCCGGGGCAGCTAGACCCACATTTTGTGTGGGAAAAACCACATGAATGCCTGCATTTCAGCTCGATGCAGAATGTGGGCGTGTCTGCAGAATATGGGCGGGGCTTGGGGCTTGTTGTTTTCAATTAACTCCACCCTTAACTATGCTGCGAAAGGTAGAAAAATAAACATGAGCATAGATGTTAACGTTATATTCCTTTGTATCAAGCAACAGTTCCATCCTAATTATTGACTAATGAGCTTGTTTTATTAAGCTTTTGTTTCACTTAAGTGAACTTTCATGAATTCACCTTTTTAAATGAATTTTACATTAACTCAGCAAAGCTTAGGCCTGTGATCGAAAGGTTGCAGGTTTGAATCCCATGCTTGGCAAAGTAGCAACATCTTCATTGGGCCCCTGAACAAGGCCTTTAGCTGGATGGACAGCTACACTTTGCTCTCACCTTTTTAGGTGTGCAGGACTTTACTGGGATTAAAAATGGCCCCTGGACCACTCAGGGGTCCCCATCAATAGGGGTCTGGGGGGAGGGGATGGGATGGGATGGTGCAAACCCATCGGTGGGGAAAAAACAGGAGATAACCCGGTATGCTGTATGGCCAGTCCAGCCCTGTGTTTGTGTATGAGAGCAAGATGGGATACGTGAAAGAAAAAAAACACATTCCTATGTGCTTGTGCAAATGGCAAATTAAGCTTCATTTCATTTCACAAGTTGGAAGGGATCAGAGATCCAGGTGGTCTGAACGGTGATGCATTTTAATGTTTATCAAGTTCAGTTTATAAATAGTGTGGGGGGGGGGGAGTCGACACAGCGTTTATGCCTGAGATCCCCCCCGGTGTGCCGGTGTGTTTACCTCATGCCGTGATGACAGGCTCATTATTCCCCTCATAACCTGACGGTAAATGGCTGCCAGAGGCCCAGCCCCCTCTGCTCTTGTCGTGTTTAATAAGGGCGCTGGTCGGGAAGCCGCCTCTGCTTTCTTGGCACAGTCGCTGGAAAAGGCTCCCCGTTCTGTCAATGATCAACGGGGAGGTTATGTATCACGCGGCCGTGCTGGGCAGCGGTTAACCTTTGACCTTTGCAGATGGGCACCAGGAAAAAAAAATTAAAAAAAGAAAAACTGCAGAGGAAAGAAAAACATCCCCTTAGGCGCCCCCCCAAAAAAGAAAAAAAAAAGAAAAAGAAAAGTCAGGATGAATCCCTCAAAGTGAGCACTTTTTTTTGGGCCTTTCCCTTCTAACAATGGGAGTTCAGGAAATATGTCAGGAGCAGGCCCCGGTCGCCAGACCCTCCCTCTTTGAGGGGGTCACTGCAGATCTCCGGGAAGGCGGGGGCCAGACTGGTCCGGACGAGCTCGGCCAGCAGGCACCACATCTTCTGCATTGCCATCGAGCTGTCTGGGTCAGGAGGGAGCGACCTGAACCGGGTGGCCGGCTCTATCTCCGCGATGTCCCTCTGGCTGGTGAGTGCAGCTCTGTGACACATCGACGCCGTGTGGAGAAACACGGGTGCGAGGCAGGGGAAGGAGCAGCCTGCCATGATGGCACCTTTTATAATCCTGCCAAAAAACAGTGACCGCACCAGAGTGAAAGTGATTTGTGAGCTAATGGAGTCACGCGGCTACTTGAAACATTTCGCCTTTAAAGTCTATCTTATTCTAAAGAGCCAGACCTGGTTATAACATAAGAACAGGCAGCCTCATTTCTGATGAAACTCCCGATGTACGCAGCTAAATAATTTATCCCGTCGCTGCCATAATATTAAAATATTGAAAAGAAAAAGCATCGCTCAAACTAATTTGTAGAAAATGCTGGTTTTTAAATGTTTCATAAGACAATGTTTATTTTAGAGTTACACGTAGTTTTAATGACAGTGTACGTCAAGTTGAATAGTGCCTTTGCCCATACACAGGCAGTGTTGTGTGTGCCGTAACCCAGCTTTCTAGAGCGATTCCGACCCCAACATGCTAGTGAGGTTTTTTCCGTGAAACCGTCAGCAGTAACAGTGTAAGGCCTCAAGCAAATGTTGACTTTCTCGGCAGAACATTATATCCGTTGTGTCCTCTGTGTTATGACAATGAAACCTATTTCCTAGGAGACACCATCCATTACTCAGGGTGAAATGTTTTATTGCTGAAGCTTACTTAATAAGCTTATTAGAAGCAAGGCTGTCAAGGTAGCCTACAGGGATCTATTTTATGCCAAAAGGAAGGGCATTTTAAGGGGGACTTCGTCTTGTAAAGACAGTTGAACTTGTCTTTTATTGCACCGCCTACGTATGTAATTATACTTTTCTGCAAGAGCTTAAATGATGCAATTATAGTAATTATAAGACAAAAGTCGTGTATTTCTGATTTCTGAGAATGTACTTACACATGTCTCAACGATGCAAATTACGTTCATTTAATTGTCACTAATAACATAACTACAGAATTCAAACGTGAAAGCGGTGGTTAGCGCGTTGTGTTGCTGTTATTCTCAGTGATTTTTGTTCCTTGCAGGGAGATTTGAGGCAAATACTCAGTGACCACAGAATGTTTTTGGGTAATTCTCTGCTGCTTGCAGGTGCTGAGTAGCATGACGTAAGACTTCTGTAAACACAAAGGTAGCACAGTGCTGGACATTAATAATTGAAATAATTTATTTAGGGGGCGGCATGGTGGTGCAGTGGTTAGCACTGTTGCCTCGCACCTCTGGGACCTGGGTTTGAGTCTCCACCTGGGTCACATGTGTGTGGAGTTTGCATGTTCTCCCCGTGTCATCGTGGGGTTTCCTCTGGGTACTCCAGTTTACCCCCACAGTCCAAAGACATGCTGAGGCTAATTGGCGTTGCTAAATTGCCCTTAGGTGTGAATGGTGTGTGAGTGTGCCCTGCGATGGGCTGGCCCCCCATTCAGGGTTGTTCCATGCCCATTGCTTCCAGGATAGGCTCCAGACCCCCCACAAGCCAGTAGGATAAGCAGGTTGGACAATGGATGGATAATTAATCTAGCAGATGAATTTATTGAAAGTGACATACAATTGAGGGGGCAAGGTCATACAGCCCAGCTGCTGAGCCACACGCTGCCCCCCCCCAAGTTTTATTTATGAGAAGGTTCTGTGAATTTTAGCACTGAAAAGATGGACATCTTGATATGTCTCTTTAAGCTCGGAGTTGTAGCCTCTGAAGTAGATGATCTGGTTTCTTTATCACCTGAGCCATAGACGAATGGACAACTGGGTAAAACAACAAACGTAATGTTTTGGAGGCTTGTTCTTGGTCTTTTCCCCTGTTTCTTTTCAGCCTAGAATGGCAAATGAATCCATTATCGATCCCTCATAATGGCCACGTCAGCTTGGGAGGGGTGAAGACTCGGATACGCTGCCATTCATGCGTGTTGCGTGTTTGCAGGAGATTGCGTTTTTGCAATTCTGCTCCCAGCCGACTGCACTGTGCTGAGAGGGACTGAATGCCAGCTGCATGGTCCCAGTGCCCTACTGTGGAATGCACATTGCTTTCACTACTCTGCCTTAAATTAGCCAGTGGTAATTCTTGAATGTTCATCCATTCCGTACCATTTATCCAGTACAGGGTCTGGATGAACATAGGTGAGTCTGGATGAGAGGGGGCCACCCTGAATAGGATGCTGTATCACCACTGCTGTATCACCACTTATATCTTTGTGGGGACTCTCCATTCATTTCTATGTGGAAAACTCTAATTCCAACATGACGACCTTAACTCCTACCCAGCCCTGACCTTATCCATAGGTAACCAGACAAAATTCGAGACTTTTGGCATTTTTACTTTTTTGATTGCATTCACAGATCTTTATGAAGACATGAAAAATGGTCTCTACAACGTGAAAAAAAAAAAAAACACACACACACACACACACGATACAGATACTGGTGCTCTGAAACACATGTTTTTGAACTGTGGGAGGAATCCCACACACATGCAAGATGAACATGCTTAACTCCTGAAACATGGAAGCGCGGCTGGGATTTAAACCCCTTCCCCATAGGTGTGACACACCGTTTCTCGCTGAGCCAAAATACCAGCCCGTTTGGTCAATGTTCAGTCCTCATTAGTTCCAACTTGCCTTCACACAGCCTCCTCTGAAATCCTATCCCACCCTGTTGGACACAATATTTATTTTTCAAACTTCACTCTGAAAGCATTTTTTGGTAATTTGGTTAATATTGCTGGAAAAATATTTGATCTGCATCCCATTTCAAGAGGAACCAGATGGATTAGGGTGAAGTATTATAGATTAAAGATCCATATTTTCACTGTCTGCTTTTTCTCATCTTCCCGATAAGGCTTTAAGCCACAAAATAGCTGGAAATTGAGGATGAGGTGGCCAGGACGGGAGATGCATTGGCCAAACAGGGCCTCAGAGCTGTTTTCTTGCTGTGTGACTCCCTGGGATGGCTTTTTGTTACTGGGTTTCCAGAACATTCTTGGTCACGGTGTCTACCGAGCTCTCTGGGTGTCCATTTAGCCTGCTTTAGGCAATCGGGCGTGCCTTCAAATCCTCATCTCACCAGAGGTTAAACCACTGATACAGGCATGCTTAAAGAGGTTTCGGATCACAATAGTTCACCATCGTCCACTTTGGAAGCCAGACATCCAGGAAACAAAAATGCACAAAAATCAGCATTTGCTGAAAGATTTCAGATTCATTTGTAGTGACCTTCTCTGTGCTTGGATGAATGTTCCAGGATGGTAATAAGACTCATTTTAATGGAGTTATTTCTGAAAATGTATTTAAAAAAGGTTCTTTTTTATTACAAAATAAAGGACAGGACTTTGAGATGTAATGAAGCAATTACTGTATTGGTGTTTTCGGCAGTTTCTGGCTGATGGAGAGTTCATGTGCCTGACAGGACAATCACGGCTTGTTGTGTTTTTTTTTCACTCTCCCTGTGGCACGCGATGCGTGTTTTGTGGGCACTGAGGCGGATAATACATTTCAGAGATGGATGCGGTGCTGATGACCTTGCGAGGAGGCCCGTAGCTGAAGTGCGGAGTGACTTTAGTGCCAAGGCAGTGTAATAAACTAAATGGGGAGGAAGATGGCAAGGTCTGCACGGCATCTCGGGGCAAGAGGCAGCCCCCCCCCTCCACTCCACCCTGCCGCAATGTCCGTCTGACTCTCCCACTCCCCGCCTCTGTGTCCCAGGTAGGAGATTCCTGTCGACTTCCAGAAAAACAGTGGCAGTGGGGTCGTGTTATATCGTCCACTGAGCTTTCTCCTGAGTCCGCTTTGCACCGTTTGCTCATATTCTGTGTATTTATGCATTTATTTAGAAATCCACGTTGACGATCTTCGTTGAGCGGACAGGTCAATGTCATGTGGCAGCACGTGACTCCAGGGCCCCAGAAGAGCGCCCCCCGCCCGCCATATCGCGTAGTGCGTTTCCCTTTTTGGAGTCGGCCTCGGTGGCCGATTTTGAGTCGTTTCTCAGCGCGCTGCGGCACCTTAAAATAGTTCAAAGTGACTCTTGGAGGTAAGGGGGGGGGGGGGGGGGGCTGGATTCCTTGAGTCCCTCCAAGGTGATTACCCCTCCCCCCACCTCTGCAGCTGACTTTGGTGAAAGGGGGAGGGGATTCGCCAGGCCGCAGAGGCCCCCCAGGCCCGGCCTCCGGGTCTGGCAGCGAGTGGCTGCGTCACCACTATAAACTTAATGGGATTAGCTATCTCTGAAGGCTTGAAGTGCTCCCTTGGCAGCTGCACCCTGGCACCATGTTCTATGGCAGATACGAGCCCCCCCCCCCCCGCATTGATGTGCTGCACTGTCCAGGGGGCAGATTGATGCCCCCCATTGGAGGGGCTTTTCTGTAAACACTGGAGAGACAGAGACGGTGGGAACGTGTTTACATTCCAGCGTACAGGAACAGCACGTGGCCCCCCCATACCTCGCTCTGCCGCGACATGCCGTGGTGGCATGCCATCCCCCATGGTGCATGGGTTTATCATGCGTCCCTCACCACCCCCCCCACCCCGAAAAAGACGACAACCGCACAGGGCTGGGAGTCCGTGATGACGGTCAGCTGTCAGTGGCTCTCTGTGCCTTCAAACACCCCCCCCCCCCCCCCGCAGAGCTGCCGTGACAATGCTGCCTGTTGAGTGACGGACAGGGGCAGCTTACCGGTCCTCCCTTTCAGGAGGCCGAACCCCATTCTCCCAGTCAGGGGATTGAGTCTGAGGGTGTTCATCAAGCGGCAGAGGTTAGCCATGGAGTCACAGAGCGGAGACCTCTTGACCCCCCCTCTTCCCCCCCCCCCCCCCCCCACCATGAAAGGCTGAAAGCAGAGATGAAGCCAGCATGCTTTCATGAGCTTGGCTCATTCATTAAGACCTTTAAAGTGCCACGTATGAGCTTTTAAAGACTCTTTTTACCAGTGACACTGCCGGGCCCAAGGTGATCACGGGTCTTGCCGTCAAGTGACAGTCATGTTACTCATGCAGGTTGACGGGATCGTCCCCCGATGAAGCCTGCTATTCTACGACCCATCAGCTCTTTGTCGGACAGTTTTCAGGTAGAACGGTACTCAAGGAGACAGTCTCCCTAATGCTTTGATGACCCCCCCCCCCCCCCATGCACCCGGGGTCCCAGATGGGAGGAAGCGGGCTGGACACTTCGTGCTTTTGTTTGGCCTGCTGCCTTTGTCGGGCCCTTTCAGCCCTGGCTCTGAAGTCCTCAATTTGGGAACAAAAGGCAGCCAATTACACTGCACTGAGTAGAGAGCGCATCTAACCATCCCCCCGGCTAATCCTCCTCCACCAGCCTCAGCCTTTCTGCTGCGCTCCCTCCCTGCCTGCTCCTCTGCATTGGAAGCCTTTCAATGATTTCTAGGAGGTGGGGGAGTTTTAAATACCCTTTAATGTGCATTTGTTTGTGCAAGGTGACCCTGTCCAGGGATTCTTGTCCTGCTCACATATCATAACTACCTCCTAACTTTCATTTTTTAAGTGCTTTGGTGCAGTCGGATATTCCTCACTACTATGATCTCACGTCCCTGTAGTTTTTATCGCTCCACTGTGTCCGTCATTCAGAGCAGTTTCCTCTGATGAAGAGTTTGGGTTTTTCAGCTTTCCTAAGCTTCCTTCTGAGGCTGGAAAATGCTCCAGCTTAGCCTGCCCAGGGAAACCATCTGACGGAGGTGGAAAGTTCAAGTCCGGAAAGTACAAATCCAGACCAAGATTTTGTTCCAACCAACCAGTTAAGTATAAATAGTCACAGTCACAGAGCACTCAACTGGTTGGTTGAAACAAAACCTTGGTCTGGATTCGTACTTTCTAGACCTGAACTTTCCACCTCTGCCATCTGACTCTCTGAATCTGAGGGGTGGCATTCCAGACCCCCCTGCATCTCCGAGCTGCATTTTCCCTCCTGTTTTTGCTGGTCAGCTGCGCCGTTTTATGCCTGCTCCCAGAAGTGGCGCATTTCGCTCCCTTCTCTGGCCTACCTACCTCTGCTTCTCCTGTTCCAGTCCAGCTCAGGAAGGAGCTTCAGGAAACAGCTGCTCTTCCTCCCGCTTGAAATGGCCATTCAAGCACCGGCACAATTTCCCCGTCCGGAGAAACGCAGAAATGGGAGCTGTCCCTGAGCTGCATGGCTGCCTGTGACACTTACTGTACGCATTTTTCAGACCTCCCAGTCCCCTAAGGTGAACATTATACAATACAGAATCTCGTTCCAGAAAATAGCATTATGAATCACGGACATCACGATCGGGGCTTTGATGTGAAACTGTCACATGAATGCAGCTGGTTCTGAACGTCTCACTGTTTTCTTTTGGCAGAATCGTGCATTATCTGGCTCATCCCTGTTCCCTCTTTCTCGTGTGAAGTTATCAAAAGAAGGGATCTATCCTTTTAGGACAGGGATTTGTGAACACGGTCTTGTAGGACGCATCTATAAACCATTCTCCATAGCAACTCTATAACATACGTTTGTCGGGAACACGTGGGAGACGTTAACATCATCAGAATCCTGCAATGTATGTTGGGGGGGGGTAGTCAGCTGACTGGGCTATTTCATGATCCATGTTAGAGTAGGAGAAGGCCTGCCAAAATGCAGAGGGCCGCGGTGAATGTGCCTGGAGCGGCTAATGCAGAAGCAGAATGCTTATGGCTATTTCTACAACTACGATAATGTAATTACAATAGGATCTGGCTACAGTTTGGAAGGAATTGACTTGCTTTGCTTGAAATAGCATCAGTTCTCTGCTGTTGGGCACTGGGGGAGGGGGGGGGGGCAGTGAGAGTCCTGCCCACCTGGCCTGGTGGGTGGGGGGGGGGGGGAGACCTGAATCTGACTCCAGCCTTCCTTCCTACTGCCTACACATGTGGGGGAGCAACATCAACTCTCTTACCCATTAGCAAATGCTATTCTGTACTATTAACTGTATGTTTGGAGGTTAATTATCAAGCGGAACGGGCTATTGTGATTACACGCAGTGATAATTAAATGGCCGGTTCCAGTTGGTCCCGACGGATTGTAGCATGGGCTCCGTGGATCATGAACTGCTGTCCTGAAGCCGAGCGTTCTTCATGCATGACAGGAATCTGGCTGAGACTGCCTTTACATATATTCTTATATCCCCAAATTATCTCTCTCTCACCATAGGAGACACTGATGTTTCTTCCCCTCTCTATTGCTGGTCTTACTTACCAGCAGATTTCACTGGCATATTCCACCAAGAGCTATCGAAGGCATATTGGCTCGAAGTCAGAACTTCTTGCTCAAACAATACAACGTCTTGTGCGCGCAAAAGCAAGCGTACAAACAAGGATACAGATGTGAAATATTTAAATGTATAACACACCTTCCACATTGTTATTTGGAAATTACTGGCATGATCATCAACAGGTCTGTATCTCTGTTCTCCAAGCTGAAGAGAAATACAATCTAGCGTGACTGTCTCAGGCCCCACCCACTTTGACAGACCCACCCGACAGCCAATCAGATCCATGCATCCCAAGTGCTGGCCCTGATTCTGGTCCTCGCATAGACCAGCATGTTTCCCCTACAGCTGCTGCCCCCATTTCCGTGAATGGTCGGGGAAGGTGTTTCTTTTGTTACCGAGAGGGGGGAGTGCTTGCCTTCAGTTCTGCTGGCGTCGCACTGCTGTTTGGGGCTTCATCAGACGCTCGCTGGCCCCCTGCATGCCGTTTCCAGACTGTCTGATCTCCTTCTGTTGGATCTGTGCTGTATTTTTGTTACATTCTCGGCATTTTTCTGACAGCTGTACAGTGTGTATAGTGGTGTGTGGTAAAACAAATAGAATGCATTTGCATTGAGTTCCATCATGCTAACTCCTGGGGGCTCAGTTAGGTTTTTATTTGAGTCTGTTTTTTTTTTTTTTATTAATTTTTTGGCAGAACCTTCCGGGGTTTTATCCCTGAAAACGGCTGACAGGATGGGGAAGCGGTCCACCCATGCCATTATCTGCTGAAAAGTTTACACACCGTATGCCCCCCCCCCCCCCCCCTCCCATTTCCTTCTAACGTGGAAAACAATGTGGTTTTTGGCAGGCGGGGTGGGGGGGTGGCTGGGGGGGGGGTGCTCCGTGACCAGGTTACATCTCCAGGTGTTCGGGTTTGGCAGGGATTTTGTTTATGCTGGGGGGGTTGCAGCAGATTGAGATTCAGATGGAGATCATTTTGCCCTGAGCAGGTAGGACATGAAAGCGCACAGATGAGGCGTCACATAAACACACGTGTGGCTCTGATCCATAGTCCTGCTGTGTCTGAACCTATTTGTTCTGAAGGACCTTGAATTGTTGACATGCCATCTTCTGCTTGGGATGATCGGGAGTGAAGTGGACTGTCTCCTGAGCTCTGCAGCCTTCTGCCTCATGCCCCTAACCTCTCCTTTCTTCCAGAGCTGGGAGTTTGGCAATGGAACAAATTTTACTGGAGGTGGGCCACAATAGCCGGCCACTCTCCCGTCCTTCAATCTGTGCCGCATCCCACAGAAAATCATAAGGGTTAAGTGTAGTTCTGCAGGATTAAAAATCATCCTTCTGGCAATTTCTCCAGTACCGCTAAGCATGCTGGCACGTGCATCTTATCTTTTATCCGTCTGATATTCTATCTTGAGATTATAAAGTGTGGGACATTTCAGCGTCTCCCCGAGGAGAAGCAGCCGTGAATAACAGTGTTTGGAGCCTCTGACATTCGGCTGTAAAAGCCATTGTTTCCATTGCTTGAAATATTAGCCTGTTGCATTGTGAACGTGATTTTCAGCGACTCCCGTAGGTGCTATTAACCCGAGCTTTTGAGGCGTCATACAGAACATCACCCGAGAGAAGCCTGAGCAAAATGCAGGAATGCCGACTCTTTGATTAATTTGATGTATTTGTTTCGCGCACCTCTAACTGGCTGAACTCTGCACCAACAACGTATAATAATAATATGCAGCCATTACTGAGACCCATTAAGGAAAGACACTGCGCCGTCTCTTTTTTTCCTTTTAGGTCAATATAAACATTAAGCTAATTTTCATTACAGCTTGGGTCGATGTGTGTGACAGCTCTGAGGAAAGACGTCTCATGTCTCTGTGAAGTGATTTCCAGCACGACTAATCGCCACATGCCGCAGAGATTTGGTATTTCGAGCACCGCTCGGTTTGCATTTGTTATTCAGCTTGCGGGAGAACATAATGATTTGGTCAATATCTGTCTACATTGACCGCAGGGACCATTATTCTTAATGTGTGCTCGGTTCAGTGCTCTCCGGGGAAGGGGAGCAATCCGCCACTGGATGCTACGTTACGATTGTCTGACAGTCTCTATTAGATTCCCTCCATCTCTGTGTGGAGCGCGCACCGTCTCGGGTAATTAGCATTCCGCAGCGTGAGCGCGTGCCCCCCTTTTTTATAATCCCGTTCTGTGATGCGCGCTCGCCGGTGGCGCGGACGAGACTCCCGCTGAAGCGTGGCGAGTCTGCAGCAAGTGCTCGCACGTCGCCGCGCGGTAGTCGCGTTGGCACGGGGGCGCCGATCTGGGCTGCGGATGCGTCCCGCGCTGCCGGCGACCCAGTTCCGCGCGGTCCGATCACGGCAGGGAGCCGGCGGCACTCACCTGGCAGCCGCATGCAGAGGCTCCTGCCGATCCTGCGGTCTGAAACCGCTTTGTTCCCCCCCTCCCGCCCTGCATGCTCTCTCCCCCGAGTGGCTATCGTACTGTTCCTCACATTCTGACTTCCCCCGCACCCCCTCCTCTTCATTGCACGCGCCAGCCCCCCCCCCCCCCCCCCTCCACATACACACACACACACACACACATACACACGCAGAGAGAGAGAGCTCCTGCTCCACCTCCTTTGGTACTGCAGCATCCAGCTTCCAAGCAGCGAGCAGCAAGGAGGCGTAGGATCGCGAGCCGCTGGACGGCCAGTGGGCTGACCGGCACTTCGCCACGTGTCGGGGATCCCGGCGGCGGCAGAAGAGGCGCTCTAAGGGATGATTGACGCCCCGAGCGGGAAGAACGCCTCTCTGTGAAAAAAAGCCAGGGGGGGGGGGTGGAGGGGGGGGGTCTGGGTTCGGACGCCGTGCCGCATGCCTCAGGGGGAGGGGACATTCGCTTCTGCTCCGTAGGACAGAGCCGGTGGCCTCTGGTGCCGGTCCGGCAGGGAGGTTGCGATGGCCCGGCTCAGCTGGTGTCTGGCTGCCGTCGTCAGCTGGGGCAAGTTCTTCTTCTCCTGCTTCTTCCCGCTGAGGGCCACCAGGAGGGACCAGGTAGGTGCCGTGTCCAAGCCGTCTCCCACGCGTGTCCGCACTGGGTCACCTTGCGTGTCCGTGGCGGTTCGGCAAAGCCCCCCTCTTTCCCACAAGCTTCCCCAGCTTGCTGATTTCCCCCCCGCCTCTTGCCCGTCCTCATGCTTCTCGCAGGTGCGTGTTAAAGGTCAGTCACATGACCTTGCCCAACCTCCCGCCTCCATGCCTCACGGACTCGCAATCGGTGCGGTTTTCAGATTCGCGCTGCGTTTCGCTTGCGAGCCGACTTGCGCCCAGCCGTAACTCTGCCCGGCACATCATTGTAAATCGTTTTCGATGCATCTTCGGCGTCCAAATGCAATCTTTTTATTACTGATGGGGAGGGGGTTTGTGGGGTCAGATGTGGCCCCCCTCAGGGGACTGAGACAATTTCCAAGCGGCCTGATGGTCTATATTGTGCAGGACTCATCTGAGCAAACGACCAGAAGCCGCCAAACTGCCCGTTGGTAACATCACCAGTTCTGCGGGTTTGCCCATTAACCTGGACAGTTATTAGGTGCCTTGCGACTCCTGGGACTCGATTTGTGCTCGTTTGAGCCATTAGCGTATGTTCTCTGCTCGTGGCTCCTTCGTGTGGCACCAGCGCTGCGGCCCCAGCGTTGCGCCAGCAGGACGACGCACTGTGAAATTGGAATGGATTTTCCCTCTTTGCAGTCCCTGCCGCAGCCCCTTATCTCTCCTCCGCAGCTCTCTGCCATCCCGCTCTGCCGTAGTCACCCCCTCGTGTCCCCGCTCTGCTTTCTCCTCCCTCATTTGCCTCTTCACCCTGTCACTCTAGGCCCCTCTACCCCCCCCCCCATTCCCCCTTTTGCCCTCTGAACCTGCCCCTAACTCTCTGCTTCACACCCTATCCCTCCCCATAACTTTAATGCGTGACCCATTCCCTCCTATACCTCACACCTCCGCCCCCCTTTCAGAAATCCTTCCCCCGGCCACCTGCATTTGCTCCCGTCTTATTTTGCCAGCCAAACACATGGTGGGCACAGTCCCCTCCGCACGCCCATGGTCTCTGTGGAGATGCCATGTCCAGGACCCGGCAGATGGTCAGCTTTGGTTAATTTCCCTCAGCCATACTGGCCTGCATTTGATCCCCCGGACTCTGGAGTTATTCTCCAGATCAACTCCCCCCCCCCCCCGCAGACCCAATCGCCCACCTGCATCCCCAAATAAGACCCGTTTAGAGTGGAGCAACTCTCCTAATTGTTTTTTGTAATTACCTCTTCTTTAGGCTGTACTTACATTTTTTCTCCAACAAATTTTGTCTTCGGTCATCTTAACGACTATGCCCCCTGCTGGTGGAGTTTTCTCCATCTGGGCCCTGTCAGGGTGCCGCCTGCTTTCGGCTAGCTGATGGACAGGCCGGCTGTGATGATAGATCCCATAGTGCCTCACTCTGGAGCCCCCCCCCCCCCCCCCACCCCAATGAGGTGCAGCGGAGTGCAGGTTCTCCATCCCCATGGCCTAACTGAGACAGCCATGCTCATTCCCATCAGAGGGGCAGACCTAATTTGAGAACCAGGACCTGAATCTGATTTCACCTTTTCCTCGCTGGAAAAAAGCTAGCATTCAGGCCAGTTAGCAGATGTCATTCCAGTGCCCAGCAGGGCCTGGAGTCAAGTTCCCTTCAAAATACCACTGAGCACACAGACCTATTATACCAGCTAACCACAGATACCATGCTGGTCACAAGCACAGCCTGACTCACCTGCAGGAGTCAGCTCCTACTGTGTAAACGTCCAGTGAAATTACGGTACCACAGAGAATGTGGTGTGTATGCAACTTGAGGTTTGGTTTCAGCAGCTTTTGGAGCATTGGGGTTGTGTGTGGCTCTGTGGGTTAAGCCTCTGTGGCAGTGCTTGAGGGATCATCGATTCAAATCCCAACCTTGACAGCATAGTCACATCTCTATTGGGCCCTTGATCAAGGCCCTTAATGCCCTGAGTAATTCCCCAGGGGTATTGAATGGACAACCAACCCTGCACTTACACCCCAAGCTTCACTCTCACCTGTGTGTGCATGCGTGTCTTCAAGAGATGTGTAATAACGGCATCATTTGCATGTACTGGTACATTCTGTCGATGGTGAATGAAGCCTCATTTGAAGTCCTCAACAGAAATATGCAGACTATTTGGTAGGAACTTCTTTTGGACTGTGAGCTGGAGAAATGTTGACCAACTTAGTCGCTGGCTTTTTGGGTGACATCAGCCAAGTGGATGGATCAGTCCTATTGAGGGGAGCGGGTGGGCTCAGCTGATTGTCAGTCACTGGTTTGAGACTTGCAAGGGGGTGGGAGCAGAGGAGATAAGGTGGCCAGACAAATGGAGCTGAATAGCCAGGATATTGCCTGCTGCTTATATCCGCCTGAACGCTTACCCCCTCCCTCCAGAGTGGGGAGTTTTGCCAAGCCGTGGCGTCTGCACCAAGTGCAGTCATTAGCCTTTGAGTGTGGCCCCTAAAACACCCAGCTCCGCGCCCCCCCCTTTAATTAAGGGAGAAAGCAGCGGTCTGTCCGGGACTGACCGCTCACACATGCAGGAGGATTGTGGGTAGAATGAGAGCTTAGCCAGTCGTTCTCATCCTCTGGCATTAATCTCACTCTATTGGCACTTTAATAGCCCTCCTTGCAGCCTGGCTCTGTTCTTCGTATTGAAGAGGACTAAGCACTTTTCCTCTTATTTAACTAATGTCATCATGAGTCATAAATTAGGAGTTTGCTCCCGGGACCCCCAGCGGGGGTAGGAAAGTGTGATTTGCGAGCGGTTGTGACGAACTGCCTTTTTCGTTCTCTGTCCTCGTTTAGAGATCCCGGCGCTACTCGCCGGTGTTATTCGGGATTTCGGTCATCGGAGGGCTCGGTATAAGCTGAGCTGGGAACACAGCTTCTATAAAAGAGACAGTGTCTTGTCAGAGCTTCTCGGAGGGTCTCTGCTAATTTTCATTAGCGGTCCCAAAGTAAATGAAATATTGATCCGGTCCACGGGTAAGGGAGACAACAGCATTACTGTGATTAGATTAAAAGAGCCTGCCTTCATTGTGCACTAGTCAGGCAAAGTCTGACAGGCTCTGTCTCTGCCACAGGAGGACCTCTGCCTTTATTGTGGCTCCAGATAACTTCAGCGAGTCAGCAATACAATTAACGGACGGAATCGTAGCTCTCGTTTTTCATTACCCTGTCTGTTGGCGAGGAACATTTCTCGTGATGTTGATTTCAATGGGACCGGTGCATGTATTTTTACTATATATATTGGGCCGCTTTGCGTGGTCTTTGATTCCCCGTGGCCCTCTCTTGGGCTTTCAATTAAAGCTGGTGCAATTCACATGAGCAATGATGAAAAACAGGAATGTGGCTGCACTACACGCCGCAGATCTCCGACGTGAAGCAGAGGGGGGCGACCGGGAGATTAAATGGGGGTCGATTTTTAAACTCTGTGCTCACGGTCGAGGCATGTAAGTGATTAAAGTGAGCCTGATACATGGGGGGAGGCTTTGAAGTCCGGGGAAGGCTTTCGTTAGCGGTGGGGGCTGGGGATTGCCAGGATGCAACGAAGAAGGGGGGGGGGGGGGGGGACCGCGAGGCCCCTTTGCAGAGTGGCTGGAAAACGTGTAAGTGCACGTGGGATATTGGTGGGAGTGCCTCTGTTGCCTGGGGGGGGGGGGGGGGGCTTGGCTTCCTCCATCCATCAAGAAGTGAGGTCATTCTTCTACTTGAAAGCCAACGGAGCACTATGCCAAGCAGCGGAGGAACGAATCAGCAGTAGGCTTTGCACGTGCAGAGAGGATAGTCAGTCCAGAGACCTCATTTTCCCTGGTAGGGCATCCTAGTGGTCCTACCCGTGGGAGGAGCCTCTGTCACTCAGGAGCAGGTTGCAGCTGTGGTCCTCATCAACAACCTGGTTTTGCATTTTTATTTACATATAGGATGCCTTTATCGAAAAATAACTCTCTGACAGCAGGGTCAGAGAGTTGGAGAAATTGGGGGCTAAGGTCCTTGATTGAGGGCCCTATGCTAAAACACTGTGCCAACTCTGGGGTTTGAGCTGGCAACCTTCTGATCTCAGACACTGTCCCAAACCCACACAATTCTCTCATATGAAATGCAACAGCTGAGCTCTGTCCACAAACAGAGCTTCTTCATAATTTTGATAGAGTAGGTAACTATGAATGCTGTACTGATTTTTGCATTGACTAGGAAGGTACAGACCAGCTTATCATTCTACCACAGTGCAGATAAGCACTTTAGGTAATTAGTCATTAAAGTAAGAACAACCCATGCAAGCAAAAAATGCTTACATACTTTTCTGTGAAAATTGCTTTCAGAATGGTACTGTGGACCAAGTCCATTTCGTGCTGGATCTTAGTCAATTACGCCGTCTCACAGATTATTTTTACAGGGCAGAGGTGATGGCTGCAAGCAGACTGATGTAAGGCCGTGATGGATTATGCTGGAAAGTATGGGCTTTTCAGTTTCTCTTTGAAGTGTTTGGAAATTCATGCTTTTTTCCATCGTGTGTCATCTCGCTGAGGGATTTCTGACGCTGCGGCAGCCCAGTCTGCACTTTCTGTCCTGTAAAGGCTACACTTTTGTAGATGACTTATATCCGTCCATATTCCACAACGGAAGTTACTGCTAATTTCACTTCTTCGTGTAGGGTTGAGGCTTTGGTTTATGATCTGAAATGTGTGTGTGTGTGTGGGGGGGGGGGGGGGGGGGTCCCATTTCAGGTGGTCTAGAAATGGCACAGGGGCTTGGAGTGTTTTCGATGTCGGTAACAGAGGTCCACCACCACCTTTGGGCAGAGTGACTGTGGCACCCATGTTCTTAGACAGAAAGCAAAACCACTTATCATAATTCTTGTTCTAGACCTTACTACGTGCATGAGAGTAATAGGAGGCTTATCTGAAAGCGAACTAACCGCAAATTTTCTTTTTATCTTTCGAGATGGACAGTGAATGATTAAGAGTTTCTGTTTCCTACCAGTTGAAATTCCCGGGTTTTATTTCTCCCTTTTTTCTTTTTCTTTGATCGTGTTACATCATGTGCTTAAATCCCAGTATTCAGAAAGTGTCACGTTAGCCCCCACTAGGGGGTGCTCTGGAGACCTTTGATCTGCCTATAAAGGATTCCTGTGGTGAAGGACTGCCGGTGTGTGGTGTGCGGCTGTGTGGAATAAGCAAGCCGGTGGGCTGTGGCAGCCCAGAGGAAGCGCAGTGGCCTTTTCTGGCACCTCTCACACGAATGAAAGATTCCGGAAGTGTCCGTGCCCCGCGGATGCTGAGGGAACACCTCAGTTACTTCGAGTACCAGGTTAAATCGCCGCATGACAGATTTACGCCCATCAGAGGAGTGTGTTTCACTCTGTTCCTTTTCAGTGTGGCTGATGTGTGGTAATGGCATCTGGGTTGGATCGTGCTGTTTTCCCAATTCTCCACCCCCCCCCCCCCCTCCCACCCTGCAGTGAGTGAGAGGTCACTGGTCAGCCTTGAAACTTGAAGCCGTTCCCGTATTTCCTTGTATCTCTGCTATTGCCCCCCTGGTGATCTTTATACTTGACCCCTGCACCCACCACCCCAGCTTTTAAATGTGTGGGGCTCTGCCAGTGGGGAGACCTTACAATGGTGCATTGTGGGATACCTGGGCTACCACCCTCCCTGGCTCCCCTTCTCACAGGTTTTGTCTGGTACATTAGTGCATGGATGGATGGATGGATGGAGGGGTGGATGGATGGATAAATACTTATGGATAGATGGATAAATAAATAGATATTTTATTAATCGTGTGATTACAGCAGTACAACACAAACCCATTTGGACAATAAAAAGACATTTAGACATTAATAGACAATAACAATAAATTATACAAAATAATAAATGTTAACAATGCAAAGAATGACAGGGAAAGTATTGCATGCAATTCCGTAGTAACAGCACAGTAAATTGTATTAAATAGTATTGCACAGTGGGTTGTACAGTGAACGAATGAATGATCTGTAAATGTGCAGCCAGTGAGTCACTGCAGAGGTGCTGAAGTCCGGAGTGGGTTTGAATCGCCATGTGTGTTATGATAGCTGGAGGTGAGTGTGATCGTGGCCCACATGGGCCTGAAACAGAGGCCCTGCTGTTTTGGGAAGCCCTTGAGTAAACAGATAGATGAAACCGCGTGTCAGTGTAAATCACGGTGACAGGAGATGACGGAGAGGAGCTCCAGTTTCGTTTTGAGGACAAACATCTGCGCTGGCGGGGTCTAGCTCTCCTGCTTCCCGTGCATTAAGGGCCATAAGCAAAATGGCGGAAATGTAACATTTGCGTTTGGAGTTCATCTCCGGTTTTTGGCGATAAGTGCACCAGGTGAAGGACAAATCATTTTCAAGAGGTCTTGAGCAGGACACTTAACCAGAATGGCCAGAGTGAAATACTTCTTAACCTTCCAAATCTTATGCCCGCATTGTTTTGGGCAAAATAATCGCGTAAGCTGTTTAGCACAGTTTAGTAACCTTATTCTTAGCCTAAAATAACTTATAGGCCTTTAGGTTTTCATGTGATATCGTGTGAATTATTGTCCTAGTGTGTCTTATTTATTAGGTCTGTTGGACCTCGGCTGTGGCAGCAGAATGAGGATGTGGCAGTTTCAGCCTGAGCAGATAAATGTCTCTCGCTTTACCTTCCTCCCTTGGGGGCCAAAAGAGGCTGAATAAAGAGGCCAAGCCGTGTTTATCGATGCTGTGCCCGTGGGTCCCCCTGGGGACGTCTGGCCCCGAAAGCTAAGCCCCTAGCAAAGCTGAACAGGGGCCCCGGCCGCCCCGACCCGCTGGCTGGACGCCTCTCGCTGTGCACCAGCCAAGACCCACCTGACCGGCGCGGAAGCTGCTGACGCGAGTCACAGCCTCTGGAGGTAGCCCTAAAAATAAAACAAACAAATAATAAGTCGGGCAGCACGCGATAGGACTGGCAGAGCCGGGCAGGAACTGGAGCACGTGGGAGCGGGCGAGCTAAAGACGTTCCCCTCCGCGGCCTGAGGGGGGAACCTGGCTTAGCGGCTGTGATCTCCGGATGCAGGGATGCGCTGGAAAATGCATCCCCGAGTGTGCGGGCAAGACAGCTATGGGGAAGAAGCGGCGAGGCGGCTAATCTCTGGCGCGAAGGTGAGGACGTCTCAGAGAAGATGCTTTCCTCTCCTGTCATGCTGTGTGTCTTAGGCTTAAAAGTTCAGGGGGTGTTCTGGGGATTAGGCACTGAATATTTTTCCTGTTTTTGGAAAAAGCACTAATTCAGGGTTTATGGGGAAGAGCCTCAGAATTGATGCGTGCTTCTTGGATTGGCTCTGCCATGCAGGAGTAGAAAACATAAGGCACAGAGAAAGGAGCGAGTGAGTCGATAAAAAATTAAAACGGCATTAGCACAGATGTGAGCGAGCGGGGCTCAGACATGGGGGAGATGGGGGAGGCGAGGGGGAACATGAAGGGGGGAGAGAGGAGGGACTATGAGGCTGGAAGTGGGGAGGAGGCAGAGAGTTGGGGGGATTTTTTTTTTTTTAAGATAAATAAAGCCCCACAGAGACACCTCCCCCCTCTCTCCTGTAGAGTCGAGTAGCCTGACCCCAAAAGCTTTGTGAGTCTCTTGGAAGAGGGAGAGAGAGAGAGAGAGAGAGCGAGTGAGAGAGAGAGCGAGAGGAGCGATCGAGAGAGGGAGGAAGAGGGGGAAGGAGTGAGAGTCAGAAAGAGAGGCAACGAGACGGAGAGGAGTTCCAGTGCTCCAGTGTGTCATGGATTTGTGGTGTCGGGGGACAGCGCTGTGTGGAGTAGCTGAGAGCCCCGCTGCAGGTCTACAGGAGAGCTAAGCACCCAGTGGCAAGATGCCCTCCGTGTCCCTGAGCCTGCCCTCGGCGCTGGCGGGCCGGGCCCGCACCTGGGTCTGCCTCTCCTGCATGTTCTGGGTGAGTAGGGTCGCATGCGTCTGGGACATAGGTATGGGCCTGATCGTGGCAGGCGTGAATGTGGGATGTTGAGGCTGTGGCGGAGTGGTGTTTGGGGATTCGCCACCGCCGCCGTCCGCGTGACCGTGACGCCAGGACCGCCTGGGCTCTGTTTTCCGACTCGCCGCTCCAGCTGGGCCCAGAAGGAAACTATTTCTGTCCTCTTTTGTATAATTTAATGTGCAAACTCTTGACAGCCATGCATCCCACCACTGCCATGTTCCCGTCTATCCCCTTCCTCCCCCCCATTTCATGCCAAGCTGATAGGTTGGTGGTCCAGTTTAGAGGGAGGGGCTCCCCTCTGACCCCGCTCTTCACGTAATTAGCGTTCCGCTCAATTCCCAGCTCAACTCGATCAGATGTATAGGGATCCACCCCCCTCCCCTCCCTGAATGGGGGAGCCGGCACTCATATCCCAATGGGGGCCGGAGGCTAGGCTCCCGGGCAGCCTGGAACGCCACAGAATCCGGCACACAGCTGCCCGACTAATCATAACCGGGACGAGATGTAGGAAACAGGCGAGCAGGTCATAGCCGAGGCAGGCCCGACCCACTGGATAACTGGGCAGAATGAATAAATTAAGTCACTGAGACGGTCTATGCACACTAGATGCTTCTGCAGCACACTGGGATTTCTGTGAAATGTATCTTCCATTCCTGCGTGACATGTGTGAACACGGAGCTTTAGATGTAAGAGATGTAAGCGGGACAACCGAAATAGAGTCCCACATTCACCTACATATCCATCTGAAATGTGCTAGTTGTTTTTTGTGCTGATATGTGTTATGTTTGCAAACAGCAGTGACTAAAATCCATGAAAATAAGCACCGAAATCTGGAAGGGAACTATAGTCGAGTGACCTCGTGTTGCTAATGGGCCAATAATTGAGGACTTAGGAGTAATTATTTACTGTGTGGCTGGGGATTAAATCTTTAAGAAGGCAACGCTGCACAAGACCTGAGAGGGTTCAGGACTTACAAAGGAGCAACTTGAGAAGATGTAGCGTTACTGTCCAGCAGATGTCAGGCTGAATCGTACATCGATCCCTTCCACAGGCCCTAAAGCCGTCCACCCCACTGAATTTTCAATGTCCATTAGGCTACGATAAATCAATTAGTGAGAGAAAACACAGGTTTCAGACAAATCCGACTTCAGTCGTTCCTGCTTTTGTTTGTGGTCGGGAGGGGGGGGGGGGGGGTTAAGGATCTGTTCACGAAACCTGCATGGTTCAAGGCCCCCACAGGATCCTGCAGTTACAATAAGTTTCATATCCGGTAATATATACTGGGATAATCAGCATTGGTTTCTAAAGATGCCATTATCATAGCAGCTAAATGCTATTTGTCACGTTCATACATGACTCCTACAACCCAGAGCAGCCAGCAGCTGGCCTTAATGCAGGGGGGGGGGGGGGGGGGGTGGGGTGGGGGGACATCCCTCAACGGAAAAGTACTTTCCCTGCTGGCTTCGGATTGGGTGTAGATGAGGCACGGCTGAGAGTTTGGGGACAAAGAGGTGGACTGAACAACCGAAGCGTCCTCCTTCCTGCATTTGGTTGCTCGAAAGCCGCATGTGGAATAAAAAAAAAAAAAATCACGAAAAAAACATCTTGCCACGTTTCCGGCACAGGACCAGGAATAGCATAATGGTGATGGATATTATTTAAGCAGAAATCCTGCTATTTACGTGATCCAGTATGCAGGAATCGAGGCCTCTCTTAGCGTACTGTAGCATCTGGCTCTGCATGGAGTTATGATCGTCCAGGCACGAGCAAGCGAGCGTGTGTCCCAGCTGAAGGACAAGAGCCAGCAAAGGGGGAGAGGGGGTAGACAGCGGTCCCCGGAGAAGGCGAAAAGGCCCCATGCGGCTGGCGGTGGTCCCTCTGAATAAAAAGGCGTTTAACCCTGCCTTGGTGATTTATTGCCAGAGTGGGATGAGCGGAGCCTCGCACCCCCGCTGCTGCTTGAGGGGGGCTGTTCCCGTGCACGCTTCAATGGGCACCGGCGTACCCCCCCCCCCTCCCGCTCCGGAACGGTGCTCTGGAATGTCTCTTGCCTAAGTCCATTCCCCCGTTTCTCCCCTGGCACCCCAGTCTCACCCCCCTTTCTTCACCCCCCCCATCCCCCTCTCGCTGTAACCCATAAAATTTCATCTTTGGGACACAAGAGCAGCAATTCGGACTGAAAAAAAAAAATCTAAATCCCACGCTGCAGAGTCATTGTTTTCTAATTTAAAGTGTTTCTTCATTTTAATGTGCACTGTCTTTATGTGTGTGGCTGAGACGTCATGTCTCATATCTAAACCTGCGGGTTTTTTCCTCTGGGGAAGCGCGATGCTTTCAAGACCATCCCTGTGCCAAATACGGAACAGACGCATGTCGAGGCGGCGAGTGCCAGGCAGCACAGCTGTGCAGCCGCGGATGAGATGGGTTGGATTTAGGAGGAACCAATGGTGTGTGTCTCGCTCTCACAGCCATTCATCATGTGATATGAATCATGTATGGATGCTGGCTGGAGTCGCGGAACTCAAGGGCTTCTGGGAAGACTTGGTCCTCATCACATGGTTTCTATAATGCCTGACCTTTGCTGGTGGTTTTTTTAGCGGCATGATGCTAAGCCTGACCCGCCTCTAAAGAGGGTTCAAAACACTCACCCTATTGTTGTGTGTAAATAAGTAACATATAGTAAGCGTCCCCCACAGGGTATCTAAACCATAAGTTTAGTTCTGTCTTCCATGTTGTTTCAAGCAGAGCTTTCTTTTCATTGTCCCGGTTTTGACCCCGACGAAGCTGAATGATAGTAATTGCGTCTGATTTGAATTTCATGTTGTGTCGTAAAGGCCCCAGCAGGTGAGAAGGACCTGCGGCGCTTTAAAAACTCAGAGCGGCTGGCGGTAGGGTAGTGACTGGGGTTTGTTTGCATACTTGTTGACCTGCTAATGATGCAGAAGGCATTTGTTGTTCTAAATTACTTCTCTCTTTATTATCCAGCGTGTTTCTGGAGCAGAATGGGCACTTAATGTACTCATGCAGTTGACCACAATCCAGCAGGAGTTGATTAAGTTGCATGCAGGGCATGCATATAAACCTCAGTGGAATCGGGGGGGGGGGGGGGGGGGGGGTGTTGTGATGGGCATTAGCTGGCCCCATCCTGAGAGGGAAGGGATTTATTGGTGTGGGGGGTGATCGGTACAAGTCTCAGACCACAGAGCCCGGGAGGTGTGGACGGAGAACAGCTGGGTTCATTTCAAACCTAACGCCTGTTTGTAATTAGGCTTTGAGAACCAAGGAGCTCGGAGTGGCCCCCCCGGCTCTGCAAGACGGGGGTCTGCTGCACATTATGGAGGGGTGACTCTGCTGGACTTTTTGCATGGTTTCCGGTTTCCCACTGCCCGCCTACCTTAGTTTTATCATCCAGTCATTAGCCTTGTGCAGTGTACTGTGCTGCTGTGATTTGCTTGCATATATGTGTGTGTGTCTGTTCGTTTGCTTTCTTCCTCCGTGTTTTAGCATGTTTTGGTGTATTTACTTTTCCATCATTAACAACAGCTCTGCACCCCTGTGTTGTGTTTCGTTTTTCTTTTGTTTGCAAGCTCAGTTGCTGCCATGCTTGGGTTTTGGAGGGAACATGGCTGCTCACCAAACTCAAATTCAGTGTGAAGGTTTTTTTCTGCTGGAGCCCCAAAGACCAGGGTGGCAAAGGTTAAAGTCAACTCACCCCACTGTGTCCTCTCAAGCTCCTATTGATTACTGACTTGCCTCCCCGCCTTTGATAATTAGTGGCTTTTGTCCGCTGATGGCCAGCGATCCTGTGCCGCGATAACACGCTCCGGGCACGGCTCCCATCGCTGAATCCCTCCTGATGACGGCCTCGCGCGCTGGTGGGGTGGTGGAAATCGATGGCCTGCTAATCTTCACGTTTTTCCCCCCATTTTCCACGCTGGAAACACTCAAGGAGACTCCATTCCTGCATATACGAGAAAAAAAAAAAAACAGATCTACAAAAGCAGCCATTGTTCTTGACAGCATTCCGGTCGGCCCAAATTAAAAGCAGGTGTTTGGATTCTTGCTTTTCATTGATGATTTTTTTCTCCCTTCCCCGTAACATTTTTAGAAGCGTTCTTCTGACTTTCCAGTATCTCGTTTTAAATTTAGACGCGGCCGGCTGTCAGGATAATGGTGTTTGAGCAGCTTTGAATCGTCGCTCTGCTGTAAATCACCCGCGTGCGTGGATGGGGCGCCACACTTTCTGCCCCCCTGACCTTTGGCGGGTTGGGATGTTGGCGTCGCCACTGTACCCCGTGAGGAGGTGAGGAGAGTGGGGCTTGGCAAAGGGGGGGGGGGGGGGGGGTGCTGGTTCTTGTCGCCAGGCCAAAACATGCACCAGAGCACTTAGCCTGGCAAATGGCAGCGAGTCATGACTCTGCGTCTTCCAAACTCAGAGTTTGCTTCAGGGGTGGGGGCGACTAGGAAGGGGGGGGAGTACTTGTAGCTGTGGCTTGAGCCCTGATTCAACTGTCAGCATGATGGCAGAGTGCCCATGTTATGTGAGAGCGCGGCCCTGCTGGCCGGCCATCAGGGACTCGGCCGACGCTGAGAACAGCCTGTTTGTTAAACGCTGCGTTTTTAATAATCTGTGCTAGGAAATCGGACGGCTTGCTCTGTTATCTCCGGCTCCGCGAGAGACGCCGCCCCCCCGGGATGCTCCTGCGAAACTCAAGCTTGGCTCTAAGCCATGTGGGGGCTTTAGAGATACTTGTTCATTATTCAGAGCCTTTTGGACTTTAATAAACTCCCTGGGATGGTTATTATTAAGTCTCTCGGTTATGCTTTGACGATGCAGCTCGGTGGAAACTGCTGTATTTAATCTTGCCCTCGGCATCACGGATTTTCATTTTGGAGCCGCGTGTCTGTTTTTAATGCGACATATTGCGTGCATTGAGTCGTGCCCTCGGATTGGTCAGCTCCCAGGGTGAGGATTTCCTTTCCTTGCTTCGCGTGTCCTTGAGAGAGATGCCGTTCTTGCAGGTGCTGAGAGCGGGGTTTTCAATAAAGTCTGGAATCTTTGTGGCCTCGTAGGTTAAATGGACTCTGAGGGCAGACTGAGATCGGCGCCATCTGTTATTGTCCATTTTTGTTCTGTTGTTCGGTACATTTATTTTCATCCTTGCACAGATAGCTGTGCTCCATGTAATGGGCCTCAGGGTTGCATCTGAGTGATAAATGTACCTTCACCCAAACTCATCTCGAAGTACCGTAGTACATGGAAAAGTTGGGGAGGATAATCTGTGGGGTCCTTGGAGAAGGGGACTGCAGGCAGCGAGGAAAGTAGAAGAACAGGCTCATAACCTAGAGACTTCTGGTTCAGGAATCTTCAGGGGGCAGCTCTTGTACCTTTGTGTGGTCTAGAGGGTGAAATCACGGGAGGCTCAGGATGAAAGTGAATGATGTCTCAGCGATGATAATGATTAAAGGCTTTGATGTCTGCATGCATCTGAGGTGCAGGGACCCACACGTGTGGCTCTTACAAGCTGGTCAGGTTTGTTCTCCCTCTGAAGGCGATAGCATTCAGCTCCTCCCTCCTACTGAAAAGACCCAGCTTTCTCATCCCACTTCTGGATGACTGATTCATTTCCTCCTGGGGAGATCAGCACCCCCCTCCCTGAAATGAAATGCTTGTTGTGGGGGATGGGGGGGGGTGTGTGGTGGTGGAGTGGAGAATGGGCCCCAGAGAGACAGAGAGAGAAAACCTGGAATGCTTTAGGTACACTGCGGGCCAAATGAAAAGCAGGTGACCGGCCCACATGAGCAGAAAAGATGGAGGGGTCACATTCCAACCCCCCGGGCGAGAAGGAAGTGCAGTGATGACGGGGCCCTCTTTCTTCCACTCTGCTGCCTTAATTACAAGCCCCCCACCCCCAAACCTATTCCCACATCCCTGTGTTGTGGACCCATCTGACACCCAAGTGCTGGTGCCCTGTTCACACCAGGGATCTCAACACCCCCTGGAAGAGTGGGACCTCACTCAGCAGATAAACAAGCAAAGAAACTGAATTGGGTGCGTTTGCAACTCGTCATCTGAAAGACTCCCATGTACCTGCATGTGTGTCTTCGACGTCGCATTTCTAAAAGTCATGTGACCGAAACTTTCATGCTGAAGTCCCAGAAGAGAAATTTGTTGTGCCTGTTGAACGCATCCAATAACATAATTAAAGGTCTTGGCATATTCAGAAGCTAAAAGTAAGCAAATAAGTAACAAGTTACCCAAAAACCTCCCTGGAGTGACCCTGTGGTACATTTTAATTTCATTACTGTAATAAAAGCCAGCATACTCTCTCCACAGGTAATTCTACACCTCAAAATAACAGTGTTGCTGAAGGTCCCCATTGGTGGCCTGGGTAATGACTGCTCTTGCACTTTGAACTCCTTTCCTACAAAGGAACTCCTCTAGACCTGCTCAGTGTTTTGACAGATGCCTCAGACACGTTTACAGTCTTTTGCTAAATGCCACCAGAGTAGACTTGCTTTGCATTCTGGGTAAGCTCTGTTAATGGCAGGAATTCAGCGACTAAAGTCTTTCCAAGGTACAGGAGCTAACTAGAGTCAGTGCTGATCAACTATTTAGGCAACATAGGCAGCTGTCTAATCTACTGAAGACTTTGCAAGCCTGTTTCACTTTATCTCAGACAGGGGGTGCTGGGAATGAAGCTTAGCTCAGGTGCCACATGGGCTTCCACTGGTATTGACTGGAGTTCACCCGAGATGCTGGGCTCCATTCTGGATGGCACCTTAGACTGCTGATACTGACAGCAGCAGAGCTAGGCTTAGATACCCCAAGAACTTCTACACCACTCTTGATGGAGGAGAAGAGGACAATAAGAGATGCCCTTTCAGGTACACATTGCATGCATGACTTGGATGGAAGTCCATGCAAGAGATGCAGAGCAGGATGGAGAAAACAGGCCGGCAATGAATCCCGGGGGCTGGCTACGCCACCCATCTGCTGCTAATCTAAATGTTTAGACAGTGCTGATTTCTCACGTTGTTTGGAGTTTGCCGATAGCGGCTAATTAGATTCAGATGCTGACGGCAGACTCGCTTTTAACTTGATGTCACGCCGGTGCCAAATGCTTCTCTGGTGGCTCGCGGCTGTGCAGATATCAGGCCGGCCGTGGTCTGACCAGATCCGGCGTAGGTCATGATCACCAGCGTGGACGTCTACCTGGCTCAACTGGGTGTGGTTTCAAGGAGCTCCCAAGTAGGGGTCTACTCTCAACACACTCTACAATCCTGACTAATGAGCTGAAAGAAGGTGGGTCAGAGGGTCAATACATGTGACAAGGCTATGGGTCTGTGTGCATTTCTTACCCTCTCTGAGTTCCCCAGAAGATTAAAGGGGAAACGGAAATTTGAGACGGAATACCTTTGACAATTATGGTGGCTGCCAGAGTAGACCTGACCGAGAGAGGTCTCTGGTATTCCAGGCGTGTCACGGTAAAGTGGCATGAGGTTTGTACCTTGAACGTAGTTGGTTAGTTGAGTAATTGGTTGGCTGATTCATGCTCAGGACACAGGTGGTTCTAACCGGTACTTCGTTCGGGTTGAGCTCAAATCCTGTAGGATGAGCAAGTTGCCGAATGCATATAGTTGTATGCTGTTTGGCGTTTCACCACAGGTGCTCCAACAGAGTTCACGTTGAAAACACAATCCCTGGCGTGTTCACTTCACATATCGTGTTTGGGCCTGTTTCTGCTTCCTCAAGGGCAGCAGGAGTGGCTGATATTTCGGTCCAGACTGCAGGAGTACCTGGAGCAGGTCTGGTCATGTGTATTTGTGACATGCCCTACCGCTGGTGTCCATCGCAGGACAAAGGATGTGTTTCCAAGGTCAAGATAGTGGAATAGAGTCTTCAACAACCCCCTCAATATGGTCATCTTTCTGCAATTTATTCTTCTTGTTTTACATGATTAAAATTAGTACCAGCTTTGGTGGATTAATTTCATCTCTGTTAGCTTGAAGGACATTTGTGTATTTTATCATTCCTACTGGCTTTGCTCTGCAGCTTCGAGGGAATCTTCCTTGTTTCTGAGGCAGATGCTCCTTCGTTTCCAGACCAGGATGTCCCACACATGTGAAAAATAACTTCATTGCGCTTATTTGTGGATCTAATGGTTAAGATATCCTGGCTCTGTAGTTATAGGACATCCTTTTACACCCCATAACTGCTGTAAGACAGTTCCTGGCTGTTTTTAAGATAGCCCATCTAGGTCGGGCCTCATATGTAAATTGATTCCAGACCTTTCCTTGCTTTTCTCCGTTGTTCGCTCACACACGGTTTTGGCTTATGATTATTAATACATTTGTCTTTGTTATGTTTTTCCCAATTGTCATCCCTAGACCAGAATCTTTCCCCAGTGATGATGCCATGCTTGTGCCCTATTCCCAAGGGGGGGGGGGGGGGCTGAAATCCCGCATGGGAGCTCAAGCAGCCTGATCTGTAGAGTGCCCGGGGATGCAGTGAAAGAAGAAGATTAAAGGTGGTTGTGAGGGAGTTGACGGGGTCAAAGGTCAGCCACCCCGCTTGTGTGCTGGAGAATAGCAACCTTGTGCAGGAAGGCATGAGTGGGAGAGCTGGCGGACGTCCCGAAGGCCTGCCCTTTTCAGACGGGGGTGCGGTCATTTGGCAAGGGGGGGGGGCAGGTAGCTGTAAGAAGGGTGCCATTCACCCTCCATGCTGCAGATGTGACCCTTTGTGGTGAAAGCACAAAATGGACTTCCTCTGCCTCAGACTCATGGCCCACGTGTGGAGCACAAACGAAAAAAACGGCCTGTTATGTCAGCTGCCTGACGCACAGCGTGTTCCCGGTGCTTAGAGAGGCTCCAATCAGGCAGAACATCTCTCTCTCTCTCTCTCTGTCTCTCAGAGAGCTGAAGTTAGAGCCGGAAGATGCTGTTCAGCAAACGCGGTTATGAAACGGGAGCAGGGGGGACGGGGACGGGGGACGGGGGGACGGCGGACGGGGAAGTAAAGTGGTTTCACTGCAGCTGAAATTGTGGTGGGAAAGTCAGTGAATAATAGCGATACTTAAAAACCGTTTATTTGTTTCAAGCTCTGCTGCAAAGTGTTTTTATGTCTGATCTAGAGTCAAAAAGATTGAAACTGAAGAAAATATCATTTTACCTGTCAGTGTACCCAGACCCTTAGACAAGGCTTACAGCATCCCTTCCACTGATAGGATATTAACTGAAAACGTTTCATTACGGAGGTTATAAAATGTCTGGAGTGTCTTGCATCCTGCAGGCAAAAGGCCCGCCCTTAGGATTTCAGCCAATCAGGACTTGCTGCTTGTGAGCCTGTTTGTGTACCAGTGTCTGTGAGCCCGTTTATAAATTCTGGCTCTGTTCACTTGTCACTGTGTGTGTGTGTCTGTCTTAGTGCGTACACGTGCGTCACAGACGGGGAGGTAAATGGCTGAGTATGGGGTGTGGTGCTGGGGGGGGAGGCACGGAAAGGCTGTGTGCCCCAGGGGAAGCTCCCTTTGCTTCTTGGGAGGAAAACAATCTCTCTGGGTGACCTTATCCTGCAGGAATGTCTCCCGTAGCTAGTGAGAGCTGGGCCTGTTTGGGCTGAGTGCTTCCGCCATTACGGCCCTCTTTACCACGCAAGACTACGCCTCAGTGCCTTTTAAATGCCCCCTGTTGCGCGTTTTTTGGCTCTGTGGGTTAACTATGCTAAGGGATCCATCCATAGGTTTTAAAGGCAGGGATGCCTCCCAGACTCTGCTGCTTGTAAACATTTCTAGAGAAAAGACAGCAAGGGCATTTTAACCTAATAAGCTGTCTGGGAGGGTGGTGTACGGCTCAGCGGGTTAGAACACTTTGCCTGTGATCAGAAGGTCAGCAGTTCAGATCCCAGGGTCACCAGAGTGATTTCAGCATTGGGCCCCCTGAGAAAGGCCCTTAACCCCCAATTGCTTGAGGGACTGGCTGACGCTGCTTTCTCGAAACAATGTATGTCATTTTCAATAAAAGCATCCCCTAAGTAATGTGATTCGTTTTTGTGGCTTTGAGGTCTGCGTATGGAAATACATTATTCACATTTTAGGCTTATGATTTCACACTAAACTGATGAGTTTAGCAGCACCTGTCATTTTCAGTGTCACAGGGCAGTGACGTGACTGTGGGTAGCGCTGAAATCAGCTGAACATTCTGGTTTGGAGGCATCGTCACGTGGGATAAATGGCCCGGCGTCACGGACGTCCCGTCGGCTAACATTTCCCCCCAAAAAGATGCAATTTTCCAAGCAAACATACAAAACTGTTCCCCATAGGAGCCCCATCTGTTCTGCATAACGACGTGGCAGGAGTACATCGGCAGGCCCCTCCCCTTGCAAGCTGCTGCAGTCACAAGATGCGCGCAGTGTCTACACGTCTGTCTCTCTCACGCCTGTTATTTTGGACACAGGCTGCTATTGCATCACGACTGTGTTGTGTTACCTTTTTATAGAAAACACACAAAGAAAGAATTTCATAGCTAATTTTCACCCATTTCTTTTACCCGTTAAGGACACTTAGACTAACAGGGCTTCACCCAGTCATTTGAACGTGTGACATTTTCATTACTACATCTTTTCTCCACCCCCTCACAGCCTTTCACCCAATAGCCAGAGCTGTTACACTGTCCAATGAGGAGCTGTCTACCAGAGGCTCCTGCCTTGTCAAGCTCCCCCCCCCCCCCCAGTGTCCTGCCTGTATAACTACTGTGGCATCAGTCAGTGTCAACAATCAAAGCCTTGTTGCCACGACTGGTCCAAGTCACGAGTTGAGAAGATTTGCCTGCTGTACTATAGACCAAAGTCAACGGTGCAGAGAGACTGTCAGTCACATGATGAGCTAGACACCGTAATGGATGATCTCTGCTGCATCCGCTCAGCCAGATCCATATTGTTGCCGTCAGACATGCCCTCCTGTCACACATCCTTGTGGGGACAGCCAGCTGGCACGCAGCCCGACTCCTTGGGCTCTGGATGGAAGTGGTTGTGAAAATACCCTCTTTGACGCCTGTCACGGCTAAACGTGAGTGCAGGGAAGGAGAGTGTCCTCTAATTGAAATGCCCTCCGCCTCCTAATTAAGATTAGTGCTTATGGCTGACAGATGGACATTGTGAAGGTGCTATAGATGATTAGACCTGCCTGTCAATGATCAGGCCTGAGTTTCAGCCACCGTGTGGCAGACGTGGAATAGGAGGAGGTCACCGTGTTGCTGCCCCTCCTTCCTAAGCTGGAAAAAGTGGTGAAAGACATAAACAAAAAAGGGGCATGTGGGTCAGCCTGTGGATGCCCAGGCCCAGGAGGCAAACCTGTAAAGAACAGAGTGGAGTCTACTGAAGAGGGAGTAGGAAAGGGGCGGAGTCAAAGTGGCATGGGGTCGGTGGGGGTGTGGCCCGTAATGGAGCAGGCTCCGCCTCCACACACACTCGACACCAACATGCATAAACAAGACCCCTGCAGAAAGAAACTGCATATAACCATATTATATTTACAAACAGCTGCTCCTGGCCTGTAGAAGCTTGGTGGCAATCAGTCAACCCAACCCCCCCCCAGTGTCACCCTGTGACAGTCGTAACCCTATTGGCTTGGGGCCAGAGAGGCTGTCGCCATGTGCCCCCGACCTAGAGCCCTCCAAAGGACGTAGGTGATCCTTATCGCTCCCTCCCTCTTTCCCAGTGTCTCTCTCTCTCTCTCTCTCTTGCATTGTTTTAGTGTATGCATGGGGCTGGTGTTGGTGATGCATGGCTGTAATTCCCATGAGCTTAGTGTCTCTGCGATGGGCTGTGTTTACGTGCGAGGTGAACCCGAGAGTGAGGGGGGTGGGGCTGCCGTGTTCCAGGCCTGCTTTTGTGCCCCCCGGGTCTAGGGGCCGGGATATTAGCATGGTTGGCAGCGTCTCCGGGAAAAAAAAAGGAGGTCGCTGTGAATGTGTCCCCATGACAACAAAAAGTAGTTTGGTTTTTAGCCCCTGAGTAAAAGCCCCTCCCCGTCTGGGCCCCCACCTCACAGATGCAGCATTTAGAAAGAAATTCCTGCCGGCCTGGTGTATATTTTCTTTACTATAAACTGCTTAAAAGGTCTCCACTGCACGTAATATAAATTTGTGCATGAAAAATAGCTTTTTACGGTTGTGATAAGACTTAAAACACAATTGTATGCTTTGTGTTTCAACCATCCATCCATCCATCCATCCACCATTTCCCATAATTGATTCTCCAGTACCGGGTCACAGAGAGCCTGGAGGCTGTCCCAGGAACCACAGGGCTCAGAGCTGGGCCCAGTCTGCACTGGATGTGCCTTGTTTTCATTACTCCATTAGAAAAGATGATTTCGTTTATAATGGAAGTCGTAGTGAAAGAGCCACTATCCACTAACATTGCAGAGAAGGACTGATGGGAAGATTGGGGGGCTGGGAAAGAGGAATGTGAGCCATGCGGCTGAAGGGAACATCTCAAGCAGGACCCATCCACCTCCTGAATCTTAGTGACACAGACTGCTTTGCTGGGGGAGGTATGGGGGAGTAGGACGGGGGGGTTGGTCTGACTGCCGCTGTCTGTGCTGAACTGTCTGAGGTTGAACCCCCAACCCCCCCCCCCCCCCCACACAAACCCTTTCCGGCCACGGGAGACGGTGAGAAAACAGATTCTTGGACAGGGCCACGGACGGCGTCTGCACGGATGGCGTCTGCGTCTGCGCTGGCTGCCTTTAACGGGAGAAGAAGCTGAACATCTGTGTTGCTCATCTCAAGGAGCCGGTTAAGTGTGGGTCTGCTGGCCCCCGTCACCCGGGACAACGCAGCACAGCGCAGACAGGAGGCAGATGTGAGGGGAGGGAAAAGGAAGCTGAGTGATCGGAGTCGATTAACAAGCCGCCCGTCCTTAGTGTGGCATGAGGAAATGGTATCTTCTGTTTAATTCCGGGGGCTCTTACGAGACAGCGGGCACAGCAGCGGGCTAATAGGGAGGGGGCAGGGGGGCGGATGGATGGTACCCTGACTGGGCTTAAAACACAATGTAGGGGATGAGCACTACTTATCACACGTTAAGTGAACCATCTGCATGGGATGATGTGGACATGGATGTGGGCAGCAGAGGTGGACATTTCAGGTCCAGAAAGTAAAACTCCAAACCAGGATTTTGTTTCAACCAACCAGTTGAGTTCTCTGTGACAGTGACTCTTTATTCTCAACTGGTTGGTTGAAACAAAATCCTGGTTTGGATTTTTACTTTCTGGACTTGAAATGTCCACCTTTGGTGGGCAGATGCATGTAAACACAATCAAACATGGGAAGACAGACATAAACACAGAAATACACACGTGCACATGGGCAGACACACACACGCGGGGGCTGAAACGGCAGGCCGAGCCCTATCAGGCTAGAGATCCCTACGCAGAGCCAGCACCTCCCTTCGTGACCAGCCTCCATCACGCTGGTAATTTTGGCAGCCAGGCAGCCTGCCTGGCACCGGTGATAGTTTTAGATAACCATATTAGGCTAATCGCGTTAGCTGCCGGTTAGGCGTAGCCCAGAGTGGCGTGTCTGGCGGGAACTGTGGCGGGCGTTCCGAAGCGTCCCCAAGGTCACATGGAGTCCCACGGGACCTCGCCAAGGTGCTGCTGGCTGCCGGCCTGTCTCCTGGGATGGAAGAAGCGGGATGGGACGAGGCCGAGGGTCATCAGAATGTCCTGGAAGGCTGGTTGGCGTTTGCGAGCTTTTTAGTGGTACAGAAGCAGTTGAACCCGTCTACTGTGCAGGATACAAGCAGGATGTTCAGCAGGGCCGAGGCAACATCTCAGTCACGCTGGAGGACTGTGTGTCGCCCTTCAGGTCCTCAGGCCTGTCGTGCACCAGAGCCCTCCCCAGCCCCCCAGCCCCCCAACCCACAAAGAGCCACTGCCGTTCTCCTCATGTCCCTTCCCCTGAGACGGTCACGGGCCATAATCAGTTCAGCCTGGTTGTTCCCCTTTGCCTGGTCACTTCTTGTTGTTCTGGACCTTTCTAGAGGAGCTCTGTCCGAGCATCTGCCGCCAGGCCGTTCCCAGCGCGAGTGAGCGGTATTCAGGAATGTGTCTGCTTGTTTACCATGCCGTTTCCCAGCATCCTCTGTGTATCCTCTGTGTCTGTGTGTTTGTGAGAGAGAGAGGGTCTTGCAGTGGAGAGTCAGATGCAAGGCAGCTGGATAAACATGGAGGGGGATCCAGACGCTGAGGGTGTGGGGTGGGGGGGGGGTCACGTTACGTGGCGTGGAGTCCGGGGAAGGTGGCAGCTGACTGAGGCAGACAGGGACAGCTCCGGAACACCGCACGGAAAACATTCAACTTCACTTCTTAAATCTGCCCTCCCCCCTACCCCCCCACCCCCACCCCCCTCCACACCCTGGGGACTAAAACTAGACATCAAAACAAACTTGCATAATTCAACAGCAAAAGCAGAAACGGCCAATTTTATTTTTTTTTTCCGGTCGGGGTGGGTGGGTGGGGAGTGTTGTCTTATGACTATCATATTGAAGTGATTTTGTTTGGCTCGTACCTGCGGCCAGGGAGTGGGGTGCGGAGACATTTCAGATGACATCAGGATGACGGCATGAAGCGCGGGTGCATGTATGCGTGCGTGTGTGTGTGTGGGGGGGGCTTTCTAGCACCGCATCCCTGCATGATTTAGTGCATGTCCCGGCCCCTCCGCCACAGCGCTGATATATGGGTAGCAGGCGAAACTGAGCACATATGGGATTACTGTAGATAACGAGCAGGCCCTGGGCAGCACTGACTCATGTGTTTTCCCATCACGTTTAATTAGAGCCTTTAATGAAACGTCTTCGCGATGATATCATCCCCTTGTGTAAGAGTGCTGCGCGGTCGATTTTCATTCCCACGTTTTTCCGCCGGGTGGGGATTCCCCCCCCACTGTCACCTTGGCGTCCTCGCCACTCCCATCCATCACGCCCACCGGGACGCCGTCCCCTGCCCTCAGCTCATTGGCTACGTAGCCAGGCAGTGGCACCGATGCGAGCTCCCGGGACGCTTCCATGCCTTCGCCGGGGGGAGGGTGCTGGCTTCTCATGGCGCATGCTCTAAATGTTCTTCTTCTTCTCTTCTTCCCCCTGCAGCCAGAAGAGTTTGAGGCGATTCATTCCCACACCTTCCGGGTGAAGACGTTCAAGAAGGGCAAACACTGTGGTGGTTGCAAGCAGGTGATCAGCAAGGAGGGACTCGTGTGCCGAGGTGAGTGTCACCACTCAGCTACACAGGCCGTATTCGGCAGCTGGTTGGTCTCCACTGAGCAGTCATGCAGTCTGCACTGTGCAGCTTCATTGGGCAGTCATACGGTCTCTGCTTAACAGCAATCTGCATTGAGCAGTTTACATTGATCTATTATGTAGTCTGCATTGAACAGCTGTGAGGCCTCCATTGGGCAGTCGTACCATCTGCATTGAGCAGCTGTGCAGTCTATTGTGCAGTCGTACTGTCTCCATTGAACAGCAGTCTGCACTGAGCAGCTATGAGGTCTCCATTGTGCAGTTGTGCAGCCTACATTGATCTGTCATGCCGTCTGCATTGAGCAGCTGTGAGGTTTGCATTGAACAGTCCTGCCATCTGCACTGAGCAGCCATGCAGTCTGTATTGAGTAGTAGCACAGTCTGCATTGAGCAGCCATGCAGGCGAGCGGCTGCTCGTTGGCCTTCCTCGTGTCTTAGTAGAATATTTGCGTGACCCGGAAAAGGGGAGCCAACGAAGGGGTGATGATGAAGCCAAACTGCTGAGCACACTGTTTGCAACACGGCCGAGTCGTTTTGTTCTAGGCACTACTCACATATCAATAGAAATGTCAGACTCTCTCGAACCAAATTTGGACCCGAGACCCAGTATCAGGCTCTGGTGTGATGTAATGCTTGGGGGCCCCCAGGGCTGAGAGCGAGGGGGCCACACTGGGCTGGCAGGCGGCCCCACTTTGTGGCAGACTCCCCTGGCTTTCCCGATGGTCCCCAGGTCTCTGTTTGGGCTGGCACTGCCAGTGGAGAGAGCATGCGTGCCCCTCGCCCCATCGTGAGAAGTATGTCACAACCTTATAAATCCTGCAACGACCCCCCCCCCCATCCAACTTCCACTTCATACCGTGCTCTCTGGAGCACCATTCGGGGGGTGGGGATGGTCCTGGGCCCTTCCTCATTATCACTGTTTTCCGTCTTTCCCATGGTGATCGTTTTATACAACGACAGATGAGAGTTCATAAATGTCTGCTGGCGAAAACTGAAATCCTTTATATGTTCTGGGGAATCTGTTTGTGGTTAAAAGCATCATCTCGACAGTTCCAGTTTTATTGCTCCTGTGTGAAGTAAAACAAACCATGGTGGGACTGCAGCATTCCCTCGGCCGCAAAACAGATGCAGGGACTCCAGCCGCGGGACTCCAGCCGCGGTCCTCGATGACCCTTCTGTGTGCTGCCGTTCATTCCAACTGATCTGTGATCTGAACTGATATTACTGCTGGGAATTGCTAGTGGTTAGAGGCGGGACTGCTGCTGTGGCTCCTTGCACACGCCCACTCTAATTGTTACAATTAGCCGCTATGTTACGCTGTAGGCGCAGTGTCAGGAGTTTGCTGGGGGGTAATGTAGACACCCCCAAATACAGAGCAGTCTGGATTTCCACAGCGGGGCCTTACAAATAACCAGCAATTTTATTGTTAGCATCTCAGGCTTTGCTGTGCAATGCAGATTTTGCAAAAGCACAGGAACTAGTAGCTTTGCGGTATTCATCAACAGCTGTGCAGTCTGCATTAACCAGTCATACAGTCTGCCTCGTGTGGTCATGCAGTCGGCACTAAACATTTCTGCAGTCTGCATTGAGGTGTTGTGCAGTCTGTACTAAGCAGCTGTGCAGTGTGCTCAAAGTATTAATGCACTCTGCCTTGTGTGGTTCTGCAGTCTGCCTCATGGTCATGCAGTCTGCACTAAGCAGTCTGCACTATGCAGTCTGCCTCGTGTGGTCATGCAGATTGCACTAAGCAGCTGTGTAGTCTGCACTAACCATTCCTGCACTCTGCCTCATATGGTTCTGCAGTTTGCCTCGTGGTCATACAACTTGCACTAAGCAGCCATACATTCTGCACTATGTATTCATGCAGTCTGCCTTGTGGTCATGCAGTCTGCATTGAGGTCTCATGCAGTCAGCACTAAGTAGCTGCACAGTCTGCATCATGTCGTCATGCAGTCTGCACTAGGCACCCATGCAGACTGCACTAAGCACTCGTGCAGTCTGCCTCATGTGGTCACGCAGTCTGCATTGAGCAACCATGTGGCTGCACTAAGCAGTCGTGCAGTTTGCCTTGTGTCGTCATACGGTCTGCATTGAGCAGTAGTGCAGTTTGCACTAAGCAGCTGTGCAGTCTCCCTTGTGTGGTTATGCAGTCTGCACTAAGCAGCCATACCGTTGTCATTGAACAGCCATGCAGTCAGCATTGTGCAACCATGCAGCCTCCAGTGAGTCGTTTTTTGCAGTGTCTAGAGCCTCCTCACAAGTTTAACAAGGTAGTCATGCTTTGCAAAAGCTGCTCGAGCATCCTGACAGCCAGACAGCATCTCCATTTAGCTGACAGGGAGGGGTTTTGATTAAAACGAAAAGGGTCTGAGGGGGGTATCCTGTGTCCCGAAGCCAAAGAATATACGCAAGTGACTGCAATCGGCGTGGATCAGCACTTCGCGCTTTAACCCCAGGAGCGGAGGAGTGAGCACACATGCAGACCTTTAGCGGAGCGATAAGTGCTCGTTTCAGCCCCCAGGAGCAGCTGCTCCCCCACCAAGACACTTTCTCTGCAGTGGTCGTTCATTATGTGCAGTGGCTGAGAGACACACTGCCGCACGCTTGGTCCTTAAAGCTATTAGCTGTTGCTGGAGCGTCTTTGGATGCCGACGCAGCCTGGAGGATTTCCTGCGGAATATCAATGCGAGTGACACGGAATCAATCAGGCCCCAGCGGAGCAGGACTTCATTAGCTAATCCACCTCAACAAGCCCCGCGTACCCATTAGGAGATTGACTCTGACGGACAATCCAGGAGTGAGCGAGCCCCATGTCTGTGTGTATCTATAAGGAGTGGGGGAGGGGCAGTCCTATTACCTCTGTCCTCTACCCCCTTGTGGATCACCTGCAGTCCTGTCAGTCTTCAGCACTGGCTCCCTATTGGACGGTTCCGCTGTTAGTCAGGGTGGTGTCGACATTTTATCGTGGCTTTCTGGTAAATTGGAAGCAAGTTAATGTGTTGCTTTCCAAATTTTTCCTCTTTTATTATACAGTGTAACATCCTGTTGGTTTAATGGACGGACACTTGCGTGGTCAGCAAATGGCTGCCGCAGACCTAATAAAAACCTACTCACTTTTCTGTTTATCATTTTCCCAGTCACTCTTGCCACAACACTTGATTTTGGCTGAGATGGATGTAGTAAGTAAGGATGTGACCTAAGACTCAGTGTTACAACAAGATTGATCTGTTTGGGTCTGGTAAAATGTGAGATAAAGGGCCATCAAGGGGATGCATTATGGGATTGGATCTGGGCACCTTTCTGCATGTGCCTGCTTTTAGCATCATAATGTTTGCAGTCCAGATCTGGGCTGTGCAGAGACTTTTTGAGGGGCAAGTGCCCAAAGGTTAAAAAGGACACCTTTAAAGGTCACACGGAAGTGCACCCCCCCCCTGCACGAGCCTGATCCAAACAAGCGAGTCGCATGATTAGTGTTTGTTTATCCTTGGCAACTGGCACAGGTCCTTCACAGTGGCTTTAGCAGGATTCCATGCTGGAGTGGGTGCCAATGTTCCAATTCTGTCATTTATGTCAGGGGGTACCAGATCCCAGTCCTCTTCCTGGGTAGGGGGGCGGCAACGGTAAAAGACAGACTGGATATTTCTATTAAATCATTAATGACTGGTTGCATTTGGTCCATCTTTGTTGGGTGGGCAGACGATCCACCGATAAGCACAGCCCTGGTCCTCTGGCCCTCGTGACATGCAGCAGGGCCTGTTGGCTGTAGCAGCACTTGAACAATAATGGTATGTCAGAATAGCTACCCCAGAACCGAAGTGCGCTGGTCAGTCCAGCTGCTGACTTTACCAAGGGGAGGCATGTGGTTTGTGGGACAGGAGAGTGGGGGGGGGGTTTCTCACCCGTGAGGGCTGTGCATCTCTGGGAATCTTTTGGGGAATTTGAGAGTCTGCCTCATGCAGTCGTGCAATCTGCCTTGTGTGATCGTGCAGTCTGCCTCATGCAGTCGTGCAATCTGCCTTGTGTGATCGTGCAGTCTGCCTCATGCAGTCGTGCAATCTGCCTTGTGTGATCGTGCAGTCTGCCTCATGCAGTCGTGCAATCTGCCTCATGCAGTCGTGCAATCTGCCTCGTGTGGTCATGCAATCTGCCTCGTGTGGTCATGCCTCTGTTACGATCGGCCATGACGCATTATCCTGGATAAAGGGGTGAGGAAGAAGCGTGCGCACACACACATATATAAACATGGCGAAATTAAATTTACTAACCAACATGGGGAAAGTGGGACACCAGGCTGGGGCTGGGCAGGACCAGGCGCTGGTACTCAGCCACCCGTGAGCCGCAGATGGATGAAGCACCCAGGACCAGCTGGGTTCCAGTTTGTTTACCTGCATTCCCGCCATGTGGTCCCACCCACCTACTGGTGTTAGAACAAATCTGACAGCCGGGCCCAAGATTTTCACCGGGAGGGGGGCTGGACATTTGGGGATGCTGGGGGGGGGGGGGGAAGCAGTGTTCGAACTGTGTCAGAGGTCTTGGGGGGCAGGTGTCTGCTGCATAGGGTTAGCGATGGTAAAATTTGTCAACCAGTGGAGGGGCGTGTGGTGGTGATATGCTGATAGACTGAACTTTTTTAGCATGTTTGTGTGATTATTTTTGGTGGGGCCACAGGCGGTCATTTCCCCTGTGGTGCCAATGCTGCTAGCTACCTGTCATGGCAGCCATGATGCATTCTGGGAGATCATGATGGGGGCAGCCGCACGCTTTATGCGGGGGACGGAGCTTACTGCTATGCTGGGCTGCTCCCCACCAGAGAAGGGGGTTAAGGGCTTAACGTGCTGATGGCGGGGGCCCGCTAACAAAAGCGGCCGCTCCCTCGGCTGAAAAGGGCCTCCCCCTCACCCGGGCGGGGGGCGCGATCACTGCAGCCGGCTCCCGTCTGGATTAACCCGATTTATGAGCTAAGTTGCCTTTGTGAGAAGCACAAAGTGAATAATAGGGCCTCGCCCAGAGACACGGCTTTGGCGGCCCGGGACAGCGGTGGGCTAGCCCCCGGCTGCCGCGGCACTGAGGGCTGGGGGACCGTAAGCACACCGTGGTTGATGCCATGGAGGGGAGATATAGGCAGGTCGGGATTGGGACCACACACTGCACCGGCAGTCCCTCGATCAGATCGTTCCTCTGCCTGTGACATCAAAGCGGTCAGGCATATCCGGGGAGACATGGCCGGTGATAAGGAGAGATGCTGGCCTGCTTGGCTGAGTTTGGGGGCGTGGCTTATAGTCAGGCGGGTTGGGGGCGGAGCATCCAGCGTAGGAGGGAAGCGCGGCTCAGTTGACGCTTTGAGGAAGCTGCGAGTATCTGCTCATCAGAAAGGGTTCCGAGGAGACATCGAGGAGACGCATGTGTGCGTGTTTGAGGCCCCCTGGAATGGCCCCCTGAAGTTCTCCTCCGCCAGATAATTAGGGCTTACCTAATTTTACCCCGTTTACCCCTCCCTGTCCTAGAGAGTGTAGCTTCCCACCAGCAGCCCTTCACGTGCAGGAAGATATCACCCACTCCCTGCCACTGCCTAATCAGGAAGGCCTCACAATCGCAGACCTGCCAAGACCGCAGAGCGTGTTTACTGTGTCTGGGTGCGTGCGTGCATGCGTGTGGCCACGTGTGGCCTGCGGTCACGTTCCCTGAGAGCCGGGAGATTGTTTTCATTCCGCCATCTCGCTCCGAGCTGATCGTGGACAGTGCATTAACTCGTCAGGGGGAGTGAAGGATCCGTCCCGGCTGTGACTCAGAGAGGACTAGATCCCCGGATAGCTGCTCCGAGCTGCCGTCTGATGGGAATGCAGATTACATTAATCTTTATGAACATAATGAACACTTCCATGGAATTTTCCCAGCGTTCCCAAGATGCATTGCACCTTGAAATAAAGGCCTAACTAGTGTTTTACGTAATAGAGCTGTGCCCCATTAAACGTAGTGGCTCTAGCTGCTTGCTAATCCGCATAGGCCCCGGGATCCCTTCCTGTGGGCCCCACACCTCACGGCTAGCAGGAGGAGGGAGGAAATATGCAGCACCGTGAGACCGATGCAAGACACGGCCGGGCGTATGCGGAGAAATATAGACGGGATCTGGTACTGATCAGCTTGTTTCATGACGTGTGCCCCGGCGGAGTGCACACACGAGCATGCATGCACGTTAGCGCCCACTCCAACACACGCAGATGCAGAGCAGGGTGTGCAGGAGCAATCGCGATACTCTATTAGCTGTCTCGGAGAGAGCCCCTTCTGCATGCAGTCATTACACTGATTAGCGGAGCAGATTGATGAGCGCCTCGTGATGAATTGGCTTCGCTCTGGGCTCGATAGGGCTACCCTCCATGGTTTATTCATGTCGTTACCGATCAACCCACTACGTCTTCCCTGCCAGTCATATAAATGATCGGAGACAATGTTTACCCTTCATTCATGGACAGAAATTCACCTCGTAATTAATCGGGGTCTATTTTGTCCTGGATTGTAAAACAAACATAAAGGCTGACGTTGATTCTCAGCTTCGATACGGACTTGAAATCTCGTTTGCTGCTATCCTGTGGGTTAAATGTAGCCTGGTGCAATGGCTTTGTGGTTAGTACTGTAGTCTCACACTTCTATGGTCGTGGGTTCGAGTTCCACCTCTGTGTGCATGGCATTTAGATGTCTTTACTGTGTTTTACCCATTATCTATGGAAACTTTCTTCCCACAGTTAAAAAAACGTGTGATTTAGTGGAGTCTCTAGATTATCGTGAGCAGGCATTGTTGTCCCTGAAAGGGAGTGGCATCCCATCCAGGGTGGCCCCTGCCTAGTGTCCTGTGTTTCCTGGAAGCGGACACTGTACTGGCTAAGCGGTATCAAAGATGGAAGCATGGATGGTCTCTTAGCTACACAACAGTGCCACCTGCTGGGGACGGCATGAAATAGCTTTGTTCAATGTACTTTAAAAAAGATGAAATATTTAAAGATATAGATGTTGATGAAGCAATTACACATATAATCATTCTTCCTTATGGTCATGGAAGTGCTTTACAACTATAGGCAGTGTACTTATAGTCCCAATACACACATATTTACTCCCTCAATTAGCAGAGACATGATTCTACCGTCCATTCCCAAATCAACACCCTTGATTTAAAGTCATGTACTATTCCGTTAATTAAATATCCAAATTAGCAAGTCAGGAATAATTGTTCTCTCTCATTTGTAGTGTTGCATATGTTATCGTTTTATACACAAACACATGGGCTTGGTGGATGAAAACAGAATTTCCTAAATCAGCAGGAAACAACAACGCACTAATTAAACATCTGGGTCAGCTTCCTAATCGCGTTCGCTGAAATTACATAAATATATAAACAGGAGAAAATCCCATGACTGTCCAATATTTATGTCATAAAAATAAAATGCAGCTGAGGGAATCAACGGTACAGTGCTAGATTCAGGGATCAGTTTGCGGCAGAAAGAAATTAAAAGGAAAGGTTCAAATCTGTTAATATTCAGTTTGGTTTATTACATTTGCATTTATTTATTCGACAGGCACATTTGTCCAAAAGCAACATATAAGGATGGCAGATAATTATTTCAGAAACATACAGCTGTCAGTGAAATTCGGTACATGTGCTGTCAGGCTACGGTTCCAGTGACTGGCCAGCAGGGGTGTTGTAGGGCCATGGATAGCCTGGAAGATTCAGGGGCTCCAACACTTTATAGGGACCCTTGAAAACCACAGAAGTCACACCGATGCCTAGTGGTACCAAGAGAAATATGTCACAATGGGACAGTCAACAGGAGACAGTGAGCCTGTCAAGGCCAGTGGTGGGGGATCAGCTTACTTTGAATCCATGTTTCCCTGTTCTCTGTGTGAAGTAACACCACCTGCACTATGATCAGGTGCATTTTTGTTCACAGCTGCAGTTCCAATCACAACTTTCCCACTTATTAAACTAAAAAACACCCCTAGTGTTCAAGGGGATTCAGGTAAATTTAATTCGATACCATTTTAAACATTTAAGGAAACTTCTACCACCATTTTGGTCATTCCTTTGCGTTTAAATTGAAATCTGAAGTTTTAAGTTTAGCATGAAATGATTGATGTTATTTCTAGAGTACACCTATTTGGAGGAATTATTTGAGTCACTGTGCTTATCCAGCAGAGGGCAGCAGAAAGTAGCTGTAACGTCACGCACATCGCGAATCGTATGACAGCATGGAGAGGTGGAGGAAGAACACACTTGTTTAAAGCCTCCAGATCACGGTTCAGGTTGTTGTAGAATCAGGCAGCCTTGGCTGGCCAGAGGGTTATGATAAAAACCTTACATTTTAATATAGTTGTTACAGTGTTTCTATGTTAAGTACAATAGCAACAATATTAGTTATTTTTCTGTGTTTTTTGTGTTTGTTTCTGTCACTGAATATTTACTTATTATTGTTTTAAAGTTCTTAAAATCCTTGAAATATGATCTTTTATCTTCCTTGTCATTGTGTTGCTATGTCATTTTGGACAGCAACTATCTAAGAAAGAGACATATAAACGTAAATAAGACCTTTTCACTTTCTGCCTCATGGTAGATGCTGCCAGAGGAACAGTTCGGACAGGGCGTATAAATCTTCTGTATTCTTACGGATGCACAGGGTGGGAAATCTGCTTGATAACTGCAGTCTACCTTTCTGTCCATTGAAGCCTAATTTGTCTTGGACTGTGTTAATGGCACCAAATGGGTCAGCCGGACGACGGAACCCGTGGGCGAGAACTACGGACCTTGCTGCAACATATAGGGTTCAGTCAGGTTCTCATTAGCATTATGGGTCCCGCCCCCCCCACCTCAGTGGAAGCTGGCAACTCGCGTCAGTCGCTGCCAAGGCAGATGCAGTCCACATGTCTGCATGGGGTAATGTGTGTCATATGAACTGCTAATTGGTCAGATTCTCGTCAGGGACCGAGGCTGTAAACACCAGCCAATCAGAACGCCTGGGCACATGCTGGCCACTCACACTTGTTTGTGTGTTTTTATATGGGTTTTCCAGAAGCTGCCAGCGTTGTGGTGAATGTCTCATTTTTACACAGTGTAACCGGGGGTTTTATGGAGCATTAAATGACATTTGCTAATTCACTGAAACACCCCATCCATCCATCCATGCATGCATCCATCCATCTGCCAGCCACTTGTCCAGTACAGGGGTGCAGGTGAAATAATTTAACTTAACGAAAAATGGCTGCTATGGTGATTTTAATCTTTTGGGTCACATATTTGAGTGAGTCACTATGCTGCTAGCCTGTCTTGTTAATGTCGCTACCAAGACAGGGGTCAAAATGATTCGTCAAAATTATGGCCGAAGCTTAGCTTGTTCGGCTGATTGGGAGTCCGGTCATTTTGAACTGTGACCTTGTACGGCCACCCACGTGCTGACCATCGTTGGTGCTGGGGATTCTGGGAAGCCTTTTTGGCGGCATTCCGCTCTTTCCCACTAATCCGGTCTGCCCAGGGAGGACCCTGGAGGAGACCCGGCACAGAAAGAGCAGTGGTGGGATCTTGGATGTGCTGGCATGTCTGTCCGAAGGTGTCAGCTGTCCGTGTGGCCCGACTCCGGCCAGGCCCGGCCCCCCAGGAGAGGAAATGCCTGTTCTGGGCCGCTCCTTCATTTAGCACATTCCATTAATCCTGAGTCAGACAGAAGTCCACCCCAAACATCTTACTCGCCAGTAAACCGCCCCCCCAGTCCGACTTTTGTTTATGCGTGGAGGGCTCGATTTCCTAACAAGGCAAGGGCTGATTGGTGTGGCGGGGATGCTGGGTTCGCTCCCAATATGGCCTCCCATTGGGTGAAACTGGCCAAAGCTCTCTCTTTGATTCTGAGCCACGTTCAGTGTTTGCATCTTCGGGTGGGATGAGGGCTTTCAGAGATCATTATCTATAGATTGGATAAATGAAAGGCCAGGACAGTGGCTGGGGGTTGTTTAAACCCCTCTTAGAAGCGACCATGTGCGGTAATCTCTATATTTACATCAATAAATTGTAACAAGCCAATAGAAAGCAGATCTGACCTTTTTTGGAGAACATGTTAATTTGTTGCCAAGGTAGTATTCAGTGAGGTCCATCTGGTTATGTGGAGTGATAGTGTGATACAGGAGAAAACACTTAATACATCGCTGACTTTCTCAAATGATTAACAGCAACAGTGTAACACAATCAAAACAACAAAGAACGGCTCCGAACTCACGCGGCTTGTGTTCTTTTTAGAGAATTTTATAACTTACCTTCATAAGTGTTAGTAGGATATCCATGTTCAGTATTACAGGCCAGACCGCCAAACACTGGGAGAGAGAGAGAGAGAGAGAGAGAGAGAGAGAGAGAGAGAGAGAGAGAGAGAGAGAGAGAGAGAGAGAGAGAGAGAGAGAGAGAGAGAGAGAGAGAGAGAGAGAGAGAGAGAGAGAGAGAGAGAGAGAGAGAGAGAGAGAGAGAGAGAGAGAGAGAGAGAGAGAGACGTCAGCAAGGCCAGCACACAATGTTTAGGTGCAAATGAAAATACCAGGGAGCTACTGGTCTGTTTGAGGAGCACCCAGTCACTTTTTTCCATGCTGCTTCCATTGCTCATGGGAATCAGGCTATTTCATTTTTTAATAGAATTAAAAGCTTGCAATCAGAGATTAAACAGTAAAAATACATTTTTGAGCAGTTAGTCATGAGCAGAGAGATTGGTACATTTCCTAAGACCCCATCGTGCTTGATTCCCTGAGCGTAAGTGTTTAAACACAGTTTGGGAAGCAGCTCTCCTTGCATTCGCTGGTCGTTTTCACCTTGAAGGGAATCTGCGGCAGCTGGCAGCTCTCCCTGCGATTTTGCCTCCGACGGCCCCGGCTCCTAGGTAAGAGTCCAAAAAAGCAAGAGACTGAGTTTCAGCCCTTGTTTGGGGCCTCAGCCCGGCAACGTAGCCCTGCGGAGGGGTGGGCGAGAACTCAGAGGATTCCATAGGCGGGGTGACTCCACCCACCCTGACTGAAGGGCAAAATGGCAGCGAGGGAACAGAGTGACCACTGTGAGGCAGAGGTACCTGTGCCGGCTGGGCCCGGGACGAGCTCAGGACCTCGGGGGCCCGGGAATGAGAGAAAGGCCCTTCCAAGTTATGTCCCTCCCTTGGGTGGATGGATGGCGAGTATACCTGGCGGGTGGGGGGGAGGTGAAAGGAGGTGGGCCAGATTGGGGGGGGGCGGGCAGCAGCACAATTAAAGCCTTCAGGAGTCTTTTCTAGGGGGGGTATGCTTTTCAGGCATGCCGGAAAGACTCAAGTTTCAAAGCGCTGCTAGTACTGTACCGTGTCGGTACCGGGGGCCAAAACCGAGACCAGCCCCCCGTACCCCAGGGTGAGGGAGGCAGGGGGTTGGACGCGCATTCGGCTCAGAGCGCCGAGTAAACAGACTACGGACCTTGGCCTTAGCGCACTGCCCTTCTTTAACCGAAGTACAGTTTCTCCATGTAGCCACTTTTCAGCTGAACTGTTCAGTGTTTCTGCAAAGGAAGGAACACTAATGATCTCCTCTGTCTTCTCTTTTTCTATTCTGTCATCCTGCAGTTTGCCGGCTGACATGCCACAAGAAATGCGAGGTGAAGGTAGGTGCCCTCCAGGCCGAGCCGCCGCCCACAATCGCCGACGCCGTCAACGATTACCCTTCTGCATGGAAGCGGCCCATTGGCCGCCGCAGACCGTTCCCACTCCTGTCACGTGACACTGGGAGATCGATTGTGGATACAGGATAGTCGTGGAGGGTCATAGAGTCACAGAACGTCCTCTCTGCCAATCAGAACGCATCAGAATGGAAGGCGGGTTGCATGTGGCATGCATGCTCTGCGGAGTGGCCGTTAGCGACGTGGGAGCAACAACACAGGCCCTGGCTGTCTTAGTGCTTGTTTAACTTGGCGGGACGTGTAAAGGGGGGGCTCGGGCCCTCCTAAAAATAAACTCGCCCTGTGCCTGCGGCAGGGCTGTTACATGACAGATTTGTTTTTGAAGGACTCGTGAAAAAGAGATTGAAAAAAAATGGCACACAGAGGGGGCGGGGGGAATGAGGGCGGAATGGAGTGGGGGGGCTTTTTATGGGATGGCTGCAGCAGGAGAGGCCCCCAGAGTCCAAAGCTCTCCCTCATCTGGCAGCCATTACCAAATTGGTGGTGGTTTGACTGGCCCACAGTGGACTGCCAGGGCTACCTTCCACCCTGCCCCCCACCAGGCAGCACCCACAGGAAATTCCAAGGCCGAGGGCCCCGAGGTGGCTCCGCCAAGGGGGACTGACAGACCCCTCTAGGCCTGAGCTGTTAGCCAGGCCGTCGCAGCCTATGGGGCTTGCTCTGTGTTTCTGAACTGGCGCCGCTGATGTACGCTCGGACCAGGATGCTGCTCGGCAAAAGATACAGGGTCCTTGGGTAAAAAATGGCAGAGAAAGCGTTGCCTGAATCAAAACAAAACAAGACAGAACGTGAGGCGGCAAACGAAAGGAAATGAGTGTAAAGTGGCCAGAAACGTGGCCCCCCGTGTCCCCTTGCCTCCCTTAAACAGAAAAACATTTGCAGGAAACATTCAACTGAAGAACTGGAAGTTTATGAAAACAGGCGTGGAATGGAAACAATTTAAACACTTGTGTACTGTTCAGAAACGTCAGTTAAGCTCCCTGTTTTTACGAAAAAGAGGACCTACGTTTACCAATCACATATTGCTTGATGCAGCATGTGTCTCAGATCATTTTTTATAATGCTGTCTGTCTCTGTCTCTGTTCTGGGTCTTGGCTGCTTCGCCTGATGTCTGAATTCTTCTGTAAAGCTCGAGTGTGTCCAGTGTGCATCTTCCCTTAGTAACGATGCTGGATCGGTGGGGTTAAACGTTTTCGCAAAGATCGTGCAAAGGAGCCGCAGCTCGCCATTTCCCCGTCCGGTCTGGCAGCGAGAAGGGGAAGCCGGTGCCACCTGAAGACAGATATGAGGTCATCCGGCCTTGCCGCACTCCGCGTTCCGCGCCAAAGAAAAGTCACAATCGCAGGAGTGGCCAGGCCCGTCGGATCGTGTTACCCCCGGAGGTACCGTCGGCCCAAAAAGAGGACGCGGACGGGTGCTGGAAAAACACAAATAAAGATCTGGGTCTCTGCTGTCTCGTGGGGGGTGCTGGGGTTGCGGTCCTCCTGTTAGCGCAGTCCAAGTGGTGGGAGGAGGCTAAAAAATCTCTTCAGCGGCACTGTAGGCAAACAGGCGGCCAGCCAAAAACATCCACCGCGCGGGGTAACGAGGCAGATGCTGCTGGTACGGGCAAATCCAGGCTAAGTGCTAGCTCTTAGCCTCCTAGCTTATAATACATTTCTACACCCTATGGTTCCACTGTCTACCCAGTGCATTAGGGGAGACTGGGGCCAGTTGCTGAATGGGATCAGTCATTGGACAGACTTTTAACACATTTCAGCAACACATCCCAGCTATATGTGCCACCGTTTCTGCTAGCTTAGGCTCCTAGCGACAACTCTGATGCTTATGAAACATGTCATGCTAAAGTACACAGATTAATGAGTAAATAAATACCAGATATATACTGTCCCCAGGCTCACCTACACCGTATTTCGCAGACAGTTCTTGGCAGATTGTGTCCAGGTAGCTATTTCAGGGAGGACGTCCTCCAGGTAACTGTTATGCGGGCAATCGAGGTTAAAAGGTAGAGAGGTAAGCTCGGCAGCTGAGACGGGCTCTTGGCAGCGGAGTGAGACATATGTAGAGCAGCGGGTGTTTTCACTGGGGCTGCCCCACCCCTCGTCCTCCCAGCATATATACGGGACAATGTGGAGCGCTTTAGAGCACAGCGTGCTGACCAGAACATTGAAATGGGAGCTCTGGGACTGCCACAGCAGAACAATTAATGGGGATGAAAACGCCCAGCCGCGATTCCCGTTTCCACGGATACGCTGCTTGCCGTAGTAATGAAGTTAACGGAAGGTTTATGTAAGTTCGGAGCAGTATTTTATCACATGAAATATGACTGCAAAAAGATACACAGTCACTAAGACAAGCGTCTTTTGCTTTTTACACACAATGTCCACAAATGTTACTTAAATTATTTAATTGTCTAGGGTTGTGGGTTCGATTTGCACTCTATTTGTGGAGTTTGGACATTCCCCTGTGTTTGCGTTGATCTCCTCATCAGGACTGTGTACTGATTAAGCTGAAATGGGTAGAGTTGGCATCTGTCTGAAAAACACTATTACCTCCTGTTATCTGTATAATTAAAAATTAACTGAGCACAGTTTCAACATGCCGTAACAAACAGTGATTTAACCAAACGCTCACGCGCGGGTCCTGCAGAATCATAGTGGCCATGCAGCTGCAATCATAGTAGTGAAAAAAAAAGGGAAAAAAAAAAAAAAAAAAAAAGGAATCATAGTGGCTACTGAACACTGCAGAGTTCCTGAGCTTGAAGCTCTGGGTTTTTGCACGACCGAATCGTTAGCTTGTGGGCTGGGCGGCCGTGTCGTCGCCGCGAGCTGACGGCGGTTTGTTGGCCGCGTAGAGAAACCGCGGCACATTAGAGAGAGGCTGATGAGGGGAACGGCAGCCTGGGAGGCAGCGCTCAGGCCATTGTTGTCCCGTTCCCAGGCCGAAACCAAGATCCTCGAGGCGTCAGCGGCTGGGCCTCTTTAAAGCTCTGAAGGACAATGCTGGGTTCCTCTCCGGGTCCTGGGAAGCTCTAACGTGAACCAGCTAGGCTCCACACATCCGCAGGCCCCGGGACTGATGGGATGGGGTGGGGAGTGGTGAGTCACGCGCGGCTAGGAGGGGCCCCTTCCTGTCCCCCGACGCGGTTTGAGTGTCCACCCAAACACAGATGTGTAGGAGCACCGCGACGGAACGCCGCTGTTTGGGGAAACGGCTGTAAACAAAGCATTAGCGGGAATGGGCGTGGTCACTGATGTGGCATCCTGTTCCTTCAAAACAAAGGGACAACAATGACACAGGACATCTGTGTGCGAACACCAGTGTCAAGCCCAATCAGCAGCAAAATCTCTCCCGTCTGCATGACACGGTCGCCATGGACATATCAACCATTAGGTCCCAAGAAATTTGCTTTGGCAACACTGCCCATGGCCATTATCCAGAATCACGTTAGCGAGTGCCGTTAGTAATAGTTGCAGTCAGTATTATCATCGTAGTCTAAGCTGAATATTCTTTTTACACCATCGACCTGATGGAGACACAGGTGCTGCTAAATATCAGCATACCGTTAGCATCCTCCTGTTTGTAGAACCTCAGCGATGCCCCCTACAGGCTCCCCTTGGAAATGAGGTCCGTGGGAACTCCTCAGAGTCCCGACAGCTGCCTTGAATGCTGCTGTTAGTATGCAGGTCCACTGCCCTCAAACCCTCTACATTTACATGTATCCATTTATTAATATGGAGACTTCCAAGAATCCTGTCGCCAGACCGTGGAGGTCGTCTGTAAGCCTGACCCTGGCCTCTGGGTCCTACTATGTGGTGGAGATTATGACCCATGCATGCTGCTGTTAGTAAAGAGGCTCTCCAGGTACAGATCCAGAGACATGGGAAAGTACTGGATACTTCATCCCACGTTGAAAATAGAATAAAAGAGAGATTTTTCATTCTTACCTTATTTCCAAGTTCTTTCAGACACAGGATGTGCCTCCAATCATTGAATTTAACTGACCCCCCCCACGGACAAATGTAACCTCCCCGGGTTTGCAGAATTTACCGGTGGGAATCACTCTGGCTCCTGGAGAAGCGCACTGCCCTGGTTATTATTACATATCATAAGGTGACCTCCATGTTTGGTCCCTGTCCCCGTTGTCCTCACTGCCACCACAGCTGTGGATGCTGTCCTGTAAATCTTGAGTAGCTTTACGGTTTTCGGTACTGCCCCCAGCTAGGGGGGGGTGCATGGGGCATGTTCACACAGAGTCGGGGTGGCAGGAGAGCCTTGTGCTCGCTGTGTTCCCTGCTCCACCCACCCGGGCTGCACTGGGGGGGAGTGGCTCCTTCTCGATAAGCACTCGCGGGCGGTGAGGGCGGCCCCGTCGCACACGGACACTTTGGGACCCAGGACGAGATCGGCTGCGGCTCCCAGCTCCAGGCTTTCGGCTCTGCAGGCTCAGGCGAGGTGGGCTCTCGTCTCACATGTCGGCCATTTGTCCGTCATGAGCAGGAAGGCAAGAGGGAGCAGGTTGCCACGGTTACCGGGCCACTTGTCCTTAGTGTGGTACCAGGCTAGTTGGTATACGCGATCCCTGTTGCCGGGATGTTGTAATAGCGGCAGGTCGCGTTTGGACCTGCAGTCAAGACTGAGGGTTAAAGATGGCGAGAGTCACACCGGGTCCCCTTGGGAAGTCGCTCCTGCCAGGTGATCGATGCTCACGTTGCAGGAAGGTATCTGAGACCCGGTGTGAGCCGCCTTTTGGATCACGGGCTGTAATTTTATCTTGCGGTGGTTTCCCGGGGGTGAGAGGGGGAGGTCATCTTTCTCTTGTTTACTTCACGTCGATGAGCGGAGCACGCCAGCGTGGAGGTCTTGCCGGCATTGCCCCTCCATGCGTGTGGCAGCTGGCATTTCCAGGTCATCTTCACAGCACCAAGTTGGCCTCTGAGTTATTTCAGTCTCAGGCTGAGTTCAGAAAGTTACACCAATAGGATGGTACAGTCTGGCGTGACTGTCTGCCAGAGAGTGGCCTGGTTACTGGGGTAGGCATGGTAAGGGGAGAGTGCTCTCGGGATTTTGGACTTCTGTACAAAGACAGCTGGGATTTTGGCACTAATGCCAAAACGACTTGGTTTCCGTTCTTGGGCGGCACGCAGTGGCACCATTTGATCCTGGTCTATTGTTATTGTTTTTGTGTCAACAGCCTAACAAAGTGGGCCGACCGTCAGCACACTGAAACAATGCACGCTTACAGGCACGCTCGTTTCAGGGAGTGTACACAGACATTAATAGCTCTCTTTTTGACAGATGACTGCCAAGGACCGTATCTGTAACATCATAGTCACGAGAAGCTCTTCTTCAGGAAAGGACACTCAGCTCTCTAATAATGTAATGAAGCTTTTCTGCAACATCTTGATTAAATCTGCCCGAGTCAAGTTCATGTGTCTTTTTGCAGTTCTGAGTGTTTGTCTTCAGTGTAGAGTGCAAATATAGCCCAAGACGTCTGGAAACGTCCTTCACCTGTGGTCACAGCTTCTGGTTCAAACGGGGTGAGGGCCAGTAGCAAAGGAAGTCATTTGAAATTTCTTACCCTAGGAGCATTTGAGAATGTTTTTTTTTTTTCTTTCAAAATAGGATTTTTCGTTTTCAAAACAGCCCCCTTGATTTTATAAATGGGTGCTGTGGTTCCCTTAATATGGACACAGTGGTGAATTCTGTCGGATTAAAAGTCACGGAACTTGTGGCGTCTTTTAAACCCTGTTCCATCCTTTTGTTTTTCAGAAAATAAGTCAGGGGTATAATTGGCTTGAGATAAAACGAGCTGAGGGTTTAGGGTTTTTTCTGGCTGTAATTTGGAGTCCCTCAGTGCCCTGCACCAGACCATGTTTGTAGGAAGGGGCAGCTACATGCAGAAATAATCCAGAAGCATTTTGATTACAAAACTTACTGTAGTGTCTTGGCCATTCCTCTGGCACTTGTTATCGGGAACGTTGGTTATCTGAGATATCTACATTCCTGGCTCATAACACTTCTGTCTGTTCCGATCTCGTTGGGATGAGTTACGCACAGGATCCAGGACATTTCATTCTCAGCTTTATCATACCAAGGTAGGAGACTCGTTGCCTATCACAATATCACTTTGGGATCAGGACAGTTATCATGTCACTTGAGATTAGCACATTCTCACTGTTTGTTTTGTCCACTAACCAGGATCATAGATATATATAAATTTTTTAATTAGAATATATTTTTTATTACAGAGGTGACCTTTTGTTGGTATGAGTTGTGGTCTCCAGGGTGATGTTACTCTGCAGAGATGCTTCTCTTGAATGCTGCCGGAATCTCTTACCACAGCTGTAGCCCGAACTACGTCATCACAAGCTGGATGTGGTCGGCACTTCTGCCATGCAGAAAATCACTGGCACCGTGTCTCAGAGGTTTGAGTTCCCCTTGGTATGGTGGAGTACACAGAACCGAATTTTTCTCGCACATTTCCTACCCTTCGTTTGGCATGTGGCAGAAATCCAGGCATAGACGAATATTGCGCTTGTCTGGAAACGGATGAAATGTTCAGCTTCTTCCTGTCTACATTCAGCTGATGCTTTTTACCCCAGCCATGAGTTTACTTGGTTTTTAGAAAGCTGTTGGTTCACTTTTGGGTAACATAATTCCTTCTATGTGATCTGCGGCGGTGTCCCATAAACAAATACTCCCACGGCTCGGTTGTGTCCGTGGCTGTTGACGTACATCTTTTGGCAAACCGGCTGGAGCTTCTGTTGTTCTTTCGAGGAGACGAGGACCCCGGCGCCGTAACGGCACGCCTGGAACTGGGCCGTGGGATTCTGTGCGTCCGGGTCTCGGGAGAGCTAGAGCTAATACCCGGCCTGCCAGGAGACCGGAGGCACCGCAACATGCGCTAACGAGAAACTGTGGATGGCGCCTTCGTTAACCCTACATGCTTTCTTTATGCTAATATCTTATTGTTATTGTTCTCCGCGGAACATCAGCTGCACCCCACCGACCAGTAAAACAGCGCAGCATGATCGAAGGGCAAGAATTGTGTTTTAATGTAATGGTAACGTTACCTGAAAGATTTCAATCATCTAGTAATTCCTGAGAAGAAAACGCTGTGATAAAGTCTGTTGTTAAAAGGCTGCCCCCTTATTTTCGATTTAGACCATGCAGCTGCAATCACCGCTAACGCTGTTATTATTTCCTCTGCTTCTGTTTATTTAAAAAAAAAAAAAAAAAGACTTAATCTCACGCTATGTTTATGGTTTCTTTTACTGAGAGCTGAGAACAAGCTAACTTGACAAGAAAATTTGGGATTTATTTCATTTTTGCAATTTTATATTTATGGCGACTAAACACCATGCTTCCGACCTTGTAGTTTACTGGAGCCCTTTCATTACCCTGACTGGACAGCGAGGGGTGCTGTTCGGAGGAGTTTCAGTCGACTGGGTTGGGTCCGGCGGGTTAAAGGAAGTGTGGCCCAAGAGAGATAAGCCCCTGGCAAGCTCGCCGCTTTCCTCGGGGGGGGGGGGGGGTAATGATTGCAGGCCTTGCGTCTTCGACCTCTTGGGAGGCCTTGCCACAGGGACAGCAGGTTCCACAGTGCATGGGTCCCCTGCTGTGGGCTCCCCCCTGGTCAGGCTGATATTTATCATGGCCCTTTCTTGTCCACGTGCCGCCATTCTTCGGAGAAAAACAGTTCATGGGAAAGTGGCTGGGAGCGCGGTCGCTGGCTCTCGCTGCTAATGGCTAGTCCTTCCTGCTTGATTAAAGAAACGGCAGGGCGTGTCGCAGCTACTGATTACATCGCCGGCGTATTGATACAGTAGTTAATCCTTTCATGGCTCCTCTACATTTCTTTGGGCTAATGATCGGCTAATGATCTTGCCCGTGCACAGTGACCGAGACCTGAGAAGAAGCTTCTTGTGATTAGCCCCTGTTGCCGAAGTACATAGAAACGGAGGAACACATGACCAGGCACCCCTGGGCCCTTGGCATCGTGGAGTATTCAGGACACTCTGGAAGGAATGTAAACAGCAGGAGGACCGAGTAGGAGTGTGCATGTACTCTCACTCCCCAGAGTACCGCTCGGTTGGGAGGGAAGGTACAGGAGTTGATCTCAGGCTTTATGGGAAGCAGATCACCACAAACTGCCCAAACGCAGTCGTGCCGAATCCGTTGCATCATTTCCTTGACACACAGCTTGTTCCAGAGCAGCGTCTGTACGTGCCTCATTTTCATCCTGTTCATTTCGAGCAACCCTTGATATGAGGATCGGACAAATCCGAGGTCGAGCTTCGCGATTTCGTCACGTGAGATGATTTTCGGCAGCGCAGGCTAGGGGAAGAAGCCCCAGAGACAGACGGTCAGAAACTTGCTCGCCTTCTGCTACAAGGTAATGAAATTAATCTGGAAGCTCTACCCCTGCTACTTTCACAGTTTGGAGTGCTGAGCCTAAACAGTGAAACCTCTAAACCCAACCCAACGGTCCTGCTCTGAGTACAGCCACATGCTTTTGGAGATTTATTGCCAAAGGGGCACCAATGTCTTTCTGCTGCACTGGCAGCTCTATGTTAAAGCATGAAATAGCCATTCGTCACGCTGTATTTGTTAATCTACATTCGTCTAGCTTTTATTCACATAAGACGTTAAAAACAGTTTATCGTCCGATAGATTATTGCACATTAGGGCCTGTTAGATAACATCATTGAATAGCCAGAGAGATCCTTGTTGTTGTTGTTAATCCTTCTGGAATGAGACGCACAGCGCCTGTACAGTTAGGCCGTCTGCAGACGAGGACGGCTGTAAAGTCAGGTGCCGTGTGAGTCGTGTTGCTTTCTTCCTGAGCACCACCCAGCGTGAGGGACTTGTGCGGCAAGGTTAAGTTCCTCTGCGCTAACAGGGCCTGCGACTTGGATATGGGGCAGAATGTCGACCCCAAGGGGGGGTTAGCTAACATCCAAGACATTAGTGACGTTCCACTGCACTCAAACAAATCCAGGCTGGGCTCCCGGTGTTCCGGAGCGCACGCCCTCATTTAGATGGCTGTACTTTCTGTCCGATGCATTTTTATTGGGACTGGGGCTGTGTTTTAACAGCTGAGGTCTGCTGCTTCTCAACCAGTGGGGGCGGGCCGGGGTGCAGGACTGCACTTATGGGAGGGAATGCTCTCTGTGCACTTTATCAGTTCTTTCTCAAATAGATATCAATGGATTTCTTTTAAACACTCTTCAGCTTAATGTTTATGTGATGCATGCAGATTGATGAGGACATACCAAGACTTTGTGGATATTTATTCTTTGAATAGTGATAAAAGTACTATACACTATATATCCCAATAAAAGGACCATATGTTTCAATCTAAGTCATTAGCCAATGTTGAAGTGTTATAAATGACAGCATTCCTTAGTGGCTTGAACGTAGCCAAGGTCTTTATTTAGAATGATGCTCCCCAACAATAATATTTTCTGTACTATGATAGGCTGTTATCTCTACCACTCATGCAGCAAGGGTCTGCCTGAGCATGTGATTGGCTGTCCAGCGTTGTTGAAGAACAGTTCTAAGAATCATTCAAGTGCTCTTCTGAGGTCTGGCTTCTAGAATTCCTAGAACAGGCCATTTAATGTTTGTGTCCTATCTCTCTATACTTCAGTGGCCAGAAACTCAGCACTTGTTTTTCCCACATTTCACTGCATTGAACGTCAACCTGAAAGACTGCAGACAGCTTTTATTAGAAACAGCAGGGGGAGCGACGACCAAGAAGCAGACTCAAGATGGGAAAACAGAAATATTTATGCACGCATGCGTATCATGCATCAGTTGCTTTGCGGGGACCTTGCGGCTGCCTCCTATTGTGTGTAGCGTAATTAGCAATACGTAAACACAAACCACCAAAACTCGCAAATGGTTTTTGCACTTTTTTATTTGAAACAGGTGTTCAACTTGTAGGGACATCCCTGTGACATCTGTTTTTTCAGGTCTGTCCCTATGCAGACGGAATCTTTCCATATACACATCTACACACAGATACACACACACACACATGCGATAAAGGCTGGATTTAAAAGCAGGCTGGATCTTTGTGATTAGAGGATGAATGTACCGCCGTAATAGAAGTGTTTCCTTTGTTACGGACTTGAAAATCTTACAGCATCTAGTTATAACATGCACATGTGCACCCACTGGTAATGTTGACCTGAACAATGCCTCCATTGTGTGATTACTTATATACTCTGAACCAATCCCAGTGACTTATGTATATTTTGAAAACTATGTTTTTACTGCCACAATTACTCACTGTGTATCTATGGCTTGTGATGGATGTATTGTGCTACAAAGTAAATGTACTGTAACTGAAATGAGCACAGGGAAATTAAGGTGGCAACCTGCCGGTACCCCTTTAATGTCCTTTTAAGATTGCGACGATCCTTTTGTAGTTGAATAACGACGTTTCTGGTGCTCTGTGCTCAATCTTTGTGCATTCGGGGTATTTTCCTGGCTCACACGTGCATTTCTCTGGACATTTGTTGTATTTGCTGCGGAGATAATGGCTGCCCGATATGAAGATTGGAAACAGGTGCGTGGGTTTAATAACCCTGCCGACGTCCGCAGCACGGCCAGCATTTCCGTACGAGGACTTTATCGTAAATAAAGCGAATCGGCCTCTGCCGCGAGCCTGCCCGGGCTCCGTCCGCGCTCGGCTCGGATTTCCATTCCTGTAAATCCGCCGCATAATGGTGCAGTCATTCTGGCAACTCTTGGGATGTGGGCCGCACACCCCCCCCCCCTTTCTCCTCGACGTAGACGGGGAATTGGGCTGCGAGCGAAGCCTCCTCCGGGGCCTCGACAGTGGCCCCTTTGTTTTTTAGGTACCTCGACGTGCGATTATCGCACGCATGCATGGAGATGCGGAGCAGAACAGATAACCTGTGAATATGGACGAGACCTCTGACGCCCCTGCTGTGCCATATTGTCCACGGTCGGAGGAAAACGGTCCGTGTCAGCTGATCTGATACGGAGATATGCCACGATTGCCTGAAGCCTGCCGTAAAATGCTGGATTTCCCCGTGATGCGTTCCTCAGGGTCTTTGAGGTGTCCGCTGGGGCTGCGGTGGCGTTTTGGCGAATGCGCCGGCACAAGCCACAGAACGTAAAGCGCCATCGTCGGCACTCTGGCGCATTTCGCCCTTGCAGCGTTACGGAACGCTCCGGAACACATAAAAAGGAGCTTTAATATCTGCAGACTGAGCCGGCGGGATTTTTCGCAGCTTTCTTTAAAGCTTAAATTAATTATGCTTTCAAGTGATTTCATTTGGTCTAGACTAGTAGACAAAATGAGGCAATAAAAGGAATGCTCTGTGAAACGGGCCAGCACTCGGTGTTTAGGGTTTATAAAGCCTGTGAATTGTCTCTGTTTTTGATGTGTGATTTCATTATTTTCGGGTGTATTGACTGTACCGTAGTTAGCCTGCCTGGGTGCTGCTCATTGCACAGTGAGTAAAGTGCCAGTGCTCTCATGTTCATCCTCTATGATAAAGTTGTTTACATTATTATTTATTTATTTAGGGGATGCTTTTATCCAAAGCAGTGTATATTTTTTGTGAGAGAAGGGTCGTTCCCTGGAGCACAGGGACCCGACAGTGACAAAAGTCTGCTGACACTGGGATTTGAACCGGTTACGTTCCAATCACAGGCATAGGATCCTAACCCGCTGAGTGGTTTATTGCAGATATTTATATTGAGACAGGGATGATTTCAGTAGTGCTAGGGCAGTGTCGTGTTGGTGAGCGTGGCAGATGAGGAGGACAGCAGGCTGCTCCTCAGCGGGGGTCAGCGTGCCGCTGGCGGGGGGTCGCCAGCAGGGGGCGACTCAGGGCCTGTCGACTCAAGTTTAACCTGTAAACTGAGAAGTTGATAACAGTGGGGGCAGGGGGAGGAGGAGGCAGGAGGCGTCATGTCAGACGCGGCTGCGGCCGCTGTATCCCACGGAATTCCAGCTTTGCATATTGTTGGCTGACGACCCCCCCCCCCCCCCCGACCCCCCACATGCACTCCATCCCCAGCCCCTTCATGAGAGTGTGTGCACTGAGAAGAGAGGGTGTTTCTGACAGAGAGAGAGAGAGAAAGCACGAGAGAGAGAGAGGGAGAGAAGGGGGGGGGGGGGGTGGAGAGAGAGAGAGAGAGAGAGAGAGGGGATGGTGAAGCAGGATTTTCCCGGAGCCACACTTTTCTGCTTCAAGCGCTGAGCTCTCCTCAACTTTTTGGGTGGCGGAACAGGATCGAACCTCCTGGCTGCTCCTGGCCATATATAGTAGTTTTTTTTTTGTTTCGTTTGTTTTTTTCCTTCTCCTGACAAGAAGAGGGGCTGAAAAAAGAGGAGGACTTTTTAGAGCAGCGAAAGCAGACGGCAGAGGCATTTACGGGCAAGACTGTGCTCTCTGATTTTTAGCACGAGCCCCCCGGACTTACCCCCTCCCCGCCGTCAGCTTGAAGAGGTGTGCTCTCAATTGCTCTGTCGTCCGCTCTCCGCTGTCCTGAGAACTTCCCCCCCCTCCCCGGTTCTTGACTGCGGCAGCAGCAGCTCTGCTCGCCCCGGGGGCAGAATGAGCCGCTAGACCGGAACGCGAGGATGGCCACGGCCGTGTTCCAGGTAAGCAGCCGCCCCCGTCTGCACTCTCGGGGCCGGGGCCATCCTCAGGTATGCCTGGAATTCCGGCTCTCTCCGCCGGCGGACCGAGCGGGCTGCTGGGTCACGGCCCTTGCCGCGTGTTTGCATGTTCCACGCGAGGGAAAGTAAACGGATTGCTAAGTGCTGTCAGATGTGTCCGACGGTAGCCTGAATGAAAAAAGTCAGACAGAGCTGAATGTTTACTGAATGACTTTCCGAATATGTTAAACTGAGTAAATTAGGGGAATTTAACCATTCAGGTACATATAGAATACTTTGATGCAATTGATTTGGGATGACAAGAAATTGGATCCTTGAATTTGTCCGCGTTGATCAAATCGAGAGATACTGCAGAAGTGCTTTTGGCTGCAGTAGTGACATTCTTCACACTGGAGTAGAGGCAGAGTATGTATGTGTTGATTGAACTTAGATGTTTGCAGTAGAAAAAGTTACTGTCAGCCCGGACGCCCCGGCAGGTTCCAGAGGATGTTCCTCACACTTGGCTCCCGTCACCATAACAGGATGGTGCTGTTTAAGTGAGCTCATGTGTTTCTCGCCGGTGGTACCAGTGCGTGTCGGTGATGTCGCTCATCCCTGGGGGAGCCTGCCATTCTGCCCTCGTTTCTGTAACTGCCAGTGCGGTCCAGCCCGTTAGGGGGGGTGTTCTCCTCACATCCCACACCATCTGCCCTTGCTGGGATCGAGGCACCTAGAAGTTGTGAACGATCCCGGCTAAGATCCCAGACCTCGGATTGGAGAGCATGTCTGTGGGTTGACGAACCGGTCCTACTGCATGAGTTGGCCTGTGGGGGCCCTGATGTCTATCCCCCCCCCCCCCCCACTCCACGGCTTTTACTCTCTCCACAGTGCCCCTGCAGGAAATTACCCCCATCACTCACCGCTGACCCGATGTGAATTCAGAGGCATCTGAGAGGTCACAGCATGCAGAACTGGCCCAGACAGCGACTCTCAGTTATTCCGACAGGGCTGCCCCCCACCCCCCACCCCCAATCTAATTTAGAGAGCTGTGTTTATTACGTAGAAAACAAGGAAGTATCGCTTTTCTCAATAAAATAAGCAAATTCTGTTATCCGTGGCTGGGAGATAAAGCTCACTGTAAAACGTCCAGGTAGAATTTCCCTGAGGCACGGGAGGCTGGCAGTTCACACCCCGCCTCCACAAATGGGCCATTTTCACGGTGACCTGCGATAGCAGAGCGCTAACAGCAGGCGGCTCGACCTGGCGTTGGAAACTCGAGGAACACGCTCTATAAATCCTAAAATTAAATCGGGAGCGCAGTGTCATTTTCCCCCAAGGATCGCTCATTGTGTGATCTTTGTGTGGTCTGTGCTGGAACAACTCGCATATCTCTCTAAGTTATCAGTCCCGGGAAAAATTCCTCATCTTGATTCCCTGCATCCAGAATGCGTCACAGGTGCCACAGCAAACGGGGAACTGCACGTAAGGAATCGGCATCAGAGATGTTTGGGGTGTGTGTATGGGAATGGATGGCAGAGCTTTTGTGTCCAGATTTACGGCGGGTGGCGGATGCAGAAGTCTTGCTGCGCTCCAGTATAGTGCAGCAGAATTACTAAGCGGCAGAGCAGTTGAGGAGTAAAGTATGGGCGTGGCTGTATGGACAGGGGGGAGGAGTCTCGATTTCTCAATGACATCATGTGCATTCTGTATGCCCCCCCCCCCCCTTTGTAATTTTGCTGATCTTTAGATACTCCTGGCAGGAAGATTTATTAAAAAGGGGGGTAAGCTTTTACTTTGGGGGTCTGATCTTAATGGAAATGAATGAGCACTACCTATTTAAGCTAATTAGTGTACATTTATTTGGACCTAGTGACACCCCTGGCTGATGGAGAGGCACCACACTGCAGGCCATTTGCGTGGTGTGTGTGTGTGTGTGTGTGTGTGTGTGTGTGGGGCAGGGGGGGGGGCCACCCGCGTGTAAAATTTATTCCTCCCGTGGGCCCTAGCTCCTGCCAGTTAGCGTCGGGGGTTGGGCAGGGCCGATTAATCCTATATGCGATTTTTGCTCATACTGTTCTCACATTATGGTCTCAAAATCAATGCGATTAAAGTTAATGAGATTAGCAAAATAATAATGCATTATGACTTCAAAGCACCTCTTTACTTCTTTGTTTTGGTGTCGGCGGTGGCGGTCAGCTGGAGCTGCTGCTCTCCCGGGCTCCATACGGGCTTTCACTGGCGAATCCAGATTGCGTACAGTGGACAGACACATTTCCGCTCCCCTCTTTTTTTTTTTTCAAGCGGCAGGGTGGGAGGGAACCATCCAGTAGCACAATGCAGGGTTTGTGTGATCCAGCCTGGTGAATGTCTGTTATATGAGAGACGTGGTTCAGGTTTAGCTGCTGAGGCTGTCGGAGGCGTGCGTCTTGGCTGAACCCTTCACCTACTGGTCATTTGTGTGATCTGCTCTTGGGGACCATGTTTGGTCTTGGAGAGAAGGGAAGTCTGTCTATGTTATTAATTAAACAGACAGTCTGCTTAGGTTTTACATAACTAATCTGTGGTGGAAAGTTCTCTGTCCTGCGTCCAGGTTGTGAGGCAGGTTCCCCAGAACATAATAACACATAACAGAACTTTCTGTGAGCACCCAGTACATAGGACATCATAAAGGTAGTCAGGAACAGCATTATGCAGACGTATAAGGCATTATAACAGATGACATAAGCAGGTGCGTGTGAGCTTACGACCTACCACGTTACGTAACATTATATAACTCTGTACTGACCTTATGATGTGTGCTGGGTCACTTCACACATAAGGGAATGCCTGACTTTCTCATTTTAGAACGAGAACTGCGCACGTGCCCGTGGGCACGAGGCCGCATGTGTTGACCTGGTAGAAAAATCGCTGACTGGAACAGATATAGCAACTTACGTAACGAGACCTTGTTTACATTCCATATTTTCTGACAAATATCTCCAGGATGTATTTGATCTGTAAGGTGAAATGACGTGTGAGATAAGTTCTGCGTTGCCGACGTATCCTTCTGGATCAGCAGGATCGAGTGTTTGACAGGCTGATGTGAGAGCCTCGTCGTTCCGGAGGTGGGGGGGGGTCTCTGATTTTGCTGCGGGGTGTTTTTTTCATCCATTAACGACGTCACGGTGACTTAGAGGGCGTGCACACGTTGGGGCCTGAGCACACGCTGGGGCCTGAGCACACGCTGGGGCCTGAGCACAGTGACAGGTTAACAGCACCCCTGTGGGGGGGCACCAAGCTAAGTGTCCTGCTGACATTCCTTTGAAGCCCCTGGCTCCAGCCCCCCCGCGTTCCTGCCCTCTGCCGTTAATGAAGACTGATGACTGGTCGCGCGGACGTCGTTGCTGCCTCAGTCGTCCTGGAACCACAATGAAAACAAATAAGTAACAGACACTGTCATGTCGGACCACTGGGGGGGGTGGGGGGCACATACCACTCCCCCTTCCCAGCTTGTAAACAGGCAGCTGTGGACAGTGCTGTCGAGTCTTCATTATTGGGATTGCAGAGCTTCAGAAGATGGGACCAGCTCCCCAGATTTCTTCAGCTCTATCTAGTCTCTGTAAGCAACTGCTGCACCCCTACCACCTTGAAAAAAAAAAAAGTTCATCCCAAAATGAAACAGTTCGGACACGTCATGAGCCTGGGGCTGAAGGCCTGGATGAATCCGGATGAGCCCGGAATGATTTGTTTGGCTCAGATGTTTTGACAGTCCAGCTCTCGGTTTCAGAATTCCATACATCACATCGGTCCCACTCCAGGGTGCTGCGATCATTGTAACCTCAGGGAGAGAGATGGAGAATTCAATATGATGACCCTCGGACAGATTTGTTCTCTATGCTAAGCCCCTTATGTCTTAGGATGTTAGCAATGCCCCTGAAACAGTTCTTCATCATTCTTTAATCGCTAATTCCTTTTAAAATCATTCATTGCTCTCACTTTAGTCACCGTCTTGTCATTTTCTGTGAGTACAGCTTCCTCTTCACAATCTTTCGGTATGTATCAGAGCTGCCCGACTCCCAGATTGTAAACGTCTCGCGGTCGGATTTTTATCGCGTCGAACGGTGTTTTGGAGGAAATGGTTGAAAGTCATACATATGTGAAGCGGATCAGATATCTTGCACATAGCTGTGCTAAAGAGGTTTGGCTGCTCTTGTAGCTCTGCAGTGAGCCCAGGGGAAGTCATTTAGAGTTTGTTAAAACATCCTGCTTTTAATTCACCAGAGTTGGCGTGTGAAGCCTTACCTGAAAGTTCATTCCGGCTTTATTCCGTTTTATAGTTTTTCCTAATTAATCCAGACGACACTGCAGTCCAAAATAACTGTGTGTTAATCTCATTTTCATTATTACTGTTTTGTTAGTATTAATACTTTAGAAGACTGGAAAGACTGAGTATAGTAAGAATCAGTGAATTTGTCCATCCATCCATCCATCCATCCATCCATCAATTTTCCAACTGTCTATCCAGAACTGGGCCATCAGGAGTTTGGTGTCCATCTGAGGAAGTTCAGGGCGTCGAGCAGGAACACCCTATATAGGAAGACACCAAATATTCCCTTTGCATAGCTGTCCACTATTATCTGTTCTGTTTCCATTCTGTCCGGAGTTATGGAAGGTTTATGATCTGAGTATGCTTGTGTTTTAGACTTTAGATTTACATGGAGGGGGAGGGGAGTTACAGCTGGTTTCCCATGCCAGCATTCCAGGCTGAGGAACCACTGAGACAAATAACGATCCCTAATGGGAATGCTGGATCGCTGCTGCTAATGGGGGCTGATTTGAAAAAATCGCTTCATGTAATCAAGCAGTCTGGTCCTTCTCTTATGATGGCCGTTATTGACTAATGGCAGTGGTTGGAAAGGCAGGAGTAGAAAATGCCATTTTCCATTTTCGTCACAATCTTGTTCTTTACATCGGCCTTCCAGTGTTTGATGTTCGTGCGTAGCTTAGGGAGGGGTTTTGGTTCGCGATGATTGGCTGCCTCAGAATCTTCAGACTGTTTACCCTGCTTACCATGCCCTGCCACTGTGATGGACTGGATGCTGTGACCTCAGGTAACCCTTTTGTCCTTATTCAGAAAGATGTGGAATCGAACCCATATAACATAAACACGACGAAACCTGGCTGTTTTACACCTTTTCTTGGCACAGGTTAGACGGTGGATATTTAAGCCGACCCTGGGTCATTTGCAGTACAGACCACCATGTCAGTAATTCTGATATTATATCCTTATAGTATGTGATGCAGCTGGTCATTTAGGGACTTTATGGCTTTAAGAACAATGTTTACCTGCAGGAGAACATGCAAATCTGCATGGCTGAATGCTGTTTGGTGCCCAATACACCTCCAGACAGGTCCAAAGTGCTGATTTGTGTATAAGTATTATAAATTATACACACTGTAGCATTCGAGTGTATGTGTGCATTTTTTATATATATATATACAGTATATATATATATATATACACACACACATACATAACGGCTACTACAGGGGTACTGGAAGCTAGGAGGGAGCATCTGGGCATCCCCAAGGACTGGTTTGAGAAACACTGGTTTAGCCTAAGTGTTCTTACTTACTGGCAGATCTTAACAGCGAATGTTGTATTCCAGTTCAATAGAGAAGGTGACGACAGCAATGTGCGCCTGTCTGTTTCGGCTGTGAATCCTCCTCTCTGAGGAAGCGGCGAGGATCTGAACAGGGGGACCTGTATGCTGACGGCTGAGCTTGTCCGAGACCCGGCCTTAGCGAAGGCTTCGCTAACCAGGGTCCTTGCGGTGGACGGCCCCCGGCCTGGCAGGCCCTCCTGTTGTGTCTGTAACCAATCTCCCGGAGAGGGCTCCAGCTCCGTGGGGCCGTGTTTGGATTGCGGTTCTGATGTCTCGCACATGTGCTTTTAAGCGGGGCCAGCGCTGGAAGGTGCCTCTGGGCCAGCGCTGGAAGGTGCTTCTGGGCCAGCGCCGGCAGCCTCTCTCCGCGAACCGCAGATAGGGCCCAGTTAGCCGTAGCCCTCAGCATCCGCGGGCCGCTTTCTCGGACCAGGCGAGATTGATGGCTTGACGTGGGTTCTATCTCCAACCAATGAGGTGATGTTTTTCCTGTTTCACACTGAAACCCGGCACAATACACCAGCCAGTTATCTGCTTCTTACTCTTAATTATCCTCTTCTTTGCAATATCTGCATTATGTTCATATTTGTTCATTGTTTACTATGCATATGGCAATAATCTCTTGATTTTTGAACGGAAGCTATTGGTCATTGACCCTTGGTAATTATATTTTTCTTCACCTTAATATATTCTTGGACTACGGTAGATACATGTATTTCGTATGCCTGTCTACTGTGGTGTTGTTTTCTGTTTTTGTTTTTCTTTCTGCAGCACATGCAGTGAACAGAATAAGAATTTCACTGTGTGCTGTGCACATGACGACAAGTTGCTTGAATCTTGAATTTTGAATTTTATCAGGCCCGCATGTCCCTCTGGAATGTTTATCCAAAGCAAGCAGCTCTCGCCATGCGGTTTCCCCGCTGCCGTGCTCTCGTTTGCTCCCCCCCCCCCCAAAATGAAGACCGGGTCCCCCGCAGGGAAGCCCCGCCCTGGCGCTGATGTCGCCCGAAGCGGCAGAAAAACCAAGGACACTGTTTTCCTAACCTGCGCTTGAAAAAATTCAGAACGGCAAGAACGGTGTTTACCCGTGACCTCTGGCCAAATGTTGCCTGGGCTCCTCCGCAGCCTCGCTTTCGTATTTCTGTTCCATGTGAATTTCCACCTCGTAAGTTTTTTTCAGACCGTGTGGGGTCACTTGTGAGGTGTGTAATTTTAAACTGAGAACGAATCAATTTAATCATTTCTGACAGCTCTCTCTCTTTAAGTATGTTTGTGTGTACACACACATATACACGCTCACACAATATACAGTGTTTACTCCTTAGACCTTTTAAAATAACTATTATTCTTTGCTCAGCATTCTTACATTACGTAACATGTTTTCATTAAGGTATGTCCGGAAATATTTAAGAATTTCTCACGTGTACTATGAAAAAATTATGGATTCGGTAGGGTAAAAAAAATACAGTAGAATGCAAAGAGAGTTTATTATATGCTGAAATACTGCATTAAATTGTACTGTAAGGGAAGGGTTATATTTATGCGTTAGATGGAAGGAGTCGTAATTATTTTTTATGCAAGGAAATGGGGGAGGAGTTGCCAGATGTTCACAGAAGGAGCTTAATAGGGGCCAGTTGCAGCAAGATTTATATCTGCAGCGACGCAGAAACATCTATCTTTGGCATCAGGTATTTGTGGTGCTGGGGTGTTGGGGATTGTTTGACAGCGAGTCTTGAGCCTGCAGTCATGTAAGCTCGAAAAAATCGAACCCGGGCCTTAAACACCCTCATCTGCTTGCAAAATGACAAAAGATGTCTCGTTGTTCCAGGGCTAGCTGCTTGTTTGTGGCCCAAATGCGTCTGGGCTGAATGCTGCGCAGTCAGTGGCTTGTCTGAACCTGCCCTCCCTGTGGCGGACGCCCAGGCTGCTCCGGAGGTGGACACCATAGCAGAGGAGGGGAGATATGGGAGATCCAGCCAGTCACCACCCGGTCGATGATCCGTGCTCTGAGTCCTGAGGTCTCCCCTCGCCATTGGTGATTGACTCACCCCCCCCCCCCCCATGCTGCCTGCCCTCTTGTCCTCTTTTAGACAAAACAAAATGTACCTGCTTTCTGGCTTGTCTTGTCCCCTGCACCCCCCCCCCCCCATCCCCCCACCCCCCCCCCCCATGGTCATTTTACGATTTGTATTGGAACATAATCTTGCGAATGTTCGGTTTCATATTACGTATCTCGCAGGTTTGGTGGGGGGGGGCAGCATAACTTAGTGTCTTCAGCCAGAATTGGAAAGATAGACCCCCCCACCGGCCCTCAGGCTGAGTAAATCAGGACGAGAAAGAGAGTGGGGGGGCTGAGTCTCAGATCCTGGGGGCATTTCCCATCTGAGGATAATGGAAGAGCATGGCTGGGATGGTGGACGGCTTCTGGAGGAGCTCCTCTGGCCACCTCCGCAGCGTGACTGCGCCCTGCATCTCATCCCTGACATACGGCAGCCGCAGTTCCACGTCCAGCCTCTTTTGGGGGCGGGGGGATGGGGTGGGGGGTGCCGGGAGCAGCTCTGTGCCTCTGTGGCTCCAGGGCCTTTTATGGAAGAACTTCTCCCTCAACCCCGATGCTCCAGCCACACATGAACCAGGCAGGGGGGGAGGGGGGGTCAGTTACCATGGCGATCTTGGAAGGAGAAGAAACCCAAGATTAAGAGGTGTCAGTCAGGCAGGCTTCGATGACGGACGTTTGCTAGGCAGGTATCTGGAGCACCTGAACGTTGTCTGCTCACACCCAGCCCTTCCCAGCACTGTGCTCAGGTGACCGGCGTGTGTTTGGCCATGGGACAGCGTTCCCTTCCCCTCGTCGACATCACCGGCGCCAAATCTGTTCCCAGTTGTCAGGTCTTGCTTCAGCCTGGATTCCCATAAACTGGGGTGCCCCCAAGCGCTGGAACCCCTGGAAATGCTCACGTTTTTACACTGCAAATCTGACTGTTAAACCAAATAACCTTTTAAAAAAATAATCTGTACAGACCCACAGTACATGGCGATCTTTATGTGTCCCAGTGGCCATTCCATGGAACTGACGTCACTGTAGTTTAGCTAATTTCTAAAATCCCGGTGCAGTTTACTGTCCCAGCCAGCGTAAAAACGGAAACTTTTCCTGCGATGTGCATCCCTTACCCCGCTAATACGTGATTTTGTAGTTGTTATTTCAGTAGTTTAATTTATATTTAATAATTGTTTCGCTTCATCACTAAGGGCTTTCAAAAAAAATCGATCACAGTGGCTGGCCAGTCCACATTCCCCACTGACACGACCTGTTGTTCAACTGTAATGGATCACTGTTTAAGGTCGTTAATGCAAACATCTGTGGAATGCATGCGAAAACACAATTAGTCTTAATTATGTTGCCTTCGCTCAGAGCGCCGTCAGCGGTACGGCGCACCCGTCCGCTGACTCGCACGCCAGTCCGGCGCAGATCTCATCGTCTGCAGCCCCGTCTTTTAATGTTTTTCATCACGTTTTTCCTCCCCGTCGTGGCTGACGTCTCTGCAGCTACTAAATGGCAGTCCAAACACATCCATCCATCTTCTAGCCGATTATCCTGAGCAGGGTCAGGGTGGGTGGAGTGGGGGGTGTTGCTGGAACGTATCCCAGGTACCGTGGGGCACAGGACTGGGGTACAGCCTGCATGGGACGGCCTAAACACATTGAAAAAGCAAAACAAGCAAAACAAAAAAAAAAGTAAAGCCATCGGTGCCATTGATCGGCGTGTCTAAAGTGAATGATTGTGTAACGAAATTACCGAGGCTTGGAAGGCAAAAATGTACAAAAGAGAGACTGGGATAAAAATATGTGTGGGTGGGGGGGGGGGATGAAGATAAATTCATGTGAGCCGATGGGGAGGCTGACGGGCCTCAGGCTGCGTACTCATAATAGCGATAAATCTGCGAGTCGGCCCTGAGCCTCGGGTCCTGGCGCTACATGAAGGAGCCTTTGCTGCTTAGGGGGCCGTGGAGGCCCAACTCAGGTCATGTGGAGAAAAGCGGCCGTCAGGAGCGCCATGCGGGAGGCCACGCCCCCACCCCCACAGCCCCGCCCCCTCGCAGCTACACTCTCACCTGCTCCCCATGGCCTGGGCCTATGGGTAGCCCTTTTACCTGCTTTCGCCTGTCCTACCCTGGACCGGGAGGACCTCGGGTTCGAGCAGCTGGGTACCGGCTGGACACCCCCGTTGAAATAAGCTGAGGCTCCGGCGTAATGGTCACCTGCACCCGGGCAGAATCCCAGCTATACTCTCAGGCCTGTCGTTCCCATAACAATTCCCGGGTCTCTGCCATTCAGCGTCCCATTGGGCTTTGCGGGGGGATTCCGAAGGATTTCACGTTTCCCGGATTATTAGGTTAAATGTTATCCGTGCGGCTTTGCCCGTCACTTCTGTGCAGCATGAAGAGTTCCACGGCCGGGGGAGTTTTCCTGGAAAGCGCCATCGTTGTCGTTAATAGCGCGTGGAATCTGTTAACGTTTCACAATGGCTCACGCTTTATCAGGGCCGATCTCGCTTCTGCTCTCCACCTTTATGGCTGTTCGGAGAGCTTTCCCACCCTGCACCGTGAGCTAAGAGTTTCTGGTCCATTGCCAAGAGGCTGGGTGGTGACTCATGCTGTCTTCAACAGCCTGCGGTCCTGCATGTCACCCATAGGTCCCCCAAAGTGTTTTTTGTATTAACCAGCATAGCAAGCAGATATAACTCCGACCGGAAAGGAAATCAATGATTGGAACAAGACTCAGACGCCTTCCCCTGTTGTCAGTTTCGCTTGACTCTGTTATCGATTGATGTGTTTTTCTCTCTTTGATCCCCCTGTTTATCACGGGCTTAACCTGGATCGTTTGCCTCCACAGCTCATTCGCCGGCTCCCTGCTGCATAAAACTTGGAAAACCCTCCTTTTTCCTTGATTAGAAAGACCTTTAGCCCAGGCTTGTCAGGGCAGGACATTCCTGCTGTCCGGGGGAAAGGGGAGCCACGGTGGAGAAAACAGGGGGAGCCAGAGAAGGAAGAAAAGCACGGATGGAATGATTATTGATTGCAGGTGGGGGAAACTGTCATCACCCCAACCTGGAAAGAGGCAGGGTCAGTGGATGGAATCCTGCCCTGAGATAGAGCAGACCCAGGCAGCGAGGAAGGGCGGATTAGCAGGTCATTGTGGGGGTGCAGGGGTGCAGTTACGGGGGTGATGGCGTGGTGGGGGTAGAGGGGGGGCCAGCACGCGGAGAGTGCTCAAAGAAGAGAGGAAGGGGGGTATTTAAGAGGATGGCTGTAGATAATGACCTTGGAGATCCGTTCATCCTTCAGATATCAACAGAAATCCATCTTACGAGCTGAACTAGCTTCTGCATCTTATACAGTAGTTTCATACAGTTGGTAGATATGAGATTCAATCATTATTGTTTTATACAGAGGTAAAATTGCATATGAAAGTTTGGATTTGTTAATTATGATCTAGCTTGTTCATGCGATTGATCTCGCATCCTGTTATGGGGTGCAGTTAAAATGAGATCATATTTTTATTAGTCATGTTCTAAATATTCTCTGTGATGACTGGCGTGCCAGACAGCATCCTGTTGACATATATCGTCAGGAAAATGCAGGCAGGAACCAACCAGCAGAGACGAGGCTGAGACCTTTCTAGATAACAAGCGAAGCCTCCAAATATAATTTCAGCGATGATGGAGAGCGAGAGAGAGAGAGAGCGCAAAGTGATTATACATTCCGGTTTATGCTGCCAAGCTGCTTAAAGGAGGCAGGGCATTGGAAGTCAATAACTATCAATTACGCAGAGACGTTAACTCAAAACAGATGCGAGCATCCAGGCCTCTCCTGCTCACTCACAGACAGGCAATTAGTCATAGTGTTGTATGAGCTTAACAGGGAACAGACAGAGGTCAATGTTAGCGATAAGCCGTCTGTACCGTGTCAGTGCTGAAAACGACGGACAGCACGGCACTCCCTCCTACAACTTTTAAGAATTATTATCCCTCATGAAGACAGATATTGAGCTTTAAATTTAGTATAAACCTTGTTCTGGTTTAAATGTTTGGAGCGTTGTAATTATTTATTTTTTTGATCCATGTCTTGAAGATCTACGAAATGAATGAGATGATTTGTTGTGCTGATGATCAAGTGGGAATGATGAGATAACCTGTGATTATCCGTGTGTGTGTGTGCGCGCGCATCCGTGTGCTCGTCTGTGTGTGCGCGCGCATCCGTGTGCTCGTCTGTGTGTGCGCGTGCATCCGTGTGCTCGTCTGTGTGTGTGCGTGCAGTGCATTCATTTCAATTTGTGCAGAAGCTGTCTCCGGATTTCCACCAAACAATCCGTCTTAACGCATTGATTCGGGACATTATCATGCTGTTATTCACTGCAGCCCGTCGCGGTTACCTCAGAATTACGGGGTTTCCACAGCAGCCGGTATTTAATCCTATTATTCCAGATTTTGGTGAATAATGACGTAAAGCAGACTGGCCGTTTTGTCAGCATCAGCCACCTTCGTCTCTCCTGCTACAACACAGACATTTATTGGCATGACTTACTGGTGGCAGTAATTTTATTATCACTTTGGTCCGATGATCTGTATTTTCAGTGAATTTACACTCCGCAGCCTCTCCATTAGCTGTACATAATCGCTAATAACAACCCGCTCCACCAAACAGCCAATCACGTGGCTGTAACTGAAAACATACAGCATACAGACAGGGTCAGGAGGTTCACTTACTGTCAGGGGTGGTTCTGGGATTTTGTTCATACAGAGGGGACAACCTTATCATTAGCTAATGATATGCTTTGAATCGACGAGTGACAGGGGAGGGGGCACTCCAGGGGCCAATCAGCTTTCAGCTAGGGCCGCAGCCCTTGTAGCCCTGCCGCTGCATATACCTGTACTCCTGCTACAAGATGTGCGATCTAGTTGATTGTAAATGCAGTGTGATTGTTGATGCCATATATGGTGGTTCCAATATCTCAGAGACAGCCGCTCCTTCTGCGGATAAAAACACCTTGTGAGTGAGTGAGGTCAGCGGTGAATGGCCAGATTTGGTAAAGCTAACAGGAAGGTCACAAATATAATATATGTAAAAATAACAGCTCAATACAGCAGTAATGTGCAGAAAGGCTTCTCTGAATGCACAGCTTATCAACTCTATAAGCAGTTATGGCTCCTTCCTAATACTGGATACTGTAGATGTAACTGATAATGTGGCCACTGAGTGTTACATCCCTGTACATCTCACACTGACTTGTAGTGGTGGCCACATCAACAGCGTTCAGCTCGTTCACTGCTGTCCAGGCTAATGAAGCAGGTCACATGACCAGCATAACATAGTGCTGCTTGAATTGACCTGTATCTCCTCCTTCTATATTCTGTACTTGTATGCAGCAGTGCACTGAGTTGTTGTAATGTTCTTATGTGAAAGTTATTTTTCTTATTCTAGTCCATATGTGAGCGTGATGTTCTCCTGTTTTGCAGGTTTCTGCATCCTGTGTTCCAACTGCTAACTATGAGCTGGTGAGTCTGTAATTCCCCCATCAATGTACCTCTAGGGTATCCTGTCCTCCTAAACTACAAACAGATTGAATATTTCTTGTGAACCCTATCATTATTGTTTTTGAGCAAAAATTCTTTTTTTGGAAGAGAAACTTACGAGTGCGCACTGGTCTTGATGCAGATTACGTCCATCATTTCATTAGAAGGATCTTGGGAAATGCAGTGTTTATATCAGGTTTCCGGTCCTGGAGGGCTAGAATCCAGCACAGTTTGTACTGTAGATTTCCCTGCTCAAACACAACTACAGTACTAAACCTGGTAAATAGCTGATTAAGATCGTTTGAGCTGGGAAATTTACAAACTGTGTTGGATTCTGGCCCTCAAAGACCAGAACTGGGGGACCCTGGCTTATATGCAGGCATTCTGTTTGCAGACGGCCTTCGGCGTTGAGCTGTTGAGAGAGGTTTTACAAGGGTCACAGAAAGAACTTGCCTGGGAAACTGAACTTGCCCAGTCCCAATGCACTGAAAATGCCCAATGGGAAACTGAGGCATTCATGTCTTTTTTGGTTTTAGCTGTCGATGCACTGGATTGACTATAAAAGGTTATCTTTGAGAAGTGTATTCTGGGAATTTGCTTTGTTTTTTTCTGCTACAGAGATTATTATTTTGAACAGTTACCTTTATAGAGTTCTTGTTCTTTATAAATGTGCTTTCTGCTTTCTGGTAGTTGGCTGCCAATATTCCTAACCAGGCTGTGATGGTGGGGGGGTGGGGGTTTGGTGAAATATTTTTGGTCAGATATCCTCCAGGGCAGGCACATCCCACCGCGTTCCAGAAGAGGGGTCTAAAGAGATTCTAATCAAGCAGATTACTGGTGATTTCCCACTTAAACTGACGAGCTCAGCTATAAAACATACTCCTATGTTATTTTATAAACTGTAAATTGGAGAAAATGTGGAAGTTCCAGAATTTTTTTGTAACTGTGGAGCTGGTGAAGTGTTTAGAGTTGAATTATATTCAGTGATGCATTCATAAATTTTATAACATCTACGTGCACAAGCCACCTGAAGAGAAGGTTTCCAAAGCTCACTCAGTCCACGGGATATGTTTTCACGAAAGTTTCTGTGTACTTAGTGAGTTTTGGAAATTCACTGATGCTTCTTCATTAGATTACATGAGGACTGACTGAGTTTTGGTTCCCGATACTATACCATATAATGAGGGAGCCTGACTTTAGGTCATCAGCGATCTCACCTGAGAAAGAACAAAAAAAAACGCACTTAGCGAGTTTTGGAAATTTGCTCTGAAATTAATGCATGTAATTAAAGTATTTAAAAATGTTTTAAAAACGTAGTATTTGCTTGATATTCCATGCATGCTGTTTGCTTCTCCTCAGTCTGGGAGTGTCTGAGCGATGACTCCTAAGCAGTGTCTCCCAGTGCGGTCCTCAGGTCCTCGCAGACAGTCTGCGTTTTTGCTCAGAAATGTGGGCCGTCTAGCAAGGACCCGGGATGGAGCGAAGACGTGGACCGTCTGTGGGACCATGAGGACCGGGTTGGGGGACTGAGCTGCTTTTGGGGTATTTCAGGTTCGGCCTGTTAGGGTGATGGATTACCAGCTCGCTGCAGCATCCTGAATGTCTTTTCCACTAATGCATCCGCATTCCTCCCCGCCTCGCCCATCAAAGGTCTCTGGGATTCCGTCCTGCAGCAATAATGTACCGACTGTAAACCGCCACCCCCCATGTCACTACGGGCAGTTAATCAGGCTGAATGGAAAGCATGAGGCTGTGGGCATATGCAGTTTATTGAAAACTGGTTCAAGGTCCTAATCATATTCATAGGTATGCTGTTTGTGCTTGAGGAGGAGGGTGGTAATTAAGGCCTGGGGATTGTAGAGCTGGTCGGGCCTCCACACTTTGGGTGAATTCGCCGGCTCTTGGGCTGTGGGAGGAGCCTGTGATTTACGCCACCTGGAGCAGGTCGGGATTCAGGGAATGCGTGCTGTAAATTACGCTTGTAAATCACACGGTGTTGCATTAGGGGGGTGGGGGGGGGGTTGTGTTTGGGCAGTATGCTTGCATGTGTTGGTCTGAGAGTGAGGATTTTCTTTTATGTCCAGAACCTGAATAAACATCTGTGTGAAAGATGGCGTGACAGGAGCCCCACCTCTTTAACGATATCTAATGAAAGCTTATTTCTGGATAATTTCTCAGAATTATACATGGAGGGTTTTAGACGCTGGACTGTCATGGTAACTTAGTGGGCAGCTCTGTTCCCTCACCTGCAGGGTTAGGGATTGAATCTCGCCTTCATTCTGCTCGTTTGCATGGTCTCCCTCTCCGGCTTCCTCCCTCAGGAAAGATGCCCAATTAGGCTAATCGTCATCTCTAAATTGCCCATTGTGTGCTTGGTGATAGACTGGCATCCTGTCCAGGGTGTGGCCCAGCCTCGCGCCCAATGCATCCTGGGATAGGCTCCGGACTCCCTCTCTTGGAAGATGGATGGATGGATGGATGAACGGAGGGGTTTTTAGCACCATGGGTTTATAACAAGCTATTCATGATGGATTAGGGCAAAACTCTGGGAAGGAGAAAGTTAATAAACAAACGTTACACACAGGGGCATCATTGTGGAGCCGCCAAGCCCTGAGCACCTCGCAGCCCTCTGCTGTTTCCCTTCCCTTCTTTAACCCTGTAAGAAATAAGCGGGGTCCTTAATTCCCGTGTTTACTCTGCCGGCCTGTACGGGGTCTGATGTTCTACAGAGCTTGCTAGGCTCTCCGTGACTGCAGACCTCCTTTGCTTCAACAGAAGTCGAATCTGCTTTGGGATTTGAGAGGCCAGAAGCAGGGGTGTGTAGAGGGGAGGGTCCCACAGGGGCACTGGCCCTAGCTGAAAGCTAATTGGCCCCCGGAGGGCCGCCTCCCCTGTCACTTACCGATTCAAAACGTACTATTGGTTGGCCTAACTGTATGAATTATGCCCCCCTCACTTAAACAGCATCTTAGAATCTCCCCTAACCAGAAGCTGGGTGGTTATTCTCGGTATTCAGATGACAAGCTCTAGGCCAGCGAAATGCCGGCTTCTTGTCGAGGACGTTCTGAGGGTGACTTGACCTTGGGCTGGCTCGGGAACCCAGGGAGCGGGACCTTCTGGGAAAACAACACCAACGGGGCCATTTCAATCTCATGTTGGCCCCGAGCACGTTGGGCAGAGCCGTGTTAGCGGCAGTTTGCAGTAGGTCAGGTTCTGAGAAGATGAGCTGCTTTGCTCCTCTCTCACTTTCTCCTTGTTATATCTGCCCATACCTGCAGTGAGAGTCCAGGCACTTACGTCATACCGTAGAAAAACGCGTGAGGGACTCAAGCCAGACCCATCACTGCATAATGACTCTAACTGCAGTATCAAGATGGGCAAGGCTGCCTCAATTAGGAAACTGTTTATAGCATCACATAGTTGGGCAATTTGCTTATTGTATTCTGTATATAAGTTAGGGCCAAGAATTCCATTACGGTGTGAGATTTCAATCTCACAACCATGCGCATGCATGTGAACAATATGCAAAATCTACCATCTTAAAAAATAACCCTACTGGCTGTTTATCCTGAGGAAAACGCAGTTGGAAATAGATTTTTTCTTTTGTAATAGGCTACTTCCATAACATATTATCTGTTCTTACATGACCTGCTTGTCTCTCCAGGAGTATGTGGGAAAGAACGAGGCTCTGGGGAGTTATGGAATTCTTACGGAACAAATGTTTACTCTTTTTTCCCATTTACTTGATATGGCCCCTGAAGCAAAAATAAGTAGAACTTTGGTAGTAACATGGTTTACAGAAAAAACAAATCATTTGAGGAAAATATTTGTGCACTCTGTAGTGAAATTTTTATCTCAATGTATAAATGGCACTTTTTTTGTATCCAGCCAGCTGATCTAGTTTGGTTTTATGTTAGTCTTCGTACGCAGGAAGTATAAAAGCGCATACCAGAGAGCGTGGGGAGGTGAGGATGTCAGCGGAATCATCCAGTGTCTCAGCGTCTGTGTGTTTATGTTTGCACGAGCACTCATGGGACTCAGTCCCATCCTGGGGTTCGGTGGTTATGTAACAGTGGGTTGGAAAGGGCCCCGTTCAAAGGGTCGCTACTCTCCCGTGTGACATCCTGTGGCCCTGCCGTGAGAACTGGCTGGGGGGGGGGGGCGGAGTTCACCCATAGAGGAGGTCCCCACATCAGCCGTTCCTCTGGAGAGCCTGGCCTGACGCTCTTCCAGGCCTCGATAAATGCGACGTCGCTCTAACGTAAATATTGACCCAAAGACGTGGACGTCGAACGCCTCTGAGACGCGCCAAGCAGCTCGTACCAGACAGCCAGCGCCTCTGCTCTGTGCCGTCTCGGTAACGGGAGCCTGGTGTGTTTATACATTGTCCTGTTTTCGAAAACCGGCCTGGCCATTGCCGGTTCCGTAATAAATCAGGCTAGCGGCGTGGCCAAGCGACTGCATGGAATACCATTCCTTTTTAGGCGCTGAACGTGGACGATTCTGACAGGAAGCTCAGGTGCTCGCTGCCAGCTGGTGGGCTTTCATGTACCCGCAGTACATACCAGTATGCTGCCTCTCCCAAACACTCACACACACCAGTATGCTCACTTGCTCGCTAGTGGTAACAAAACTCCCAAGTAAACCTGATAATCTAGCTAAACTGTTTTCTTTGAGTACATAATGAAATAAATCCTGTATGAGGAATTTTTGGGCTCCTGACATCATGCCATTTATTCCTGCTGTCAGATCAATGAGTATAAAGAGCCGATAGCTGATTGTGGTAGCCCTGGGCAATGCAATTGTTTTTTTCCCCCATGCAGTTCCCCACTTCACCTGCAGGAGGCAGTGCAGTGCAGCTGCTCGCAGTTCCTGGTTCCTCTTAGTTTCCTCTGCTATGCTGACTTGTTGTTCAGCGGTATTCTCTACAGAGCCTAGACAGCAGAGGATAACCCAACAGAATTTACGTCAAATATTAACACTATACCTTTTGTATTGTAAAATGACGAAAACAAATGTAAATGATTTTAAGTATTTAAATAAGGTTTAAAGAACCAATTATTGTCGCAATTCTCTGCATTTAGAAAACACTTGCAGTCCCTGTTTCAGATTTCATAATATTTTCCATCTGTCTACCAAGTGCTTAGCCAGTAAAGGGTCACGGAGGACCGGGAGCCTATCCCAGGCAGTACAGAACAGGCACGCCCTGGGTGGGATGCCAGTCCGTCACAGGGCACGCAAACACATTCCCGGACACACACAATGGAAGACTTAGGAACATCAATTCATCTAGCAGCGGCTTGTTTTTGGATTCTGGGAAGAAACCTGAGCACCCAGGGGAACACACCCACTCCGAGCGAGATCTCATGTTGTCTACTTATATATTTTTTATCTTTATTATTTTTTCCAAAGTACAAATATGCCACTAATGATCTCAGTTATGGACTGATGATAAGTCAACTGGGGCTCAACACCAACATTATGGTGTTGAACCCCAGTAAGAATACTAGCCAAGTCAGAGCGCCTCTCTGAGGCAGCCAAGCAGCACCGTCGGGTGCTGGTCCAAGCGGACTCTTCAGAAGGCACATTGCACAACACTGGGGTGTTGCGAATGGAGCAAACAGGCCTTGGTACCAAAGACGGGCCGGAGCTGATCTGAAATGGTAGTTCTCTTGGTCGGCTGTTTCTCCCCTCAGCCCTGATGAGCTCCTGGAGGAGGTCATCTTGGTGTCACGTGGACAGCAATGTTCCCTCTGATCAGAATAATTGGGCCGTAAACATCGCTGCTTTGGCTTTGTGAAACTTTGCTCTCATGACTGAAGATGAGAATCTCCCTATTTTTTTTATCTCATTCTCATGCTGGGGGAGCCCCGCCAACAAGTGAGTCTTCACTAAAAGAGAAGCTGTAGCTTTTCCTTTACACTTCCTGCGGCGTGTGCTTAAAGCACTGCAGGTCCTCGCCCAGTCCTCACGTGACTTTTTCTCTACGACAACAGTCCCGACCCCCTTTACTGCCCAGATGCCGTAAGCTGCACCTCTCTGTCTGCCCCGATGGCACCAGATCCAACGTGGGGAGAAGCTTAGATCATCTCTGGGCTCACTGCCTTCCCAGAGTCCCTGCCGAGCTTCTGAAGCTGAAACGGTGCCGCGGGCAGAAGCTGCAGGGATTAGGAAGCATTTACAAATAGACTGGCTCTGTTCTTATGCTTAATTCTGCTCTGTTAACATTAATCTCTGCTGTCTCTGTGTGATACCAAGCCAGGGCCTTAATGCTGAGGTAAATAGAGACATGAGTACAGTCTTAAGGCAGCTGAAGACCTTAATGTCAGCTCAGATCAATGACACTGACGACAGGCCTGGCTGGAACCATTGCCGTATATGTGAGTTAACACTGTGGTCTTCCTACGGCTTCAGACTGGAGTCTGGTCCAGATAGCCTTCTCAAAGTGCAGTTATATGTGGGTGCCAAATAAATGCCAGGCCAACAAATCAGAGGTCAAAGCTCCACAGTTCAGTACTTCATTCATGGTAATCCCACTCTCAAAAATATCAGTACCCTAGGCATTGAACACTTGAGACTGTTGGCCATCTGGCAGGATGACGGTAAGCAGTGTTCACTCCGTGGTTATCGTTGCTGTTTTGGCTGCTGCAGGATGTTGGATTCCATGCCCCCCGCCCCCCCCCACGCCTCAAAAACCAGGCCAAAGACCTTTTTTTTTTCCTTCTGTAGCGACGCACAGATAATTCAATAATTTGCAGAGATGCGATGACTCACCATAATAGCTATGACTGATCAGTCCCAGCTGCCAATCACGGGACGGATGCTGCGCTGTTGGTTGGTCGCCTCAGCTATGGCAGGCTGTGTTCTGGACCCGCCGCCCCCTTGACAGCCTATAATTTCCTTCCAGAGTTATTGTGTTCCAGGAAGTTCATAGAAACCTGCTATTGCTGTCTTACTGATTGGCCCTTATTTTTCTTTCTAGTTAAGAAAAATGATTGGAGATTTGTTTATTTGTTTGTTTATTTTTGAAAATTGCAAAGCCCATGGTGACTTGTGGACAAAGGGAAAATTTTACTTGCATCATCCACTATGATAACCAAGCATCCATCCGAAGGACAGGGAATGTTTTATAGGGCACTTAGGTAAAATAATGAAGGATTTCCTTCCACCAAATGCACATTCGCCTTGTTTTTTGGTAATATCCCCTAAATGTAATTTCTCTGTTTTTAGTGTAATTTCATATTAAGGACTCCGTGTCCCCCACGCTTCTGACATGGGGCCTATTTTACCATAGTAGAAACATGCTGAGGGTTTCCAGATCAGTTCTGGCATATGACATCATCGGTCCCACTGACTGACTCGTTATAAATAAATGCCTTTTAAAAAAAGACACCCTGAAGAGAGACAGAACATCTGTGGACGGTTTGTGCTGGATGTTTCCTTGCTCTATATGGTCTCCTGACTTTTGCTTCTTGACTAATGGAGAAAAAATGTCTCTCTGTCACCCCTGATAAATATTTATACTGCAGGTTTGTTAGTGTTTATGCAGAACCCAGGCTTGCTCACCCCGATGGTCCCATGCCTGGCTTTGTCTACCTCTCTGTACCAAAGGGACATTCCACTGAATACTTTGCCAACTTAATTTGACGTCTCATTCTTCTGTTCACATTCCAACAAACACACAAGAGTGGACCTTTACCTTTCAGCCTCAAATTTGTACATATTTCTAAGTAATTTAGGGTTCATGAGATCTGTTTTGTAGGGTTGCTGAGATATTGGTTTGGTTTGGTTTGGTTTGGTTTGGAAGCCTAACCATAATCCACACTGCTGTCTTCATCGCTTAGCTCTCCTTTAAAGACAGCATTGGCTTTTACTGCTGGTTTGATGTAATCCACGTGACCGCAGTATTTTTCTTGGAATGAAATGTGTCTGACTCGATGACTGATTGCTTGATTGATTAACATTGAGCTATGCTCTCTAACCCTCGAGCTACTTGAAGAGTCATACTCCTAACTCAAAAATCATCTTCCGGAGTTACCAAGGTGCCAAGTCAGTAATGGGATTCCTATGATACGTTTGGGGAGCCGGGTGGATGCAGTCTCAGATGGGAGGCTTCCTGCAGGGAGCTCATGAGGGTCTTCATGGCGTTTGTACCGGCTACTCATTCTTCTCTCCTCCTTTTTCCTCTCTTCAGCCTCCCAGCAACGATCTCCCGCTGAAACATGTAGAAACCCCGGTAAGTTGAAGCTGCTCTTTTTTAATACGTAACTACACAGAAACATTCGCCCCCCTCTGGACTCACGTCTCGGGGTTGACATCAGTCCCCTGGGGAGACCCTGGATGGAACCCAAGTCCGTCACTAAGGCACATACACAAAGCCGCAGTTATATACCAAGAGAAATTTCGAGATGCTGATCCACCTTTGGACTCTGCTTTGTGCTGCTTGGATGAGCATCCAGGGCCTCGGCAGTCTTTCTTCTCACTGCAGTCCACATGGACCCCAGTTTGTTCTTCTCACTGCAGTCCACATGGACCCCCCGTTTGTTCTTCTCACTGCAGTCCACATGGACCCCAGTTTGTTCTTCTCACTGCAGTCCATATGGGCCCCCAGTTTGTTCTTCTCACTGCAGTCCACATGGGCCCCCAGTTTGCTCCCTGCCAACTCCCAGCAACTGGAAGGGAGCAAAAATGTGGACTGTTTGGGGGATCCCTGAGGACTGGGTTCAGAAATGCCGCTGTATTGGGTAGAGGCTAGAGGAAGGATGGATGGATGTATGGATGGATGGATGGATTGGGAAGGGAAAACTTAATTCAGCCAGATTTTCTGGTTGCTACACCACTGATCCTTTGGGAACTTCACGGACCACAGAGGTGGCCACCCGAGCAGTGAAAGGTGCACCTCCCCCCAATTAGCACTGGCTGTCTGTAAAGACGCTTTATCAGCATGATGTATGAGCAAACTTGTGTAAAGAGAGTGTTTAGTTTGGTGGAGGCGTGTGCTGGTTCACAACATAGCCACTGCCTTCGAGGAATCTGGCCAAGTTTGATTCATAATAAAAAGTGAACAAATTGAGAAGGAAAATATCTCTGTGTGTTTGGAAATTTCTGCCCCCCCCCCCCCTTGAGAATGGGCTTGAGAATCGCACTCGCCCCTGATCCATTTAACACATTTTCGGATCCATTCTACTGAGCGGCCAATAGCAATACTTTTAAATGTCAACAAGAAAATTTAACGAGGTTGTTACCACTGCCTGTGCAATTTTTCCTGCCGTTAAAAGTGCATTCGTAGTATTGTTCGGTTTGCCGTTTCTGCTGGAGGAATGATTAATTAAAAGGCCAGGCACAGTATGAATGCCATACCGCTTCTGAGCTTCTCCAGGACAGACACCGTGACATAGTCCAAGTGTGGCTGAGCGCTGTATAATTGCCATACCCTGACCCACCCGACTTGCCCTGTCACAGCTGCGTGTGACTAACCTTGTGGATGTCGCGGCGTTGATCCGAATAATTTTCAGACCGGAATTCCCCGGTCATCATCGAATCCTCAGCCCCCTGATTCAGAGAGAAAGACCCATCTGGGTTGAAAAATGGTAGAACAATGCTAGCTGGCGTGGGGGGGGGGGGGGCATTAAGAAGAGGCTGCAGTTAGTGAGGCAGTGAAAGCAAATAATGCATCACAGATTTATGCTTCTAATTGACTTGCATATGCTTGCATGCATGCTTAAACAAACAGTTAATCTACATGTGAAAATCATTCCCCTGTCCCGACAAACACATACGATTGTGCGTAGTTTCTTACATTCTTCTAAAATCCGGCCCCCCTCCCGCCTTTGAGACTTGCCCCCCACCCCACTCTGTAATACGACACTTCCTGTTCCAAACCAAATAAAGCACAGCACAACCCCCCGTGTCACGTGTCCGTTTGTGTACATTGACGTGACGTGTGTAAAATGTTCAGCTGCTGCTCGCGAGGCCGTGCAGCAGCTCATGCAAGCAGCATCAGAGACAAGCCCATTTATAAGTGTCCTATAAATGATTATACCAGTATTTTCGCGAATCAGTTTCTTTGTTGGTGCGTCTGTTTTGGTCCTTGTGTGACTGGTAGAAAAAAAACAAAAATTCATCATTTGAATTTAGCTGTAAAAAACAGATCATGCAATACAATTATATTGTAAGCCATGCTGAAATTTCATATGCATTTCTGTGCAATAGTTTTGGTGGTGTGACGAGGTCTGAGAGACAAATGGGAGAGGAAGCAAATCTTTTCCAATTTAAATTTTCAGAGAAATGCCAAACGGTGCATTAAATATTTAATTGACATTTCTTTCTTTCTGAGTATTTATTACAGTTCATGCAGTACTGTGCAAAATACGCATACACCACATTGTATTTAGGGCCTCGATCATTGATTCACACATTAATTTTTGCTATGTACAGTACTCTGCAAAAGTCTTAGGCAGTGAAAGAAAATAGTTGTTTATCTGAGAAGACAATTAGAACATATGCAAATTAATTTAGCATTAGAACATGCAAATTACGTTAACACAATAAAACTTAAGAACTTCTTCTTTTCTCCAAGAATTACTGATCTTGTTGTATGGCTAGATGAACATCTCTCCGGTTCCCAAAACTCTCCTCAGGGGCACCTCAGCCATTACCTGTATTTGTTAAATTTTACCATTTAAAATTTAATTAACTTCATTAGTTAAAAAACTCCATGAGGTATTGACTTGGCAAACAAGTTGTGCTATTGGATTGTTGTTACAAATACCGGGGTCCTGAAACGTTTTCTCTGTGTCCCTGGGTTGGCAGTAGGGTGGGACTGGCCAGGTTCAGCCCCGACTGAGGTGTCTTCCACTGATAAACCTCATATAAGCATGTATTCCTCTCCAGTCTCTTTTTGTGTTAGCTTTGCAGGTCTGTTCTGCATTAGCATTTAGCAGCATTCAGCCTTGGCTCAAATTATTCTGCAACCAATCAGAGCTCCTCCTGGCCCTCCGTTCGGTCCAATCCCTAACGACGATGGTGCACTCGGCGCCTTTTCATTTCGTGATGTCAGAGGTGGGTCAGAGAGCATGGTCTCTCCGTCGGGTTGCGAATCAGATTGTATGCCAGCGATACTACAGGACTGACTGGGGTGTGACCTCACAGCACTTATACAGGCATTCTGGGGTGGACTAATGGTCCAGCAGACCCAGGGGGATCCGAAGACCTTTTACTGGTATTAATCCTGCAGAACTTTTTTTAATGAGGCTTTAAACGCTCCACGCGAGCTGGGATTCCTCGGGGCCGTGACTGCAGGGGTCCTTGCTGTCTCTGAGAAGCTCTTCCCACGGAGAACCCAAACAGCCTTTCCCAGTTGCTGCCACCCCCCACGATGGCCATAATGCAGAACAGATTTTGAGTGAGAGGCCACCGGGGCGGTGCAGCAGGGAGGGGGTTAAACTGGAAGGAGTGAGGTTCTCCTGCAGTCAGATGCGGAGCAGATGACCCTGGCATTGACCACAGGGCGGGGTGGGGAGGGACACACCCACTACAATGTGGACATCGGTGCAAGAGGGAGGGAGGAGAGGAGGGAGGGGGCAGAGGGAAGAATGGTAGGAGAGAAGGAGGAGAGAGGTAAAGAAAGTGGGGGGCAGGGAAAGAAGGGGAGTGAGATTGTGAAAGCTGGAGAGAGAGAGAGGGCAGCCCGGAGACGGGAAGCAGCGGCAGCGGAGGAGAGACTCGAACGGAAAGCGTGAGAGAAGGATCCGGAGAGAACAGGAGGGCGTTTCAACGCAGCGTGCTGAAGACCGGCACCAAACATGTGGCATCCCATTAATGGTTTAATCCTGAAATAGAGCACTTTTCCGGGTGGATTAAAGACGTGACGGGTGGGGACGGGATCTAGAGAACAGCAGCGCTCCGCCATGAATCCCAGCAAGTCCCTGGGCAGGCGCTTCTCCTCCCTGAAGATGGCCTGGAGGTGGAGTACGGGCTATCTCTTCAAGGTAGGGCAGGAACGTTCCGGATCCTTCGGCCCTCTCTCCCCGCTTCTCCTGCTCTTTCCTCTCCCGCCCTGCACGACTGACTCGCCGGACCCCACCGGCCGACTGTGTTTACAGCTGGTTTCGATAATGGTCACCAGTATCGCTGGGAATTCTGTTTCCCTTGGATACCTCCTTGTTGGGGGGGGGGGGGGTGAGTAAGGGTGGTTAGGGTCTCTTTTAGGGTAATTACGGTAATGGTTAAGTCCTGAAGCGATGAGCAGAGCGTGTCATCAGACACAGGGGAGGAGAGGATTGTGGGAAACGGAGAAACTTAGGTGGCCGGGTTCTGCTTCGCCTCATGTCGGACCGTGAGTCAGTCTCAGTTTAAGCGACAGCTTTGTGTGTATTTATCCCATACAACAAATTTAGATCTGTGTTCCTTCAGTGTGCAAAGTATAGCTTTTTTTACGGCTCTGAGCGCCTCTGTCATTTCCCTGCTCAGAAATTATGGTTTTAAGAAATGACTACTGTCTCCATACCCCCCCAAAAAAAAAAACAATGTGCAGGAACGCGAGCACGACAAGGGCGTGTGAGCAGCAAACTAATGACATGGTGTCAGGGGCCCACAGGCATCTGACAGAATAAGATGCACAGCTGCATCCAGACTCTATCCAGGGTGCAATGAAAGTCCAGGCCAGATGTCCGAATGGGAAGTCGGAAGCAGTTAGGCGCCCCCCCCAGCACAAGACGAAGAGGAAACCAGCTCTTAGAAACTCACTTTCATTCACAAAAAAAAACAATCTGCCTGAAGCTCATCAAATATTCTGCTTCCTCACATAAAATGCTGCACCAGTTTTGTTGGTTGCTCTCATATAAAATGTGAAATAAAATGTATTCTAATCGCTTCCACAGACTAGCTAAATTCCCCAGCTGAATGCTGGCAAAAATGGACAGTTTAGAAGTAACTGCAAGTGATATGAACCACTGCAAGCACGTCATATTTCTTCATTTCTGTTTTCTCGGAACGCGCCGGTCTGATTCAGACTCACCTTTGTGCCATATTGACACCATATTCAAATCCCTCACTTGACAGAGTAACCACATTAACCACATCTCTATCAGGCCCTGGTGCCAGACCCTTAACCCCTTGAAAAATGCTGCGGGGGCCTAGATAGACAGTGACCCTGTGGTCAGAGCCCAAGCTTCGCTCTCACCTCCATTTTTGTGTATTTCTTAAAAAAAGATATATATATATGAATGAGAAAACATGTGAGAAATCCACAATGTACCTGTTTTCGTATTTGTACTTATGGCAAATAACACTTTTTCATCTGAGTCAGTTAATGAAACCACTGGAGCAGTGGAGGGAGTAGCAGAAGCATGCAGTGATGGAGGATGATGTCCTTACTCCACACCATCGCTTCCGGCTCAAGTGTCCAGCGTGCAGAAGCTGCCTGCTCCTTCTCAAAGGTCTTAGGGTCTTACAGAGCAGACCACGTGCTCCAGGAGGATTTTAAGAGCGGAGAGCAAACACCGAGGCCTTCTGTGTGCGTTTTATGCCGGGCGGCTGGCTTTTTAAACCCCTTTAATAGAGCCTTTGTTGGTCTTGAGCTGCAAACTGGAAGCCTTTTATAGTGTCAGGACAGGCAGCCATGTAGACAAGCTAGTGTGGTGGCCAGCTGAACACACATTCTGATGGGGTTACCCCCGTTCAGGTGCCCTTCTGGGTACCTATCTGTTGGTTGCCCTGGGGGAACCTGAATCTAGCAGCTGGATACAATATGGGGATGCTCGTCCCAAATTCCCAGGTCTTTGTCATCTCTGATTTAATATTTCTCATGTGGTCACATTGTCTCTGTCATGAAACTTCCTTTGTGGTAGTTAGCCTAAAATTGTCTTTATTTGTTTAGCATCACCAGTTTAATATGTAATAATAGGTTAATCGTTTGCATTTTATGGTCACATGTCATTCTTTGCATTTTGGAGTCTTATTTAGGGTGACACAGTGGGGGCAGTACTGTTGCCTCGCACCAGTAGAGTTGGGGTTTGAATCCCGTGGGTGGGGTTTTCATGCTCTCCCTGTGTCGCATGGGTTTGCCGCCACAGTCCTGCAGGTTAATCAGCATCTGGAAATGCCCCACTCTGTGACTGTATGTGTCCTGTGATGAACAGCCATTCCATCCTGGGTATCCCCTGTATGTGTCCTGTGATGAACAGCCATTCCATCCTGGGTATCCCCTGTATGTGTCCTGTGATGAACAGCCATTCCATCCTGGGTATCCCCTGTATGTGTCCTGTGATGAACAGCCATTCCATCCTGGGTATCCCCTGTATGTGTCCTGTGATGAACAGCCATTCCATCCTGGGTATCCCCTGTATGTGTCCTGTGATGAACAGCCATTCCATCCTGGGTATCCCCTGTATGTGTCCTGTGATGAACAGCCATTCCATCCTGGGTATCCCCTGTATGTGTCCTGTGATGAACAGCCATTCCATCCTGGGTATCCCCTGTATGTGTCCCGTGATGAACAGCCGTTCCATCCTGGGTATCCCCTGTATGTGTCCTGTGATGAACAGCCGTTGCATCCTGGGTATCCCCTGTATGTGTCCTGTGATGAACAGCCGTTCCATCCTGGGTATCCCCTGTATGTGTCCCGTGATGAACAGCCGTTCCATCCTGGGTATCCCCTGTATGTGTCCTGTGATGAACAGCCATTCCATCATGGGTATCCCCTGTATGTGCCCTCTTCTGCCTGGGATAAGCACCAGCCCTTCCTACAGAATAAGGGACGTAATGGATAATTTTATCTGCCTGTTATACTGGTAACGGCCCTTTGACGTGGTTTATGCGGTACAGCCTAGTGTGTAACTAAGTGTATGTCATTAATATGAATTGGGTGGATGTCTTTTCGCGTTCTGTGAAGATAATATTGGCAGTTTATATTTCATTAGATCTGTGTTGCGGTTCCTCCTAACTGTGTCTGTTTGATCGCAGGGCTCAACGAAATCCTCCAAAATAATGGAGTCCCGACGAAGACCGTCACGGTAAATCCTGTGAATTTAACACTTTCTGTGACTTGGTGTGTTTTTTTTTTCTGACCGACAGATGGAAACAGGACCTCAGCATTTCATAGATATATTATCTTCCTGAACACACAACTGCACATTCACCTATATCAAATGTAGGGGGTCGCTTTATCTCCAAGTCCTTATGGGGACTTACCAGATTTGCCTTAGTCAACGCTGCTGCAGTAAGGGTCTTGGGAAAATTAGCGAGAACATTCTTTGCTTGGAGTTCACTGAAGGGATTCGTGGTTGGTGCTCTGGAAGAGGTCATTGATCCCTCATTATGACGTTATAAACTGAACACTGGAGATGCTGTATAAGGCAGACTCAAAACTGAAATAGTCTGCACAGATATTTCTATGCTGTCATCTGAGATTTGATTGGATGGATGGATCGATGGATGATGGCTGGATGGATAGATGGATGGATGTACGGACGGACAGACAAGTGGATGGATGGAAGGAACTGCATTTGCCTTACTGGGTGACTGGGTGATTTGTGCAGGTCACATTGACTTTGTTGGCCTTCAGTCTGTGACTTAGTCGCAGAGCTCCTGAATCATTTTATCTGGTGTTGCAATAGTAATCATGCTTTGCTGTAGCTAATGCAAACCCCCTCAGCTTTGATGTGTGGGCCATAGTTAATATGTACCAAGGAGCAGATGATTCTTAACCTTGTGAGTCAGTATGTTTTCCAGGAAAACATCTGATCAGCAATGGAGTTTCTCAGATGTCTCTGTCTGTCTGTTTGTGATTCATAATTTCACTAATATAGCTCTAGTCATTGGCCTTTCCGTGAGAGAAATGCACATCTGACATCTGGATATATGCCTATACTGTACCTTATACAAAAATATATTTTTTCATTGACCAACTGATCAGTAATGTTGCCAAATGTGATTAGAAATATACATTTTCACAGAGTGGATATGTTTGTCTCACAACTGACTTATTCCTCTTACATTGTTTCATTTGGCCTGCTTATTAAAAGCAAAAGTCCCGAATGGAATGCTAGAAATTTGTATGTCGCCTTAAAACAGACACTTTTATATTTATTCATCTACTGACTAGTTTTCCTCTTGTTTTTCTGGAAACCAGCCATAAGATTATCATTTTAATGACCTGTGCAGTGCTGAATTTTAGAGGCTCATTAACCTAAAATAGCCTGTAATGATTTAACGCTGTTGTGCAGTGCAGAAGTGTAAGATTGTGGACCATATTGACGTGGCTCTAAGTGTGTGTGCGTGCACAACACCCAGGTGACGTGACTTGTGTGATCTCCTCTTGTCTGTTCTACAGGAGCCTGAGCCTGATCCAGGCTATGGAGGAGAACTATGAGGTGGACCTGGTCTACATCACCGAGCGCATCATCTCCGTGTCCTTCCCCAGCAGTGCCGAGGAGCAGAGCTACAGCGCCAACCTGAAAGAGGTGGCTACCATGCTGAGATCAAAGCATGGAGAGCACTACCTGGTGAGATGATTTCAGTCACCAGCAGCGGTGGTGAAATATAAGATAAGATGAGATAAGCTTTATTGATCGCTTGGGGAAATTCTTGAATATACTGCAAGAAGATCTTAGAAGCTCTGATTTAGAGGATGATTATTGACGTGACTTATGTCTTCATGCCTTTTGTATTTTTTCTGGAGTGAGTAATCTGGTTTGGCCACAACATTAGGTTTGTAGCTCTTCTCTGGGAAATGTTGCTGATGCAAGTGTGTTGCGTTTGCAGCTCTTCAACCTCAGCGAGAGGAGATACGACATAAACAAGCTGAACCCGAAGGTCAGCATTCCCTGCTTGTCATTCAGAACTTTCCAGAATACCCTGGTACCATGGCATTGATTGCAGCTCATGTTCTCCTCGCAGGTTCTGGACTTTGGTTGGCCTGACCACCACGCTCCAGCCCTGGACAAGATCTGCAGCATCTGCAAGGCCATGGACACCTGGCTCAACGCCGACCCCCACAATGTGGTGGTGCTTCACAACAAAGTAAGGAGCCTTTCCTCCCACTGAGCCACCCGTTTCTCAAAGGGGCTTCGCAAACGCTACTCAGCAGTGGACGGAACAGCTGAAAATCCTGATTCCTCTGTTATAAATATATCTGTTTACATTTGTTTATATCTGTTCAGTTACTGGATGTGTCATGTGATCTGTCTTCTGGGAAAGCCACTGGGAGTTGACAGTGATGTTGAACATTTCTCGACAGTAGGGGGCGTTCAACAGCTGTATTGTCAATGTGTCGCTTTTAGAACCATCACAGTCTTATTTCAGCACTGTCTGGGAGGGGAATGAGTAAAGGCCGTAGGGTTAGTCAACACCATATGATTCCTTTTAAGAAGGAGAGATGGCCATCTCACCCTTTCCAGTGTGAGTCAGTTTTGAACTGAAGATGGCTTGGGTGTGTTCAGCGCTACACGGTGGTTAGGACTTGGGGAACTTGTGAGGGAAGGCTTACAAAAGCTTTACCACTTTAAGTACATGTTTCGCATATCTGTGGTGTTCCTAAAGCGCTCTTCCATCTGCCTTCCCATACTGACGTTTCGGATCGAGCCTCAAAATTCCGTATGCTATCCAGGCTTGTTTGTTTTCAGGTTAGCTGAGACAATCCACTGAGGTTTAGCTCTTAGGGATGATGTAGCGGATCCCTAAAGGTTTACAAGGCAGTGGATAAACTTAAAGCAAACGTTGTCGGCTGTCTCACATCCTCTATGTAGGAGCGGCTTCTCAGTGTAAAGTAGCCACAGTGTTACCATTTGTCCATATGAAGACCTTGAACAGAAATCTAACTGATGACAAACGCCAGCTCTTCTATGACTGTATAATTCCACTGAAACGCTGTTACTCTGGGTAAGGCATAATGCAGCATAAATAGAACATACAATTAATGATGTCCAACAAGGAGCGGTAAACAGAATGTTGTCATGGAGACCAGTGTTTCTTTTTCCTTCTTGCCAAAATTTAACCTGATGAGGAAGCAGCATTATTAGATTTTTTTGAATTTCTATCTATTTTAACATGCTTCCATTCATTGTCTGTTGTTGGGCTTCCAGCTGTGGTGCTTGGTGGTAAAATAGTGTCCTATGTTCCATTTTGTGAGGGACTTCTCAGCCCCAGAATGGGTGACAGAATCAGCTGTGCATGACTGTTTGGGTCAAAAAAAGAACCTCCTTCATCACTGGATAATGAGTGAATTACCCTGCTTGCATCTGTCTCAGTGACCAGCATAAATTTCTGTCTGATGTAAATGCTAAGACCAGAATCCATGCTCACCCTGTTTCTGTTCTGCCTCTCTCTTTCTCTCTAGGGGAATCGTGGGCGGACAGGGGTGGTGGTTGCTGCATACATGCACTACAGCAATATATCAGCCAGGTGAGGGCTTAAAGCGGTGGCCATGGACAAATAACCTTAACGGAAGTCTTAAAGGGATGGCCTCAGGAAAATGACCTCACTTATGAATTTAAATTTAAAAAAGGAATCCTGAAACAAATGATTGATCGAGTATTTTTCTCTAGCTGACTTGTTGAAAGCAAAGAATTTTATGAATGTATAATTTTATTTAGGGGAAAAAATAAATGAGGAGTTTATAAAGAATAGAAAAGAAAAACATGTTTATCTGTGGATGCAGTGCAGACCAGGCCTTGGATAGATTTGCCATGAAGAGGTTTTATGAAGACAAAGTACTTCCTGTGGGACAGCCATCTCAGAAGAGGTCAGTTTCATTCCACTTCCTGTTTGTCTGTTGGGTGTCTCCTGTCTTCTTTATGAGTGAAGCCTGTACCAGGCTATTATTGAGTGGCTTGTATTCCCTGTCAGAGTGGTTCACCTTGAGATCAATGGCTCGTTTCAGCGATTCATTTCTCCCTCTTTGCCAGACTAAAGGGGGCCTCGTTTTCACTCTGTCCTCTTATCTCCAAACGAGAGCTAATTGATATAGCAGAGTAGAATGACTTCCATGAAAACCTTTTTCACAAGGCTCCACAGTATCTCCGAACCATGGTAGTCCCAAGGTTCGATATCTAATCCTGATCCTCTTCTTCTAATGCCTTTTCACATTATGCACTATAATTAAAAGTTAATCCCGTTACTGGAACACAGCATCCTCTGTAACGCTACACGGAACAGTCCAGAAAGATGTGAAGTCCTCAACAGTGTGGTATCAGGTATCTAGGTGGAAAAAAAATCTTCTTTGAAAGGAAAAATGCTTCCTAGAACATCTAATGAACAATGATGAAGACGGACGTGCTGAAGGCCCCCTTTTGTGCTCTCTGATGCTCTTTTTTTCCTGCTCCTTTTTTATTATTTACAAAAATTGAGAGTGAGCAGGGAAAGACAAACCTTAATCTGTCTGCCTGATCCAGCGAGACGCATGGGCTTGCCTTTTCTCAAAGCCAGAGCCTTTTAGATGGTTCACAAAACCATGTTTGACGTTAGGCATCTGCTCCGCTATTTCCTGACCAGGGTATAATTAGCCAAAAGCTTGTGCCCCCTAGTCTGTAGTTATTACGGGAGGTATGTGTGACATCAGCATAGGGAGAAGCTGATGGCCCCTGCTATACTGGTATAGAATGACCCGTTATCATATTCTTGCATGCCTAAAGGCAGTCGCAGGGCAGCTAAAGTCTTTATAGAAAGTCGCAAAGGTTTTCAATAAATATTCAGGGTTACGACGTTGTGCCTGTAATCGGAAGGTCACCAGTTCAAATCCCAGGGCTGGTACAGGCTCTGAACCCCTTATTGCTCTGGGACCTGTCTGACCTTGATTACTCAGTTGTACCATGCTTTGGATAAAAGCATCTGCTAAAAAATTAAATGCAAATGTAGATATGCAATGAGCATAAGAACTAGATGGGTAAAGGTATAGGCTTATGCGTATAATGTAAACGTTTGGTTTGATCCTTTATGTGGTGTCCAGACTGGTCTTTTGGGTAGTGAGGTGACATGGAATCAGCAGCAGGCTCAGATCCATACGTAGCAGTCGTTTCACACCCCAGAGATACTGACCATTAAGGCCTTGGACTTAGTCCAGCGCTAAATCAGTGCTTACGTTCCACGTTCCTTGGACAGAGATCACAGAGCCGTAGTAAAAAGGGAACTTGTTCCGTTGTTCTGTTTGAGAAATAATACAAGTTCTCCCTGCAACACCTTCAGACTTCCCGTAATCTCTCTGACGATTATATAAGTGTTCCAGAACACTCCTGGTGATCTCCCCCCCACCCCACCATTCTCCTTTACAAAAGATTTAAAGAGACCATGCAGCTGAGGAAAAAAGATAAGATAGTATCGTGACTCTGATGATAGCTTGCTGACATACTGTGGTCTGCTTGAGGTGGGACGAGGGCAGAGGAGCGGTAGGGTTGTCGTGGTTGGGCTGAGACCCCTCCTGCCCCCAGCACAGCGGGGGGTCGCTGCTCTTGGATGGAAATCCAGCGGTGTTTTTCCATTCGGAGTCAGCCAGTCGTGGAGGTGCGTGACCTTGCGAACACCTGGCAGGGAGGGCAAAGCTAACACAGCTAGCGTACAGGTGCTGATAGGTGACCCCGTGACATCCGCTGGACCGCAGCTGTGCAGATACACAGAGGGCTCTCAGTTTACATAAGAGGCGTGTTCTGGATATGAAACCATTTCGAACTGTGCATATTTAAGCATCGATTTTTCTTATTGAATTAATATCAAATAAAAATAGCATAATTCGCTCATCAGAAAGAAAAAAGATGTATGATGTTATTTTAAGATTTTAAGATTTGAATGCATATAAAATATGAACCCACTGTATTTGGGGCCTTATGTCACATGGTTTGTGATGTCATAGTGGTAATGGGCTTACTGTATGGCTGCCAAGCAACGCCGTTGTCTTCCCCTTTGCCAGATACGTACAGTACTTCAGCGGCCTGCTGTCCGGACACATCAAGATAAACAACAAGCCCCTGTTCCTGCACCATGTCATCATGCATGGGATACCTAACTTTGAGTCCCAAGGAGGTGAGCGTTACATCTCTTCTCTTCCTTCCTTTGATTGACGCTGGGTGGGCGTGGCCATGATGTCGATCAGTGCAGGTCAGTCCACTAGGGCGTCATCTTCTGAGGGGCAGCCAACATAGAAAATGGCTAATGGCCCTACCCCACCCCTTGGCACAGTTTACTGCCAGAGCTGCCCCCACACCCTCCCTGCGGCAAGCTTCTTTGCTGGTGCCCTGTGCCCCCCACCCCCTACCTCTGGGCTGTGAAGTTTTCTGGGATGGGGAGTGCTGGCACTGAATCTTGCCTTCGAACAGCGCCTGGTGTTGATCCACGTCGGTTTGGGGGTGATGGATGGGGGGGGGGGGTTTGTCTGCATTTGCACCACAAAGGGAATCACAAAGGGGCACCATTGCTGGCCTACCAGAGGTGCCTGATTATGATCAGTCCACCTGTACATCCTCTCCCTCCATGTCATTGTTGACGTCGTCATTACTCCTGTTTTCCCCATACCTCCTCCAGGTTGCCGTCCCTTCCTCAAGATCTACCAGGCCATGCAGCCCGTCTACACATCTGGGATCTAGTAAGAGAACCTCCACCCCGTCTCCCGTCTCCCGCCTCTGACTCTCCCTCATTTTCCCTTAGATGGCACAGCTCCCTGCACGCTATGCTTATAGGCGTCAAATAATGGCTTCTGGTTTCCCTCAACACCTTCACCTCACATCAAGGGGCATTTAGAATGAGGTGGTCTCACCCTCTTTTTTAGTGCACACTAATGCACATTCATATGTGCTTTATTTAGTTTTGATGTATTTTACATCCTCCTTACATAGACTTGCACTGACGTTAGAAATCACAGGGTAGCCGAGTGACCTGCAGACATGTGTTGTTCTTCCAAACTCGCCAGTTTCCCTGCTCCCCAGGGTATTTCTGGAAAGGTCTTGGATATGGAGCTTTTTTTTTTTTCCTGGAGATTGATGTGCAGGAGAAGGAGAGGTTTCCCTGTGCATGGAAAGTGTGGTGAAAAAAGGATGGCACCGTTTTGGGTTTCCCAGTTCCCACGAGGGCTGTTACAACATTACTGGCTTAATGGCCGCAGATGGAATCGGGATCCTGGTTTTATTGTCTGAAATAACATCTTACCTTCGACAAGTGCGGTCTTCTCGTCCAGAGAGAGGCACACCCTCGTCATCCTCCTCCGCTGTTTCACTGCTAATGCTGCCGTGCTAAATGGCCACAATGAGTGGGCTTAGCTGGACTGGGGCTCGCCGCCGAGCTTGCGGCCCCACCTGGCTGGCCCGTCACGGCGTTCCTGCCTCTGTGCCTCATTAAGAGATTAGCCGCCGATTATCTGCTCTCCCACGGGAATGCGCTCAGCTGTGCTGTCATAGACAGGTCTTTCACAAGCATTGGAGTTTCATACCTGCTAATCAGCTCTGCTTCCAGCCGACATAAGTGACGGCTGGCACTGGGGGCCGGATACTCATTTGCCAAATGCTCCCTCATTCCTCTGATGTTGCACAAGCAACACCTTTTCTGATCACAGACGGGTTGAGATAAACACCTTTGGTAAGAGCAGCTAGTCTGGCATTTGTTCTCTTAGCTATGCTAGCCATGAATGGCAGTCGTTGGCTTTGTGGAATAATGCTCAGAGCATTACAAAGGAAACCACAGCTGACACCTTGCTTTTATTAAAGCAGACTCATTTCCTCCGTTTTCTATAATTACATCATGCCCAGGGGGGTTGGACCCCCAGAGGTTTTTATCTCCCTATTTGGGAGTTTTTCGTTCTTTTCCTCTGTTGTCTTCTTTCTTTCTTTCTTTCTCACTTCCCTTTTCCCTGTTTCATGCACCATTTTGTAAAAACAAAACAGTAATGGATTGCCACACATCCTTGTCAAGTGCTTTGGGGCAAGCCTGTTGTGAAGGGTGATATATAAAAGTTAATTGAATTGCATTGAATCGAAAAAGAAGCCCTCAGCATGTTGCACAGATTTATTTACTGATTAGAGCCCGAAGGGGAGCATGCAGCATTCCTAATACCCACCTTCGGTGTTAATCCTACAGCAACGTCCAAGGGGACAGTCACACCAGCATCTGCATCACCATCGAGCCAGGCCTGCTGCTCAAGGGCGATATTCTGGTAAGACCACAGGCACCCTTACTGCTTTCATTTCTGACTTTGCTCATTGAGATTTAGACCGACATTTGACTAGGCATGAGTGCAGCTAGGCTGAGCTTCCATTGAATGCCCAGGTACAGGTGTAGCACAGAAGCAAAAGCTACAGAACATCTTCCAAACAAATCAAGAATCTAATAAGACAACTATTCAAATCAGCTGAAACATTAAGAATATTCAGGGGTCATGGAGTGAGTCTTACCTAGAATGCGACATAGGCTTTGGCCTAGACTGGAAGGAACTTTCTATAAAAGTTGACCTATGACCAGAATGTTGAGTTACCCAAGAAAATTCTTTATTCATATAACATCGCGAACACGAGTTTCCTCGAATACCGGTCGTCAAGGCCCGGACTCTTCCACCCTGGAGCCCAGATCCAGCGATGGCCAGATCCAAGTGGGCCAGAGGAGACGTTTTATGAGAATTCTTCAGGAGTGCCGTGGCTCTAGTGTCCGGCATGAGCACGGTTTTACTGCCGGCAGACACGTGTGTTTGTCCTCTGGTTTCACAACAGGTCATCCGGCAGCACATCTGTCAAATGGGACATATTAAAACGAACGTTTGGGGTAGGGGCACGCCTCACTGAAGCTATCATTAGCACACGATGTCCAGCTTTCAGGAATTCCCCACTGGACAGGGATTAGGAGGCTTCCCCTCCGGTCGCCTGCAAAACTTACGTAAGACCTATTAGGTTTTTTATAGAAGAGGTGGTCAGTAACACCAAGAAGCTGATTGGCCATGTCTTGAGATGATGTCATTAATTATGAAGATATGCACGTCATTATTAATGTTTTCACTGTGATATAACTCGAGGACTGGAGTTGTATTATACTTTCTGCAAAGCCAAAGCTAGTCTGTTATTTACTCTGAGCGTATTGGTTTTCGCGGAATGCTTTAAAAGCAAACAATATGGACTAGTCATGCATGACAATAAATCAAGTTTAAATGACTAAGATTATAGCTATAATATCAACAAATGAAAATACGCATTAACCCGCATTGCATGCTTTTTTTGTGATTCCATACTGGGCTGCATAAATTGCACCGTTTAATCAACTTTTATTGTCTCTGTCTCATATTATGATGTTATTTTCTGCTCTTCAGAGGGCAGTAAAATTAGAATTTTAAATAGACTTTTGTTGGCTTCTCCTAGACTGCACATCTGTAGGTTTAACCTATATCATACTTCATCAGTATGCTGGGCAGCCCAAATGGCTCTTTTACTGTTATATGATTTGTTTTGTTTTCTGAAAATTGGCTTATTGACTGCGCTTCCTTGCCCCCACCCCCAAAAATCCAACGTGCCCCCTCCTTGAGGGAGCTGTCCACTGTCACATTCTAGCCAAAAGAAACCACAGGATGTTTGGCTTTTTCCCTCTCTTCCTCAATTTTAGTTTGTTTGTTTTGCTTCCGTCTCCATGAATAGAAAACCTGTACATTCCCTGCATCCATCTGCCCTCCCACTGAATTTTGTAATTATAGTTTTTTTAGTCCAGCCAGTGGAGGGTTTGGGTTTTCTTCATTGGCAAAGGACCACGGAATGTTTTTCTTTAATTCATTACATTGGGGAGGGGGGTACAAGTTGCCCTACAGGGTGCATCTTGTGAGTTACACTGGATAAAATGCAGCAAGGGGTAACTGGATTGGCACGAAGAACAGCGATCCATAAAATGAAGCTTCTCCTCTCTATTGTATAGCCTTATAGAGCTGCGATTTTCCACCCTGAAGTAGCTTGACTACAGTTTGAATGTACAGTGTGAATGTACAGTGTGAATGCACATTAACCAGGTAACTAGTCCTTAGCAACTGGTATCCTGTCCAGACTGCCCCCTCTGCTATATGGGATATGCTCTAGGGTTACCTGAAAATGTACTGGTTGACAGTGTTGGGCATTTTAGGTCCAGGCACTGCAAATCCAGACCAAGACTTTGTTTCTACCTGGACCTAAAATGTCCAACACTGCTGGTTAGGGGAGGATTTCCTGCCCAGGCCTTCTCTCTGTCTGCATAAGGCCATAGCGTGTGCGAAAACAGGCTGGCTGGGTGACATATTGCCCGTGGAAGGTGAGGATATGTATTTACAAGTCTGTGTGGCTCTGCTGCTTTCTTTAGAGGGCATCTGGACATAAGTAAGAGGGTCCAAACACCAGAACAGCAGGCTGGCACGCTAGAGGATGCTCTGCCACACAGTGGCCAGGCGACAGAGAGATGTAGGGAGATTTCTCCTTGACCTGCTTTGGATAAGCACTCATAGCTTCCGGCTAATGCTTCCCTCCCCGGCATCCTGTTCTTCTCCACAGCTCAAATGCTACCACAAGCGCTTCCGCAGCCCCACCAGGGATGTCATCTTCCGGGTGCAGTTCCACACCTGCGCCGTGCACGACCTGGGCATCATCTTCGGCAAGGACGAGCTGGACGAGACCTTCAGAGGTGAGGCTGGGACAATGCCATTAGCATTAGCGTCGACACGGACCGCTAAATGAGACCGGGACTTTTTCAAAGATGTTTAATGCTCAAAATAACTGGCCGTTTTGTTCTGGAACCCTGTCCAACATTTTGTACTCTGCAAATACCTTGGGGAATTAAATGCATAATCTATATGGAGCTGTAATTTATCCTGGAACAGAGCCACACATGTCGGAGTTAGATCCAGCCGTGGGCTAATGTTTGAAAGCTGCATTTTAGCCTTGCTATTTCTCTGTTTTTGATCTCTCCTTTTTTCCTGGACCAGATGAGCGATTCCCAGAGTACGGGAAGGTGGAGTTTGTTTTCTCCTTCGGGCCGGAGAAAATCCAAGGTACGAGCTGGCAGTGTGTACCTATGTAATGATGGGAATGAGGCCCAGCCACCCCTGAGAACCCTTTTGTTTACCCCGCAGGGATGGACCACCTGGAGAATGGACCCAGCGTTTCCGTGGACTACAATACCCAAGACCCGCTCATCCGCTGGGATTCATATGAGAATTTCATCCAGCGCCCTGAGGACAACACAGAGGGTGAGTAACATCACAATGGGTTAACGCAGGGCTGCCAACTGTCACATGTCTGGCATGACACTAACACTTTCGGACTCTCACGCAAAAAATCTTACGGAAAATCTATATTATTCCATTATAAACCTAAAATTAGCTACATCAGAACTGTTGGGGTAGTTTGCAAAAACTGTAGACTATTTACAAGGTAATGAAACTCTTACATCCATGTAAATGCGTGTGAGTACAGACTTGCCTTGAATTGAAAATCTCTCCAGCCAGCTGACCAAAGTTGGCAACCCTGTTAATGGGCTGGATGCTGCTTCCTTTGAAATGATTGTGCCTATAGTTGGCTTCAGACATGGAGAAATGAGTTCATCTGTCAGGCTGGTGACTGGCAGTGAGGCTGGTTCTGTGGGAGATAATTTGATAAACAGTAGCGATGGCAGTTTCTCAGTGGTGAAGCGATCAATGCCTTGGATGGCTTGGCCAACAGTAGGTTAACCAATATATTTTTCAGAATGAATGAGTCTGCTGTCAGGTGTCCCCTTCTTCACAGGGAACTCTGAGAACAGCCACATGCCTGCTACATGTATACTCAAGCACCTTATGCATGTGGATGTGAATGGAGGAACACCAGAACGTTTATGTAATGCATTTATCTACTTAGCAGATGGTTTTTATCCAAAGCAACATACATTTCACTGGAAATAGGTAATACATTTCATTGCATAACATGTATGTGACAAATAAATGATCTTGAAAACATAGAATTAAGAAAGCAGTGTAAGCCAGTCCCTGGAGCAATTGGTGTTAAGGGCCTTGCTCAAGGGCCCAATGGTGAAACCTCTGAATGACCATAGGATTTGACCCGGCTACCTTCCAACCATTGGTGCGGAGTCTTAACCCACAGAACCAGACACACTCATCAGAAGTAGGGTGAGGGGTCCCATCTCTGCTCCGTTGCGACCAAATTATGCTAAGTGTCTGAGCAGAAGACGTGAGAAATATGCCCGTCTCACGGTACTGTCAGAAAACCAGCCGGGGTTAGTGTTATCTGGCTACACCGGTTGTATCCGTGTCGATAAGGGGCAGCTGTCTCTGTCTGACTAATGTCAGTCTGCGTGTGAACGGGTGATTTCATCTGAGACGCGGTGGAGTGAGCGTTGTTTTCACACGAGCCGTGTTATTTTTTTTCTTTAACCCCTTGCGTCAGGAAGGTCAGACACTGCCCAGGCCAGAAACAGTTTCCAGAAGCATTACCTCAGACTCATTCCTCAACGTTAAGATCATACGCCGGGTGACATACCTGTAAATCGCTAGCTGTTAGTCTGCACCACAGTTATTTTTATATTGGGTGATTATTTGCATTGTAATTATGACTTGTTGCATTTAACATGGACAAGGTAGACCCAGGCCTGCAGTTTAAAGATGGGGGTACGTGGAGAACTTATGGCAGAGGTAGCATTGTCCAACCTCATAATATTCTCAGTGCAGGATGGGTCATATATGCAGTTTTATGGCAGTTTAATGATGATCTATCTATCTATCTATCTGTCTGTCTGTCTGTCTGTCTGTCTGTGTCTTTTCTTTTTTCACCCTTTATTCCTTCCCATGCTGCTTATGACTGTAGGTCGAATGTAGGGCAGGGGTGGGGAACCTGATCCGCAGAGAGTCGCTGCGGATGCGGGTATTTGGGATGACCTCTCAATCAGCCATTAATAAAGCGCCGGATTTCGACTCCCGTCCTGGGGAGCCACTGTTATTGGCTGATTTGGCTCTCCATGGATCAGGTTCCCTACCCCGGTCTAGTGTTAAAAGTATTTGTAAAGTTTCGTGTGTATTAATTTGTAAATTGTCTTGAAATTGCCTTGTGTGTTACAGGGCACACCCACCAGGACAAATTCCTTGTATTCATAACACAATGTGCCAGTTTGGCAGTGTGTGGCGCAGTGGGCTAAACCTGTGTGCCTGTAATCACAAGGTCACCAGCCTCAGCATGTCTGTGGGTCCTTGAGCGAGGCCCTTAACCCCCAGCTGCCTGGGTGCCGCTGTGGGTGGCTGCCCTTCATAGGTGGCTTACTCTACAAAGAGCAAGTTGAGGGAGGCGTGAAGGCAATTTCCCCTTGGAGATCAATGAAGTATCTATTATTATTATTATGGATCTTTCTGATTCTGGACTAGTGTAACCTTGTGAGGAGTTTTGTTTCTTTTGACATAGTCTTGCTGAAGGCTAAATGCCCCTTAACAGCATATATGATGGTGCTTCTTTATTTGCCCTTTGTATAAGCACATAGGAATTCTTTGGTTTTCAAATATCCCATCATGCTATCCCACGAGACAGCATGTGAGATCGACGCTCTACTCAGACTAACTGCAGTGAGGTCATCTAAAGATATCCCACCCGCTTTTGTCCCTTCGGCAGGAAGTTAATGCGTGGGGCAGAGGGTTAAATGTTTATCTCCACCCGCATGCACCGGAGCACTCCAACCTGTCACTGTGACAGTGTTTAGGTCTTGGGGCAGTGTGCAGTGCAAAGTGTAAACAACTGCGACACGTCATGGCTTCCAGGCCCCGGGGGTGAGGACCATCTGGGCCGTGGAGCATAAACGCAGCGTGACATGCTCCTCCGCGGGCCGTCCCCCGCAGGTCAGGGGCCGCGCTGTCGCGGCATTGCTGTTCTTTCTCCTCCTCTCCCTCCCATGTGACTTTGTGGGATTCTGGGGCTTCTGCCTCAGACATTCTGGGCAAGTTTCCGTGTCCGAATTCCTGGTCATCCTCCGTGGCCACCTTTTACCCAGGCGATTGGTGTCATGCTGTCAGCAGACCTTGCCGGACAGCTAATGGCAATCGAGGGTCATGTCACTTTTGTCGCCTGTCCCTGGCCTTCTCAGTGCCATTTGTTGACAGTGCTGTATCGCGACCTGTTTGACATTTTTAAAAATGGCTTTTCTTACACTGCCCATCTTTAGCTGTTTGTAGTCTGGCCTCTTCATGTAGGTTTCTACTGCAAACTTGTCCGGCATGAAAAGAGAATAGTGTCATGTAGCTGCTGTGCCTGTTGATCAGGGGGGGACGATGACAGGTGAGGACATTTGGGACATTTCCTATCCTCTGCCCCCCTTTACGGAGCGTACTGGGCCATAAAGTGACTCGTCTGCCTGTCAGTCAGGACCTAAATAGCTGCCTCTAAAATAGCTGGGCGTCAGTCTCTGCAGTGGCAACCCGGGGGTGTAAGCGAATCCCCCCCATCTTCAGTGCCCCGTGATCAGGCCAGGGGTTTGGGAGGGGGGCTCTTGGGGGTCTGTCTCCCAAGTCTGGACGTCCAAAGCGACCTGTAGCCAGTGTGTCGATTTTGCAGAATCCTAACGCTGTTGTGAGATTCAGCCGCCGGAATTGGCTGTTTTTATTTTAATTTTGTAATGCATGAAGCAGGATGATTTTATAGTAACTGTGACTGCAATTCTTTAAGTGTTCAGAAGTCCTGGGGGTCCATTGGGAAAGATAAAGGATCGGCACTGCCAAAGAAAGAAATTTACTTTAGGCAGTTTTGAAGGAATACTGTTAAAATGCAATGATTGGAATTAACTTTTATTTTTTTGGCAGACACTTTTACCCAAAGCATTGTGTAGTAGAGACAGCAGCATCAGTCAGTCCCTGGAGCAACTGGGGAATGATGAGGGTGTTGCTCAGGACTCGAGTGGTGAAATCAGTCCACTCACCCAGGGAATTGTACCAACAACCTTCTGATTACAGGCACATCGTCCTAACTGGCTGTGCAACAAACGCACTTTATAAAAATGAGTTAGTACTGGAGGGTCGCTCAGTTCTGATTTGTAGGTGTGATGATGAGCCTCACGGTCTATATGAGATGAAGTGAGTAGACATTCGGTGGTCTGTAGCCCTGCCCTGCTGGCTGTGTGTGCTGCGTACGTCTTCATTTCACAGGTGCTTCTGCTCCATCTCTTATCTCAGCTCCTCCTATAGATCCCCAGAGCTCGACAGCTGCTGCTGCCAAGGTTACATCTTGGACTGTCTGTGTGGACTGTCATATGAATAGCAGGCTCTCAGCACCATGAACCCCCCCCAGCATGGTCTGGTGATGCTGGGATGTTCTGAGAAAGCACCAATCGATTGACTTCATCAGAGTCATCAGAGAAATTGCGTGGAATAAAATTAATTGAAAACATCATGTTAATTGATCAAAATCATCATAGAAGCAAATGGAAAATCAAATGTTGACTTTCAATTGGACGAGCTTGGAGGGAGGATAGAGTTTAGCTGGAAGAGTAGTCGGAAAAAATTTCTGAACAAGTTTTTCGGAGCCGTTCTTGGAAACTTTAGATGCAGACCGCTGCGAGGCTGTGAGGAGGGTTGCAGCGGACCGGGATAAATGCAGAGGGAGCGTCTGGGAGGGAGGGGGGTCAGGGGTAAACTCAGAGGCACAATCCGGGAGGTAGGGGGCTGGGGGTAAACACAGAGGCAGAGTCCCTGGAGGAAGGAGGACCAGGGTAATAACAGAGGCAGAGTCTTCGAGGTAGGGGGCTGGGGGTAAACACAGAGGTATAGTCTGGGAGGGGTGGGGGTCAGGGGCAAACACAGAGGCAGAATCCTGGAGGGAGAAGGGCTAGGGGTAAACGCAGAGGTAGAGTGTGGGAGCGAGGGGGACAGGAGGAGCTCTTCAGTCTGCCCAGCAGGGGGCCATGCGACAGCCCAGACGCTCAGCACCGGTTTTTACCGGCGCTCTTCCCATATTTGGCCACGGCACGGCCCGCGGCATTTCTGGAATAGCTCGGAGCGCAGTGCGCGGTGGCAGGGAGAGAGGGGATTAGGAGAGGGGAGGGAATCGCGCCCGGCGCACAGAGGTGGGACCATTGTGCCCAGCGCCTCCAGCCCTTCGCCACTCGGAAGGCTTTTGTGCGTCCTGACGGCAGTCCCAGGAGCTGACTAGACGGTGAGTGAGGCCCGGGCGATCGGCAGGGGGAGGCTATGGGGCCAGCCACGTCTGCAGAGACCGCCAAGGGAGGTTAGCGCCATGGGGAGAGCGGTTACGGAGGAGAGCAAGCGCGCGCCCGCTCGCCCGCACACATGCACACTGGGATGAGCTGCTGTCACTCCTGGAGTGACGAATGGAGAAAAAAGTGCATTTACTGCGACTGCAGAATGCAAGAAAAAAATTAGGTCTGGAGAGAATCTTTATCTTTCTCTCATATATACTGTAAGGGTATGTATCTGAATATTATTTTTCATGTATTACTGACTATAGAACTAAAAAGAAGGGTTTTATTGAGGAATTAATATTTGCTTCTAAAACATGTTTTATGTTTGTTTTATGGAAATTATTGCCATTTTCGACCGGTAATATTTTTTAAGCATACATTATTTGAAATTTGTGATATACAGCATGTCAGTGCTTTATGACGTTGTCTCTGTGTGGCTCTTTGGATATAATCACTTTGCTGTTTCTCACTGTTAGCAGTTCCGCGCGGTCCTGAGGTGCTCACGGCAGGTGTGTCAGTAAATGCTGTTGCGTTTATATCACTTCCAAATTCTGCCTGGTCGTTTCCTTTTGGCTCCGAGTCTCACCATCGGAGACCCCTGACTTGTGTCTGGTAGCAGTAGTACGAGGGCCACACCTTTATAAATATTTGCAGCTTTATGGGGAAAAAATAAATCTGATCTGTGATCAGTGTGAACAGCTGTTGGGGTGGGGGTATCCAGCTGTGCAGGGAGTGACAGCAGCGGGAGGCATGTGTGTGGGTCCCAGTATCACCTTTGTTCGTTGTGGTGGCACCTATCAATTACCGGTTCAGGGCTGACTCACATGCCCACATTGGAGCAGGCCTGGTAGTTTAGCCTTTATTGTGTAGCAAAGGGGCATCCAGGGGTTTTCAGGTGCAGAGCTGTTTTGTGTTTCTCTGTGGGAGGCGTTGTGGTCTGACCGGTCCTTGAGTCGTTACTCGGTGCTGTTACCAGTGAGCAATGGTGGGGGTGTGTTCCGGAAGCTTCTCATATCTGTTGCTTTCCTCCTGTGTCATATCAAAGCTTCAGGATGCTATGTTTCTCGGCATGTTGACTGCGAAGGGATATCCGAGGTCCTCAGCATCTTTCTCCTTTATGGATGATGAGGTCACTCCAGTGTTCCGGCTCAGCAACCTGAATGCACTGCCCACAAGGTGCACATTTTCAGCCCCATCCAGTCTGACTTCATGGTCCTGGTATGGGCTTGGGACACATCCCTTCAAAGTGCCCCCCCCCCCTCAGTAATTTAGGGAGGTGTGCCCAGAGCTTTCTCCATAAAGCCCTGGCCAACAGTTTGGTCAGAGAACAGAAGACTGGCATTGGCACTTCCAACACTGGGAAACATTGTGCCAGACCATCTCAAGGTTGCTTTAAGACAGGGCTGGCAGTTCTACACGGAGGTCTGAGGTGATGTGACAGAGTTGCTCTGGGTGACATGTGACACTCAGAAGTCCTTACATGATCACTGGCACACATTAGTCACTGACACAAATAAAGTGAATGCAGGATCCCCGAGGGAGAAAAATGAATCAAGCAAACACATGTATGCAGATGTTGTGACATGTCGTCTCTGGCATGGTGGTCCAAAGAGGTGACTTAACAGGTGGTGACAAGTTTGTCCCCAAGGACCTGGACTTGGTGTGATGTCATGTGGCACAGGAGCCTTAATGACTGACCTTTGCACTTGGCACCATTGGCCTGCCACATAATTGTCTCTATGTAGTGCGGAGAATGATCAAGCTCGGCTTTGGGTGCGAACCAGTAGGGGGGGCATTCATATGTTTTATATTCCGTATTTTTGCACACCCCCTTGAATCACCTATTTCTGACCCTAACCCTTAAATAGCTCCAAATGGCCCTCAGCAGGTGGCCATGCTGCTATTTACGAGGCCGATCCGTCTCACCCCTGAGCTGCAAAGTGGGACGTTCACAGCGGCAGCGATGCACCAGCACTCTGGGATGCGACCACGCAGGACCTCGCATGCACTTTCCAATAGATTGGGACTTTAAAGAGAATCTTGGCAAGATGGCACCCTTTCGCCCCCTGAGTAATTTTCCACCCGGCGACATCAGCACCAGTGTTTGGAATGTGCCAGGATTCAATGTGGCGTGTTTGTACATCGTAATAATAAACACAGGGAAGCCAAACAGAATGTCGATTGTAACCAAAGTAGATCCATCAGAGTGATCCCCCTCCTTGCGGATGTTTGGGAGAACGTCAAGAGAACCAGGCAGAATGGCCAGGATCCCATGGCCCTAGGTCACACTGCCAGGGATGAAACCTCAGACTCCTTTCTTAATTGCCATTTTAGACATGAGGCACTTTCGATAACGAGGTGGGATTTTTCACACTTATGTTTATCCAAAGCAAAGTACATTTTTTTTGAGAAGATCAGTGTCAGTCTCTGGAACAGTTGGAGGTTAAGGGCCTTGCTCAAGGCCCCAATGGTAAATTCACTCTGCTGACCCTGGGATTTAAACAAGCAATTTTCCAATCATAGGCGCAGTGCCCTATCCCATTCAGCCCCCCCCCCCCACTTTTGAGGAACCATCTAATATGAGGTCTTCCTGTTCTGTTGCTGTTTTCCCACATGTCCCAAGGTACACAGGGGCTGTGTCACACGTGAAGGCGATGAAAGCGCTGACGTCACCCACAGGCCCGAGCCGGACATCCAGCTCGTTATAATAAAATTGGCCTTTTAATTTGTTTTTAAAAAGTCCACTGGGGTCGTCCAGTTTCTTTTTTCTCCGTCTCTGCAAATGAAAGAGCCCTCTTCCCAGGCTTGGCCGCATGGAGAGCGGAGGGGCCGGCCCCTGCGGTTCGGCCCGCTCTGGTTTTGCAGAATGCAGGGAATGACGCGCTACACATCCCTGCCGACTCCGCACCCCGACCACAGGCAGCCGCCGCTTCAAACGGGCCGGACCGGGCCTCGCCGCAGCCGGAGCGGCCCGATCACTTTCCCTGAGACATTATGTCACCTCTAATGACACGCTAGCCCAGATCAGGACTCTTGTATCAATTCATTGGCAGCGAGTGGCTCAGGAGCAGACAGAGGGTGTTAAAGAATGGAGTGTGGTCATTGAAGGAGGTGTGCATGTTGCGTGAAGGACTGTGGCCAACCCCATGTTATGCACTATCCATAGACTGTTTAGGTCATTTAATCAGTCCACCTGATACCGTAATGACCCACCATTAAGCCCCAGGCTATTTATATGACAGTCTGCACCCATTTATCTACTGGAGGCGTCTCATTGGTGGATGGCTGTACCCACCGCTTCCTGATTGGTCACGTGAAACCTGAGCTGCCGAATGACGTGCGCGGGTTGTCTGCATGTTGCAGAGGCACTCCGGAAATTTGGATGACTGCCCTGCCAAAGTAAGGCATTCTGGGAAACCTGAGGTGATTTCTATTATATATTACTCTGCAAGGACTTCCGATGGATACTTTCAGCTCTTGTTTTTAGGATCTACTAGCTATAGCATTAAAAAAATGCTTATATATTTTTTCCAATCTCTCTACTATTCATTTTGCAGGTCTGCTCATCTGCAAATTTTCCTGACGATGCTTTTAAAATGAATTTTTAATGCCATGCATTTAAAAGCTTCCATTAGTCGGAGCAACTTTTGGCTCTTGAACCATGCTGAGTATAGATCAGAGTTACTTACCTTTGGTATATCTCTGCCAAGTTGAAGCAGTCCAAATCATGAGTCTTCTCAGACAGACTCTCATACCTTCTTCAACACTCATTACCTCTGCCTCACCTCTCCGCTTGGGCAGGAGCAAGGAACATGTGGTTTGTTCACAGGTGTGCTTGTGCCGTGCCATATGGTAATAAACATTCCTGACTGCTCTGGTAAATACTGGCCATCGTGACTCATCCTGGGAGCAACATGTGGCCCTTGAACATCCCCAGATTGTCACGGTATGCTGTAGTGAGTGTCGCAAACAAGGAGGGAACACACACACAGACATGCATGCACAAGGGGGGGGACTTTCTGGAATCTCGGGTGGCGGACCTTTTTGATGTCTGTCCTGTTTCTCCATGCACAGCAGAGTGGAGGCAGTCGGGTAGCCCCATTTGTGTCTCACGGTGGGGGGGCCTAAGGGTCAGATGTTTGTGTCTTATTTGTCCACCACGCAAGATTCCCACTCGCAGGGCATGCGGTTTCTCTAATCTTCACAACCCTGCACTTCCCGTTCCCCGTTGAGTGCACTGGTGTTTCTGTTCTCCATCATATACAGCAGCATTTAAGTTCCTCGTCGGGTACGGCGGAATTTCCGCTCCCCATCAGGTATAGTGCGGTATCCATTCCCTGTCAAGTATGTCAGCGTTTCTGTTCCCCATCAGGTATGGAGGGGATTCCATTCCTTGCCAGGTATGGCGGAGTTTCCGTTCCTCATCAGGTGCAGCAGAGTTTCCTTTCCCCATTGATTGTGGCAGCTTTTCCATTCCCATCAAGTGTGCTGCTGTTTCTGTTCCCCATTGGGTATGGCAGTGGTTTCGTTCCTTGTTGGGTATGGCAACATTTCCGTTCCCCACTGAGTATGGCAGTGTTTCTGTTCCCCATTGGGAATGGCAGCATTTCTGTTCCCCGTCGGGTATGGCGGTGTTTCAGTTCTCCATCAGTTACAGTGGCTTTTCTGTTCCTTTTTGGGAATGGCGCCATTTCTGTTCCTCGTCAGGTATGGCAGCGTTTCTATTCCTATTCAAGTACTAGGAATCTCCATACTGCTTCTATACCATTTCTGTTCTCCACTGGGTACAGCATTGCTGAAATGTTAAGGGAGAGATGCAGTGGGTGCCTGTTACGTGAAAGGTTGGGGCCGAGGTTGTAAGGAAAATCAAGCATAAATACGTATGTTTGATGTTTAAAGGGCCTGCCTATTTTCCATAGTGATGAGGTAGAAATAAGCACAGAAACAACTCTGTTATCATATTGTAATATTAACAGGGAAAGTCATCCTGTTGACATCTGCTGTTTTCATATTAAAATTAGAACAAGCACGAGTATATGTGTAATCAACACTTAAAAAGATATTTATTCACTGAGTTGTTATCTCAATCCAGATTTGTAATAGGACATTGTGTCCGTATGAAACCTTTTCTCTTGGGCAGTGGGACGATTTGCTCATTAACTGTGTGAGCTCATTCATTTTGTCAGGTCATCAGGATTCTCCGCATTCCAGATGCATTGCAGATGCAAACTGTTGAACTTGGAGAGTGCATCGAACCCTTGGCCTTTTTGTCAGCATCTTTTTCTTCCTCGTAGCCACTGTAATGTCATGCTCTGTCCAGCTAAGCACGGTCAAAAACGCTTAAATAAACAACATTCTTACTGTGGTCCTCTTTGACTTCTGGCCAGCCGTTTCCTCATTGCCCTGGAAGATGAGGAGCTAGAACATTCTGTGGCTGACAGAGATGTCCGATAAACGCGAAATGCCACAGAGATATCTGCAGGTGGCCTGTGCTGTCACCGGGTTGGTCTGGCCACTCACTGGTGACTCCTTGTCAAGGCGTTTGTCTTGGAAGAGATGGTAGACCACCTCTGACGAGATCTGAGGACAAGGTCAGGCTGAGGTCCAGACCATAGCCGCTAAAGCTGCAGCCACTTGCAAGCCTGGCCTGCAGGTATGAGTGTCGCATTTTACGTAAATCTGATTTACCATCCATCACGGATGTTTTTTTTGCGTAAATCCAGATTTACTTAAATTGGTTTTTACATAAATCGAAATTTGCATATATACATGTTCCTGAAAAATGTGTTTATCCAAGGAAGGACAAATAAAACCTTATGAACCTGGGACTGCTGGTCTTCCTGTGTATGAAGCAGTTTACCAGAAATGACCAGTTTCCTACTACAAATCACAACATGAATCAGCTGCACTGTTCAACCCTTTTTGACCTGCTGACACCAGAGATCTTCCGTTAAGTATTCATATTACAAGAGTCGCTTATTCCAATTTCAGGATATGACACCTATTTAGTTTCAAAGGATGCTTTTCTGGGAAAGACATAACACAAAAATAACAGCCTGCTATGACAGACTGATATCTTTTTGGGATATTTTAATGGTAAAAAAATTGTGCCCCTTCTCGGAGGTGGCCGAAAAACATTCAGCTTTCAGACAGAAGACCAGGACAGCACCTGAATCATGGGATCACCCAGGGGGGCTGTTAATAGATTAGCCATCATGTGGGTTTAAGCGGAGGTTATCCGGTTAATCAAACGCTCAGAGGGTATTTAACCTCCGGACTACACCTGTATCACACTCAAGGAACTCGATGTAAAAGTGTCTGCAACCCCCCCCCCCCCACCCCTCAGGCTGAGATGGTACTTCCCCCTGGTCCTCTGTTAGCCGGGAAAATGACTTTGGGTTCTGGTTCATTTTCTATTGATTTAGTCAATGTTTTCATCCAAAGAGAAGTACGTTTGAGACAGAAGGGGTCAGCCAGTTCCTGGGGCAGTTAAGGGCCTTGATCTGGGGTCCAATGGTGAAACTACTGTGCCGACCCTGGGGGAAACCAGTCTGAGCCCAAAACTGTCCCCGTAACCATGGCTTTATACTGATGGAAGGGGCTAGCGAAGGGGCAGAGGGGGACGAGGCTGTGAGCGTGAATTACGCCATGTGTGTGGGGGGTGCGGGGGGGGGGGGGGGGGGGGGCATTCTCCACAGATAGCTTGTTGTCTTCAGGATGGAAAGTTAATGTGAGAGCAAGTGGAAAAAATGGCTGCAAACTTTGATCTGGACATCAGTCTTCCGAGTGGGCAGAAAGTCTGCAGTGTACTACTCGTTTGTGTTAAGCTTGGTGTTAGGAGAGCTTAATTTAGTAGTTCATGATAGAATAATGCTAGAATAAAGGCTTCTCTCCTGATCATCAATACCTTGCCGTTCCCCTGCACCTTCATTCCCCTTACACACCTCTCTATCTCCTAATTCTTCGTGTCCTCCCGGTCCCACAGCCGCCCCCCCCCAGTCTGTCAGTCCCCCAACCCTCAGCCTCTGCATCATTTCCCCACAGCTGGGCGTGTTTTTCCATTGCGTACCCAGCCGGGGCTGCCCTGTCTCCTCCCTGCCCCTCCCAGTGGCGCCACCCTTGTGTTTATATGCGTGAGGATGAGGGAGGGTGGGGGGTACTGGGAGGCGGGGAATGGAGGGGGGACGCAGGAGGACGCCCCCGCTGCCAGTGATGTCAGTACTGTCAGACGCATAGCTGAGAGGTGATACACATGAGTCAGAGGGCAGGGGACTCCCAGTGAACGGAGCGGAGTTCCGTCCTCGGCAGGCAAACCTGATCCCTGTGAGGCTCTAGGCCAAACCTGCTCATCCTCCTCGCTTCTCCTTGCTCACTTTTTGCAAGGACTTTCTAGAAAAAAATCTCACCAACTTTCTGGCGCCAAGGATTACTACGAATCCGCTTGAGGACCAGGTAGGCTTCATGCCATACTCTCTCTGTTATGGATGTAGTTGTGCTGATGTGTAATGGCCCTGGAAGGAGTGGCCTGTTTGTGTCTGCAGTAGCTGTTTATGCTGTGTGTGATATTATGGGCAGGTGCTTTCATTAATTATCTGTTGCTGTATCATATCATATCTGCCTGTAAGCAGTTGATTTTTAAAAAACCCAGAGTAAGGGGATCGTCCCCACTGTACGTCCCTAGTGCTGTCATGTGCACATTCCTTGCACACCGAAGAACGAAGCGTAGGTGACCGGACTTAGAGTTCCGCGCTGGGGGAAGCCCTCCCCGCTCTTGGGGTCCTTAGGAACCCCCCCACACCACCCCAACAGGGGTCCCTCTTTGTCACGCAGGCTGCGAATCAGTGCTGCTCTGGGCGGGATGACTTTAATAAGTGAGTTCTGGAGCGCTCTGGCACCTCGGAGCCCTGGGAGACGACACTGGAGGGGGCAACTGCTGCCAAAGCAGAACCGGTGGTGGGAGGGGAATCAGGAGGGGGGGGGGGGGTCTTTTTTTCTGAGAGAAGCTGTCAGAAGGGGGGGGCTGATCTGCCTGCCAGGAAACAAAGTCACTGAAGAGTTGTCAGCAGAGTCTTTGAAAAGTGATCCGAGAGCCCATTGCTACTGTCTGTTTGGCTCCGTTGTGTAAAGGGCTTGGCTTAGAATAGGCTGCATCGAGCTAGCAGACGGCTGTCTTCGCACTTAACTTAGGATCGTTGTGCTCTCCTCTTCTTCTCTTTGCTTTCCTCCCCGTTCTGGTCTCTTTGAAGCCCTGGTCTGTTTAATCACTTATGTGCTACAGGCATTTTCACCTGCTGCATGCTGGTGGTGGGGACTCAGAGTGTGGAGATGGGCCTTCACAGAATCATGAGGAAAAAAAAGCGCTCAAATCCTTAAGTCTGTTTTATGTTGCTGGCAGTCACAGTTGCATGGGAGAGGAGGGGGCTGTAGCAGGGGTCAGCCAATCAGGTGATGAGGGGCTGAACCAGCCTTATCTGTGCATTGAGGCGGGGGAATATGATTGGTCAGTGCAGCCGCCCACACTGGGTAATGCACAGTTACAGCTCTGTTCCATTTCAGGGGGAGTGCAGAACTTCCTGTCCCGGCTAGAGGCCGCGGCTTTGGGAGCGACCCGAATGTCTACATTCACCCAGCACTGTGAAGGGCGTTTGTTCCCGCGGAAACGGGGCCAAGCGGTGCCCAAGCGTGTCTCACATGGAGGGCGGACGGGACCAACGTGACAGCAGAGCCAGTCGGGCCCCCAGGCGGACACAGGGCCGCATTCGTGGGGGCCTGGGGTCCATGACTGTTATTTTGTTGTGACAGGAGAACAATGAGAGCCATTGTCGGGGCCGGGGAACTGTAAACATTGCGGGCAAGCTGACCGGTTCTGGAGAGGAGATGGTGGGTTGTGCATGTGTGTGAGTGTGTGCATGAGTGTGTGCGAGTGTGAGATATTGTGCTCCGATTCCAGGGAAGCAGGAAATGCCGTAGACGTTTATTTCGGTGGCCACTTTTCCGTGGCTGACTCACTCTGCTGGCTGGGACACCAGCAGCCTTTTCCTGGTTCAATCCCATTGGTTTTGCAGACTGGGCTGAAGCCCAGAGGATTTGCTGCCTGATGGGGCTGTAAATGAGTGTGGGAGGTGGGGCTGGGAGTGCGGGTAGCGGTGGGGGGACAGGGGAGATGGCGGTCAGCGGAGCCAGAGTCAGCAGAGAGGGCAATAGAGGCAGCAGTCAGAGAGACAGCACATAATGGGCTTGGGGGAAATGCTCTTTGAACAAGAATGTGATGACGTAGCTGTGTGCGGCTTGTGGCTCCTCCGCTCTGACCAGGGAGTACTTACAATGTGAAACCATGTACTGCGTCCAGATCCCAAAGTAAATAAATAAGTTATAAAGTTTGTTAAGTTGTCTCTGAACTCCACAGTTGAATAAAAAAATTCATCAGCTTCCGTGAAGATAATTTTATGACACAAAATAAACAACACAACCCCAAATGTTGTTTATGTGTTTGCTGGTTAGGGCCTGGTGCATCCCACAATGCACTGTGGTACAAGGACATGGAGGATGGTCAGGGCTTTGCTCTGGGTTTCTGCTTTTTAGCATCCAGGAGGCTCCTCCATGGTCCAGTTGTGCTTTATGTTGTGGGGGGTGCGATTGTCTCATTTGTTGAGATTCGAAAGATCACAAGAGTCTACAAGCCAGACGTCCGGGGTTGTACTGAAAGTTACAGCTGAGGTCTTACTGCACTGGCACATGTGAGCCATTGAAACTGTTCAACCATGTTCATCTACTGAAATATTCTTTCTCCATCTGGTGTCTCCTCCCCAGACGTTGTTCACACGCAAGGTCCCCTTGACGGCAGCCTCTACGCTAAGGTCCGCAAAAAGGAGTCCCTTGAGGGAGGTGTTACAGCTAACGGGCTCCCCCCTGTTGATCACACCCTCCCTGCACCGGACCATACCCTCCCCACTGTTGACCACGCCCTCTCGGTGAGCAGTGACTCGGGAAACTCAACCGCCTCTATCAAAACCGACCGCACAGACGAGCCGGTGCAGCAAGCAACCCCGGTGAGCCAGCCCTCTGCGCAGCCGCTGAGCCCCGAGGAGAAGAAGGGGCTGGACCAGCTTCTGAGTGGCCTTGAGCCCCCTGCCCACCGCCAGGGGTACCTGTCTGCGACCGCTTCTCCCGGAGCTGGGGGAGGAGTGCGGCACCTGGTACCCGCCCAGGTCCATGTGAATGGGCAGAATAACGTGGAGAGGGAGACAGACATCCTTGACGACGACTTGCCCAACAGCCAGGAAGCCAATAGTGTGGATAACCTGGGAACTTTCTCCTCGTTTGAGGGAAGAGCCACCCCTGCCGAGCTCTACTACCAGCCGGACATGGTGATTAATGGGCAGGACGGCTCTATCCTGGACCGGAGCCTCTCAAACAAATTGCCGCAGGTTTCCATTCACCCCATGCGAAGCTCTTCCTCGATGCAGGAGCGCATCGCAGACGTGGGTCCGGCCCACGTCGGCTACGGCAACCAGAACGGCAACATCTATCGCTCTCAGTCTTTCGGTGCCAGCCCTGGAGCAGATCCGACCCCGAAAGCGATGCCCCGGGCACCCGCCCGCAGCACCAGCAGCCGGGAAGCAGTGCAGAGGGGCCTAAATGTGTGGCATCAGTACGGTGTGCCAGAGGAGCCGGTGACTGATGGAGCCCGCTTCAGCCCCGGCATGCAGACTCACAGCCTGCCCGAGTTTCCCAACGTGGCCTCACAGAAGGAGATCGAGCAGTCCATTGAGGCCCTCAACATGCTTATGCTGGACCTGGACCCAGCACTGACCCAGATGCCCAAGTCCTACAGCGCTCCACTGGCTCCTGGAGAGAGCGCTCCGATCACCGTCCAGCCCACTCTTGGGCTGTCCATCCCCCGGCCCTCGTACCAGGCCGACTCAGTGTTGCACGGCTACCCCTCTGGCCCTTCTTCTGCTTTCGGGCAGGTGCTCCAGAAGCCCTCGACCATGCAGCCCCGCATGTCCCCAGTGCAGGCCAGCCCTACCCAACCTCCAACCATCTACAACCCACCAAGGCCCACCGCCATGTATCAGCCCGGCCAGGCCTTCCCGACGGAATCATCTGGCACTCTTGGCTACAGGCAGCCCAAGCCCACCGCCCCGGTCCACCTGGCGAGCCCTGTCAGCCCAGCCTCTACTGTTGAGCCTTCTAGTAACAGCTTTGGCCAGCTGCAGCTGCGTCCCCTCAACACCTACCCGGCCAGCACTGTATCCTACTCCCCAGAGCTCCAGGACCCCTCCATCTTCCTGGGGTCCCAGCGGAACCACAACACCACCCAATCCCCTATAACCGACCCCACCCCTGTAAAGGATGCCAAGGCCGAGGAGGAGAAGTACAACTTGGAGGGTTTGGTGGCTCACCGCATAGCCGGTAAGCTTGAACCTCTATGCCGTCACCATTAATTGCTATCAGTTACCTTTGCTAATTTTGCTTAATTTTTATATCTTTAGCTCTTTCTTAGATTTTTGTGTGACAAATCTTTCCACACCTTTAAGGATCAAACTGCCTGTTTCTTATATTTCAGATTAGATTACAGTCAAAGAGAATCAAAGCCATAATGTAACATTTTTCCAAAAGGCTGAAAAGCCAAACGCTAAGCGCCATAATTATCTCTGAGATGGTTGCCGCAGTCGATGTAAGCTGTAGAAAGTGGAATAACCCTGCTTCTCTGGCAGTCTGCACTTGCCCAGGTTTCCTTTAACCGAAGCGAATTAACGGACCCATGTTGCGGTTAACTGCTTTCGGTAAAATGCATTGAGGATTTGTAACTTGGATTCATACCTTCGAAAAGCCCTTTATGGAAACCCGGGATTCTAGTGAAGGATACCACACACAAAGCCTTCAGATTTGTCTTAAATTATGCTTTCCCAGAGAGGAGAGGTCAGCATTTCCTGGTTTCTGGTACATTTATAGGCAGATGTGGAATTTTATGGCATAATGTGCTGTATTCTGCATCGCTTGGCTGGCGAAGAGGCAGAATTGCTGTGGATACAATAAAGGCATTGTTCCACAGGGCGCTGTATCCTGGCCCTCCCAATCCAGTGGTGGCCATGCCCGTTGACGCAGTCTGCCCCTTTCGGGACTCCTCACTGAAACCAACTTCCACCTGCCGTCACAGTTAGTCGCTCGCAGCTCAAAAGCACAATGCGAGTTGTCCCCTTCAAGAAGAAAGAAAATAACTGTGTCAAAGTGAAAATGTAGCGGAGGAGGGGGAGAGTAGCTACGCATTCCAGACGCTAATGAGATACAGAGAAGGCTACTTTGTAGAACTGGGCACACTGGCGTCACCTAGTGGAGTAGCTGGGTATTGACAGACTGATTCCCATTAGGTACTGTTATGTCAGAGTTAAGTCCAATGAATGACTTTCCTATTTTTATGGTGCCAAATGTAGTGGACAGAAATAGCGGCGGCAGAGCCCCTGGGACATTTTTTTTCTGTTTTGCAGAGAATGACTTTCTGTTAAGACTATCCATTGACTCCAAGTCGGACGGACCGGGGCAGTGCTTGACCATAGACATCTAGCCAGAACTATAGGCTGAGAGACAAACAGCTCTGGTCTTTCTCCCAATCCCCACTTTGTCATAGTTAGCTCTTGACATAATTGACTGTTAGAACAAGTGAACAGCTCAGGTGAGTATTAGTGGGGGCAGATCTAGCTCTTTGTTTGCTTGGTATCTTCCCTCGTGGTTTCTGATGGAGAGCAGACATGTCTGAAGCAGGTTGCATCCTCTCAGAGAAGACATCCACTAATTGGTTTTGTAACATATATTCCTCATTTTATAGTTCCTTCTCTGTGAAACTGTGACAGTTCAGCACTGATTAGCAGAATAGTCACTCATCTCTGTTAATTTAACACAGAGTAACTGTATTTTTTCTCCTTTTCTGTTTCTGTCTTGTTCTGTCCGTCTTCCTCTCCGGATCGCCCCATCCACCTCCTCTCTCATCCAACGCTTTCTTCTCCTCCTCCTGACTCCCACGGCCCCCCCCCATCCCTCACCACTGCGCGTCCCTCCCTTGCGTCTCGCTCACCCCCCACCGCAGAGTACAACGCACGCCTGCAGGGCATCAATGAGAGCGTGGCCGCCCTGCAGTCCGTCCGTCATCGCTCCCATTCCTTCTCTGGTTTGTTCTGTCCTGCATTCCTCTCCTTCCTCCTCCCTCCTCCCCTGCACCTCCCTTCAAACTCGCCATGTTCTGAGTCGTACACAAACCTCATGCATCTCTCCTCTGTCACTGTGGCTAGTCGGTGTAAAACTGGGTGGACGTCAATGTCCAGTTACTCTGTGATTATCAGTGCTACTAAATTAAGCTATCAATGAGTAACAAGCGTAATTGGTAAATTTGTACACATTTTGCAAGGGAGTATTCATGTTTGAAGTGTGCCTTTCTTAGATACCGTGGGGTTTTATTTTCTTCGGCATGGCGAACGGATTCATGTGACATGGGTTTGGCAGTTTAACAAACAGAGGCACAGAATTTATACAAAAGATGGCCGTTTTGGCTTTAGCACTGGTGAGTTTCACAAGGGCGCAAAAAAGACGTGGAGTTTGGGGCAATGTAACGAGGTCTGGGCCTTGGGGGGCGAGAGGGACGATGATAACTTTAGAGGAGCCCTTTTAGGAAATGATAAAGAAGGTTATCCGGAAAAATAGAGCGAATCGCAGGCTCTCGTTGCTGCTGTGTGTCAGACGGCTTTGGAGAATCTCAGCTCTCGCTAGGTTTGTGTGGACCTGGGTGCTGCCTGCGCTGCTTCTCTGCACAATCCCAAAAATGCTGCCTTGTTTCAGCATCGAGAGGACAAACGATTCTTTCTGAATGTCCATTCTCGAAATGAACTGCTTCGAAAGAGAAAGACAAAGGGCTTTCTGTGTGGGGCTGCTTTGTGCAGAGCACAGGACTATGCGTGCACTGCCGCTGGGTTGTCCCCAGGTATGCGGACACTGTGCTCTTTCAGACTATTTTCTGAGCTGTTTACATGGCCTAATGGACCTGGTTGGCCTGTAATATTGTGTACAGCGTCGTGGTGTCTTTTATAAGCGTGATTAGCTGAGCTTCGATGTTCTGGTTCAGTTTTGCAAAAAGCATTAATTTTTTTTTGGTTCTCCTGAAAAAGTATGCAGTATCCTTGAGTCAGTGATGAAAATTCCCACGCAAGGGAGTTCGTAATGCCACCAGATGGATTCCCCTGAAGGAGGGGAATTGTGGGATACTGAACCTCAAGTCGGACACTTTTAGTAAAGAATTCCGAAATGACAGGGAAAGGAATTTCATGTGGCCTCTTTGCCCTGTCTGTCTGCCTGCCTGTCTGTCTGTCTGTCTATTTATGTGTTTTGTTATGTGATTCTATATTTTTGCTTTGACTATTGAGTTAGGAGAGGGGCAGATTTCAGTGTTGGGATTCCCTGCTGCCCCAGATGGAGTCTATTATAACTGCCCGGTCACCAAGGTAACGAGCCTTGTGTTGACATCCACAGCTGTAAATCGGCACGGTCTCTGCACATCTGGCTAGCGTGTTTCATGGCCCCAGTGCAGCGGATTTGGGGGGGGGGGGGGGCAAACCGTTTGACACTGGGAGATGTGGTTTCAACAGAAATCAGAAAAACCCAGCGTCTCATCATTCTTATAGAGATGTGATCAGAAGAAGGTCAAGAATGCGAGCGAGTGGCATGTGATTCCCATGAAAGATTTTCAGTTCCACTTCTCCATCGACGAGGTCTCACAAAACGCATGCGTGTGTTTCTGTCCAGAGGGTAGCGTTATGCCTAAGGGGGCTTTCCGACGGGAAATTCCTCCTTGTTGCTCTCCTCCATCTTAGTCTGGGGCCTCATGAGGACGCTCCTGCCCGACCCGCCGGGAATTTGGCAGCGTCCACACGCTGTTGAACACGTCCGTGCCAAAGGCAGGAGGTTTCACGAATATTCCTTGGTACCCATCGCCCGTTTTCCCCACGCCCCGGGACCTGGCTGTGGGTGAGGGGGGTGTGTGTAAACGCAGATGTTTATGTGCGCTGGATATTCTGGGTTTTTTCCCCTTGTCTGTTTATGTGAGCACAGACAGCCTTCGCTGACTAAGTATAATCATTATGAGAGCTGTTTAGCAGACACTTGTATTTGAAGCATTTCAGCTCAAACTTCCAGTTTAACCATTATTCAGTAGAAGAGTTTAAGTGGTTGGGTAGCCAGCCTGTCTGGTCCCTCTGATACTCACAGAATACCTGCAGAATACCTGCTTGTTCACATGCATGGAGGTGAAATGTTCCACTGGTTACAGTGCGAATGAAAAAGTAATAAATAGAATATAAATATTGAGACATATTAACATAACATAAATTGGACATGTTTGATTATGGTCTGGGCAAGACTTTCTTTCCAAGGGTAATTCTAGGATTTTTTAAGGTGGCAGGGTTAAGAGGAGTCATAATTTATGCAGAGAGGCCAACCTTATTATTAGCCAATGATATGCTTTGAATTAGTTAGTGACAGGTGGAGGGGGGCACTCCAGTAGCCAATCAGCTTTAAGTTGAGTCCAGTCCCCCTAGTGGCCCCGCTCCGTATACGCCCCTGTTTCCGTCGAATTCATGGGTGGTGCTGATGTTGCTGCTAGATGTTATGCCCTGCTGAAGAACGCTGTCTCCTGACTGTGCCCCCTCTCGGTTTGGCAGGGGTTCGTACCCATGGGCCGGCGGCGGACGAGGCGCCGGGCCCCATACGGCGCCGAACCACCAGCGAGGGACAGTACCAGAATGGCCAGAGTGGGGCGCCGGTGGAGAGCAGTACGATGCGCTCACCTGTGCGATGTGTGTCACCTGAGTTTGCCAACACCATCGCCCTCAACCCTGGGGGGCGGCCCAAGGAGGTAAGGGGGGGCACTGCTTCACGGTTCCTGGCCTTTTCCACTCTTCATTGCTGTGTTTTTTAAATGTGTTTTGTGCCTGCGTGTTTTTGTGCACGTGTGGGCGTGTTCTTTGTGTCCCCTCCCTCTCCAGGGACAGATGCACAGTTACAGGGAGGCTTTCGAGGAGGCGGAGTCTCCAGTCAGTCCCAACAGCAGCATCGGTGGTGAGGCTCCTCCCCAAACCCCTGCCTTCCCCGTCTCACCACAAACCCCTTACTTCAACCTGTGTAAGTTCACTCTTCCTGCAGGGGGGAGGGCGCTGTGGAGCTGTTAGTCTTGTAGGCATATGTAACTAGACTTTTAAAGATGATTGGAAAAATCCCCACAAAGGAATCGCTCTTAAAATCCGCTGTTTTTCTCATTAATTCTGTGACTTAGTAAGTCCTGAATCATCTGAGTAAGTCATTTGATGCTGATTTAACATGTGTGTTATATTTCTGCCGCTTAAACAAAAATGAACAAACTGGGATTAAGTGATGAAAAGTTTGCGCTTTATATCAGATAAACACCTCTAATCTGTGTATTAATTTACACAGGTGGATATAGCCATGAATGCTGTTTTATGCGTTTGTTGTTGTGTTTACGCTTTGCGGTGCTTATTTGTTTTGGGCTAACTGTATCGGTGATGGGTTTTTCCTCTGCTTCTTTGATCACATCTCTTGGCTTTATCTGCTGGGACTCCTGGAGGAAAAGTCATAGTGAGAACATGTCTGATAGATCAAGCCGAAGGCAGAGTTTGAATAGGGAGTGTTAGGGTGAAGGTCCCCACTTTACCTGCCGTCCGATGATAGCGACTGCTGTTTGCGAGGCTCAGTGTCAGAACCACAGTGATGTGATTTGGACGCAGTGAGACGCAGTGGCATTGCGGTTGGACAGGGGGACTTTAACACCATAACACTATTCCCCCACCCCGCCCATTGTCACGGGGGTCGGGCATTCCTTGGTTTACATGCCCCCCACTTGATAGCCTCCCTGTATCCACATCGTTAACCTTTCGTTATTTGAGGAACGTTAACTCGGCAGCTGCCGACCTCGTAAATCAGCGAGATGCCCCCCCCCCCAGCACGTCCACACTCGATATTTCTGTAGCTACAGGGAAGCTAGACTTTAGTTCTGTGGTTCCTACTGGCTATTACCTGTATATGAGGTTACCTACTTACCCCCCTCCACCTCCCATCTGCTTCCCAGCACTAATATAAAGTGCCTTGTAAAAGTCTATTACCCCCTAACGACACTGAAGTGCCCCCGGTCTTAGAGCCCTGGAGATGGACACGTACCCAGGAGGTGCAGTCATAAGTTTTATTTTGGCCTGAAACAGAATAGCTCCCCTTACGAGGGACCGCTTGTTAAAATGGCTCTAGATTTATACACAGAGACGTGCAGATGGGTTCCAGGCACATTAAATTAATGTATGATGCATCTAATGTTATTTATTCCATTTAAGCTACTGCGTTACCATTATTATTAATGACGCAATGGCTATTTTTGGTTCTTAATAAAGACTAAACAAACAAAATATGAAAAAAGTGCTCTTAGCACAATAGCAGAATTAAGGGGATTACCTGCATAGAATTGCAGTATTATAAATAGTTCATTTATAAAAAATCAGAATACAAATTTTGTTTTAATAATGTAAAACCGTTACCATGTGATTCCGCTTAAAATCGAATTTTGTGCCAGGATGTGAACCAATAAGAAGCACTCGGCACTTTGTTTGCTCCGACCCCATGTAAGGAATACGATTAATCCGAGAGTGCAGACAGGGTGGATTACAGGTCGCAGGGCCCGCGCTTTTTGTTGCCGCGGTAACGCTATACGCCCAGGTGCGTTTCCCACCTGCTGTCTGCTGGGAAGCCTGAGGGTTCCATCCTCGGAGGCGTATAGCAGGCATGTTGCCATCAGAGTTACATCATCACAGCTCCCTCCTCCTGCAGCGAACTGTGGGAGCTTGTAGTGCAGCCCCTAAATGCTAAACACCCCCCGCCACGTTTCACAAGGCATTTAGGCTGCATAACAAAGAATTGATTTGGATTCTTTGGTAAGTGGAGGAAGCATGCCACTACCGCACTGTGTTCCTGTGACCACCCGTCCTAACCCACCTGTGCCCCCCCCCCCCCCACCTCCTTCTGGCATGCAGATGGAAAGTCGACTAACTTATGGCATGTAGGTCCTTTTTGGCTTCATCACTTCGCCCATACTCAGTATCGCCCTGTTCATTTGTGATTTTTGGGTGACCCCACGGCTCTGAATGTGGGCTGCTTTCCCATATCTTTTTTCCATATATAAACTTGTCACCATGGCTTCTATTTTGGTCACGTGACCATGACACCTACATCTCTGCTATCCTTCCGGGTAGCAGTCAGAGGGGGAGTGTCACGTGACCCGTGCAGATGCTCACTGTCCCCTTGCTAGTCAGCCTATAGGGACAGTATTTCACGTCATTTGCTAAAAACAGCACCTGCATGATCAAGGTACAGAATGTGTGCTGCTGCCTTGTGTCTTGTGTCTGTGGTGTGTGTCCAGGCTCTGCTGATCACTCACTGTACCACACGCCCCTCTCTGGCCGCTTTTAACAGCTGAGCATTCCTGTGCTGTGTCCTGTGACATCACCGCTCTGTTCCTTAGGTGGAACATGAAGCGAATGTTCCTGTTCCCTGCTCACATCTCAGTGGGATGCCTTGAGGACACACACAGCTATGCGCTGTAAAGGCGAGAGCTGCTGATTTTGTGCTGGATGATGGACCCTGTCTTCTCTTTCTCCCCCCACCCACCAGGTCGTTCCCCCCCAGGTCTGGCTAAGACCCCACTGTCCGCCCTGGGCCTGAAGCCCCACAATCCAGCCGATATCCTGCTGCACCAGAGTGGATCAGGTCAGTTCTCCGGCTCGTCTTCTGAGGAGATGCTTACGTGTCACAGAGGCCAACAGGCAGCATATGCCGTCAAGATCAGGACACGCCACCCCTCTCATTTATTTCAGTTTTATTGCCATTTTCCCCCTCTGTAATAGTACAGAAAGCTAGTAACTGCTTACAGCCTGAGTGTCACATTTTGTATTGCAATTGTTTGGGGTTTATTTTGTTGACGTGGCAGGCGACCGTCAGTTTAATTTATGGCCTGCTATCATTCAGAGCTCCGCATTCTCCGGTATCTGGGCCTGAATGCCAAACAGCAGACATGAGCTAACAGTAAATATCTTTCGAGCTGTAATACGAAAGACGTCTTCCGCCGCCTGGCCTTTAGGGTTGTAAAACGGTGTGTTATCAGCCAGCTACAGCTGCCATTGCTACAGCTGCTCTCACTACAGCTGGTTTGCATCTGCGGTTTTGCTAAGGTTTCCTTATCAGAGTCAAGCCTCGTTGGCCAAAGTCGATATGAGACTCTGTTGTGGAGCAGACCTGTTGTCTTTTAGTCGCCCTTCCTCCTCTCCTCCTCCAGTGCCCTTCGCTTGGTTTCTCTTTCATCTGTTTCTCTTTCTCTGCTCCCTCTCTCTGTCACCCTTCCTGCCTTACCGTCTACCCCCCCTCCCTCCACATCAGACTCAGAACCTAGCCCTGTAGGTGACGGTGAAGAAGGTAAGAGCATCTCCACGGATGCTGTCCATTGCATTCATCCTCTCCCAACTTCACAAGCACTTTAACAGATGTGTCCCGAGCTCTCCTGCAGAGCAGCTTTGCAGTGTCCTCCTCAACCCAGCTCACTTCTCCCCCGTCCATCGTCTGTACTGAACACTACCTCATGTCACATCTCACGGCCATGATCCTCTGGTGCCCCGTTTAATGTCCAACAAAACGACACATCTCCCCCCTTTTTTCTTGATGACTCAGGTGTCTGGGTAGAAAAGACCCTTCCGGCTCATCTGTCCAGTAAAAGGAGACCGTGTCTCGTCTACGAGCAGCTGTAGGAACCCCCTAAAAGGCTAGCTAGTGTGTAGGCCTCCATGCTCTCGCCGTCTGTGAGATTAGAGCCCTGTAAAACAGCTCTTTGGGGACATCTTTCTCTGTATCTGGGGCTCGATAATGTTTACAGATCGCAGGTCATATACTGTCTCAGCCAGCTGAGCAGTAATTTCTGCATTACCACTCGGATCCAATTAATTTTTACGAGTTGGGGTAAGAATATTCAACTCAGGGGATATGCTGTGCTTTAAAATATGAAACAGAATGAGGAACGACGTAGCGGTATTGGGATACTTTATGGAAACACGTCTCATGTGAATTTTGTCAGACGTGTCAAAGGCGAATGTAAACATGACCATAGCAATGAGTGTGAACTCCTTCTGGATTTTGTAGATCATGCCGGTGTGGTGCTCAGGGGTACATAGATGTTTTGGTTCATAAGCAACCAGTGCTAGTCATGCAACTCAGGTGACATCGGCAGCCCTCTGGGGCACCATCTTCTGAGCAACCTGGTGCTGGGACTCGGCGGTGTGGGGGGGGGGGGGGCAAACATTCTGTTTTAGAGAATGTTAATGTTGGCCAGTGGTAAGGTTACTAAGCAGCGAAACATTGTTGAGAAGTACCACATCAGCTTTGATTTTTGTTTGTAGAGTACAGTCAAGGTTCCTTATATTAACTATTAAGTTCCTGTACTCTCCTTAGCAAACTGACATCTGGTAATCATTCCTAACCACAAATAATAAGAATATAATACATTGTTTAAATGCACATTTATTTTTTATTTGGTGTTTGCTGGAATGTTCTGACTGGAGAGAGTCCTCATCTCATCTGCATGTGTGTTGCGTCCTGCCATCCTGTCTTCACTCATGTTGCAGCTGAGGAGCTCAGCTATCTCCTGCTGTTCTATGAAGCGACGAGCGCCTCCCGCTCTTTTGACGGCCTCCTCTCGGGTGCTTTCCAGAACCTCGTAGCTACGTGGAATCCGTGGCCCGCACTGCGGTTCCTGGAGGGGGAGTAGGGGAGCAGATGGGGTCCCCCATACCACCTGGATATTCCGAAGATAGCATCTCCAGGCAAATGGCCCCCCAGCACCCCTACAATGCCCCTCTGTCCTCAAGCAGCCCCATTCACAGCACTGAGGGGTAAGCTCCTCCTGCAATGTAACCTGGGATTTTATTATTTAATTTTTTTGACTGCCAACATGGGCGTCATTAGGTCCCATCGCTCAGGGTTATAGCCCCGAGTATTTTAGCCCCGATGCAAATCTTCCATCAAAAAAAGGTTTTAAAAAGTCAAGGCTCAGGTAAACTTGACTTAGCCCCGGATCTTTTCAATAGCAATTAACTCCCCTGACTGCCATGGCCAAAATAATCATAATGATCAGTGCCGAATGCACGTAATTAAGTTGATTAATTTTGCTACAACATCACAAGAGGTCTCAATATACCACAATTCTGTGGGATATTATCCATACACTGCTTCTTTATTTTACAAAATGACTGCCAATTACACGGTATATTTCCAGCAGTTACAGTGCAGACCGATTATACCGGGCGTGTTTTACATGTCAGGTCAAAACTTAAGCATGTCCCAGGAGCAGAAGATGGGGAATTTAACCCCCACCCCACCCTTCTGCATCCTAGAGAGAGAGAGTCTGTTGTCTGGAACGAGAGTTGGCTGTTCTTTCCATTTGAAAATACATACCAGCCTTATACTCTCATCAGCAGGCAGACATAAAAGGAATAACTGAATAAGACAGCATGAAATCCCCTCCCTTTGAAATTTAAAGCACAGTTAAATTGGTTTGTTTATCTTTTAGCATTTGACACTGATTCACCTTTAGTCTTCTGATTTGCTTTGGGAACGTGTAGCCTGTTCCTGTCTCATGACTCAAATAACAGTTAGATTGGCTCTTTAGAAATTGACTCAATGGATGCATAGGTGTTTGTTAGTTTATGATGTATTGCTGTGATTTTATGACATTGATTTCTTTGTCCATATGTCAGAAGCTTCCCTCTGGCTGACGGCAATTTCCGGATGGGATCCCTCACTCACTCTGCAGGGGACCTCCGTTCCCAGGCCCCCGAAAGCACATACCGCACCCCCACCTCGTCACATATGGGTTCAGGCAGTGTGAGCTCCCCCTATATGGGTCCTGATTATAATTCATACCAACCAGAAGGTGCCCAAGTGAGCATCATGGGCGTCCACACGGTTCCCGGGAGCCCCAACACCCTGCACCGCACGGTGGCCACCAACACACCACCCAGCCCCGCCCTGCAGCGCCGAATGGCCAATCAGGGCAGCCCGGCCTTGGGCAGGCGCGCGGCAATGCCCAATGGCGGTGAGCCTGGAGGCAGTCCTGTGCTAGGCCGCCACGCCTCTGTCACCCAGGCGGCACCGGGCAGCCCGAGCTTCGACCGACACCCGACGCACAGCGGCTACACCACACCGGACGGGAGACATGGCACGCTGTCCCGTCAGAGCAGCTCCTCGGGGCCCCACCCTCCATCCACGCCTTCTTTCCCGGTCTCTTCTGGGGGCTACCAGGAGGGGGCAGGCCTGAAGCAGGGCAGCCCCCTGCCTCAGCCTCAGCTCCCGGAGAAACAGCATGTAGCAGCTGGGGAGAGGCCCAATGGCATCCTTTCCTATGGCACGCTCAACGGGAAGACGTCCTCCCCGGTGTCCAGCGCTGGCAGCACGCCCAACACCAGCTTCTCACACACTCTACCGGACTTTTCCAAGTACTCCATGCATGGTAGGCATGACCACCAGCACTCAACTGTTCCCAACCCAAGCCTGTAAATGCAGTGTAATATTATTCCTTCATTATTATGAACAAAATCAACAAGGTAACTGCGGGGGTATCGCTAGGGCTGTTATAGGGGGTCTTCACCACCCCCCCCCCCCAGCCCCGCCTCAATTATTGTGGCAGTGTGTGGATCAATGTGCCTGTGATTGGAAGGTCATTGGTTCAAATCCCACGGTCAGCAGAATGGTGGTCCTTAACTACAACACCCCAACAGAGTGACCATGCTTTCTTGAAATGTATGTTGATTTGGCTAAAGATGTTTGCTAATAAATAAAATGTAAATGCCTATAATGTATCACTGAGCATTGTTAGACCCATGTCAGATTGGCCCAGTTTAATAGTTAACCAGAGAATTTCCAGATTACCCAATGGGGGAATGCAGTATCTCAGAGGCTTTTCACAGGTAGTTCTTTAGGCCCCGATAAGGAGCGTGGTTCCCATGCAGCCGTGGCCAGGACTGAGAAGGGCATGCGAGGATATGCACGGTCCATTCTTCCTTAATCAGCTAATCCCCCAAGCCCTGAAGCCAGTCTCAGAGGACTCTTTAAAAAAGCGTGATTTATTTCCAACTCTTGGCAGATGGAAGCCCAGAAATGAAGCTCAACGTGAAGTTTGTTCAGGACACCTCCAAGTTCTGGTACAAGCCAGACATTTCCCGGGAGCAAGGTAAGAGCCACTCACTATAATGTATAGTTTATGGTCATTTTCATGGGTTTGTTGGAGGTTAATGATTAAAAAAAAGGCATCTATACACCGAGCATGTTCCAGGCACTATTTGTCAGTTTGAAACTTCAGTCATCTGTTTCAGTTTATAACATTCATTGAATGAGATGATCTTAAATGTAGATATCAGTAAACATTAGCACATGTCGCTCGTGACATCATACATCACACCATGTGCCGTTTGATGCTAGTTACAGCTCTGGCTGGGACACGTTTCCATGTAAATTCTCCACGCAAATGTGTGTAACGCCCCACATAAATGTAAGATACGGTCTTCCTTTCCAAACACACTTGTCGTGACCATGCCATATGTTTTCTGCTATGTTGCCTTCGCTCACTGACAATGGTGAGTTGTGATTAGAGACATCCCACTGCACACAGGCCGAGAGTTCACTGCGTGATCCTATATCTCTTCTTAGCATCATCCCGTTTGCTTATGTTCACAATTTATTCATTTATCTCGCCCTCTGTCATCCCTTGCTGCTTCTAACTGTCAGGGTCTCCAACCTTAATTACTGTGAGAGCTACAAATAAAATACTCTGCTGACCTGGTGGCAGGGGGGGGAAGTGGTGACAGACAAAGTTGTCGGCTGTTAATTCTCCTTTCACACCCCCTCTGCCGCATGCTGTTACAGTGCGGTGCCCCGTTGTCCAAGACAAAAAGATACAGAAATTTTATCCGATTTGTTTTTTTATCTGAAGTCTTACACAGGCTACTCATTTGATCCCTATGGGCTACTAGCGGCTTGCGATTGACGTGTCAGCAACCACTGGTCTAGTATAAAAATAACTTGTGAAATTTATTGTGTGCATACTTGGAAATTGTCCTGAAATTGTCTCGCGTGTTATATTTCATACCAGGGTATAACCAACCAAGATTCTTGGTATGTTTAATAAATATCTTTCTGATTCTCATTCTGACGTTCATCTTCGTCGCCCTCAAAGCCATCAACCTGCTGAAGGACCGGGAGCCCGGGGCATTCATCATCCGGGACAGTCACTCTTTCCGGGGCGCCTATGGCCTGGCTTTGAAGGTGGCCTCACCCCCACCTTCCGTCCAGCAGTGTAAGAAAGGTACAGGGGGGAGTGATTCATACAGAGCCTTACCGTTAGACAACGATGTATCTTGAGTTGGTGAGTGACAAGGGGTGGAGGACTCTGCGGCCCAATCAGCTTTGAGCTGAGGCCAGTGCCCCTTTGGCTCCGCCCCTTGTCTTATCCCTTACATGTGCTGCAAAACAAAGCCCGGGTTCTTCCCCGCTGGCTTTGGCTAGGGTGGAGGCGGTTTGGAAGTTTCTGGAACTGCGCCCTGGCATTTTGCAGTCATCTTGTTACTTATTCAGTGAGTCTTGCTTGTTACTGGTCCCACAGAAATTGCCATTTGACATATTCAGAACAACAGGTCCGGTATATTTCCACAGCAAAAAGCCCTGTAACGCCAAACAGTCCTCCATAGTCAGTGCAGTTTTCCACTTTGGCTTGTCTATTGGAACGTTTGTTTAGGAAAATTCAATCAGACTGCCAAAGTGTATGTGCACTGAACTTACCCCAGGCTAGGACTGGCATGTACAATGGCTTGACTGAATTTGGAAAATGCGGTAAAGGCTTTACAGCATCTGGATTAAAATTCATGTAAATTAAAGTCATTTAGAGGCCACCCGCACAAAACATCCAGCGGCGACTTTTCTACAGAGGCACAGTGCTTGTACCGACAAATTCAAAGTAACACTTCTGTGTGCGTTTGTGGGAGGTGGTTGTGGCGGGGGGAGGGTTGGTAATCAGTACAAAGTTTCAGATGCTCTTATAACGTAGTTTTTTTTTGATTAAAACATCAATTGCCTTTATCCAGGGTGAAGATTCGTTTGCCACTTATTCTATATTGTTGCATGCATGTCTAGTCTTTCATATCGGAGTTGCTAAAAGCGTGTTGTAATTTGCTGCGATTTTTAATTTCTCTCTGTGATTTTCTGCTTCCTTGTAGCTGGTGACAACACCAACGAGCTGGTGCGGCACTTCCTGATCGAGACGAGCCCCAAGGGAGTGAAACTTAAAGGGTGTCCTAATGAGCCCTACTTTGGTGAGCGAGTCCGTGCCGCATGTCCCTGCCCACGGGCCACATTGCTACGCCACTCCCCACACGCCACTACACCTATTCTGTTTGCGAACAGCTGTTCATAATACAACAGATTTGTTCACGCTCTCAGTCATATGACCGTATTTGTCTGCCGTGCTGGTCTTGAAGAAACTCGGAGTTCGCTAAATACTGCACGGGGACTTCTGAAGCCTGTGTTTCTCCAACGTCCTTCCTCTAATTCGATGTGCTCACCACATCACCACATTACTTGGAGGTCTTGGCAATTCAATCGACAAAGCTGACTTTTACCATCTCCTGTATACAATATATATAGTAAACAAAACCTGTGACATCAGCTTATAAAATATGCTACAGAACATCCTGATATGGAAATTGTTGACCACACATCTTTGTTAAAGAAGCCGGAGAGTTCAAATAATCAGTTGGTTGACATCTCCCTCAGGCATCTGTTGGGATTAAATAGAAAAGTTTCTGCTCTTCCTCAAAACCCTTGAGAATTGTCTCTATATTCAAAAGAAATTGCATATTGTAAGCTATATTCTGCCAAGTTTTGCACTCAGGGCTGTCTGTATGCCAGAACACACATTGCATGGATCTAAACAAGCATTGACAGCAGTTAAAAAATCGGCCTTTGCTTTCGATAATTGGCGCGGGGCTCCGAGCCGCTATTGGCTGTAGGAGGTGGCATCCTTCCCTCCCTGTCTGTTTATCCCACAGCCCCCCAAACACGGTCAGACAGTTACACGTTAAGATTTACAGGCACGTTCCATCAAAACCAGATCCCAGAGAAGCATTCTGTCCAAACCAAGAGACAGCCTCTTTTGGCTGTTTATGCTACGCACTCTTGTCCATATATAGTGGCGTAAAGTTCCTCTTCTGGCTAATGTTATAAAGCTCTAGCAAACAGGAACGTGTAGCATGAAAGCATTGGATGCTAAGCCAATGCTGCTAAGGTCTGTTTTACATTTGCTTTGGAGTTGAGTGCTATCACTAGAGCAGTTTAAACATGTGAGTCTGGGCTTTTCATAGCGCCAGACAGAACGGGAGGCTCACAATGTCTTTTCCCGGTGGCTCCGATGGAATTTTCTAATGTTGCCTCAATGGCCAGTGGTCAATAAAGATAATGATATACCTCTGAAGTACTGATGTTCTCTCATTGTTCCTGTGTGTGTTGAACTGTAGGGTGTCTGTCAGCGTTGGTTTACCAGCATTTCATCACCCCGCTGGCTCTCCCCTGCACACTGCTCATCCCAACCACAGGTAAGGTACACACAAGTCCCTCAACTCATAATTTCACTGAGAAAATATGCAGCTAGATATTTCTTGGGTTGTAACCTAAGTTCTAAAGGATTTTCAAAGCGCTGTGATGTGCCACTGTACTGTTGGGCGAGCCAAGAACACCCAGACACATCCCAAGGACACTAATGTCTGTGAAGACCTCCAGCAGTGCATTCAGACCTCTTTCTGGTTGCTTCTAGATCTTAATGAGGATACTCCAGACTTGGCCACACCCACAAATGCGGCTAACGATCTTCTCAAGCAAGGAGCAGGTAAGGATGGGTTGCCAATTACCCCGCACTACGAAGCTCTGACAGACCCTCAGTAGATGGCATGGACCCATAACCAACATACAGAAACACATTTTTATTTCAGGTTCCTACCAGCAAAGAAATTGCACTTTTTGTTTTTCTCTCATTTCTTGTCACAATATTATGGAAATCTTTTTAGTTTTTAAAGTAGTAGATGCATTACTTTTATGAGAAAGATATTAAAGAGTATTAATTCATACGACTGTATGAATTGAAAATGATCTTCTTGTTGTTAATTGATAATTAGCTAAAGTCTTCCATAACCCAGTCTTAGAAACTCATTAATCCATTTCCCCCAATTATGTATCATTACAATGTGACTACAGGGCTGAAGGTCCCAGCTGAATCTCATGGTAAATAAAGATTTTTTTGTGTCTCTGAACCTGTAATCCCCGAATGCGGCACCCTAAGACAGGGACTATCGCCTGCAACACCTGGTTTTTTTAATTATTTTTTTTTTGCATGAGCACGTTACGATAACACCAGGCCGCAGAATCCCTCTCACCGCTCACCCCGGGCGTGGCTGTGCCGTCTGCTCCTGCCTGTGCTGCTGGAACACGGCTGGCTTTCCCAGGAATCTCTCTTTTTCCAAGTGCCTTCCGGGTGGCATGGCGAGAATGTCGCTGCATGGAAGTGCTGATGCATCCCAGACGTTTGACTGTCCCCGGTTGTATTTTATGCTGAATAACCAAACACTGTTGGCTACCAATGTCTGATTCTTTCCCTGGATGTTTATGACCATATACTGCTTAAACTATTTTTTTCTCTTACATAGAAATGATATGACAGGCATCGAAAAATAGAAAATGCAGAAAATGTTTTGAACTCATTATACCGCTAACCATATATATTACATTACAAAATGTATTATCATTACAAAGTAATCCTTTTGTTTTACAATTATTTCAGAAAGTTCTGTCTCTAGGGCTTCACGTATTTGCAAACCAGGGTTGGGGACATTCTGGAATGCATTCATCAATTCCAATCCAAATCAGGAAAAGGAACTGGAGTTGGAATTTAAATCTCCCTGAAATTCAAATTCAATTCCAATTCTGTTCCCCATAGTTTTCTTCCAAAGCCAACTCCAGTTCCATTTCCTGATCTGGATTGGATTTGATGAATGCATTCCAGAATGACCCCAACCCTGCTGCAAACTAAGTAACACATGTAACCTGGAATATCTTCCGTCCCCCAAAAGGGAAATCATGACATCACTGCTGGCATTCTGGTCTGTGTACCACAGAATGTAATGCTTTGCAGTAGTTGTGAGTCATAGTTGCCTGTCTGGAATCATCTTCTCTGACTGGTTTACCTTGGATGGAGAATCTCAGCTGGTAGAGCACATGCAAGGAAACCCAGAATTGCGCATGATGTCCTAACGGGCTGCGGTTCAGGACCTCCCACCCAATAGCAATGGCAGCTTTTGCTGGGAGCTCCCACCGGTAACCTGCAACCTCTCTCTTTCTTCCCAGCCTGCAATGTTCTCTACATCAACTCTGTGGATATGGAGTCCCTGACCGGCCCCCAAGCTGTGGCCAAAGCCATATCCGAGACCTTGGCGTCCAACCCTCTGCCCACGGCCACCATCGTCCACTTCAAGGTGTCAGCGCAGGGCATAACCCTCACGGATAACCAGAGGAAGTGAGTGTGGATGCCGGAGTTCAGGCCTGCAGATCCCGATCGGTCGGTCAGTCGGTCGGTCGTTCGGTCGGTCGGTCGGTTGGACGGACGGACAGACAGACAGTTAGGTGTGCTGCACATGAATATTCTGCAAATGTCCCTAAGCAGTTCCGGTCCATGCAGGCAGTTGGTTGTCTCCCCTGCTGTAGGGTGACTCATTGCTCCTCTGTTTGGCCAAGATGAACTGCAGAGCAGGCGAGTCATTGTCCAGCACAGCCAGCGGTTTCCTGAGTGTCCTCTGCTCCACTATAGTCTCACCACAGTTATGGGTTCCGAGCGGAGAAACCTTGGATTCCATTGACAATGTAGCAAATTGCATCGCTCATGAAGGAGCTATATTTACCGAATCCATCATGTACTGTAGTTTAACAGAAGAAGTGTAGCAGATGAAATGAAGAAGAGAGGGTTATCAGAGGACTGGTTTCCATGGTCCACACACATTGTGATATTTTTATCAGTGGTTTGTCCGAATCGGCCTGATTGGTTGAACACTGTAATGTGCATATTTCTTAAATTGGTGAGCATGTTATGGTGTTATGAACATTGTGAGTTTTCCTGCTTCTTCTCTCATACTTGAGGAAATCAGGAATAGTTCTGACTTGGGATCCTCCTCACTGTCCCTGCGGTACTGACTCAGTCCTCTCCATATCCCCCAGGCTGTTCTTCCGACGCCATTATCCTATCAACACCGTCACCTTCTGTGATGTTGACCCCCAGGACAGGAAGTAAGTAAATATGTGAAAACACTGACTGCGGTATTTATTATTGTTTTATATTTTTTTACGCAAATTCGTTGTAGAGTCAGGGGGTGTCAGAGTGAGTAACTATGTTGCCTCACACCCCCAGGGTCAAATCCCACCTTTACTCTGTCTGTGTGGAGTTAGCATGTTCACTCTGTGCTGTGAGTTTATCCCACAGTGCAAACATGTCATGTTAGCCTAAGTGGAGTCTTGAAATTGGCTGTGTGTGTGTGTCCCTTACAGGGTGTACCCCATCCTTGTGCTGCCTGATTTTGGCTCCAAAATTCTTATATAGTATAGGGAGTTGCAGGATGGTTGGATGGATGGATGGATGATAAAACAAGGTTGTAATGTGTAACCTCTGTTACAGGTGGAACAAAGCAGAAGGTGGCTCAGCAAAGTAAGTTCTTTTCTTGTTGTTTATTCCTCCCTTTCTTTTCCATTTCCCCTTTCTTATGCTCTACATTCTCCATTCTTCCATAAACACGGTCAGCGCGTGAGGGCTCCCTCACGAGGTCCTCACGGGAACCTCCAGGACTACGTGCCTAACAGCGCCCCCCGGTGTCAGCACTGATCCTGACACAGTTGTTAGCGGGGTCACCGACCTAGCATTCTGCGACGGGGGCGCTTCGCTAATTCCGCTTGCGTGTTTGTGGCGGCGTCGTTTGGGGACCGGCGCGTATCTCCCGGTACATCTCATTCCGCTGTCATGCGAGAGGCCTCTTTGTTCCAGTCCCAGTGTCGCCCCTGTGCTGCCGTGCATGATGTTTACGCAGCATTTAAGGAATGTTGTATTAGCGCAGTTACACGGGCCCGCTGGGGCTGGAGTGCCGTGTTCAAAATGGTGAGGCTCACAGTCCGGAGAGCGGGCCTGACACCCGTAAATATAGCCCTGCCAGCGATCACCAGTGTTTAAGGACACAGCTGTTTCTCAGTCTCGACCGATATAGACCCCGAAGCTGTGCTTATATTCCGTTCCTGGTTTATCCACGTGGGACTTGTTAAGACAACAGGGGCACCACTTAATGCGGTCATATAAAATGCCGCAGAGGGGGGTTTAATGGCTGTTTCTTCTGCGCCCATAACTGCGAACGAAACATCTCCTTTGTAATTATCTCACGCAAAGGGGGGTGGGGTGGTTACAGCATTTTTGAGCCTCACGCATTTGTTATAGATCAAGCCGCAGCACGGTTTAAACACTTGCCACACGTAACGTAGCCAAATATGGCTCCACGGATAAGGACGCCGTGGTCAGAAGGTTGCCGGGTCAAGTCCCAGTGTCTCCAAACAAAATCATGTATGTTGCTTTTGGTCAGCTACATAAAAAAAAAATCTCTATAACTCTCGTGCGACGTGAGTAAGGTGTTGACGTTAACCCTGTCATTCATCTCTCACCTTCTCTTCAGGTTTTTCGGATTTGTGGCCCGCAAACAAGGAAGCACAACGGACAACGTCAGTCACCTTTTTGCCGAGATGGACCCCGACCAGCCTGCTACCGCCATCGTCAACTTTGTCTCCAAGGTGATGCTTGGCTCACAGAAGCGGTGAATCCCCTCCCCCACCTTCCCAGCTGCAGTTTGAATTTGTTTTGGAGATTCTGTCATTTTCCCATTTATTTCTCAATGTAACATTTCTTCTGTTGTATTGTTTCTTTGTATTTTTTTGGAGGGGGAGGGTGGGTTGAAGGAATTGGAGCCGATCCGAGATGGAGACAGAGCAGGTGCAGTGGGGGGGCGTAGCGTTGGTATGGTAGTGGGAGGGGGGAGGGTGAGATGCTCTCAAGGAGGGGATACTGATGTGAGTGAACTTCGTGTGAAAAGGGCAAAAAGAAGAGGCCAGGTGGTGCAAGGAACACGAGACTGAAATCTACTGGGCTTTCGGATTGATTAACCAAAGACGAGAAAGCATCAGGAAATGTATGCAATAATCAGATGGTTCTGTTGAAATAAGACATTTTGTAAAATAGGAATGTTGAAACAGACAAAGATGAAAGTATGCTTTTTATTTAAGTATTAATGTCTTTTTTTTATCTGTCATAAAATTTGCAGCCATGCTTTCTTGCAAAGAGTAATCCAATACATTTCGCATGTTAGCCTGGCAAGTGGATTAAATGTATGTACTATACGGTCATATCTGGGGTCTGCTGTGGGTTGCAAAGGGCTGTATTGTACAGATTTTTTTGTCCTACATATAATAGACCAAATCTGTAATAGTTACATGCACTGTGGTCCAAGCTTTGCCATTTCGTTGGTGATCATTCAAAAATGCCATATTCAGGCTTGATTAGTCAATCCCTGAGCACATAGATTTCAGAAGTGATTTTGGACTGATTGCTCTCGTCTGTGGACGCAGGACTCCTGAATGTACTGCAGTTGTCTGCGGTTCGTGTGCTAAGCTTCACTCTGCTTCTTGGAGGAGGGGGTGGCTCCCCATATGACAGGAAACCGATGAGAAACACAGTTTCTTCTGGCTCTGCACGCTGATCTGCTCCAGCTTACAGCCGTCCACGCTTATCTGATCACACTGGAGGAGCCCAGGGCCTGCTGGGAAATTGCACTGTCCTGCATGTTGTAGAACAAAATGTAAGCTTGCTGCCTATGTTTCGCGTGATGTACTCATCTCCCTCGTCTGCTTCTAGCCTCATAGCTTTAGCCATGGAGTAAAGGCATCTCTTCCATCGGACAGCCCGAAGAGTAACTGCATGGATTAACAAAAGTCTTGCATTTCAGCCAGATGGTTCTGATTAGGCGACGTACTGTAGACGTCATCAGTCCTTGAAGTAGCAACTCCACCCTTGTAACTCTTTCTTCACCTAGACTAGTGTTTCACTTTAAGCAACCTTCAGAACCAGAGCTGTGTGGCCGTTGCCTGTTTTCACTGAGTGTTCCATTCGCGTAGGCGGGGCTAACTCTGCTCTCACTACCAGTATACCTGTAGCGGTGACATCTTTAGAAAGAAGAGTTTGTTACATGCCTGAAGGCCTTACCTTAAACACACACACACGCACACACAGACATTATACTGAAAAAGTAAGCTAATCAAAACAAAAAAAACTATATATAAACTACAAAAAGAAAAAAAAAGTATTTATTTTTTGCTATGTTGCTATGTTAACTCATATAAACATATATTGTATAGTCTACGTAAAGTTTACCTAATGCATTGAAAAAAATACTCTTTATTTTGGCTAAGATCTCAAAGTCAGGGGATTTTGAAAAGCATTTAAATATATACAGTAAGGTGTAAAGTGTATCTACGTTCCAGCTTTTCACTCTTTTTACTCATTTTACCACAATTTGCTCGCATTATGTTCTCGTAGAATAAGGTCGGCCCTTAGGGTCATAGAATAAAACTATTCCCCAGGTATAAGGATGACCGAATACGCTTTGTGACTTAATGAACAGTTCAAATTAACATCCTGACGTCGGATTGTTGTTTTTTTTTCTTCTGTGCTGTCAGTAAGGATTGCAGCATTGGGGGTTTATTTAAGCACTTAAATGTGGTAATATAAACACAGTATACATTGGAGAAAGTATGACATTTTTTAACAATCTGTATATGGTCTTCGGATTCTTGTTTTATTCAAAACTTAACTGGTAAATACTATGTCGTTCAAAATGACGCGACGGCGAAGTGAAGCAATCATGTCACTCTACTGCCACCTTGTGTTGCAGTGAAGTAATACTTTTTTTTCCAAGGAAGCCATTTAGGTTCTGGTGTTCCCTACGGATGGGAACACAGTGCATAAAATAAACGGAACCCTGTAAACAGATTGCCAGACAAGTACTGCAGTGTTTTAACTGTTATTTTACAAATGAACCATTTTTGAAGCCCCTTTGGTAATAGTACAGTGTGGCTACATGGTATAATGTCCCCTTACACTACAGAATAGGTTGGACTTAATAGATGCCATTTGTACAGTGATTATTATTAGGACTTATTGAAAGTGTATTGTCTGAAAGAAAATACACTGTCACTGTGTTGTATTTTTACCCAAGTCACTGAAAGTTGGGATCATTCAGAGATTCGATTGAGTACAAAGGATGGTAACCAAATTTTGTGTCTGTCACAACTGTCAGAATTGGACCCACATGTAAATACTTTTTTTTTGCCAAAGATTTTAAGTATATATTTGTATTATTCGTTTTAATGTCAAACTAATTTTCTTTTCAACATTTTCTTTCAAGGGAAGATTCTTGTTCTTAAGGGAAAGTAATCGTTATCGGAGCCCATATTAATGCCGTATCACATACCTTTAATTACGTTTGCTGTGTGTCTCTTCAGTGGGTATTTATTAGGCCAATTTTACCCCATTAAGATGACGAAAAGCACTTCTCAGAAGCTGCATTAGCCAAACGTGATTAGCAAAATGCAAACAGAGTCACACTGTGCCAAAAAACATTGTCTGACTACATAGAGTAAGGCAAGAAAATGACGTTAGCATGCTTTAGCTTTGTAGTTACTATGTGCTTTACATAGCACTAGAGGCTGTGTAATAGAAGAGTAAGCATTCTGACCACTGAGAGTAGTCCACACAGCTTACAGCAAGACATGTTTCCGATTTCTTGGTCTATCAAGCTAATTATTTCCATTAAAAAAAAAACAAAAAACATAGTGCCCTTAACATTTCAAGCTTAACTGATCGAGTGATCATGTATGTTGCTCAATAAAAAAGAAAAGAAAAAAGGTAATTTTGTAATTAAAATTCATGGGATACTAGAGACAAGAGCCCATGTTTGAGTTTACAGGAACATAGTGTAAGGTTTGCCCCGATATCTGCCTGTTTAAAAATAGCTGACTTAGACTGTGTGAATGTGCTACAATGGCTGTACAGATCTTTTGTGTATTTTCATTTGCTTTACAATGTATGGCTTTACTGTTTCGGAAAAAAAAAACACATTAAAAAGCAATACAAATCAGTTATATTAAAACACTGCTGCTTACAATGTGACTTTTTGTTATCTGTGTCCCTGCCCCAATGTCTCTCTCACCCATCTTTATTATTATTATATATATTTCTGATTGGGTAGCACTGTAGGATTCCATATAAGGCCCGTGTTCTCCTTATGTCACATGGATCCCGCCCATGCCGATTCACCTAAGAGCTGAATTGCCATGTCAAAATTGCCTATACTGGACTGTGTATGTACCTGGCCACACTGGGGTGGTCATCCATCTTCCGACCTCTTATCTTGGTCCAGTCGGCTACTGACAGGCTGGAAGCCTTTTTTAGCTGCCTGTGACGGTATCTCATACAAGGGCAGCACATGTGCTCCTGGACTGGACTTGGAAGCCCAGAAGAATGGAACTGGTTGGGACTTAGGTAACCATCAAGTGACTGGCCATTATAGAAGCCCAAAAACTTATGTCACCACGTACATATCCATAAAATGAGTAACACCACGAATGGTCTTGATATTAATATGTGGATAATTATGAAGCTGTATGTGTCCTTTTCACATAACTCTCCCAGCATCATCTGTGTAACATGGAATAGCCTTTGTCCTTTAGAAAAGGAGACGCTCACGCTGAAGATGTGCAGAATTTGCATATCGGTGTAGTGAAGCCACCTTTCTGTTCAAACATTTATATGCTAAATATATACAAGTTCTATTCTATTTTAATTGTGTGTGGTGTGTGTGATGAGTGTTTGTGTTGAGGCTTCTTCTGTATCCCTGCTCAACTGTCATCATACCAAAAATGCAATGTGTACACACACACACACACACGCACATATATATATATGTAGGTGGCAGCTGTGCCCAGGATTACGTATAAAGAACTCAGTGCCACCAATGAAAATCATATACCTACAGAGTCCTCTCAGTAGAACGTATTGCCGACCTCCTCATCTGGTAATACACCTTTCGTCCACATGGTGTCAGTCTTTGACTTTCAAAAAAAAAAAGTCAAAAACTTATTTTGCCACGCTAAATGTGGCAAGGCATGGACAACGCATGGATTTTGCCATTTTATACTGTATCTCTGCCTGTTTCATGTAGGTGATTCCATGATGTGGATGATTTTGAATCCTTCGGTTGACATAGTTTCTCCCACACACACACCAGAGGAAGGCAAACAAAGAGTTCTATACAGTAGAGTTTACACTGTACCGATCGTTGTTTTCCAGGCAGTCATGTATCCTTTAGCCCCCATGACTGATAGGAGCAGACAATTACGTCCTTGTGTCTGCGAAATGTGAGGCCCTGCCTCTATAAAGGTGGTTTCAAAACGTTTCAACGCCACTGCACCCCTTTAATGTCAGTTGCTTTAGGTGCACCTCTTAGTGAGTGATCAGGGTGAGGGCTGTACATCTAGGATGCCTTTCACTCAGCAAAAGGCATCTCTTGGGCCTTGTCTGGAATGGGACTCATGAAGGTTCATCATGGAGCATGAATCCCCTATTGAAATGGCTTTTTTTGGGGGGGGGGGGGGGGGGCATGCCACTGCTAGCTGTAGGGAGGGTGGTGACTCATAGCGGTACGGTCTTTACATCAGCATTGCAAAAAGCGAAACCATTCGGTCTTGATATAGTGCAGTGCAGCCGTTATATTCCTGGAAGGGTGCCGTTTTGTTGTGGACGCCGAATCAGAAAGTGACTAGATTTGGTGGGAATTGCAACCCAACATTGCATGCTGGGTATTTATGGTCAACAGCAATTTAATGAGTGTTCACGACGCGTTATGGCCATCCATGATAGTCAGTGTTCAGAACCCTTTTGGGGGTCATCTTGGCCTCCTGACTGGGATGGAACGTGGAGTCGGACAATGTTGCATCTTTGCATGTGTGACTTGGTGAGTGTGAGCGAGACTCTGTGTGTGAGACTCAGACGTTTATCCTGAGATGGGAAAAAGTGAGTCAGACCTCAGGCCTTCCGCACGACGCCTTCCAAGTCGGCTGCCATGCCCAGCTCCAGCAGCACCCTCTGGATGCTGGTGCTGCACACTTGCTGACTAAAAACACACGCTCCAGGATGTTATTGTAGAGTTCACATGCGTGCCTGGTTTGCATTGCCCAGCCTCTGGGATGTTTTCTTTTTCTCTTCCTTTCATAAATAAGGACGGCAGAATGGTGCAGGAATGGAGCTCGGGAGCTGTGTTGGGCATGGCTGAGTGATACCCCTGGCAGAAGTGCCTGCTCTCTGTGTGTCTCTGTGCCTGTATGATGGAACTAGCAAAACATGCATGAACTGTGGAACCTGGACCTTGCAAACGCTCTGAAACATACTATAGTTCCTTTCGTAGATATATGAGGCTCTTCTAATTCATTAAGACCTGAGGACACGTTAAGATGAACTTTATTGATCCGGGGGAGAGGATGTGATTCGCAGAACAGCAAGACAGGCAAAGTGCTGAAAAAAATAGTGCAAAGACAGTACATATATCAGAAACAAATTTTATAAAGTACTCAACACATAAACAGAGTATTGCAAATAAGGAGGAAAAAAAAAATATAAGTAGTATCTATTTATAAATTAAATATATGTGCAGTTATATGTGCATATAGATACTTTTACTACAAATGTAATGCCATGTTTTAATGTAAGTCTTGCAAGCTCATTAATTTCTTAAAAAAAAGTATTACAAAAATAAAGAAAAAAAACATAAGCAGCTTCTGGCAGGGCTGGGATGTCTGTTAAAATGTTTACATCTGTGTAGAAGGGCCAGGGTAGGGGCTCAGAGGTGACAGCTCTGTGCTGCATGCTGGAGTCTCTCTTCTGACTGGCAAACTGTTTACCATAGTTTTACCATTTGGTGTGTTGACTGATGAGCCTCTCTTGACAGTCAGGTGTGAGCACCTAAGTTCATCCTTCTTTGAGACTTACATCTTATTTATTTAGCAGAAAGCAGGGTCGGCCGGTCCCCAGAGCAATCGGGGGTTAAGGGCCTCCCTCAGGAGCCAACCATTAAATCACTCTGTCTGCCTTGGGAACTGAACCAGCAACCCACTGGTCCTTTCCCAAAAAGCCATGCATATTTACATAAAAAAATATTTTTTGAAAACTATGACCTAAGCACAGAAACACTAACGAGCACATAAACATGCTAGAACTGATGGTGTGGTGCATTGCACAGGAGATTGATGGTTTTGTTTGTGATTTGCCTTACAAAGAAGCCTGGCTGTATCTCCGTGCAGGTGGAGGGCATGGGGCTAGTCCACCGGCCGTAGTGCACCGTGGTGTTTACTCACAGTGCACAGGTTGGAAGGAAGTTCTGTGGCTGTCACATGACCAGCACCATTTCTGTGTGCTGATTCAGGGCAAGGCCCAAACGTCTTAACACCAAGGGCCTTGACTGAGTTTGGGGCTTCTCCACAGTGCAGGCTGCAGCATTGACTGGCCAAAAACCCCTCTGCTAGACTGTAAGGAGGGCTGAGTGTCACCTGACCTGAGGCATTAAACATTTTAGTTCCGAATGCACATTTAGCATTAGTGACAGCCGGCCACTGTGACGAACGCAGGGTACAGTAAAGATGCCTCATGTGCATTTGGAGAACAGCAGACGTCCATCATCGATTTCACCCCGCTGGTGTCTTGCAGGCCCCTTGTGTCAATTCCGCTAAAGTAACAGCAAAGACTCGCTTTCACAAACGTCACTTGCTGGGAGCCTGGGATGACCAGTTTGCTTACTGGGTGAAAAAGGCCTTTTCTGCGCACCATAAAGGGCTCTGGGCACAGCCTTCGGCGGCTAACAGAAACGGCATCCTCAGACCCCGATGGCATTCAGGCTCTGGTTTCTGTGGGACATGCAGCATCCAACACCATAATGTCATGGCAGTGTTTCAGCAATGCGACGCGTTGTCTGGGAAACTTTTTTGTTGGCCCCAATTCAACATACATTGCTCCTGGACTGAATTTTCCTTCCTGCATGGACTTGTGGGAGTTCAGGCCACGCTGGGCAGGCCTCCCCGTCCCTTACCCCATCTCTCTGGGGCATGCCGGCTATCTTCATTCCTCCAATCACAAGCGCTCCCTTGGCATTTTGCCTGAAATTGTGGTGCCAGGAGTGGGAGACTGGCCAGCCGTCCTTTCATATCGTGAGGCGTAGCCAGTGGCCATGTTGCGAAAGTGTACCGGCAGGTGAGTTAACCTCTTCCGTTGACATGAAAGAGCACGGCAGTCACACACCGATCTCTGTGGACTCACACCGGATGATCTCACACCCTTGGGACCGGACCCCAATGAGATCATGGGGAGAAATTAAGAGAAAACGAGCTGTTGCCTTGCAATGGCCCCAAACAATGATTAGACTGGTAGTTATGTTTGACTTTGGGGGGACCCCTGAGTTTAATTCCTCACTTTTCTGATTCCAGTCTAATGCCCCGAAGAATAAAACAGCGTGATTAAGCCACAATGGGGTTAATTGGACTGCCCTTACCTCCTTGTTCCTGGTTTTCATCTTCTAACAGATTTTCCCGGCTCCTGAGACACCATATAAACAGGTCATAAAGAAGTCTGGCATGGTCAGAGAGGAAAGCGATAAGGAGCAGTGAACATGCAGGCGCACCCGTGGGCACTATAGTGATGATGGACATGGACTCATAAACCAGGGTTTGCTGGTTCGAGGCCCAGGGGAGGGCTGTTGTCCTACCCAATTTATTTAATAGAGATTTTATAGTTGAAGGTTGGCTGGAATTCAAATGTCTGCTAATCAATTTGAAAAGTTGGGTCTTTTTGGGCTGAAATGTGACCCTCACGTGAACATGCCTCACCATCGCTCCTGATGGTATCCCAGTGCTTCAGTAGTGTCTCACACGTGGCACTCCAGGAGCACTGATCGGCCCTTTGCGAGTGTATCTGCAGGTGGAGTGTAGTGAATCATTATGTAATCTCTCTTCTGGATCCTAGTGTTTGTCATGTGCAGACCTCAGCCTCAGAGCACCCTAGAAGGTCTTCTAAAGAGGAAAAGGGAACATTGACCAAATATCTGGTCTCTGTGATAAAAGACATTCTTTAACAAAGCACGTTCAAAGCTATTCAATTTACTACTTTCGAATATCAAATTTTCAATAGCTTTTCATGATAAGAATCGAACTGAGTAAAGATGGGTGTAAAAGTATGATGCAGTTATTCTCCCCAGCCCAGTTGTTTGCTGAACTGAACTCGGTGCATTTAATCACAGACATCGGACCCCCGACCCACCGCCCATTAAATGTTCCCTGCTCCTCGATGCTGATGAGCGGTTGGAGTGGGAGCGACAGAGGGCTTTGCCATGTAATGATCTAAACTTCAGCTTGTAATATGTGCTCCCCATGGGAGACCACAAGTGTGAGAGCCCCGGCCCACGCAATCTTAGCCAATCAGCGCAGAGCACTGTGGCTCCCCATGGGATTCGATAGGCTCTCCCCTGTCATAGACCCACCCCGTTCACACCGGTTGAGATGTCACTGCGTGGATAGAGTGGTTCAGGATGAGGCAATGGGGAACTATGGTAAAAAGAAGATGACAATTCGAGAGGGGCCAGATCAAACTGGCTTGGGCTGGGATTGTGGCTTACTCACACAAGCACACTGTAAGATGCACTGATTACTCAAGCTTTCGTTAATTTAGTACTGACTAAAGGTTTCCAAAACCTCAAATCTCCAACACGAAAGCCCGAATGATGTGGCTTACTGTCGGACATCCTGTGCATCTGTGAATTGTCAGATCTGGGTTTGGAATAATGGCTTTCCTATACCAGAGCTCAATAAGCGAACTGTGCATCCCTACCAACACAAATAAAGTAGTAAAGAAAGGAATACTTTGCGAGCATAACTCTCGTATTAGGAGACTGTGGTTTCGAGAAGTGCAACTTAATAGGGGGTTGAACTGAGAAACTCCAGAAGGTCTTTGAAAGTTTATTTTGAGGTCATTAAGAAGAAAACGGTGAATCGAGAGTGCCCTGATCAGGAAAAGGCATGTCACACAGCTGGGCAGGGCTTTGGTAGTTGATTAGAGTTGCAATAGGAGAGAAGCTAATTGGTCAACAGTATATTAGCATTTGGCTAATCAGCTGGGGGCATTGCACTTACTGGTCTGGGGTAAAGTTGAGGTCAATAATTGCTAGTTGGACTGTGGTTTACTGAGGCCCACCTGCTTCCTAACCTTGGCCTCTGAGGTCTCAAACCCAGCTGGTGGAGGGAAGGCAAGGTGACCCCCCCGGCTTGCTTCCCTCGAATCCCCCCGGGGCACTGGGAGATGGATGACGCCCGCAATGACCTACTGATCCCACCGATTCTGTAACGTGGACCCAGCTGGCTGTGGCAGGTGGCTGGGTCCGCTTTCAGAGAGGTGCGTCTGTGATGACATTTATGGGGGTTGGGGGTGGGAAAGAGCTGAGGGGCTCGAGAAGGGGTTCAGCAAGGCCAGTTCTTGGGCTACACCATCAACAGCTCTGGACAAGTTGCTCGTAACTCTGCTAACCGCTTAGGTCCTTGCTAACTGCTCCCTTGAGCTCCTCAGGGTTTGTTGGGTAATAGAATTTGAATTAGCATAAATTACTTTTGTGTGTCACTTATTTTATCCATTTATGACATATATGTTTTACGATGATGGAAAACAAACAAGATTTTTTAAAAATGTAGATTTTTTTTTTCGTCCTTGGGCATTTCTAAATTGTGAACAGATTTTCTTTTGTGTAGCAAGAATGACCCAATACCTGGAACAAGCTCCAGGAAATAAACCAGCATCAGATCCATCTGCAACACCCACAATTAAAAGTATTACTCACACGCACTGAAGCCTCCACACTCGAATCGTTTGCTGGCACTCGGCGGGGTCTGGGGGGGATGCCGAAGTCATTCCCGGGGGCTGGTGTGAGATTGTAGCTTGCCGGCATCGACCTACCATCACCAAGGCCACGGCCAGTCCATCTGGACGCAAGATCGGCCGTGTCGATACAGAGCCGCTTCTTAGCCTTGCCCCAGAGCGGCTGCCGGATTCAATTGGTAGTCAGGGGAAACTCGGGGATCATCCTTAAAGAAGGAGTGCATGGGAAAGTGAAAAAAAAAAAAAAACGTCTGGCATTCTCAGAAAGTCCCTCATCCACCACAACCCAAAAGCAGCACACAGATGGGCACACGTTGCCGGCGTGACACCATGCGAAAGCAGGGATGACGTCATACTGGTGCTGAAGTTCACCACAGCCCAGCTTCTCCCTGAGGTATTAACGTATCTCGGCCTCGTAGAAGTGCAGCAGGGGAACCGCAAACCCTGAAGCACCACCCTTTCTGCTGGGCCATCAAGATGCACCAAAGGCGCTTATTTGGGGATGTAGCTGCATTTTTATAGCCATAACTGATGGTGAGGTAAACAGAAGGACTACAATTATTCTGCTATGGAGTTAGCTCTTCACAAAAAATGAGCACGTCTGTATGCTTGCATTTGGAAGAATAGGCCTCTATCCCTTTTTTGGGGTTTCCTTTTGACTACAGGAGGAAACCAGAGTATATAGAGGTAACATAATACAGGATATTTCCTATAAGCAGTACCAGTCAAAACTTTGGACACACCTACCTATAGAAAGGCTTATTTGTAATTTTCACTACATTTTAGAATTAAAAAGACATCAACACTATAAAATAACACATATGGAATTATGCATTGATCAATAAAGTATTAAAAAATATATAATTTGTTGCGGTGGCAGGGGGTTGGGAATCAGAAGGTTTCTGGTTCAAATCCCAGGGCTGGCAAAGCTATCCCATCACTGGGCCTCTGAGCAAGGCCCTCAGTCCCAACTACTCCAGGGACTGGGTGACCCTACTTTCTCCCCATGGCAGTTTCCTGGGATGCTTTTCCAGGAGTTCCCACATATTCTGATCACTATGCATTGGCTGTTTTTCCTCAGAAAAACTCCTCCAAAACCATTTCTGCTATACACCATCATCACGCTGCTTTGTAGGGGGCTTGGCATGTCCAACCTTTTAACTGGTACAGTGTGTGTGTGTGTCTGTGTGTGTATTTATAAAAACAGACACATATATCGCCAACCATTAATCAATGAAATGATTATAGTGATGGATCATGATCAATGAAAAATTCTTTCAGAGGGTTCATCTCATATATTGAAGAGGAAACATTTATTTTCAGTTATGATATGAAAAAGGAAAGTATCCAAGTCTCTCTAGGTATGAAAAATTTTTTTGGTAATTTTTCTTCAATTCAAAAAACAATGGGACCCTATGGAAGACTTGCTTTGGCATATGTGGACAGCATCCAGAATGGACAGGAACTCAGGCTCTTCTGAAGAAATCCATGCCAGCGTTTTCCTTCTGAATGTGTCCACCTGAAAGAAATCACAGATGCCAAAAACGTCTTCAGTTACATACTGTATCTGTGTATTTGGAGAGAGGACCTCAGAGCTACCTCAATAGGAACATGTTATGTAAAGAATGACAGCCAGGCGGTTGGCTGGGGTCAGTCAAACTGAACGCCTGTTCTTCTGTTTCAATGTTTCTCACATTGTCAATAAAAAAATGCGCTATTCTGGGTTGTGAACGAAGTCTCTCGGGGCCTCAGCGCAGGAGCACTTGTAGTGTTAAAGAGCTGCAAAATGCGTAAAATCTCAGAAGTTGACAGAAAGATAAATGTGAGGCACGGCACGGGATGGGCAGAAAGGGTGCAGCGGGGTCTGCAGGATCCTGAGAGGGAATGCACTCAGGAATTTGGCATTACACAGAACTTGGGGCTGGCACTGCGGTTGCCATGAGGAAACGCAAAGGCCTCTGCAGCCAGGGGCGGGGCCAACATGGGCACTGGTCATAGCTGAAAGGTGATTGGTCCCCAGAGTGGCCCCTCCCCTGTCACGTATTGATTCAAAACACATCGCTGGCTAATGATGACGTTAACCCCTCTGTATGAATTACGGCTCCTCTTATGCTTCCCAACCCCTTAGATTCACCCCTGTCCCCAGCAGAACCTAGCACCCAGCCGCCATCCTTTAGCCAATGAGAATCTGCCTCCTGCCCTTATTTGCGCACTATACTTAACCATCAGGACTACCAGGCTCCGAGCCACAAAATCACCATTCATTAAGAACCTGATACTTACTGTAACTGTGAGAAGCAATAAGCGACTGACCAAACCGCACAATCCGTCCATGCGTCTCGCAGAAGAGGGAGTGAAAGGTAACGTGTCAATGTTACGTAACAGGATTTACATAACGAGATTCAGATGTTTTACCAAGAAGACTGCGGTTTACAGCGGATGAGGGTCATTTCAGCCCGTCCAAGAAGTGTGACTGTCACCCGAGACACAGGTGCGCATCGGCACAAGACCAAACAAGCACGGTGATACTGTTGGGATTAGTTTCCTAAGGCAGACACTCTATACGCTTTTGTGTTGTGAGGAAGCACAAAGAAAGGTTGCCTGACAAATGGGCATGCAGGAAGACTCGAGTTTCAGCTGATGCTCATCCCCGTTAAGTCAATGGTAGAGGCGCAAAGTGGATGCATTGTGGTCAGACTGTGGTGAATTCATGTAATTTTTTTGACAAAAGCATGTGGGTAGCTAAAGCAGCCTGCTCGATATTCCTCGTGAAGAACAATTACATGCAACATGTATCTAATAGAAATTCCACAGGGAAAATCACCTTTTCTGGAAAGGAAATAAAAATCACTGAATACCACTGCTGCCTATAAACAACACGGCAAAAATCATTGGGTTAAAAGAAACAGCAAAGTAGCTTCACTGACCCCATCTGTAACGGTCATGGTCTTTCAGAAAGACACTATGAATAGTTCTTTTTGGATTTTCAAGCAATGTATTCATCTAGACTACTGTCACAAGCCGGCTCTGGCACTATTGGGCAGAGAGGACAGGAGGCCGGCCAGCTAAGACTGGCCGGCGAAATGGCTGTCATCACTTTTTCCAGCTTGTGCAAATGATGACCCGGACACAAACATGTACACTAGAGAAATGCTCAAGCCTGGGGCCAAGACTCTTTGGCTTTTTTCATGCAGTGATGTCACAAAAAGGCAAATGAAGAGAGGATGTAGCGAAGTTTTCTTTTTTTATGTTTTTTTTTAACTGATACCATTTTCCTCTTGTGATGATGATAGGTAATGGGCTCCCTCATTGCGTCATCCCTCTCGCCTCGGGCCCCCAAGACCCCTACCTAAGAGGGCCTTTGATGATAGGTCTTGTGCTTATTGATTCCGACCTTATATATTTTCCAGGGCCCTAATGTCACTTGAACCTAGGGAGAACTGAGTGACAGCAGTTTAGAGCAAGGTCTGTCATTCATCACTTCCAGCTGAAGCAAAATCAGCTACTACTTTGGAGCAGGTCCAAGGCTGGGCGACTAATTCAGGGAGGAAACTGCAGGGTGGAAAAATAACTAAATCCTTTCAGAAATATAACATCCATCCCTTCCCAGGACATACTGTATCATTGCAACCAGTCCACCAACAAGGGGTCCACCAGCAATGCACATCCCGGGAACATTATTAATTTGAAAATTCCTGGGGGAAAAAAATGGGGTGGACAATAGGATCAAAGTCTGCATATCAAGTTCAGGATATCCAGTTTTTGCTTAATCATGCTGCTAATAAGGAAATACCAATCCGCACACAAGGTTACCGTTCTCATGTCAGCCCAGATATCTGCCCCAAATTAAAAAAAAAAACTCCACAGCCACCAGCTACGCTATGGCAGGTTGGTAGCTCGAATCCATGGTCATGCAGAACTATGGCGAGAATGGCTAGTGAAAAGAACAAAGCGTCAACGTAAAACCACAAGGCTAGCTACTGGTAAACTGCTCCCAAGTTGAGGTTGGCAGGGAGACCAGGAGGCCCCCCACAGCCTACCTACCACATGAGAGATCAGGATTTTTTTAAGGACAGACAACCCATTTCAAACACACGGTTTGAGTGTACACAGTCCTCTTGGGCCGATGTTAACAAGCCCTCCGGACTGTTTTGAAACCCGTCATAAAAGATCCAGCAGGGACACCCGCCAACATTCCTTCGGCAAGCTCGACTTTTGGGAGAACGGGCTATTGGCCCCCAGAGGTTTGCTTCCCACCTCTGGGATGTTAAATCGGGGCCACACAGCCAGGCAGACAGGTCTCTTGGTCCATGTGGGCAGACTAAGTATAAGGTATGCGAGTCCCAAGAAGGATCAGTGGATGCTGTTGGCTCCCAGGAACATTTTCCGTTCAGTTGCTTTCACAACACACATGTGTGTGTTTATACTGCTCGTCCATCTCCATCAGCCCATCTCTACATGCATTCTTTGGAATTCCCATCTTTCTACACAGGGAGGCTGAACTGGAGCTGCTTTGGAGGGCCTGAAATATGTGAATGCATGCAGGAACTTTGGCAAGCTAATGGCTCCCCTTCCTACCGATATCATTCCTTGTCAAGACCGCTGTGAGGAGTGCAGGAGGTCAGGTGACTTGATTAGGGCCAATTATCTCTTACCTGTGAAATATTCAGGGCAGTGAGACTAGATAAGTGTTCAAAAAATTACAAAAAATAAGCTTCCGCTGGGAATGGCCTCCTGCCAATCTTTTGAAAAAGAGGTGGATGATTTTGATGTGCCTGAAATCTATGAAAATGCAGTAAATGCAGGCAGTTTCATTTTCCTTTCATTGTATGTGTATTTGTTTTAATTCGAATCCAAGTGTGAATAGATATGCATACACAAAACTGATTAATATCAGTTATGCCAATGATCTAGACCAGGGGTGTCAAACTCCAGTCCTGGGGGGCCGGAGCCCTGTGTAGCTTTGTTCTTTCCCTGTTTCACCACAAATAATTCAGCTCAAGAGCTGTGTGGTAATTAGTACAAGAAGTTGAATCAGGTGTGTTAAATGAGGGGAAACCCAAAAATGTGCAGGGCTCCGGCCCCCCAGGACTGGAGTTTGACACCCCTGATCTAGACTATAAGCATCTGTCCATATCCTGGAATCCAAATGGCATCCTCGCTTTGTCTTTTAGTAAATTTGTTAGCCTTCCAAATTTGCCATCAAGCTTAGGCTGTTTGACATACTATAGAAAGCAGTATACAGGGTGCAGTGTGAAAAATGCAATTCCAGTAAGTGAAAATGGTGTAACTGAACATTGCTTATTTTTGTAAATATTAGCCTTCGGGGATCTGTGAACCAGGTGCATGTCAAGCCTCATCGCTCGAGATTTCCTTGTGAGCTCTGCTTTGTATCACGGTTTTACAAGTGCAGCATTGCTTGCAGGGAGTGTGTAGAGTCCCGTGTTGATGTGCTTTTCAGAAACGTAAGCAGAACCACAAATCTCTATATACTACACACATTTTTTTTCCATAATACTTTACTCAGGGCATATTACAAGTATCTAAGCACAATATAGTGTGTGGATTTGGTCTAAGGCTAGGAATCTAGCAAAACAGTGACTGATATTGACTGAAGACCTGAGCTCTATATTGAAATTAGCTCACCCTTTATCATGGGTTACATTTCTGAACATGCAGAGTGCAAACAGCTTCCCTGGGGAGGCAGAGTGCTGTCTGGAGTTCCGCTTCAATCCGAGTGCCTTACTGAGTAACCCGGCCCCCCGGAGGGGGCGGAAGTGTGACTGATTTGTGACGCATGTGTCCCGGTCTCTCTCCCAGTTGGCTTCCCATGACCTCGGTCCAAAATCAGTCATTGAGTCCCGTTTACCTTTCACCAGCGCTGCTGAGTATCACTGAGACCCGAATGGCATCGATCACTCTTGGGAAAAGGTCAGAGGCCTTGCTGGATATTGAGCGTAATGGTTGTGTACAGGGCATTAGGGTACTGGGGAGTGGGGGCAGAGGTGTCCATTATCACACCGATGTGTCTCGTCTGACCTCTTCTGGGGAGAAATCCTAATTCACTGAAGGAACTTAATAAACTCAAGGCGTATCCTATGCACTTTGCAGTAAGGTCACAAGGAGCAGAGGTTAGAGCACAGGTTGTAAGCTAGGAAACACTTAACTGATAAATAACAACAATGTATACTGTCCACATTGATTGAGGACGTTTGAGTTCATAACTTTTATTCCGTTCTATCCGCTGAGGGTAAAACTTTTGAGGTAAGGCTCATGTTATGCAGTGCACATGCTTAGTCATACATGGAAGGTCACACAGGATAATAATATTTTGTAGGCATGTAGTCTTGGAGCTTGATCCACCTCGTACACCTAAGTACATTATGCCACTGGTCCATTATGGATTTTTTGTTGATATTCTGAATACTTTATAAACATTTATGACGAGAGGTGGACTTTTCAAGTCCAGAAAGTAAAAATCCAAACCAGGATTACAAGTATAAAGAGTCACTCAACTGGTTGGTTGAAAGAAAATCCTAGTTTGGATTTTTACTTTCTGGACCTGAAATGTCCACCTCTGCTTATGAATAAGCCTCTACTAAAATAGTCTACCTGATGGTTTTACAGGGTCCCCAATAAAATAAGGTAATATTAGTAACGCAAACCTAGGGCTAGTAAGCCAGTTAAATTCTGTCTAACGCTTCATTAGAATTCAAAGGTAACATAGAGAAACCAGTATGTAACCTGTTTTTTGTTTCATTTAATCAATGAAATCTGCTTGAGTAACATCCATATGACATTTTGCATCAGACAACTCACTCACAGCTTAATAGTCGTCAGCACAGGGAAGCCTAATGGATTTATCATTACTTTGGGGTTTACATCATTCTGTCTGAGACATATCATCCCACGCCACAGTGTTCATTCTGACCGACTCCAACCATTCAGCCAAACGGAGGTCAGGCGTGTGCAACAAACATGTTCTGGATCCCATCAAGTGCGAGAAAGAGCTTTTGTGGACCCAGATTTAATGGAATGACTTTCGCGGTAATCAGACTGGATTCAGATTTTAAAATGCCGTCTCCAGAGTCCCAAGTTTCTAAGAAGAGCGAATATATCATATTCTGTTACGTGAATATTTATACGCTTGCTTCAATTTGCCACTGCCCTTCTTCCAAGATGCTAAGGATTCTTTTTGGTGACACGTAAACACAATGGAGTGGAATGGATTCCATCATGCTTTCTGCCAGCTTAAAAAAAGGTGCATATTTTACAAAGAATTTCTCCAGTCTTGTCTCCTGTTAACCCATCTCTAAGGAGGGCTGATGCGTCATGAAGAGTCAGTGTAAATACTATGTAACAAGAGGAAAATACACAGCTTATCAACCATGACATCTGAGATGTTACGCTGGTGTTCCACTTTATTAGTCGCTAATACGGAAGCGAACATTTGTTTTTTCTGGCTCCATTGCAATGTTTTCGAGTCTAATGCGTGACTATGTCGAAATGGAAAACGTTCCGATCAGAAAAGCTGCAAGTAAAAACATAATTAGAACCATTTTCATTTCCACTGAACCTGATCTTATTACCTTTCTCGAGTTTCGGGTGGAGTTTGTGTGTGTGTGTAATAGCAGTTTCTGCTCCAGACAATTACCAACTGATTGGACTATGTTGGAGGGGAGAGAGGCAGGTCTAAAAGGAAACCAGTTAAAAATGGTTGTCCCTAATTTAACAAGGGTAACAAGAATAAATAAACAACATAACTGGACTTAACACACTACATTTAAAACTGAGATGAGGCTGAAATAATTAAAGACAATATTACCTATTTTGCAGCCTTTGGATGTTTACTATACAGGATGTAATCCACTGGGTAGTTACAAAGGTGGTTGCCAGCACAGATACAAGTATATGTTTATTAAAAAGGCTGCGGACATCATGCACCCCTTTGTATATCTGAGAATTCTTACATCCTTTTAAATCCAAGCAACCACATGGTCCGTTTGGTTGCCTCCTGCTTTTTGCACTAATTAACAACAGCGTTTTAACCATTTAACGGCTATTTAGTGCAGTTACAAGCTACAGTCCTTAGAGGGATATTATGTGGTTTTTTTCAGGCAACTTAAGATGAGGAATGAATTCAGGTGAGGCCAATTCTCATACAAATAATGTATTAAACCAACAATATTCCAAAAAACACACCTAATGGGTCTAAGAAACTCAAATTCACTACAGAGCATCATTTAGTGGGTAAAATTAGTGCATCTAACATGTTTTTCTGTCCAGTTATTATTAATAAGAGCATTCAGATGCAGTCTTCCTTAATGGTGATATGAATATGGTTGTAATTATGGTACATTTTGCAGAATGTAGTATGAATGGTAATTGTTCTATAGTATGTGAAATTACAAACCAGATTCAAATTTGAGCTCTGTTAACTTCAGTCCTGAATTTTGGATCCAGGTGTTAGCTGAAACAGCACGGATATTATAACGACTGCACTTGAAATAAGTAACATAAGTTTTCATTGTTTTTCAGCATAGTTTGTGAAGTGGAAGGCGAAAGTCTATACCTAGCATTTTTAGATTTGAAAAAATCTCTAAGAGTACAAATCAAGGTGTGTCCTGTCATGTTAATTCTTTTATAATCCAGGCTACAGGCAATCCAATGCTAGGTGGCAAAGACTGAACAGTCTCACTTTCATGTTAGTTCATCAGCTCTTTCAATTTTAAACCTGAATCCATCTTCCTCTTCATATTCTTTTTGGAATTACTTTACACACATGTTGGTAGATGTACATTTTCCATCCAGCTCATGAAGATGGTATATTTAAAAAATATATTATGGATAGACTCAAATTAACTGTACTGAAAATGTTGGTAGTGGCAAATCTACATTTGAGTTAACATCAAAAAAGCAGTTTCATGGACACATGGTGTTATCCATGTTTTTTTTTTCTTTTTCTGAAAAGACAGGTTGAATATGTCTGCTGAGAACACTGGTTTAAATGTTTCTCTCATAGTTACCAGACAAACCAGCGCATGGCTTCTGGAACAATCGAGGCCTGCAAATAACAGCATCTCTGCCGATTACGCCGCTGATCATGTCCAACAGCCACACGGAAGAAGACAAAAAGATGAGAGTCTGGTCCCAGAGATATAATATTCCAAAGGCCTTCCTACATGGTGATTTCCCCTGTGATGCTGAGAGCATCAGTAAAGTATTTAATTCAATAATGTTGCGGCCAGGGTTTGATGGACCTCTTTGATGGACCTACTTTGATGGTAAAAATATTGATTCCCTTTGTTATGTATAAGAATGAGGAAAACACATTATTCGAATTGGTGACCCAGAAGTCAGTGTATTTTGATTTCTTTCTCTGGGTAGACTTTCATTTCAAAGACCAGAAACATGTTTGAAAGACCCATATCCAGGCATGAAGTTCTCCATTCCTTTAGACCTACTGCTGAAAAGTATGAGCGATATGTCAAGCTGACTGTAGGCTACATGTAAGCTCCTACACATTGAGATTTTGGGTGCCTAATGGTGATATCATTTGCCTCACATGTTAAATATGCTAAGCAGCTTGATACCTTCTGATATCTGAAAGGTTTAACAGGAAGGGTGAGACCTTGCGAGTGGAGGTAAGGAAAAAAAAAACGCTTTATCACCCTCCTACATAGCAAGCTGTTTGACTCTAACCCCCAAGTGTATATTCCAGTCTAGGACTAACCAAGGTGTCTTGTTAATTCAACTGCTTTGGCATGACGGGAGAGATATGTCTCCTTCCAGAACATTCACAGATATGAAGCTCAGTGAAACGCAGTCATGTTTTTTTATCCACCCCACACCAATCAAAGTGTTTGGAAGGTGGGTGTGTGGCTCAGGGGCTTAAGACACCGTCCATGCGATTGGCTGTTCCATGGTTCAAATGTTGTGGTTGGCAGAGTCATTTCATTTGGACCCTGAACAAGGCCTTTAAGCCCCAGCTGCTCCAGGGACTGCGTGACCCTGTTTTCTCAACATGCATCTGCTAAATGAGTAAATGTAATGATACTGCTTAGTATAGAGACTCAAGAATCTGTTTTATGAGATCCAGAAAACTCCTACTCACATCCAGCTCTACTCTCATCATCCCCGTGTGCCTGGAAACATTTGTCTTGAATACACCTACCCTCAGATTGACAGCTCTTTTAAGCCAATTATGCTATTCTAAGACCCTCATCCTTCAGAACATTTATATAAACTTTCCCTTATTCCATGCACCAGGCCTACTATACAGGAGTCTGAGCAGAATTCACATTTAAATGTGCAAAGCTAGCTCTCCACTTCCTTCATTAGACTGTGAAACAAGCAATCAGTTTGAGTACCTAGTTTAATGTCAGTCCTTGCTCAAATTCACGCCTCATGGAGAAATCCCCTATTTCACCTTCTCCTGGTTTCGGCAAATGGCCTTCTAAAGCAAAACCTACAACAACTTCTCAAGCTATTGAGCTGACGATTAGAAGGATTAACGAAGAGTGTCTCAGGTAACGATGAACGATTATGTCTATAACTGTCAGGCCAAAATAATTGGAACCGTATTCATTGAATCTCGACTAGGCATTTGTTACAGAGGAAATAACCCATATTTTGTTCCTTTTACGTTTCCTCTAACCTGGAACAATTAATTTCCGCTACAGAAGTGCGCTTCGAGGCAAACGTTTAGGTGCAATTGAAGCATTCCTGAGACGTAAAAGTGCATATTAGCCTGTAATGTAAGACGTACCCAGCGGGCAGAGGAGGGCACCTGAGACAGGCAACTCCCACTACATCTACAGTATCTCCCATTAAAACATTGACGCGGAACTCTTGTACTTATTATTGAGCTCAATGCAGCAGCATGTTTAGATAGCGCATAAATCTTTTAGGTTATATCCTTATTAGATTTAGGTTTTTCATGGCCAATTCTTTTTTCAGCCCTGGACAAAATTTATGGTTTCATTAAATGGAGGCCTTCATGTCGATCTCCTGCCATGTTCCTGCACACCCTGCTTACTTTGTTGGTAGACCTGGATTTTTCTATAATCGTCAGTTGCCAGTTTTAGTTGACGTTTTTTTTGTTGACTTGCCAGGGGATTGAGCAGCTCAATAGGTGCCTATTTGCACTAATTAGTCTTCAATGGGAGCACAACCCCCCCACCCCCCCGCCTGCCAGCAAGGCCCCAGTACGGCCTGTCAGAGCGGATTTGCCTGAGAGATGGCGAAATCTTTCCCAGCTTCTAAGACATTAACTCATTTCGGCTGGAAACCTTCACAAAGGTAGAACAACTAATCAGCAAACACCCCCCCCTCTTCATTAGAGGAGAATCCGTGATTGGGAAAATCAGATGGAAAATACAGCACAAGTGTCTTAGTGTTTGATGCCCCTCTACACCCCTGCAGAGTGGAAGTGTGCCACAAGCCTCTGCCAAAAATCCCCCCTCAAATATCTACCGCTGCATTTAATGGAGGAGCTAGCGTTGCGAGACATCGCCCCCTCTCTAATAAAACGTGTGACAAAAAGGTGGGGGCTTTTTCTGTTATTTAAACAAGGTACATAACCTAAAATGCTTCAGCAAATACTCATCTGCTATAGCAGGAAAATTTGAAACTATATTTGATGTAAGCACCTATATACATAATAATAATGAAAAAAAAACTTTATCAGTACTGCTTTGAAATCACTACATACTGTACAGGAATAGACACCAACCAGAGACACCAAAATGATCACTGAACCTGACCTTGTTAGCAATCAGTAGGAGTCATTCTGTAGACAGAATAGTTTTTTCATTTATACTGTGCATTCAGCTGTCAGTTGTTGTAACATAAATCCAGAACATACACAATGGGCTGGACAGGTCGCATAAAAGCAGATAAGACATTATGTTTGGTAGTGTTTTGTCCTAGTGAGTGGAGTACATGGATGAGAGACTGTCAAAGACATACTACCCCGGAATGTGAGCAACGTCATTTGAGTGCATGTGTGTGCAGCTTTCTGCGCGTGTGAGTTCCTACGTGTGTGAATAAGGATCAGCGAGATGTGATGCCTTGCTTCTATGGCAAGGGAGTTGTGGTTAAGAGACATGGTGGGGTGGGGAATGGGGGCTGTATGTACAAGACGGGCCTGGTGACGTTTAGCAGCTAATCTCTCCACTGACAGCTCCTGTCAGCTCTACGCTGCCGTTACCCTGGTGTCCTGGAGACCAGTTTACCAATGAAGAAGGTTAGACCGCAATTAACATTAGTCATGGTTCTTACTACGTGGAGGTGAGGATCAAGTGTGTTCACAAGGGTATGTGTAGTGTATCCAACGTGTGCACAAGAGTGCACTGGAAAAACAGGAGTAGATCTAACCTCCTTAAGTGTCATATTCGGCAGGTTGCGATGGTGAGACCCTTGTGAATTTCTCTGTAAAATGGAGGCTACTGTTTACATTTGGGAACTTGGCAGGTTGGGTAAATTCCATGAATTTTTCCAGACACATTCATCCAAAGCCACATGTTGCTATAATTCACCCAGTTTCAGGCAGCTAGTTATAGGCAAAGACCTTTTCTGTGAGTTAAGATCACTAGCTGCTACCGCACCTGCTTCCTCAGGAGCACTTCAGTGAAGAAAAAAGTGGAATTGCTCTCCTGCACTTGACCCTAGTGAATCGGCCGGCCTGGAAGTGATCCCACTGTGCAGCAGAAGGGAAAACATGGGTATTTAAGGAAAAGGACAAGCCTGCCGGGGAACCATGCCAGCGGTATTGAAAAGTTTGATTCTAAAAATATCCCTCTCCTGAGTTTCCCAAGACACGGTCGCCTTGATCCTGAGTCCATTTTTTTCGGCTGTGGTTACACAGAGCAACATTTTTCCCCATCGCCTTCTTCATAATTTCCAGTCAAGTTGTGCAGAAGTTCATCAGTCTTTGGGTGTCAGCACTTAGCCAAGGAAGTGGGGCGCCTCCCTGCGCTATTTAAAGGACTATTCCAGGTAGACGGCCAACATCTGCGTGCCTCTAGCTGCCAAGCGTTTACCAAAAGTCCCAGCTACAGGAACTTGTTTGCGAACTTGCAGGTCAAGCTGGCTCTTAAGTCTACATCCAGCACCACCCTATATACATACGGCTATATCTTTGTATATCAAAATCGCAATTTCCTCTCTTTCAAATGATGTAAAATAGCTATGCCCTATTTTACAACTTCTCTACTAGGGATTTCGGTGCCCAATTGCTTGTTGTGTGTTGCATAATTCATCCAGGCGCGTCTAAGCGATGCGCTGAGTTTCTGTTGGCTTGCACTGGTGTCTGTCTCGGATATGGCCATGTGCTCGACGCAAGTGAAGCTGTGTGCATTTGCGGGACGTGGACTGCGAAGCCATTACCACCCAGAAAAGAGTTTCCTCTGAAGGGAACTGACCTCGTGCGTGTTAAAAATAAAGCCTTAGTGAAAGCAGGTGGTGGTGCCGTTGAGGGCGATGAAAGGCCCAAACCAGGTGATGGATGACCATGAGGACAGCTTTAGCGTTAGCATCAGTTATGGTATGAGTGCCAGGCAAAGGGTTTGGCAGCTCACATACTAGTCCTGTGTGGGCGATCGTAGCGATGGCGGACGTTCCGCAGGCTTTTAGTGGTGCTAGGTCAGAATATTAAACTCAAGTTGCTTGCTAACTGAGTACTGTATGTTTTGGACTTGTTTTATGCCCTATCTAGCTAGCATCAATTAAACAATTAGGTGCTTCTACAAAGGCAAGGACAATGTTGATGAGGTTGAAACCAAAGAAAACACAGTTCCCGACAGAGGTCGACAATTTCAGTGCAGGGCATCAACACTCACTCATGTTGTGGGGCAAAGCTTGGAATCATGGAAAGTAACGATTCACTGGCAGGTGGTTCAGATTTAGAGGTAAATCTAAATATAGAGAAAACATGATCCAGGTGTTTTGAACCAGAACACCCAGTTGAGTGCCATGCCAAGCTGACTTCTTTGTGGGCTTGTTTTATGGACCATGTCCCCGGTGTATGCAGGAAAGATGATGTGCTGCCAACTGGGCACGGAGATTGAGTAATTCTGTGTAACTGTGGGAACGGCAACAAGTTGTAAACGAGTCCAACAGGGCCTATGCTTCCTTGTGGTTTTGCCAAGACCTGGAGGCCTGAAGGTGAGAGATGATTTTACACTCAGATGTTCCCTTATGGAGACAGAGGAAATGTATGATTCTTTAAATGAAAAATATGAACAATACCATAAGAGTGAAAGGATTCATCTGAAAGGAATCACTCAAGGTTGTATTTATACTTTAAGAATACTAGCCTATAGCCACTTTTACAGTGTTATGGTTATTAGTGGTTATTAATGAAAGTATGCAGCCTCATGGTAGCATTTAATACAGGCATATTTCAAAATTCAGTTGAAGCAGCCAAATTATCTGTAAGTGTGTGTCTCTTCTGTGGGTGTGAACGGTGTGAGTGCCCGCGATGGATTGGCGCCCTGGCCTGGGTTGTTCCCTGCTTTGTGCCCACAGTTTCCGGGAAAGGCTGTGGACCCCCCGCAACCCTGCATTGGACAAACAGGTATGGAAAATTAATGAATAAATGAGTGTTTCAAAGTTTATGACTGGAGGTTTAACCCATATTGCTTAGGCACCTTCACTGGGCACCATTAGTTTAAACTCGCAGAGACTGACATAGTAAATGCACCACTCTGTACAGTATTATCAGTATCTTGTCGTGTTATGCATTTGTCTTATTTGCAGGTGAATAATGTTATTCTAAAAACACTGAAGGTTTTGGATACATTTCTGTGAAAGACAATTTTCCACTGTTATTGTATATTGTTTAAATACAGTTCTGTGAAATTAATGAAAAAGACGAGAATTTTTTCAGGTTTTTAACGTTTCACACGCATTCAATCGATAAACAGATAAAATGGCTTCCCTCATGCATCTTCATCTTTGACACATAGACAGACAGATAGATAGATAGATAGATAGATAGATAGATAGATAGATAGATAGATAGATAGATAGATAGATAGATAGATAGATGCATTATTAATCTCAAAGGAAACAGCATAAACTACTTCAGAGAATGTAAGGGATAAAGCATGAGGTGTCATGACTATTTGGTGTAAACAAGTTGGAGGTAATTATTTTCATATAACCCATACCTCTAAATGGTTTATTCCACTTATACTATAGCTAACAAACAGAAAATAGTAATAAACTAGTCACGGTCAATTTTTCAGAACAAAATTGTTTCAAGTAGCATTTCATTATGTTCCACTGTGTTCTTAAAAATATAGTCCCTATAAGGAGAGAAGGCTTGGGCAGGCAAGTCTGAAAAGTTACCATAGAAACTGTCAGCAGAAAGACACAAGCGTTTGGAAACCAAGGAATATTATGCTGATAAGAATGATTGCTTGTTTATGAAGAAAAAGTCATATAGGGTTTTTTTTTATTAATATCTTTAATAAAACATTAAAACACCTTAATACAGATTGTTATTAGGCTGTCAGAACTACCTGTACGTGCACAGTTACACAAAAATAATCAACACCCACCTGACATCTCTGGACCAATAAGAAAATAGTATTTACCAAAGCCGTGGTATAAAATATAGAATTGCCTCAGGCTGAAGCAGCGCAGGGAAAGCATGTTTCTTTTGAAATGTTTTATGCTTCCAAAGAAACATGTTTTGGGGACACTGGCCTTCGCACAAAAAGGCTGGTTTTTGGTCTGGACATGTTTGTGCTGCGCTGTACAGGCCACAGAAGCCATCCGTTTGGCTGTGTGTGCTTGAAGCCTCTCACAGATCCCTCGCCGCCAACCCACAAAGCGTCTGCCCACATCCACTCCGCACTTCTCTAGAGCTCCCCCTACAGGTCACATCGACACAGACGCTGTCCCATCAAGGAGGGAGGGAAACACATGGCAAGACTTCAGCTTTATTTTATAATAGTATTTGTTTTACCCAATGTCTAGAAAATGGATCCAGAGTTTCACATTAGTACTGCCTTCACTCTGTATCCACTCTGTCTGCACCTCCTGTAATCCCCATGGCAGATCCCGATCCAGATGTGGGCATCCCGATCCAGATGTAGCCCGCCTATTTAAACTGCCATCCCTCGTTTCTTCCCCATGATTTCAAAACCTGGAAGACATGAGATGCTGGTATGGACTTCCATTTGCACGAATGTGACACCACCCCCACAGTGTTCCACTTACCCGTGTCTCCACCTTCACGGAGTCAGGACCCCGCCCCCCACCGGGTGGCTTTCCCAGTGTTTCCCCCAGTCCCGACGCATTCCAGCTGCAATTACTCTACACCAGCGCTGTGGATGGATAGACTTTCACCCACGTCCCAGGTGCTGTGTGCCACCATGAATGTGAACTCTGTCTACTGCTCTCTCGCACGATGCCCGTGGATAATTCAGTAACCTGACTGCCGTCTCACTCCCTGTGCTTTAAAAAAAAAAAAAAGATTGCTTAGCATAGCGTTACAATCCTTAAAAGGGAACCCCACCCTAGTCCACGCGAACCTCGTGTTTTTGAAATCTAAGGCACACCAGAAAAGGAATCAGTGACTCATAAGTGGAAATCCGAAAGTCATAACATGTCTTGGTTTTTGGTGGTCCGCTCGTATGCTGAGTACACTTATTGAGCGTTTGTGCTAAACCCCATTCATCTTAACATCATTTCGTCTGACTTGGACTTGCAAAGGGAAAACATGTCTGGGAAAATTCATATCCCAAACTCTCAAGATCGCGCCTTACAGGGGGAACGCCAAGTCAATCTCCGGCCACTTATTTCATTTTTCACAACGATCTGCTTCGTAACAGAACTTCCTGGAGAAATTGATCAAAATAAATGACTGCAAGACTGGAATAAACAAATTTATTCCTAAATAACACTGAGAAACACATACATAAGTAGACAGGTCAATGATTTACAACCATTGTATAGTTCCAGGAGTACGGAGTAATCCGATGCACAAATTTTGGTTTATAGTATTTAATGAATACAAGATGACCAGTAATGTCATCATCTGTCTTTTTTCCAGTGACTCCAACGAATGCCATTCCCCCATGTTTTCCGCAAAATACAAATAAGTCCAAGACACAGCTGTTGTAACAGCCAATGGCCGCCATGTCTACGTCTCAAATGTCAGATCAGATAAATCAGTCGGGAATGTGTATGGACACACTGGAGCCAGTAGATCAGATACACAGAGCTGCTAAATTAACTGTGTCACCTTAAACAATGCTTCAAGTAACACTGCTATGTCTGCTGCTAATCTGTCTAGTAGCCAGTGGGGCAGCGAATCTTGGGTTAAATTATACACATGAGTAAGAAACGTTTGCTTGCAATTTTAAGCAGGCTGAGAGCTTACTCTTCAACATATTAGGGGTGCAGGTACAGTATATGAATAAAACGCAAGAGTTGAATAAACATTTCTGCGAGACTTTATATACTGTTTATATACCCTAAGTGGCCAGTACACCTGCTTGTTAACACAAACAGACTCCTCTAAACAGTGAATCATGTGGCAGCAACTGAATAAGATACAGCACACAGACAGGGTCAAGAGGGTCACTTACTGCGCTGATAAGCATTAGAATGACTAAGACGTGCGATCGCAGTGATTATAAACGTGTTACGATTGTTGGTGCCAGATGTGGTCGTTCCAGCATCTCAGAAACAGTCACCCCCCCCCCCTGCGGTTTTCATAAACTACAGTGCCTAGAGTTTACAGAGAATGGTGTGATAAACAAAAAGAAGAAAGAAAAAACATACATGCAGCGGTAGTTCCGTTTCCGAAAACACCTTGTTAATGAGTGAGGTCAGTGGTGAACGGCCAGACTCGTTAAAGCTAACAGGAAGGCCACAAGTGTAAAAATAACAGCTCAGTACAGCACTGGAGTACAGAGAGACTCATCTACCCTTGAAGCAGTTCAGGAGGGAAAAGTGGGTCCTTCCCAGTATTAACTAGGTGTATTGGGTAAAAAAATAATGCATATAACCCTAAATATACAGTTATCATGTGAAGCAACTTCAAAAGTACCAAAGAGTCGTGAAAGGGCTGACTGAGTAAGCAAGTATTGCCGTGACGTGCATCAAAGACCACTGAAATCAAAATTCATTTGTTAATTCATTTATTTGCTGACGATATCGTTGGTATCATCACTCTTTCACGTGCTTCACATATATAAAAACAATATCATAATATTACTTTCCTTAGCGGTGATCAATTGCAGTCAACAAAAAATAAATCCTCCCTACGCACCCCCTTCATCCTGCCATGGTGATGGGCACGTGACTATATACCCCATAATCACATGACACAGCTACCATAAAATATGAAGTAGCTGAGCAAGACAAATCCAAAAAAAAAAAAAAAACCCAACTTGTTTCCTACATTATGTGCTTTCATACTGTATGCCTATAAATATATTTTTCATATATGATGGCAAATATGTTAGCAACCCCTAAAAAGAACCTTTTCTAGTCAATTAAAATATTTTTCTGTAGATAGTATGGAAAATTATGGTTGTTATGTACGACTTGTGTCTAAACATTTCGTAATCTCAAAATCTTGAGGGTTTTCTGGTCATGAAAGACAATGGCTGTTTATCCAGAAGGATTAGTGCTTAAACACATGCTTTCTGATAAGACCCTAATAGCTGTACAAACACAGATATGGGCAGGTGTGAAAAAAAGCCCACTGGGTTCCACCAAAACCATTACAGGCTGATGTTTGACAAGAAAGGAATAATCACACCATTATCGACTGGAAAAACCAACCTGCCGGCTTGTTTTATTTCACCGCTCCTGGAGCGTTCACCACCTGTGCTAACGTCATTGGCTGCCCCCAACGCCGTGATAAGCGGATTGCAGATGGGACTGATAATCAGTTCCTGGGTCTACCGCACTGACAGGTGTCTGCACTGCTAATGTCACGATGCGGATTCAGCACAAGCTCCTGGATCACAGAGTACAGTTAGTGTGATCTTTAGTGCACTCAGAGTCACGTAATCTTTGCAGGAGGGTGTGTGGTTGAGTCTTGCCTCTCCAACTTAAAAGTATAATTCTTCATAATGTAATGGCCTGAGCTTTTGGTTTGGGAGGCTGCGTTTTCCTAATGAGGATGGAATGAAGGAGAGTAAATGAGAAGCAGGTGGACTTCGGTGGTGTTGACCGCACAGAACAAAGTCGTCAGACGCCTGGTTCTTCATCCCTGTGGTTGTGACCACACCGCACCCCCTCCGCTCCACTGCTGTCGAGTCATGATTTGTGAAGAACTGCCCCCAATGCCAGTCAGATTATTCTCTAAGCATTCTGTAGACCTACTTACTTTATCAGTGCTGAATTTTGAGGATATGTGACTTATGAACGGAACAAAGCCACACTCTTTCCTATAAGGACTTTAACTTGCAAACTTATATAACTTTTTATGGTTATAAATGTGGCAGGTGGGGAAAAGTAAGTTGCTGAGGACATTCGTTTTAACCTCACCTGTGCCTTTCTAATAATCATTATATGAGATCGAGTTCCATTTTCTCTAGTTCAGGGAGACCACTAGACTGTGATGTTGAAAGCAGTTACTCTTATTTTGTTATTTATGTGTATGTGTGTGTGTGTGTGTGTGTGAATATTTATGCATGGTGGCTCCCATATTGTGCAAGTTTGCTCTGCAGTGCAGAAACATGCATTAAAGGGGATTCCATCCCCTTTAATGCACTGCAGAGGTATCTAGGTCCTCTCCCAAGTAGCATACTGTAGGACACAAAGTAGGGGTACACCCATTATTTTCAATAGCGATACCTTACTGTTCTCCATATGCAGGTGACAGCAAGCTTTGGGGGATCACAGTTCAGGCAGTGAGCAGTGGCCCTGGAGCTGGGGGTTAAGGGCCTCGCTCAAGGGCCCAATGGTGGCGTTAGTCTGTCATCCCTGGGATTCAAACTGGCAACCATCCAATCATGACTGCACAGTCCAATCACGCAGTGCCACACACTGCCCTCATAGTTAAATTGATGTCTTTACATTGCAGTTAGTGGATGTTGGACGCATGGATGGATGTAGGTAGGTCTGTATTACATAATGCTTAATTTTATGTTAAGTCAAAAGTGGGATAATTATCTACACTTATCCTGATACGCACATTTACATAAGGCCTCAAATTCCCAATTCAAGCTGCCTGATATAATAAACTGTACTCAGATGTTCATTGCAAACTCAAATCCAAGAGTTTTTGCATTTGAAAAGACTTGCAAAAGGATCCAATTTCCTGGCCTGGCGTACATTCACCGCTTACCCTGGGATTAATCAAAATGGGTACAAAGGCTTTGTGAGGAAAGGTAGGGCGAATTACTGAAAACTGAGTCTGCCTGTCATTTATAGCCCTACCTGGGAAAGCCGTAATATGCTGATTGTGCTAAAGCTGAACCAAACGAGAATCTTTTCCAAGAGCCATTCATCGCTATTAATTACAAACACTGTCGAAGATGCGTAATAATGTTAATTTGACGCCAAGTGATACATGAGAAACTGTAGGATTCTGCATAGCTATAATCAACGGAACATGAATGAAAAATGGAGTCTTGATGAAAAAGAATGACCTTTCGTACAGCTTCATATTCTGTTATTTTTACAGTGTACTCTGACTGAAACATAAAAAAGAGATGCAGCATCATACCATGGGGATGATCTGATTCCTTACTAAAACCTGTTAGGGATATTGTATGCAAGGCCTGCTCTCTGTTGCTCAGTAACAAGCACCATCCCACCTTCTGATTCCTCCACAAATATATAATCTAAGGAATATTTTTGATACAGGAAAAGCAACTGTACTTTCAGCTAGGTCGTTGAAGGACAAGGAGAAACCTGTGCATTATCTTTACAATAATCCTTCCTTCACAGTCTCCTATAGGCTCAGCATGAACTTTGTGATCTCTTACACCCACCTATTGCAAATCTCAGCCCAAGGTTAAGAGTGCAATATGAAGCTTTGTGAACTTGCTGTCTGGATCCCCAGTCAATAGGCCACTCTACAGAATTCCTCCTCGGCCACTTAACGTCTCTTTGATTGCAGGAATGATTTTGTTGCTATCCTTTTAGTTGTGGATGGCTTAAAATGCTGAACATTCTGTATCCTGCTTATCGTTTTGATGATAATTCTATGGTCAATTATATCAAAAGCAAGTGGCACACACATTTCCATTGTTCTGCTGGACAATTTGTCAGACCGCTCTGAGAAAACAAATGGGTGTGATAAAGTATTCTGCTGTAGAGTATGACTTGATTTTGTAAATGACTTCATGTTTGCCCTCTCTGTGTCTAACCAAGGTGCCTTATGAGAATGTATGTAGAACTGATTAATAAGAATCGGGCCTAACGTGAAATACTGGCTTTAAGTTTAGGGAAGCTACATTAGCACAATGCATAACCGTAATTCTTTGAAGTATATTTTTCGTACACTACTCCAAGTCAATCTAGGCCTACTTGATTGTCAAATGAGCATTTATAAGTAAGAATGTGTTTGATTAACCTTGCCTATCCTTCCATGTTTCTGGTGTTTTTTTGGAATCCATTCAGCCCATATTTCACCTCTACAAGCCCGACAATGAGCAGGATGTTTATTGGACACGACGCAGGGCTTGGCCCCCAAATTCGTTTATTAGTGCAGGATGTAACAACAGCTTTGGCGCCGACCTTTTGTTTGTTCCGTTTGCCGGGGCCCCTGTTCCCACGGTGTGCCACAGGGGACCATGGGCAGTGTCCAGAGCAAAATGAATTCCATGGCACTGAGCCTACATCTCAGAGCAACTTGTAAAACCCATGGGCATTCATTTCAGCAAAGTGTAACGGTGCTGACATTGTCAGCAGCTAGGCCGCACCGAGCCACAAAAGTCTCTTATAGGATCCTGGCCAGTCACCTTGGAGTTTGGATGGTACACACTGGATACAAAGTTTCTGTAGGCCTTGGTTTTGTACAATGCATCATGGTTCCAGAAAGGTCAGGCAATAATACAAAGGTTTCTTTCCAGGTTTTCTACGGACCACCACACCAAAAGTGAAGCTATGGCTGTACACCTTTGACTGCATAGACACTTAGCTGAACTAGCGGTTCCTCAACACTGTATGTGTGTGTGTGTGTATATATATATATATATATATATATATATATATGTGTATATATATATATATATATGTATATATATAAAACTTTAGTCAACCTGCTGGACTGACATTGTCAATTCGGGATAAGTCTGCATACACAATCACACGTATATAAATCTATGTAACAGGTTTATTACCTTGTACATTGTCTGTAGGGTTTGCAAACTACACCAACGCTTTTGATGTAACTAATTTTAAGTTTATAATGGAATAATGTGGACTTGCTGTAAGATTTCTTGAGTGAGCGTGAGAGTCTGAATGCATGAGTTGGCAACCCTGTCTATAAGTCTGTTTTTCTGTATTAGCTCCTGTTTTGGGGACATTATCTTTGGTTTGACATGATTAACAGCTGCACTGTCAGGTAACAAATCTCGTTTTGTCCACAGGATTAATATTACACGACCCACATAAAGTTTCTGGAAACTTTTGTAATGTTATATAGAACCTTCATAGCTTCCTATGAATTTTAAAACAGGTATATGCTATTTTATGTATCAATGGCCATTTTTCTGTTTTTTTGTTTGTTTCTTATCTGTAGTTAACAATGGTGAACATGAGTAGTGATTTTTCAAGAGCATTTGGTTTAATACTAATCTATAGCTAGTTAAGTCCAGGCATGGGATAGAGGAACATGATCTTTCTTGTTGAATACTATGTATCTGTGTTATGATCTGTACCATCAATATAGATCAGATTAATCTTTTTTGTTCATTTCTCAAGTGACTAATCACTACTGCTATTGTATAATACAGTATATTAAACATTAACAACCATCTTGTCCTTCAACATGCTTGCAAGACCTATTTCTTATGTTTATGCTAAAGAAAACAAAACTTGTAAAAGCCGCTTTAGTTATTGCAGTTAGCTTTTAGTTATACAGTTAACAAAAGCTAATGTAATGGACCTATAACAAAAAAAGTTGTTTTTACTATTTTATCCCTGGACGAGGTGTTCAGCCAAAACAGGCCAGCTGCTTATGCACAAAATAAGTCCTTTTCGCAAAAGTTTCAGATAAAAACTAAATACTGGAATCCGCATGAGGGGCCTGGAAGATTCAGGCCCATATATATTAATTATGATTCTCAGGTTGTGAACCAACAGGGATCCCTTTGAGGATGTTCTAGGAAGCCTCCTGAAGTCTTGAAAAATGACCCAATACGCCACCACTCCCGCTGAGGCCCAATCAATAGTGATGCCTGTCAGCTAATGGCACCGTGTCCAGTTCCCGGAAAAACAAGCTCGTTAGATTCTTATGAAACTTATTGATAACTCACAATGGCCAAGAAACGCCATCCCAGACCTCAAGTTCATCAAACTGCTGTTCCGATTTGATCCCAGTGCCTGAATCGGGCTAAAGAAACCCCGTATAAGGCCTTCATTCTTTTATTAGAAATGCATTTTGTATGAGCCAGGCAGAAGCACTTCTATAATAAATGAACGCTAGCCTGGTGACGCACTTAGGCCTGTGTCCCGCTGCGCATGGAGAGCGTTTCCCTACATGTACAGTATGCTTCCCAGCCAGGCGTTGAAAACCAGTGTGCAGACAGTTACTTCCATCAACAGTGTAGCTAATTGTATTAATTGAGTTCTTAAAGTATTAAGAACATTGGTGATCTAGATGAAGTTCTCTACACCAAACCGGGTTTTATTCACTGGCTCTCCTTTGTCCTCAGGATTGATCCTCTCTCACATGTCATAAAAGGTACTTTGTCTGCTGAAATAGCCATGAAGAAGTTTCTTTTTTAACGCCTGCCTGTTTTTCTGTATGAAAAAGCAGCTGACAGCACCCCGGTGATTAGGATCTATCTGCGTGGGATTTGTCTGGCTGTGATGACCCGATTCGCTAGAGATCACACAAGCTGCTGCTGGTCCATAGAGCTCTAAATGAAGCGCATTCACTCCTGTCCTGCCGCTCATGTAGAGTTTGACTGGCTGTGAGTTAGTCCAGCTTTACTAAGATAACAACCGGCAGTTCTGACTAATCGGAACTGGGAATTTTTGTTTTTTTTCTCTGCACTGATTCAAACCAGTCCTTCCGTTGAGAGTAGAGTACCTTTCGAACCCAGTTCTATGCTCCTGAGTCCTTGCACATACAGTCTGTCGACATCACGTCCGTCCCCCGCTTCGCCCTGACTTTCTGAGAGTGTCTGGTCTCTTCCTGTCATTGGTGTGCCTCTCCACCCTTCTAGATGATTCCGGCCGGAAAGCTGCTGAGAGCTTTCCTGCCCGGTTGTCCGTTTAGCGTGACGGAGGGAGTTTTCCACGGGCCCTGCAGTACCTCAGGGATGGATGCAGATGTAGTGCAATTGCAGCCTGCGGACAGGAAATGAAGAGGTGTGGCAGTCAGGCAGTGAGGTGGGAGCCACATTATTTGCTTCCAAAGGTTCAACTAGTGTGAGCCAATCACAAAGCCAGACTACCAAAAGCCATAGCCTATTACCAACTGTCCACCTTTGCATAATAAAAAAAACACTTCCACTGATACTTGATTGGTTTATGATGGAACAAGAACCATAATATTATCTGTGTGGACTTAAGAACTAGAATATAACACAGGAAATAGATTTGAAACCGACATAATTGGCCAGATGACATTTGCTTTTAACCAAGTGACATTTGACTGTTGAAGTTTTATATTTAATACCTAGGCAAATTTGGTGTTCCTGAGAGTATTTATAAGGGGTTTAAAGGCTTTTTTGTTAGAAATGAGTCATTCCAAATCTTGGTAGACAGCTGTTCAAAATACAACTTAATTCAAACAATTCAAATGATGCAAGCAGACTGAGAGGAGTTTGCAAACTGTTATACTAGACACTTAAGAAAGTAACAGCTGTGACCTAAGTAATGAGGGTTAAACTGGTTTCCAAGTCACTAATACAACATGGTAATGGCTTACTGTAACCTTAACCATCAGACCAGATAATTATCTTGCGCATAATTGAAGGACTTGCTTTTAAGGCATATAATGCCTGCTTTATTAGGAGGAGGGTTTTGAGCTTAAAATCCAGCTGAATAAGGACTCTTACAGATGTGCCTTTAGTGGGAATGGGGTCAACATTGCTAAGATCATATGACCTAGCAAAGTTCCAAATAAAACCAGTCAGACAACAACCTTCCCACAGGGCAGAATAATGGGTGTTTCTCAAGACCAAGAAAGCAAAGATCGTACTTGTGGTCTTGGCAACAGTGCTCTAACTAACTTGCCTTCAAAGAATGAACTTGGGCCCAGTGAATCATGGGATTGGTCTTGTACAACCAATGTTTCCTTGATATTTGGGGCGGGACAAGAACAATATCTGGGGATTTTTACTATCCTCTGTACTTCTGTTCTTTGGTACTGGAACAGGTTTTTGGCCGTGGAAGATCACGCAAAAACAGTTACACGCGGACACTATCGAGTACGCATATTGAGAAACACCCAATGATTTTAGTGTTTAATGTTACAAAAATTCACAGACTTCATATGACGGTCTTTCTCTTCGTATGTTCTAGCGCCATCTCATCAGAGTTTGGAGGTCATTTTGTGACTTAATGTACAGCGTATCTGGCCATAAATCAACAAAACGCTCAAAGTATGGTCCATGACCATTTCCTCAGGGCTTCCTCCTTTGTCACGCTGCTGAGACTCTCCAGATCCTGATCTAGATTACTGGTAGAGGGGCCACTATCTTTCGACACCATCTCTTATTGTCTGGAGACCTGCTATTATCCCCTAGCACCCTGTCATTGATTAGAGATACTCCTAAGAAGCAAACGCACTTACCGCCTGCCTCTTCTCCACCACTGGTTGTGCTGTAATGCAAGAATTGGTCAGATTTTGCGAAGCAGAGGGGCCCACAGGTGGCTGCCTACCCTCACCTGCTTATCTAGGGGGAGATTGGATTGCAACCTTTGACTTCTCACACTGAATATTCTCTCCCAGCCACTTCTTTACCAAACCACCAAATGCTCAGATATCATTGCCACCACTTAGAGGGCCTGCACTACCCTCCATGGTTTAGAGGCAAAGTAAACAGGTGTTTGGATTTGGAAATAAAATCCCATCTCAGGGGACATATTTCTGGCTGGGTGGGGGTGGGGGGAGGAATACAGTAGAGAACTGAGGTGTTGAAAAGGTCAAGAGTGGGTCAGAGGGGAGGAATCGTGCATCACACATTCCGAGCCCTAATGTCTAGCTTGCATCACTTTGTTCAGCTGGAAAGCGAAATAAAATATATCAGTTACAATGAGTAAAAAATAATGTCACACAGTAAAACTTTTATTACAACTGCCTAGCTAAGCTAAAGCAGTTTTATAACACAGGGAGTAGAAGAGAAGTTCAATAATAAACCTTCTACAAACAACGCAATAGAGAAATGTGGCATTGCAGCCATACTGGGACAGGTGTAGTTTGTTGGTGTGGTGTTTTATGTGGCTGTGAACTTTCAGCTTTATAACATCATTAATAATGTGTCTGGAAAGACTTTATGAAGGAGCCGCTGGTGAATCGCCTTGGGTGTGGAGCTTTTGAGTCCGTGCTGCTTTGTCACGGACAGGGAGGCCTTCTGACATGGGCACTTCACACGGATCAAGGCGTCGGGGTCCAACTTTGATTATTAAGCCTACGATTGTCAGCCAGCCACTGAAAAATTACATTTAGGTGCCAAACATTTTGTTTTTATGTAGCCCTATATTTCACTAAAGCATGACATTCCTGCCCTCTGCATTCTGTATTATATTAATTGAGATTAAATCTTATGTCTTTATCATCTCCTTGACACACTGGAGGAACTGGATAACTTCTTTATTTTCCTCTCAATGATTATAAATTTGAGCAGTCGGGACTAAAGCAACTATTTAGCACTGGAAACGAGCAAGTTTAAATTTAGCTTGATGCGGATTAAAGGGAGCAGGTGTACTTTCACTATTCAATGTTGCTAATCCAGTTGTATATAAAGTGGATTAACATGACTTACTTTTGAAATATGCATACAATCACCAGGAGGAAAGGACTTTATAGTCATGAAACATGCTTCTAGCCTTTTATCAAACCTCGGCATGTGTGCGAAATTTTGTACTGCAAAAGAAAACAAAACAAAAGTCATTTATGTATAGTTTAAAGACATATCCTTCTAACCTGAATATAATAACCAATTTAGTACACTAAAGGAGAAGCCGTAAAACAATACAAGAAATTCAATGAGACATTGGCAATAGCTGCCTTTCCAGTGGAGGGCCGCAGTGAAGTGGGACTCCAGAAAGCGCAGGGCAGAGTATATCTTGGGAAGGATGGTCATCCATCACACGCCCAATTACAGAGGGTAGGTTCACCTAAACCACCACAGAAAAGTCTGATGAATAAACAGAGAACAAGCAAACATACAAGCTCAGGACAGGACAGAGACTTGCAGTTCTGGTGGTATAAAGCCACGGCGATACCCCTGACTCACAGCTGTCAAGTACTTTGTCGGAGCCGGTAACTGTAAAGTCCTCTGTCGCATATCATATTCAAATAAAATTAATTGTCTCAGCGGGAGTATAAATGAGAGTATACAGTACAGCAGGAATCAGTGGGTGGATAAACACTAGGGCCTCACGCTACCTATAGCTACGTATGAGAAAGGATTAAAGGTTCTGCAGAAATCTGGCAAGATGTGATGGAAAAAGTTATAACCTGTTTCAAGTTCTTCACGGGATACTGAGGATATCAAGTGAAAAAAAAGTTAATTATTAAAGACCAAATGTTCTCTCTGTGACACATCTGGTGTGATGGCAAGCCAAATCCCTTCCGATCTCTCTATGCTGCTGACTTTCGACTAGATGCCATCAGGCGTCCGTTCAAAAAGCTTTGTTGTCCTCTACCCAGAGAGCAGGACAAACCTCCCAACGTTTCTTTATGGAAGGGCCTGCTCACTGCATAAAAACCTAATGAATGAGAAAATACATCATAATGGAACGATCTGTCCTCTGCTGAGCTCACTTTAGGAACTCTGAGAAAATCTGTGATTGGAAATTCGCCTTATGATATGAATAATTATATAATGTTTCATTATTATCTAACATCATTGGGTGCTGTAAGCTCTCAATGGTACCAAAGAAATATGATATGAAATACGGATACTTTGTTCTTCGGGATTTCTCAGGGTAACTTTATATGTCATCATTTTGGAGATGCAAGCTTAATGCGTGGTTAAGTGTTGAAAGTTCATTACAAGTTAAAAGTTAATAAAACTAGCATTACTGAGTCCTTGTCCTAGGACTCAATGAAACTGTAAATGTCATGGATATGAGTAAATCAAAAAATAAAATTTTATTTCCCTTCTATTAATATCATATGTGCATTGATTAGGAACTAGTTATGTGACAGTATATGCAAGGTTTACAGTTTTTAATTGTTTCAGAAACAATTTTTCACCATCCCACTAACCCGCCATGTTCAGATTCTGATGCTAATTACACTGCCCGGCCAAAAACAAAGTCGCCATTTGAATCTATATCAGCAAATACTTAAGAGCCAATGACTGGATCATTATTACAGCTCAGCTATGTTATGCAGCAATAAAGTGAAGTCAGCTGAGTACCTGAATCTCCTGAATGGCCAGGTTACACCTCCATCCATCATCAATGGATTTTTTTTCTTCCCTGTTGGCATGGTCATATTCAAGGACAAGAATGCCAAGAATCATTGGGTTCGAAATGTCAAAGAGTGGTTCAGGAACCATGAGGAATCATTTTCACGCATGACTTAGTCACCACAGAGTTGTGACCTTAACCTCATTGAAGGTCTCTGGGATGTGCTGAAGGAGGCTTTACGGAGTGGTTCAACTCACTTGTCAATACAGGATCTCGGTGAGAAATTAATGCAAATATGGATGAAAATAAAGGGTGAGATGTTGCATAAGCCTGTGGAAACAATGCCATGACAAATGTGCGCCATAATCAAACCTACAGTAAAGGCGGTCCAATGAAAAATTGAAATGGCGGCTTTTTTTTTTGGCCGGGCAGTGTAAAATAACCTGTACTTAAGCCTTTCTAAGAGCGTGGAAATATAGCACACATTCTATACATTTGATAGCCCAATTTAAATTAGCAAAAAGCATGGCTTGCTTTTCCTTCAGACTTTTGGTAGCTTTGACATAAACCTCTGCTATCCTGAACCTAGCAGGTGATATACAGTATATCTTCCAGTACAACATCTTCAGGTAACTGAAACTGTAGAACATTTTTTTATTCCATTGTTCTAAATAAAATATTTTTATTAGGGGGTGGGGAGTGGGGAGAGCTGAAAAATTAAGCAAGTCCAGACGTTTGCAGAAGAAAAACAATCCTTTTACTCCTCACTGGCAGCGACATATGAACGCCTAGCAAGGTAGAGGGGGGCTTTTTCTTGGCTGAGGAACTGCGTGTCTGCAATTGGAGATGGGCTAGGTGTGGATCGGTGAGGACTTTCGGGTTCGACTTGGAAAGCTGAGTTTGTTCCTTTGGCTGGTTGGGGAGTACTTATTGGCCACACAGCTTAGCATGGCATTCAGGCGCTCTATATTATAATATTCTCTGCAGCAAATCTATGGAATGAAGAGGCCAGCTGAGTTTCACAGTCAAGTCAAACATTTGAGCTGAGCAGGTCTGTCGCTGAAAGGAACGGTGCGCTTTTTCTGCTGGTCATGTGACTGAATGAAGAGGGACACGGGCAGATCATGAGATGGATTAGCATATTTAGCTGTAGCATTCAGAAGAGGAATTATTTGTGTGCCAGTATGTTATTATACATGTTCATGTTCTCAGTGCTGAGGGAATGGTGTGGGAGTGTGTCATGTGATGGTTGGTTCCCCATCCTAGGCCAGGACCTGCCTTGTGCTAGTAGCCTCCAGGACAGACTCCGGAACCCTGAATAGAATAAGCTGTTTCAGGAAATGGATGGATGGATGGATGGGTGGATGGATGGATGGATACCTTTAAATAACTGTCATAGATGCAGAATGTCATCATGCATATGAATAGATTTTTTAGGCCTATCAGAGTGTGTGTATACTGTGTGTGTGTGTGTCTGTATACTGTATAGATATATATATATATATATATATATATAAAATACCTTGTGTACAGCATAGTATTTTTTTGTTCCACGACTGTTGTTTATGCAGACAGATTTTTCATAGATGAGACTTCATTTAATTTATTTTTAACAAATATTTTTGACTTGGTTCCTGATTTAGTCCTTATGAACAGATGAACACAGATTACCATAGTTATGAATTAATCAAAACTGCCCTGCAAAATGATAAATATCCAAAATAAAATATTGGGCGCCTGACAGAAAATTATTTTTTAAAAGTCCACAGGGTAACATTTCAACAACCGAATGACTACAGTGATCATTTTTGGAATTAGGGTTGGAGGACAAAAAACATCTCCCCTGTTAAAACTATGCTTTCAAAGTAAAAAATAAACATTGCCTATGTAAAAGCAGCCAGGCTTTCACTGAAATCAAAGCCAGGGATCAGTTCTGAGCCCAAAGCGAAACCGCTTCTGCATTTTTGGTTAAGTGGCTTTAAATTTGACCGAGGTATCAATCAAGCGCGCTGAACATTCCACACTTCCTCGCTTCTTTCCTTTTTCCTTTTCCTTCACTCATAATCACAGACTTCTCTTCTGTCTGGCCAAATCCTGAAAGCTTCTCCAGGTTTTGCACTCAATAAAAATCCCACAGCTTATCTCAAAGAAAAATCAAACCTAGCTAACAATCTTACTGATGTCGTCTGCATCTGTAACCTTGCTCTGTTTCTATGAGGCCCTTGTACTCTAGGTTGGGCTTTTCCTTATTTGGAGAGTGTCACACCCACTAGTCATAGACGTATATTTTGATAGGTAATTATAAAATATACAGCCCAGTCCAACATGAAAGGGCCGAGGGAGCTAGATGCAGGTATTTTCGCACGAGAGCCCTTGAGATGTGGATTGGCCATTTCCTTGGAGGAAAGACATTTTTTTGCATTCAAAGGGTGAATTAAAGTGTCATTTGTTATGTCCGGCAATGAGTTGATGATTTGAAAGGTGGTCGGGTAGTTTCCGAAAGGAACCACACCTCACTTGAAAAATGTAATAAGCACATTCATTTGCAGTAACCATTTAAATGCTCCTTCTCGTGTAAAATATAGAAATTTAAATTACTTCTGGTCTGACATCGAAATCTAAAATCTCGAGTAACACGATTTGCAGAGCAAAGGGGGTTTACTGAACTTAAAGAACAGAGACTGGAAATAAACAGGATCACAAGGGATCAAAAACGGGAGTAATGGTACAAGGGGAAGGGCACAGGCAACATGGGGGTTTGATGTCAATGACTGGACTGGGGAATACAGGACTGGGAAGCACTTATATACAGGACTAATGAGGGAACTAATGAAAGGCAGCTGAGAGTGATTTCCAGATAAGGGTTTGGAATGAGCGAAAAGAGGATAGGGACAGGTGTGGCTTGTTAGGGTCATGGCAGGGAGGGTTTGGACAGGGAAATGGCAGTAACCCCGCCTCCTCCGCCCCCCTGAGGCATGCACTCCAGGTGCAGGGATATGGACAAGGCCCTCAAGGATGGAGACACGAGACGGGACATTAACAGGGTTGGGACATGACACACGTCAGGGCCAGGACAATGGTATCAAACGCAACGGCAGACACACAAGACCAGAGGACACAAAATGGACAAGATCAGGGACATGGGACAACACACATGGCATAACTAGGGGCACAGAACAGACAAAGGCAAAGCCAGGGACAGTAGAATGGATACACAGCATGACATGCTCCAGAACAGGGCAGACAGGTGGAGGGACAGCAGAAACAGGGATGGCCGCAGAGGACACAGGCTAGAGCAAAATAGGAGCAGGATTGGGTATCAGGACAGGGGCCCAGGTATGATTGGAGGGAATGCAGAACGTCTGGGGAGTTTCCTGGATTCTGGAGAGTTGGGTGGCAAACATGGGACATGGGTACTCCTTGGCCCACTCCATAGCAAGACGGGACCTGTCCGGACCACAGGGCCTAAGGGTCTCGGAGGGCTGGAAGGGCACCAAGGAGGCAGCCAGGCCAGAGGGTGCTGAAGGAACTAGAGGGCTGGAGGACACTGAGGGACCTGCAAGGCAGGAACAGGGGGCTCCGAGGGAGCTGCAGGGCAGGAACAGGGGGCTCCGAGGGAGCTGCAGGGCAGGAACAGGGGGCTTCGAGGGAGCTGCAGGGCAGGAACAGGGGGCTCCGAGGGTCCCGGACTCATGTAAAAGTTTAAATTTGATAGTTTTGAAAAACATATGCATCCAAAATTGAACAATAATGAAAATGAGTAGAAAGCCTAATACATGATGAATCTGGAACCTGGATCAGTGGACTGTGTAGACTGAGTTGGACAAGATTGAAGCCTCCTTACTTGTCTATTGTACATCTGTACACGGGAATTCTGACTCAGACTATCCAATCAGGAACATGTAACACATAACAGGGTAAGATGCCACAAAATGACAAAGGCACTCACAAAACATCAAAGTAGACATATGACTAGGAACTGCAGAGGTGCATATTTATGCAATAAATGTCAAATAAATAGAAGAAATGGCTGAAACCGAGGAAGGTCTGGCATGTATCAGGAAACGTGGTGGGAGTCGGGTGGATCTATGAGGCATCATACCCATCAGCCTCATCACCGATGTCTAGGTAGGTGGTGCATAGCCAGGCCAGCATCCATCATCAATCACTGACGCATTTCACATTTCAGGTTCCCTGCTGGTCAACTTTCGGGAATGGGACAGGCTCCGGTCCATTGTTCTCTAATTCGAGGCAGACTTACTATTGGAGTAACACAAAGTAAGTTATTAAATACCCAATAATCGCTGTAATCATGGCCATGTTATTGTTATTGAGGCTTTCACAATGCATGAATAACATTACAGCTCAGCCTAAATGTGGATATCTGCTCATTCCAATTGTGACAATGTGGATGGTTGGATTCAATGGCTGGCATCTGCTATTCAGGTTATGTCATTGGACAAAATGGTGCACTGACATGCTCAGATACTGGTTCAGAGGGATATGCAAAACTTTAAATAAAAAAAAATATATACAAAAATACAGCTGTGTCCCTGAGCCCTTAAGCAGTCAATTGCACTAATAGATTTTTTAATCAGACCAATTTGGCATCTTGTCCTTTCATGATTTGAAGACAGCTGCAGCACATGAAGGCTCCCTGTGCAAGAGCTGATGTGTCTGTGAACTGACAGTGTGATGTCACCATTGGGCCCTGAGAAAGACCCTAACCCCCACTGCCCCAGGGACTGGTTGACCCTGCTTTCTCGAATAATTTATCATGTCGCTTTGGATAAAAGCATCTGTTAAATAAAATGTAGAACTAAAACCATCTGTGTATTTGTATCTCTAAATAGTAATAATATTTAAGGGGTCTTGGTCATGGTGGCGTTTTCTGAGCTGGGAAGCGGCCGTATGGAGAGCCCATCATGGTGCAGAGATGGAGCAAACAGCTGCTGGCTTTTGGCACCCACTGGTGCCCTGACAGATGTGCGTGAGGCACACGCACCCTGGCCCTCCTCTGTTCCCACTCCGCACTTACGCCTTCCATGCCCTCCTACTGCCTGCCACCTGCCACCCCCCACCCCCCACCCCCCATCATGTCTCTGTTGTTAACAGGGCGACCACATCCTTCCGCTCAGGAATCCCTTCTCGGGTCATTTGGCCCAGGGATACCCACGGGTCTCTCATTAGTGCTACCTAACACCCCTTTCGTCCACAGGAGGTGGTGTGCCCCCCACTGGTGAAATTAGGGAGGCTGCAGAAAGACAAGAAAGGGGGACAAACATGGAAACACCTGTCCTTATCCTCCCAACAAGACTCCTCTCTCTTTGGGCTTATAAACAAGGAGGATATGGTGCTCTGGGAAATCCAAGACCCCCAAGCGAAAGAAGAGGTATAAACGCTATGAATGTTTGTAACTGAAGAGTTCTTTCCTGAGCCGGAACACCTGGCCGATGATGTTAGGTTGTAAAATTTTATTACAGGCAATTATTTTATTTTGCTCTCCATAGGTCGTGGGAGGGGGGTGGGGGAGAGAATAAGCTAACGATATGGATAATGCTTTATTAAATTCTTGTCTCTCTGCCAGGCATTGAATGTAGGAAAGGCTGGACACAATTAATGCATCTCAGTGTCACCTGTGTGCCCTTTTCTTATCAGTGTAATCTGAGCTTTGCTTATTTGTCTGTTAAAACTTTAGTAGCCAGCTGTAAATAAAGTGAGCGACACAGAAATTTCAATGGACTATTACAACAATAAATACACATAGATAAATAAAAGATGGAGCTCACCAAACATCATCGAATCACCTGTTACAACAATGTAAACATACAGATAAATCAATCGATATATAAATAAAAAATGCAGCTCACCAAACATGTGGACTAAGCTACGGTAAACAGGAAAATGGTAAACGGCAGACGTCTACGTTACTATTCTCCTAGGCATGTTAGCCACAATTAGATTAAACGGTGATGTTCCTCTGCCTTTCTCTCTCTCTTCCTCTCTGCACTTTCCAAAATATGTAATTTGCTCTCCTTTAACAGACCGTGCTTTATTCTTTCCAGTTAATGCATACATGCTGCAGTGTAGCCAGGACTGTAAAAACGTCAATACACTGCAGAGCATTGTCCCACATCCGTATATGAGCCGGCAGTAAATGGAACTCAGATGGGGCACGGATTGCATATGCCCCCCCCCCCCCCCTCCAATCCTTTCCCAGCCGGAGAAGCCGACACTTGAGGAGAAACCTGACCCAGTGCCCGTCAGGTACGCGCTTTGTGATTCAGCCATCCGCCACCCTCAGGCACGGCCTTCTCCCCCCTCCCTGTTTGTCTTGGAGGGTTGGGAATGGGGCCCGGGAATGCCGCGGATCCACGGCCGCCCGGCTGGCCCGTAAAGGCGGGGCTCGTCACGGGCCGCTTGTCACGTGTCCCGGCCGTCCACCTTGACAGGCGCAGAGCGATGCCGCTTTATAACCGGCCTTAAAATGCACCGTTTGCCACACTTGGCGAGCCGAGGAAAGTGAGCAGACCCCGCTCTATTAAAAAATGGAGGGAAACAGCCTGTGTACCCATTAAACATGCAATATTCATTATAGCATAATGGGCGGGATCTTGTGATGTTTTTTTTTATTTTTATTTTTTTTACAAAGAAGTAGGGATCGGTGGGTGGGAACTGGGGGTGCACCTGTTTCAAATCTCTGATTAGAGGAGCAAACTGGCTGGAAAAAGAGGAACGCCATGTTCCTGCCCATCCCTGTCCACTCCCGCGCCTGGTCGGAGTCCAGTTTGGACACGGTGCACTAACACACACGCGCACCTCCACTCCCAGGGCGGTGCAGGGACATCTGCTCCTGCAGTGACTGTGGTAGCAGACCGTAACCGATTCACTTGCCCTAAATTATGGGGAACAAATGACCCCCACCGGTGGATAAACATCACATGGTACAGGACTCCGGTACAGCAGGATGGGAATATGGTCGGCCAAAATCCTCACTGGGTACCTGATTAGTATCCAAGAGGTCCTCTCCAATTGTCTGTCCACTTGCCTCACTCTGGACCACACGGCATCTCCAGCACAGATAACTAAAAATTTATGTTTTATTTCTCTTTTCTCAGTAGCTCGGAACGGACTTGAGGACCGCAGGGGGGCGGATTAGCATCTTATGAATTTCATGGCTTTAACTGGCAACTGCATCGCTGTTTGGTGGCCAGAACTGAACTACTAAAACAAAGACAGCGACTGAAACCAACGCTGACTGTAAACACTGACAACATGGTATAGTTACACAAGGATGACATCAACCCTGCTTCCTTTCAGCCGCCGTCTGACATTGACAATAAGAAGAAAGCGATTGATGATAACAGGCCTGCACTGCTCTCCTGTGCTCCTGTCTGGTACGATTTGCTTCTTCACAAGCCGACGTCTGCATTTTACTATTTTCTTAGTGCATTTTTGTGCAGAGAGGTGCTGGAGGCTTATTACATTCTGTTACTTTCCAGATCTTCCAAACATCCATCCCTTTCTTTCCAGTGGATGGGGTAGGCCTGTACGCTCGTCACACCAGCTGGGCGTGGGAGGGAGCTCGATCGGGGCCAGTCAGACGGGAGCGTGAGGCGCACGGTAATTGTGAACCTGGGGCCTGCTCCGGCAGCCTCTCGTCCTCGGCCGTGGCACCGCGAGAGCGCCGGGGATCCCAGCGAGAGTACTGGGTGACGGAGAATAACATCAGGCCGCCTCTCATCTGGTCGGGGGCCGTCTGTGAGGCCAGGCCAAGAAAACAGAGCGGGTTCTTTGGAAGTTCAGCCATCGCCTTCCGAGCCGAGGTCTCCGGCGCACTTCAAACGACCGATCCCGGAGGGGCCCAGTGACAGGCGGAAACCGAGTCCGCCGGCTCACCGTGTAACTTCCCGCGCCGGCCTAGATCTACGGGGGCTCCAGGGGGAGGGGCTGCTTCCTGCCTGTTGCAGGATGCGGTCGGTCGCCGATTTTTTTCTCCCCCCCCCCCCCCCATGTCTGCGATGTCACATTGAATCTGAAAAGAGCTTAACGGGGTAATATATCACACATTTACATTTTTAGTTACTTAGCAGATGCTTTTATCTGAAATGACGTACATTTTGGGAAAGCGGGGTCAGACGCACCCTGGAGCACTTGGGGGTTAGGGGCCTTTCTCAAGGGCCCGACGGTGAAACCACTCTGTGATCTTCCAATCACAGGCACAACGACCTAACCCACCGAGCCACATACTGTATCACCCCCGTGTAACGTCCCAAGGAGCCGTTGAAGGAGGCATTAGTTTGAAGTCCTATATTCAGGAGGTTTGCCACAAGGTGCCCTAGAAAATGGCTGTTGGAAATGCGTGCTAAGCAGTCACACCTTTTTTTGTAAATGTTTGCTTCATCAGTAGAAGATTTTCAGTCTTATTAACTTCCAAGTGGTGTAATAAATGTACCGTGAAATGTGGTGGGGAATCTATGAAAGGGACTCGATTAGGGAGGGTGACTCTTGGATTTGGCAGAACGACAACGCACGTTTCTGATCAGTAATTATTCGCACATGTTTTTCTTTTTTTCCTGTGCTTCTCATAACAGCTAAAAAAATTTCTGCCGGGTTTGGGTGTCTCAGGAGAGCAATACTGGGAGCAGAGTCTGTGATGGGTGTGATAGGCTATTGTTAAGGGTTAGGACATTTCAGATGGGCCGACAGCAGGAAATGTGTACTGTAGCTCTCCTCTTAAAACATTATTCCCTGCAAAAAAAAAAAAAAAAAGATCACGCATAAACACACACCCGTCCTACTGGGAATGGCTGGGGAGTTTCTGACAACATGAGGTCACCGATTCAGCGTCCGTCATACGGCTCACCCCAGGCAGAGACCTTTCCGCCCAGCCCCACTGCAGAACCTCGTCATCATTCCTGCCCATCGAGCTGCAGCTGGAGCTGTGATTGGAAATTCTCAAAGGGATCACCTACCCTTCCCGTCGCCGGCACTCCCGTCGGGGCCACAGCCTGCAAGCCGTATTCCGGACCCTCCTGACCACCCTGCCGTCTGTCACACTTGGACACTGGGTGGAGCGGCGTCGGCCCCTCGATAACGCAGATCGGGCCCCGAGGAGCCCGCGCACGCGGCCCCGTACTGCACTCGTGCATCTGGATCGCTTCAACTTCCTTTTTTCTTTTACAGAAGTCCTTTCTTCCTAATAATTTGTTCCAATGCACATTCCTTTGGCAGCTGTTTGCCGCAAGAACAGGTCTGTCAGAGGCCAACCAATTGAGAAGCCCGAATCCTGTAGGGTCATTAAATATCTCTTTGCGGCAGATGTGAAAGTGCTAAAGTAGTCTCTTTCAAAACTGTTTTATTTTATCGCTCAAAATGTATTTTATGATTATGACAGACTGGCAGGCTTTTTTTCTCTACTTTTGCATCCTATCAACATCTTCATTTTATTTGTGTGCCTGTTCGACCCCTGCAATTATACTCCAAACCTGTGAATGAAAATGATTCGTTTTTATTTCCAAATCTGTTTTCAAGACGTTAGTATTAAACCAGTGTGACACTGTTCTGTTTCAGGCTCAGACTGTTTTTCAAATCAATACTTTAAAGAAGAACATTTTTAAAGAAGAACATCCCCTTTTGCCTGAAGTTATGTAGACACACCTGAGTGAGAGATCACAGGAGGGCACCTGCTAACCATTTAGGACAGGGGAGGCCAATCTTATCCGCAATCCGTATGCGGGTTTTCGCTGCAACTCCCTAATTAGATTACTAATTAGAAGACTGATTGGCTGAAGAGTCCTCACACCTGGGTTTGAACAGCTGACCTACAGGTTATCCCAAAAACCTGCGTACACACCGGCCCTTTGCGGATAAGATTGGTCACCCCAGATTTAGGGGCTGCATCACTTTGGGTCTGCACAGAGATGTTGTGAACACTGGCATAGGATTACACAACCCAGAGCACCACAGCCACTGACGACCATATCTAAATGTGTATAAAGAAGATTCGAAGTCAACGATAATGTCACCTTGAAAGATAGCATTTCTTATGCTTCACTTTTTGCACGTTGCTCTCTAAAAGTCGAAAAAATTCGACATTTCTGCAAATTTGCCTTGTAAATTTCCAGAGGGCAGGCACTGTGTTTTGCATTCTTAGATTCTGACGTGTTTCCATCGTCATCCTTACATCATCGATAAATCGACTGGTGTACTGAAACACCGAATTCCTGCGAGTATTAGGCAATGCCTTATTACTGACGAGGTTTCAAATAATATATATTATTTTGTAAACCTATCAAAAAAAAAACACTCCCCTGATAAAATTCTGTAATTTTAATCAATAATTTGCTCGAGCAGCCCCACAGATTAAGTTATGGGATGTGTCACTGAGTTATTCTGCAGGGGTTGGGGGGGCGTGATTGTTTTTATGGTGTCAGGAACTGGGGCATGGTCATCGCATAGTTGACTGTGCATTTGGAGCAATTCCTAAGACAAGGCTCCAAAGCATCTACCCTTCTCCGGACGAAAGGAAAAATAGGGTTTCCTTTTTCTAAATATTTGTCCAAAAGACAAAGTTTTCCCAAAAATAGGATGTTTTTGACAGAACTGGTAGGAAAAAGTGGATTTGCTCTACTCTTCTGACTCGTTGTGTGTTTTTATGGCGTATGCAATGTGAAGTGTATTATTTTGAGGCTTCTTGTCTTTAAATTCATCTCAAGTTCAATGGCTGGGCAGTAGGCCACCCCAGAATGCAGACAAAAGTAAAACGCTAAGATAGGAAACCTGCACATGCCGTTTATGTTTACCAACCCACAGCTAAAAAACGCAGGCGAGTAGAAGGGTACACTAAACTAGCAGTGTGACAAGCCCTTGCCACACAACTAGGGAAATATAAAATAAAACCCCGTTCCTAACTTCATAGAAGGCAACCCACCTTCCCCTCTGAAAAAAAAGTCAACTAAACCCTCACCAGATATCTTCATCACCAGTAACCCCAACCACCCCTCCAAAAGAAAAAAAAATAACAACCCAGTCTCCACAGAAAACGCTATTCAGATTGCTTCAGTGCATCAAACTCATCCTTCATTGCAAACCCTTTGAAGGGGTCCATGTGCCTTTTGAACCCTGCAAACGGGGCATTCATCAAACTGCTCACAGGTGCAGCTACCAAACCCGAAATCAGTTTCTGGTCAGAGCGAGGCAGCACTCTCTGCCTACGGGATTGATGTTGTTATCTTTTTGATTTACGAAGTAACCAATATCGAGCTATGATTTCATGGGCACTATATAAAATGTTAGATATATGTTTTAAATTTCAACTTGAAACAAGGCCATCTTAAACAATTAAAGTCAGGCCTGTTTTGCAATGCTGACTATTCTGTTCTTATCTAATATCTTCTCACATGTCTCAAATGGCCTCAAGACACAGCAACTCAGACGAGAACTGTGACATCCAGAATATTATATTTTATTGTGTTGTAACATGACAAACAATGTGTGGATCAGGTGTTTCTTTCCATTACATTGTGGCTCTGTTGAGCAAACCTTCTTTCATTAAAATGCTTCCCCACATGGCCTGTAGCAAGAGACAGAAATCTCCACATGGATATCATATGTTCCCAGTCCTCTTGCCTTGTGAGTTGTCTCAGAACTGGCAACACTTTCACAATTACGGTGAATCATATAAATGAAGAACACCCATAATGCACCTGTTTTTTTTTTGCCTTGCATTTGGGTGACTGAGAACAACACCTTCATAAAAGCATATTTCACTGTGTGACTGTACTGTGAGAAATTAGCTTTAACTGTTGGGAAATGAGTACATTATGAGGTTAAATGTACTGTAGGAAGATACTGGTGCAACACAATGCCAAAAATTGTGTGTTATATAAATAAGCATGTATGTTTAAAGTCAAGGCTGGTGGCTGAAACTGTAGCATAGGGGTTAGATGAAAGAGCCAAGTGAAGATATCGTGTCATTAGCAAGAAGTTCGATTTTTCTTGTATTGATCTAATCTACTAAATAAACACAGCTGCCGTCAAGGAATGTATGCAGCGTCTGTATGGAATTGCTCTTTCCCACCAGGGACTCACGTCTGTGAGAAATCTACAGTAAAGCTGTGCCAGTAGAATTGATTATCAACGCAGGGTATAGGATATCGCCTGGAAGGGTGGGACTCTTGCCAAACAGAGACACATCTGTGACACTGGAGACCTGAAATATTTATGTTTCCGACATTGTATCAATGGGTCACCTTGCTCTATCTGCCGATCTACCTGTTGTTTGGGAAAACATGCAGTGTAGTCACGGCAATTTAATTAACCCCTGATAACACCACAAAAATACTTTTAAAGTAAAAGTTGAGCCATATTTTGCTTAAAATGTACAAGAGTTGGTTCCTTTTCAGTTCAGAATGATCTCCTGTGCAGGGTATACAGGCCTGTACAGTTTGGGATGACCTCCAGCTCAGAAGGATGCTGAAAGCCTGTCCAGGAAAGACAAAACTGAAAGTTCATCTTTCCCTTTTCCAACCGCCTACCCAGAGCAGGGTCTCTGGAACAGAAAGGCTTCAAAAGGTCTAATATAAGTTTCATAAACAGTGTTGGTAAGGCAAGGGGTAGCAGAAACACTGAAATGCAAACCAGGTTGCACAGTTTATACACTCTTTTCTGCCCCCACATCCTGGAGAGGGAGATCGGGGCTTCCACATTCCCCCACAAGCGTACCTTAGAGGAACGCACACGTGGGGGTGCGTTGGGGAGTTGGAGGTCAGGCTCATAGCCAGCGGAGAAGAACACACAACCGGCAAAGCCAAACAAAGCAGGAGGCTGTGGAGATCCAAAAGGCAGCAGGGGCAGAGCGTCGATGCGGACCCCCACCTTCAGTGAGCACCTGGGTGGTGGGGAGAGCCCCATGTAACGTCACCAGGCTCACCTAATATCATTTTAATTTCAGATTGTTTTTCTACTCCTCCTTTACGCACATTGTTTCCTTTTGTTTGAACAGGCCAGAGGGAAAGATGAATAAAGGGTCATTTTTTTCAACATCTGTGAGCAAACTTTTCCAGGATATCGTGTGATATAGCAGGATTTCAGTTTATTTTGTAATTATCGAACGTGCGAATGTCTTCAATGGCGAGGAAAGGCTATATTTTGTGTAAATAAATCAAATTATCAATTAGCTAACCCATGACATTTACAGAACCATTTACACCGACCCCAAATTGCTCCCTTACCCACGCTTGTAAGAACAACATTATGAAAATTGTAAAATTATCTGACATAATCGCTATGGTTACCAAAACCACAAAGAACGTGAAAAGTCATCGTTATTATGCAGGAACAGGAAAATGGCTCTTAGAGAGCGCGTTAGGCTCCACGTAACAGCCCCCGGATCGATGTGAAGATGTTGGCCAGGGTAAACCTCCGATATCTGTCATCCGGGTGTTTTTGTGGATGGATCAGGCGCTGTATCTTCTCCCCGCATTCGGATCTGAGGCTGCAGGGGAAAGCCATCCAAGTGTCAGCCCCTGAGCTGGGATTCTGGTCCCTCCATGCGTTTCCATTCCAGGCAAGTTCAGCACTTGGCCAGCAGCACGGGATCCCGCCTGGCCAGATGAGCTGACGTGCATTCGGGTCACGGCGCCAGTGATTGTCGCCCCTGGGTCTCCGCTGCACAGACCTCTGACTAACAGAGGGCCTTACTCTGATGGGATGGTTGTCCGGCGGAGCTGCGATGCTCGTTTTGCGTGCATGGCTAGCGGCCACCGCTAACGGCAGCTTAGTGTAGCTTACGACCGCTCTGTGTTTCCAGGGGGATATCATCACTCAAGGTAAAATGCTGAAGCAGAAGGACATTAAACCAAATGACGGAGGTAGAGTGGGCTTGTTCATTTGTATTGACTTATCACTCACCGTTCCCCCTTAAATGGCCAACGGTGGCTCATTTCCCTCAGACCGACTGACAGTTACAGCTCCGGCATTGAAATTAAACGCGTTCGAGGCGCAGAGGTCTGGGGAGAGGGAATGTCCGGGTAAATGCTCTAGTGACATTTATGCGTGTGCTACTCACAACTGTGTCTGGGGGCTCACATCCGTGGAATATTTGACTTGTGTTAGTTCATCTCTTCGTCAAACTAGAAACTCTCAGAGTCCCGTAGCAGGCCCGCATTCCCGGAAGTGCAGTGGTTTTCATTTGTGCCTTTTTGTTTCTCTGTACCAGAGGTACCAGCAGAGCCAAGTTATGCAGAATACTGCAGCTACCCTTCATTCATTGGTGTTCATTCATTTTAGTCATAATCCCAGGGATGACCAGTCTTCAGAAGTCAGGCTTCAAAATATATTTTAACCTCGGGTTAAACACTTGAATAATTTTGTCAAATAATCCCTTAAATAACGCAAAGTGATGGTGAAAGCCAGCATACGCCTTGAGCTGTCGAAGCCTACTTCAGTGCAAAAAGACAAAACTGAGGCAAAAAACTGATTTGTGTACAATAAATAGGGGTCCCTGAGGTCTTAAGCCCTTAGGTGAGTCATCTTCTTTTAAGCCTGCAGTATATAAAGCCTACTAATTCAGAGCTTAGGTTCCGTCTTGTAGGCTTACAAAGATTGAAATCTCCCTGCACAATAGAGTAAATGGTGAAACATTATATACATTATTTGTTTCGATGGGGGCCGGAATGCCTGTGTGATTCTCCAAAGAGATTAGGCTCAGGGTTCAATGTCTATCTGATCGTAACTGTAAATGACTCTGGCTCCGTGTCATAGTGCTTTATAATTGCTCATCTTGTTTGGAGGGAGGGAGGGGTGCCTGGTTTGGAAGGGGGCTTCTGTTTAAGGGCTCGCTGCCTGCGGTTTGCGGTGGGGCTGGGGATGATTATCTGTTTGTGTCGACTCAGCATCTTACATTGTTAACTTACGGTTTAGGGTTGCGGGGTTGAGATCAGACCGATGACTCTACCCCCCCCACTGGCCCAAACTCTACTTCACATGACCCTTTATAAACATCAACCTCACAACCTGCCTACATTAACTGCAAAACAAATAATATCTTTTTAGCAATTGTAATTTTTTTCCAGGATATACAGAATAGGCAATTTGTTATGTAAGTTGGCATTTTTGGTGGAATCACCCTGAAATCAGTTAGATGGATGTTTGTTTTTTCTTTTTTTTTTGATGTAGTCTGATCCTTTAAATTCTATGCTCACTAGCTGATGTGCATGGTAATTGTGTGCATGTAAATTCAGAAATCAAAGTTTGGTTAAGTGCCTTCACTAAATTAATATTAATTTGACATAAAGTCATTGTCACATTCTCATTGAAGGGCTGCGCAATTATGATTTAAACAAAATGTGAGTGGTGTGAGTGGATTATTGTCTAGTTTATGATTATGTGTGTGTGTGTGTGTGTTAGCGTTAGCATTTTTCCCATTGAAATGAATGAGCGCACCCCATGTTTACCCTACATGTGCGTGCGTGCGTGTGTGTGTGTTCTTTCCCCAGGGCATCCCAGCATCCTTTGCAAGGTGCCATCAGCCCCTATCATCCCCTTGCTGACAGCGATAAGATGCACGCTCGCTGTGACCCTGCCTTTCACCAGTAGTTATGGAAGATGGATGAATAAAATCACTGAGGAGTTAAAGCACGTTTTCCTAGACCATTGTTTTCACATTCGCTAATAAATTCCATCCATCCATCTTCCATCTGCTTCCTCAGCATAGAGTTATGGTGGGGGCTGGAGCCTATCCCAGGCTACAAAGGGCATAAGGCGGGGGAACATCCTGGACGGCGTCCCCGGCGTCATGTCCTGTGTTTCCTGGGAGAGGCTGAGGTTCACCGCAGCCCCGTAGCGGATAGACACTCATACGCCTCACATAGACTTAACTCTTGATTTCCCAGGTCCTACATCCCATTCACCCCTTGCACATATAAATGCTAACAGCTTGTTATTAAATGCCGTTATTTTCATTTATTTCTTTCATTTATTTCACTTGCTGTCTAGAAATTATTTGCCACTGTGGTCTGCCGGAAGGACACTGACATGATCTATGGAAAACACATATCACAAGATATTAGGTACATTACCTTCAAAACACCCTACAATTTTTTTGAAGATGGCATATATTACTTTTAATAGCCATGAAAATAAATAAGAATCTGAATGTCACATTGTTTCATCTCACCCAATGAGTATTAATAGCTGGTCTCTGTCCACAACACTGACTGCTACAGTAACACAGCTTGTATGCTGGTCCCCGTCACTGATCTGCAGCGCCCACTTATATCTGTGCTTTGACTGTGCATTCGCCCTGCTCCTGCTTTGCTGCAGTCCATAGTGCCATAGTCCCTTCCGGGGCCTTCTTTCTGACTGCTAAAGGCTGCCCCTGCCAGGACTTACGAATGACAATACGCACCTTTGCACCTCCTGTTTCTTCAGCAGGCATCGCAGATAAATCACAGAATGCATTTTTCAGACAGTTTCTGGTTTGTCATGACATTTATGATGTCGCGTATATCGGCATCATCAGCCACTCCACCTGAAACATGTTCAACAAGCTGACAAAGCAGACGACCCTGACCCATTTCTTCATGCTGCCAGCATGTAAGTATAACAAGTGTTATTTTCTTCCATCCATCCATCCATCCATCCATCCATCCTCTAACTGCTTATCCAGGTCAATAATGATTATTATTATTATTATTGCTGTTGTTGTTGTTGTCACTATTATTATTAACAACAACAAAAGTAATAATTATTATTAAAAAAATAATACCTTACAGTGACATATGAAACAATTTCAGAACTAAGGAGAAGTAAAAAAAAAGCATGTCATTTATTCACACACACACACACACACACACACACAGAATGTTTGCATACACAGTATATATAGAAAATGTATTTATTTATTTCCTTCCCACTACATGCTTTCCCTTTCAAGCTGCTCTGCTCTCCTATCCAAATGAGATCAATAGGCTCCTGCTGTGCATTGCGGTGATGACGTCACAGTGGGTGGGCGGGGTGGCAGTGGGGTGGGGGGTGTTCAATGTGGGGAAATGAATCAGCCCCACTCCCTGGGATCCGGGTCAGCGCCGGGCCTCAGCACAACATCAGCGCCTGTGCAGCAGTCACTCAGCACTTTCCCTGGGAAGACAATGCTCTTTTTCTGACCAGAGATCAAAAAAAGCAAAGCATAATCATGGGGGAAAGGACACAAGTTGAAGCCCTTTTTACCGGGTCATTCTGGGAGGGGTGCAGGGTCAGGAGAAGGTATCAGTTCTCGTAGCCTCATAATGTGGTACGCAGGATTCTCAGAAACAGCGAGATTTGACAGACTGATGAATTGCTCTGTAGCTAATGGTCTTAGATTTCCCAGAAATATTCCATGATAGTTTTCCTTTTGTAATGCTACATTTGAAGGCCAGATCCATAAATATGGCACGGGTCAGGCTAATTGATGAATAGATGACGAGGCATATTACATTGTGATATCCATTGATTCAGGCTCACAGTGAACGAGCAGCCAGGGTGGGGCACACCCTGCATGGAATTCCATTCTGTCATAGGAGACATATCTACTCATCAATCACACTAATGGCATCTTAAACATACCCGTTTACCTAAACCATGTGTTTCTGGACTGCAGGAGAAAATGACGGGAGGAAACTTTCACCATCCATCCATCCATCCATCCATCCATCCATCCATTGTCCAATCACTTATCCAGGATACAGTTGCATTGAAACTTGCATTCACATATATATTTATACAAACTTCTGGTTGCTTGAGCATTTATATTATTAGACATTTTCTAGACTTTGAGTGATCCCTCTTCTATTTTTCTGTCTGCGTTTGTTTACAAAAGAGCAGCGTTTGCCAAGCTAGTAGTAGCAGTGTGTTGATGTCAAGGAGATTAAGTAATTAAACATGTGTGCTTTGGATCCCAAAACAATGAACATTTTGCTTATTCCTTTTCTTCAAACTGTGCAGAATACCCCAAGAAATCGAGGCATTCAAAACCATAAATGACACAGATTGAACATTTACAGGATGGTTTACCCCATACTCCAATAGACGGTTATCATTTTCCGAGCGATTTAATCCCACAGCAGGATATAAAGAAAAATAATAGGACTTTAGGTCAGGAGCCCCTTTCCAGACTCAGAAAAGATTTACCTCACGGGGAAACATTGTTCATGCTCAAGAACCATTATTATGGGAATGTGTGTATACTGTTTGTGCCTGAAAGACTGAAAGGTTACTCAAAAACTATTTGTTTAGTTGCAATATTTAGTTTAAACACAAGTCTGTACTACTTAATGTGGATGAGAAGCCAACTGATGTGATCTTTGTTTGCTTTGGACACATTATTCGCAAAATCCATCAAATCAATAAATCACCAAATGACCGGCGAGGCGTTTGTTTAGATTAGTTTCACTTGGACCATCTTTCCTTAGGAAAGAATCCAATTCAAGCGGTAGGGAGAGCTCCCTATCCTGCAGCTGCTTCCATGTCTACATTGGCTGAACTGACAGATCCTCCACAGGAGATTCCTTCAGCGTCCATCGCTCGGCACTGAGTGACATGCCACCAGGACTGCTGTCCAAAGCACATGCACATACCCTGCTGTTTTTTCTATGTTTTGTCAATGGCACGCTTCCAATCAAAATTATGATCAAGAATACAATAACGTAATAGGAAAGTCTGAAAACTATGAAAACCCATCAATACAAGAGCAGGATTCCCGACATAGGAACCTTAGCAGGACCCACTGATTGGTGATTTAAGTCAAATAAAGAGTTTCCAGATACCACGAATCTGCAGAGGTATGTATAACTATCACTCCTTTAGCTAAAACGATGCATCTTCCCAAACACACCCTTGCGTCTGGTTCCAGGCTCCATACTGCACATCCGACAGCTATACGTAAGTTCAGAAAAGGCCATTTCTGCCCTTCCTTACAGTGAGTCACGATGAGCTCTCTGAACCGGAGTGAAAACCAAGAACAAAAGCTTGTGAACACTTTGTAATGTTTCAGCATTTCCATGGAAATACCTCCATTTTGTATTATTTCACTTTCTGACAGGAGAGTTGAACCCTTGATTTCTTACGATTTAGATATCAGGTTAACCAAATGAACGTTGCATGCTCTAAAAATTTGAATGTCATGTTATTATTAATGATTTACTATATTCACATATGAGTGACTTGGGGTGGCACGATGGTGCAGTGGTTAGCACTGTTGCCTCACATCTCTGGGACTAAGGATTGAGTCTCTGCCATGACTCCATGGGTGTGGAGTTTGTATGTTCTCCCCATGTTGTTGTGGGAATGTCCTCCCCCCAGCATAGGCTCCAGATCACCCGTGACCCTGAATAGGATAAGTGATTGTAGTAAATGGATGGATATAGTATCCCCATGAGCAACAAGGCCTGTGTGTTGTGAACACATTACTCCTGTGGTCATCATTAAAATTATATGCCATTTCTGCCAGAGTAGCCCTTCTGCTGGCTTATACCACACAAGATAGCCTTTATTCTCATCCCCAACCCTGTCGGCGTCGTAGATCTTCCCTCCTCAGATCACTCTCAGTAGGTGCTCACCAAAGCTGACACTGAGCATCCCACAAACCTGGCTGATTCGAAGATGCTATGACCCATGAGTCTGTTCATAATAATTGACCCTTGTATGCTATGACCCTTGTGTCTGTCCATAATGATTGGCACTTGTATGCTATGACCCTTGTGTCTGTCCATAATGATTGGCCCTTGTATGCTATGACCCATGCGTCTGTCCATAATGATTGGCCCTTGTATGCTATGACCCATGCGTCTGTCCATAATAATTGGCCCTTGTATGCTATGACCCTTGTGTCTGTCCATAATGATTGGCCCTTGTATGTTATGACCCATGCGTCTGTCCATAATGATTGGCCCTTGTATGCTATGACCCATGCGTCTGTCCATAATAATTGGCCCTTGTATGCTATGACCCTTGTGTCTGTCCATAATGATTGGCCCTTGTATGCTATGACCCTTGTGTCTGTCCATAATGATTGGCCCTTGTATGCTATGACCCTTGTGTCTGTCCATAATGATTGGCCCTTGTATGCTATGACCCTTGTGTCTGTCCATAATGATTGGCCCTTGTATGTTATGACCCATGCGTCTGTCCATAATGATTGGCCCTTGTATGCTATGACCCATGCGTCTGTCCATAATGATTGGCCCTTGTATGCTATGACCCTTGTGTCTGTCCATAATGATTGGCCCTTGTATGCTATGACCCTTGTGTCTGTCCATAGTGATTGACCCTTGTCAAAGTCGCTCAGATCGTTAGACCTGCCCATTTCTTCTGCATTCGATATGTCGACTACAACTACAATGTTAGCTTACCATCTAATATATCCCACATCTCGACATGCACTGTTTTTACTAGATAGTCAATATTTTTCACTTCACGTGGGGCTGGTCATAATGCTTTGGCTCATCAATGTGTATGGTGTGCTATTGACCGTAAAGAATAAGGTATCCTATAGTTGAGCACATTCAGTAATGTGCCAAAATTAAATCGCACCAGTTTAGATAATAAGTTTCGGTTTCTTAGATACCTGTCTCCATAAACAAGTAAACAAACAATGGCATTTGAAGCCACTACTACTGACAGTTGCGTTCAGCTAAAATGCACAAAGCTGAGAATGTGGTTTAAACGATTTCAATACATTTTGAAGCAAGAGTAATATCCTCTAGATGTACCATTAGGTTGCTCTTTTATGTGTTGAACCACAATGACCATATCTGCCTGGGCTTCAATGGCTTCCATGTGTGTCTGCATACCATAAGAGTGCGTGAACAGCTCATCAAAAGCACTCCTTTGTACTATGATTTTGATAGAGGTCAGGGAAGAGTCATTTTAGAAGGACAGGCCTGTGTATTGTGTCACTGCCTGGCAATTTAACGTAAACCATTTAAAGACCTTTATTTAAAAAAAACAAAACAACCATGATTTTGGACCATGATTGGTCCATAAAACTAAGTTTGACTCATGGGAATAAAATGTAGTCAAATGTACATTTTTGTTTTTGTTTTGTTAGCCCATGCTATTTATGGGTATATAGCTATAAAACTTATTCTCTAAAGAAGGACCCAAAGAAGTATATACACTAAATGCGGTCATCCTTCCATTAAACGTTGAGTTTTTCAGGTAATATATAATTTGCTGAATGTTATGACTAAAATATAGCATATATTTTAGAAATGCTATTGTCAAAGACATATACGACTGACTCTGGGGTGAAGCACATTTTCTTCATTATGGACAAAGCCGTAAGCATGGTCCACTGAAAGGCACCGGCCGCCTTTAACAGATGATTCATCCGATTTAACACGGATATATAAAAGCAATAGTAGGAACAAAAGTTCCCAGCGTTGGGACTAGTGCCCACTGCAAAGTCACAGGCTCCACATGCTCATGACTTTGCGTAGAACATTTATCCTTCCTGAAATGAGGATATATTTCTCATTTGTACAAAAATGAGAACAGGTACATCACAATGTGTTTTTTTTTCACATATCCCATCTTGATCTCATTTTTTAAAGACATACAGTGAGAGTGAATTTTGAGGTCATTTTTCGAGGGTAAGGGCCTTGCTCAAGGGCTCAGCGGGGACGTGGTTGCTCTGCCGGGAACGTACGTCGGTGCCCTTTCCGTTACACGCACGGAAGCCTTAACGCATCCAACCCATGCCATGTTTCTGTGGCCTAGTATAGAGTCGGAAGCCAAGCATTTAATGTTGACATGCTGATTCTTACTAGAATCCTTCAGTTAGTCTGTTGCACTGTAACGGAGAAGGTTCTGAGGGTGAGAGTGAGGGTAAAGGTGGGGGTGGCAGGATGACAAGCGACCACAAATCCACGTGTCTGACTCTCTGATGCTGGAAAACAGAAGGCCATCAGCGATCATTTATCTGACACGGCTAAGAGGTTTCAGGTGTCAGCAAAGTGTACTGTAAGTAACTCAGGTCAAGTGAAGCAATGTTTTGCTTTTTTTGTACACGCAGCTCAGATTGCTACAATATGCCAGACTGTCTAATAATACTAAGCAGTGCATGCTTAATTCCTATCTGACATTTTAACACTAAAGTTATGCATGTAAATAATGATCGTTTTATGCATTTTATTGCCACAAATTATCCACTAATTATATCACTTAAGAAAAAGGTCATATAAACTTTAAAGCTATCATGTTCTTTTCTCATTGCTCATTCCGCATGCTGATTTAAATTGTAATTGTTAGTCAAAGATTTTGCTTGCAAAGAGAGTTGGAATGATATGAAATTCCACTAAAACGAAAATATCATGTGAAGTATATCTGAAATTCTGTGAGAGGCGGCTTGCTGGGAAATTTACAGCATGCTGTGCGCATTAAAATATCATTTTCTCATCACTATTTGTAACTGTCCCGTTACAATCACTCACACATTAACGCAATAACCACTCTCCATTTCAATCTTTCAGCCTTTTAGTATAGTGGACTATTGTCATGTGCATACTGTCAGCTAGAAGGGAGAGAACAGTTTAAAAATGAAGCTTAATAATTTAGAATATGGAAGATTGAAGATGGAAACGAAATATGAAATCACAACTGATTTTAAGAAGCAAAAGATATTAATTAATAATTGCCACTTGAGCTTAAGTCTGAGCAGCCGCAGTATGTCTTTAGTACCTCTGGGTGAATCTGCATCAAACCCACATTTAAAAAAGTGGAGGCAAAGAAAGCATTTTGGCCAGTACATTGGATTCCTCAGACGTTAAATCAAACTTGCACTTCCATTTGTCCAGAAAACCCAATTTACTGATCCCTGCTTTCCAAAAATCTCAAGACCAGCAAAAAAATCGGTGGAATTTTAACCCCAGTGATTCCCACATCAACAGTTTCTGCTCTGACCATTCAAGACAAATTTCTTTGGTTTTGACATTTTAACATAATGCCCTCAAACACAATCTATAACACAGTACATAGCTTGCAAAACTTGGGAGTAACATTCAGCTTGGAGAATTCTTCTGATTTGTTATGTGAGTTTTATCTGTTCTTTCTCTTTTTTTACATTCTTGTCTGATTACCTCTCCTTGTTATATAGGTTTCTGTCAATAAAATATCTGTCTCAGACAGTGCTGTTCTGTTTAAGTGTTAAAATCCTCAAAGAATATTTTGCTGGAAATAGCCAAATATTACAAATATAAGCACCGTCTATCCTTTTTTGTTGTGCTTAAATTATCCTTGATGCTTTCAGTGAGCGTCAGTGCAGGAAAACTATGTAGTTAAGGAGCCATCCGGGCTAGCTGTGTTTATTCAATGTTCAAGCTCCAGGTTTCATGGAAACATCAGTGTGGCCTTGTTTGAGTTGGAGAGCTGGGCTCAGAGGAAGTGTTATTTCAAACGGAAAGGATGTGCAATTGAAGTTTTGTAAATCTGGAACCTTGAGCCTTTGAAAAGCCTGCTTGGAGCTGCCATACTCATGAGAGCAAGTGATATCTTTTCCACCGCAAACTTTTGAAGGCAGGCTGTGAAGAGAAGAACTGGTAAGACGGTTTCAAAAGCAATCGGCCCATCCTTGTCACGGTGAGGGTGGAATTTGCTTTACAACAAAAGATCAACATCGATATAATTAGATTTCCTGCTGTACCTAAAAAATGTCCAGAAGGACCTGTTCTTTTTTCCTCTCGGTGAACCTTAAATGTCGAAAACATTTGAATTTGATCATTCAATTTATTCATGAGACATGAGATGGGAAACATGAAAAGAACTTTCCAGTAACACCCATTTGTGAGAGACAGGAAGAAGTAGTGCAGTGCTCCAGTCTAAACATGCAAAATATGGTACCATTTGGAGTAAGGTGGTATGGTTTGGCATAGTATGGTAATGGTATACTCAATATGGTATACTCTTTGGTATAGTATGGTAATGGTATATTCTATATTTTATACCCTTTAGTATAGTAAGGTTATGGTATACTGTTTCAATTTGTTACGCTCCTGTGTCATTACCCTTGTGGGGCACTTGAAGACTTCATGTTCCACCTCACTGTTCCCACGTTTAAGTAAATGCAGAAAAAAATGATAAAGCTTAATATTTGTTCCTGTTGTGGTGATTGCATAACAACAACAGTCATATTTCTCTGTGCTTTACTGGGAGTCTTATTCATTATTATTTATCTTGTTTATAAGAAAGAGGGCAGCATTACTTTTTTAAACTACTTTTTGGATCAGAATGGAGGAATAGCTGCAACAAATTAGGAACAAGGCAGTGGGAACAATAATTTATAATTAGCCAATAATCAGCTTGTCAATTGGTCTGCAATTTATGAAGTGTCTAGTATGGCATTGTGGCGAAGTACATCTACAAGGAGAACTTGTAAACAAATTACAGACAGATATAAACTCAGTGGAATTAAAACCAGGTCACTGAAGCACTACAAATAAAATAATCACACCATTATCTAATTAGTTACATCTCAGCAGCAGCTTTCATTTTCCTGCCATAGAACAGACAGAGAATATAAATACAAGTAAGGACTCAAAAGCAAAGAAATATTATGTTTGTACTACAGTATTCAACTTTAACAAGATAGAACAGCCGATAATGTTTTTCTTAATTGAAGATCGGTTCGTTAAAATATGTCATATGGATCAATACGTGGATAAATATTCACAGCATCCTTTAGCATGTACGGCAGAGACAGGAAACATGCAGCGAACGTTCTCAAATGGGCCACAAAACAATACGCAAATTCTACTCAGAAGAGAAACATTCTCTCCTTGGCTGTTGACCAGGCTATAAACAATTGGCTGTTTAAATCCGCATCAGCTGAGATGTGTTTATTACCGACATGATGTTACGGCATGGGAACGGCCATCGCTGGCCCGGCGTGCCCACTGCTCCGGGAAGACACCCCGGCACATTTCTCTGAGTCAGGCTATATAAGACGCAGGGTTACGAGGCCAGGTGCTACCCATTACCCTCCATCTGGAGGCCATAACACCATACCCGGGCCCAGCGGGGGAGGGTAGCATGGCCCCAGCATAAAGAACTTAAATTAGCTTTACGAGGTCTCTCAGATGTCCCTGACACCGATTAACCGACCACAAGTTCTCCCCTTTCGAGTCCCTCTCTTCATTAATAAGATATTTTTACCTTGCCTTGGGAACTTGTGAGGATTGTCAGCTATTTCAAGCTAATAAATACCAAACAAATTTGTTTATAACAAATACTGAAAGTTAGTAAATGTGTACTATTGATTAATAATAAACTTTACCGAAAGTAGTACGAAAATTTAATTGAACTGGAATTGTTCGACTTTATAATGCAACAACTATTAAATTCCAAATATAATGGTATTTAATTACATGCACTATACTATATACACATGATTAATTACGGTAGAGTATATAAATAAATAAAAATATAAAATAATATAATATGTAAGTTGTTCATGATGTAGTATTTAGGGATTACAGCGTGAATGTATTTTTCACAAATAAAATGCATGAATGGATTTGGGAATGTTCTCAAGTCAGAGGAAATGAGGAACATGGAGTATATTTAAACACTTATTTATCAGTATGAAACATACTACCACATTTGAAAGAATGACTGTTTCTAGGAAAATAATATAATTACGTCTTTATTCATTTTTATTTCCTAAAACACAGTTTCCATCATGTTAATGCACTGGGTATATATCAATCTGCAAATCTCTCCAGATATTTCTCTCAAAGGTTTTGTGTTTACAAGATCGAGCCGGTTCAGGCTGGTTCAGCCCATGATTTCTTACATGAAAGTTACCTTTATTCATTATGACACAAAGTTTAAGGCTGAGTTCTGTGGTGGATTGCAAAACAAATCCAGTGGTACGAAACTATTTCTGGCCAGCCTGCATACTAAATATAGCAATCTGCTGGAGTCCCCCTCAAAATACATTGCTTTACAGTTAGTATGTTTTGACAAACAAAAAACATGTAGAACATGTTGATTTCATTTTGTGCCAATCCATTCTTTGTTATCTTTGTTTCCATCGCGTGGATGACACTCACAAACAAAAGCTATGTATTTGTTTTGGCCAGTTAGTCTAAGCTGCAGACGAAAGCCTAAAGAGTTAGGAAGTAAACAGTGAACTCTGTCACTGAGTTCACCTGAACACCAAGACATTGACCTCAGTCTGTTCTAATAAATAATGTTATGTATCCTAAACAAACATGCAAATTGGGATACAATGTATGCTTCTCCCATAATCAGTTGACATATTACATTCGTCCTGAATAATATCACATATGACTCTATATATGCAATATAATGTCCCATAGCATTTTGAACAATTTCATTGTTTGAGAATATATAATCTATGAGTTTGTAAGAAGGGGAAATATCTTAGGCTTATTCTACAATCAGTCCTAGATGACAAAATTTCTAGATAACAGACTTATGTAGACATAAGCAGTCAGTGAACTGCATTTCAGTACTGAGAGATTTAATAACTGCTGTACCAACCACAGTTTATCCTTGCCAACATAACCACTAACTGGTACCTCAGAAGTCACTTAATACACAATTAATTCTATAAATGGTTTATCCACACAATAAGGAATAGACTCATAAACTGCATACTTTTTCATAACCTAAAGTAGCTGCATGTGATTTAAAAGCCTTGAATGCACTTGTATCCCCTAACCTTGACCCTCATATTGTTGTTACAGTGTATATGCTTTTTTGCATTGCAACCTACCCTTTTACTCCCCTCAATGAGCACTGACCTATCGACACACAATAAGTAGCAGTTGCATGAAAAGCTAAAAACGGCCTTCAGTTAAAAAATTAATGCTTGGCATGTATACTGTACAGCGTTTGTGTAATGCTGGCTAGATCTGTACCCCAAACTCCTTTTAAAATGCCCCGAAAAAAAGCTTTTCATGTGTGCCACACCTTGTTAAATTCACCCAGACCTTTTAATAGCTAACGTTGACTTAAAGTTGACTTAAAGCATTACTTAACATTTAATTTGGATGGGGCCCTTGTTTTTGAGTATTGCCCCTTGCCGGGACTGGTGCCAGGCCGGGGTGTAACAGGGCGAGCGGCCTGTGGTGCGTGCATGCTCAGCCTGTCCCGGCCATTACACCGAAGCGAGGGCCCTCGTGCGGCTGATTTGCTGGGGAATAATAACACAGTAGCACCCTGCTGAAACGCTAGCGGTCACATTAAATGCAGCGCTGCTATATATATATATATTATATAATATATATATATTATATAATATATATATATATATATATAATACATATATATATATTAGGAGGCAAAAAAAAAACATTAAGGCTAACACGCCTACATCTGTTTGACGCTTTATTGGTTTCAATAACAGTTATACTGTAAGTGTTGTCTCTGGTCCAATTTGTACTCAAGCTGAGTTGAGTATGTGGCGTAACTATCAAGCAACCCTCTGATGGCACGTGAAATTCTCACAAGGATTCTGTCCAGATTTCGACTGTCACATGTCTTAATATGTTTTACATGTGAATATTTTATTTATTTTCGTGTGCTATGATTAAGAGAAATGTAATTTTATCTCACTGTGTGTCCCACGCCCCAGAGAGAGCAGAGACAGGAAGAAAGACACGTTGGTATGACTTTGAGAAATAACGGATTGGAGGGCAAGTGTAAGTTTAGCATTTTCAATCGGGACGCGGTGTCTCCAACCTAATTTACTGTATAATAAGAGATTCTACAAAGACAAATAACAACAATGGGGAGTAACATGTTTGCAACAGGTCAATATCAGCAGAAGGCAATGGTGAATTAACCTCATTTCTAATAATTGTTATGCAGGCTACTCATTGGCTCCCTTGAAGGTCGCTTACGGTCATCGAATTGGCAAAACTAGGATAATTTTACAGAGTTTTCTTTCTGTATGTGTGTGAAGTTGCCTGGCCTCAACAGTAGTAGAGCGATCTGCTTTCCTCACAATATTATACTTCTATAGTTATATCAATGCATAATATTTTTATTTACTCAGAACCATTCATTTAAGAATTATGTATGACATGCCAATTGTCTGCTTCAGTTAAGAAGCTAAAATGTAAATAACTTCAGGATATTCTGAATGATTGTAAGTCTATTTTTGACCAAATTAGCTGAGGTCCTGATTGGGCTCAGATGAAGGCTTCTGATTTTAACTCTAATGGTGGCTTTAAATCACTGCACTCTTGGAGCCAACATGACCCACGTTCTATAAATGGAACTTAATTATTATCATTAAACATATTAAAACTAACTCTGACAGAATGTAGGATTGAACTGCCAGCATTCACATGCTAGTTTTATCAAATACATAGTCATTTCTGGAAGTCTTTACATATCAAGACTGTTTGCTTAGAATAAAATTGTGTATTTTAATCATTTTAAATTGTGCCATTGATCAAACCATAAACAATAATAAATAAATAACGTATTACAATATCAACATAATATGCATTTTTCCACCCTTTTGATTTCAGAGATCTATTCATTGTTTTTACAGTAGATCTTATCAGCAGAGGACAAACCAAAAACTTTGTTCAAAAAGACTTAAATAGCATCAGAACTTCTTAAAATTATTTCCACAGCCACCTCAGATCCTGCTAATGCAATCTGTTTAGCGCAGAAGAAAATTATGCTTTAGGCAGGATGTATTATGGGTAAAGGTGAACATTACTGGCATATTCATTCAAATTTTTCTTTCTTATCCATACAAATTAATTGTTATGAAACATAATGATTCTTTCTTGCCTTAATCAGTAATATAAATGCTATATCAACACAATTCTCATTTAAGCTTGGTGATTTAAGTGGGCTTGTAAACAAATTTTAGTGAATATGTTTTAAGTGTGTTTGTTAGTAAAACATCCGTCCATCCATCCATCCCTCCAACCATCTTATTACTGCTTTTCCTGTTCAGGGCTTCCAGGATGGAGGTCGAGGGGATGCAGACTGGATCAGCTCCATCACAGGTCATAGTACCATTTTCTTTGTTAATGAGTCTTGCTGTCAAACAATAAGTCCGACATAGCAGGCCCTTTTATCAAGTTCAGCTGTATATAAATTAAGCAGCGTATGTAGGGGGGAAAAGAACAAGTCTAGGCTCTTTTGCTAATTAGAAATATGAGATAGGAATATGAAATACGAGATTGAAAATACGACATTGCCTGCAAAGAAGCTGCCTCTCTATTTATATGGCACTCGATATTGTATAATACCTCTCTGTAGGGCATTCAGAGTCAATTAGAAGTGTCAAAATAACAAAGCAGGAAACGCATACAGATAAACTTGAGACAAAACATTTGGCGATCTGCAACCATTTAAGTCACATGGTTCAAAGTTACCTCTGGAAAAAGTTATTCCTGGAAAGCAAATGGGAACACAGTTGCCCTGCTAAACCCCCCCCCCCCCCCAAATAGGACATCAGCCAGTAAATGTCTAGCCAAATGAAGAAGTCTTAAATCAAACTAAGTAAAGGCAACATTAGAGAATGCTTGTGGTGCATTATCCAGAGCTGTAAATACTCTGCATACAGTATCCATGAATGTTAGCCTGCTGTGAAGCAGTACTAATCTGTGGTACTCCAGACATGGCAAGATCACACAGAATTTTGAATTATTAATTTTGCAATAACATATGATAGGAAGACATTTAACTGTTTAACCTTTCTGAATAGTTGTACCCTCTCAAGTAACCAAATATATACACATACACAAAATTAGTAACAATCATGTTAAATGTTCTAGTACCTGGTCCTTTCATTAAATAGCTGTGGATACATTTCTGCAATAAATTGTGCAGTAGTAGAAGAGCATGCAATTCAGTTTGGATGTGAGTTTTAGCAGTGCAACTTGCTATAACAGTTTGAAACACCATTGCTTACTAAATCCAGCTTAAATTTTTTTTTCACTGAAAATCAGGACGAGATCAATTCGATACAAATTGTAACATACAGACATGGACAAATTTTTCAGTACCCTTCCACAAAAAACACAACGATCTCTGAAATATCTTGAAACTGACAAAAGTTTAATGGTATATCTCTTATTGTTAACTCCATATTTAACACAAATCAGACTTTGCTTTTGATTATTGATTCAGTTGAATATTTTATACAGTATAATTAAACAATGAAAATGTCACTGACAAAAAAAGCTGGTATCCTTAATTTAATATTTTGTGGCACCGCCTTTTGCAGCAATCAGTCTCCATACTTCACAATGAGACGTCTGCTTTTGCTAACAGGTACTTTTCTCCAGTCTTCCTGAGCAAACTGCTCAAGCTGTCTCAGGTTTGAAGGGTGGCATCTCCACACTGTAATTTTCAGATGTCAGATCTTTCCATAAATGTTAAATAGGATTAAGATCTGTGCTAAAGGAGGGCCATTTAAGAATAGTCCAATGGCGCACACAATGATACAGAAGCATCTTCCTTTAAATAGGCTGAATGGCTGATGAAAAGCTTGAAGGCACCTGTTATACTAATTAAGGTTAAACACTTAGTTTGAAACATGACTATAATGTAAGGGATACCAACAAATCTGACCATACTATTTTAGCATATCTTGGTAAAATAAACAACAAATCATTTCATTCACAATTTTATTGGTTTCCTCTATCACATGGTGTCAGGACGACAACCTCACCCTCAACGATAACAAAACTAAGGAGATGATTGTGGATTTCCGCAAACAGGCAACAGAGCACAGCCCCATCTACATCGGAGGTTTAGCAGCAGCTTTAGGTTCCTCGGACAAGGCCTCTACTTCCTCAGGAGACTGAGGAAAGCCCAGACGTCCCCCACAACCCTGTGCAGATTCTACAGGTGTGCTGTGGAATCCACCCTGACAGGATGCATCACATCCTGGTACAGCAGCTGCTAAGCTCAGGACAACAGAGCTCTGCAGCGGGTGGTGACCTCAGCACAGAAGATCACGGGCACACAGCTCCCTGCGATACATGACATCCACACTACACGCTGTCTCAGGGAAGTGAACTGTATCAGGCGGGACCCCAGCCACCCTGCACTGTCACTTTCCACCCTCCTCCCATCAGGGAAGTGACTAAAGTCCATTTGGACGCGCACCTCCAGGTTCAGGAACGGTTTCTACCCGACTGCAATCAGACTCATGAACAATCAGTGACCTTGTGTCACCTCCACTGCTACACACACATATACTTCTGCCAATGTCTCTATTTATTCCTGGGATTCTGGTCTTATTTATTTACTTATTTATAATTCACTTCAACATTACATTCACTTGTCGTCCTGTTGTCTAGCTGTCTTGTTGTCTATGTCCACTGTCTGCAGGAGCACATGCAAGCAAGCATTTCATTGTATATGGTACTTGTACTTGTACACATGACAATAAAAGAATTGAATTGAATTTTTTGTTTCACTCATTTCTCAATTGATGGGTGTGCATATCTGAGAATTATATGTATTTCTTTCACAAATTGCAGCCTGGTTCTTCCCTGCTTCTCATTAATGAAGGGCTTTCCTTGCTTTATGGGACTGCAGCCTTGCCTATAGGAGCCTGATCCGAAATGTCCTAGCTGTGCCCTTCATGTTTGCCAGTCCTTTTGAAGGTCACTTAATGTCATCTTACAATTCATGAGGCACTGTTGGATAGGTTGGCAGTCATCTCTGCCATTAGAAAGTCACTTTTGCCTTTAAACTGGCTGGTTTCTGGTTGTTCCCAGTGTCTCCTGCTTCACTTTATTCTTCTGCACTCCTGTCTTAGAAATTTTGAACCTGGAAGCAACCTGCTGCTCAGCGTAGCCTCCTGCCAGCAGAACCAGGATTAAACCAGGATCTAAAAATACAGATTAGCTTAAAAATATAAAGTGGTCTCTTAACTTTTTCCACAGCTGTATATCATTCAGACATGAATCTTTTTAGGGATGTCGATGCACAGTGGCTGATTCGCGAGACTCCATGAAGAGATGAATTATTCAGGCAGCAGGGATGCCCTTCCAGCCATTTTCCGGGCTGTTATGGTTTTCCAGGAAAAAGTGAGGTCCATACCGAACAGCCATTACATCGCCGAGATGGCTTCCTTAACAAGGGCTCTTAAAGCCATCCTTTCCCAGATGTGCCTGCCAATTTAAGGACATCACCATAAACTTAAAAAAGGGAATTCCAGTGATCTACCCTTTGAATCAGTCACTCTATATTATTCATGGACTCCATAAAGTCCTAGGACAGATTCATACTGAAGGGTGTTATCAGTTAATGACTTACTGGATCTCTTTTACACATGTAAAAATATGAATTTTTAAGGAAAATGGGATACCGTAAAGGGTGGAAAGTGAATATGGGTAGAAAGGAGCTTGTTTAAGAGCACAGTCATATCTGGGATATTGCTAAAATTGAATTAAATGTCAGCAGATCCAAACAATACAAATGACAGCTTACTTTTGTTGTTGAGAAGCCTTTCAACATGTTTCTTTTTTTACTTGAATACAAAATCTATGGCAGAATCTGAATTTACGGGGTTGTAACCGATATCAGGTCAACATGACATTGACCACAAATCATCATCCTTTGAAAGCAGCGTGTGATGCCTGTGTTTCTCTGAACTATCCACTTTTTTCCAAGTATTTTGTATTCCATGGAGTTTTGGGAGTGATACATTTTTCCAGTCATATTTGCAAAACACCTAATATTTTTTACGGTTCTCTAAAGCCTACGCTAGGATCTTTCACAGAGCAGATATGTCATGTCGTCATTACCTCTTCAGACAGCAAAAATAAGAGTCTAATTAATAGGCACAGAACTTCTGGTGCATTTCCAGAGATATATAAATGACTTTATAACTGGTAAGGAGTTACAGAACCAAGAAATCATCGCCAAGAATTCAGTGTACCTCCCTTTGAAGACTTAATTGTGCAATTTGCCAATTCCGAACATGTGGGCAAACAAGACCCCACCATCCAGTGAACTTGCTCTCATGTCTTGGCTGCACTTCTAGCGATCTGGACAGAAGCGTCCAGAGAACTCACCATGACATGGGGCTGGGACTAAGACATAAACCGTGTTTAAATGGAGCTGGCACCTGAACTCAGGCAAGAAGCACCATGACAGACATGCATATACGGTATAACTATGAATTGCAGTGGCAGACGGAAGGCATATTCTCAACAGTGCAATGTCACAGAAAATGAATGGTGTGGTTTTGGTGTAATGGCGCAATGGTCCGATGGAGTTCTGAGGCAGAAGAAATGAAACAACGTTCCTTTCTTCCTCTTTCTGGCAAAGTGTGCCCAAAGTGTGGTCTGCAATCAGAATTCTAAATTTATCAAGATAATGGTTCACCAAATCGTTTCCAGGCATTTTCACCGTGCCTGGTGGGAGACAAGGATCAAGGGAGAATGTAATCGGATTTCACTCCCTTTATCTCTCTGACTTGAAGGAGAAATGTGGGTCTTTCTGATGCTGTGTCCTCTTGTCATGACCTTAAGAATCTTCTCTGCATCTAGTAGGTTAAGCCTACACTAGACACATTAGTTTTTTTGAGGATTTATCAGTACAGCCCAAAATAAGATGAAAAATGCTCCCCATTTTTTTTTATTTCGTTTTTCCTATGTTTATCTGTGCTGCAAATTGACTTTCTTGAAATTAAGAGGCCACGAGGCAATCAGGAGTTCACAAGGAAGTTCATAGAAAATAGCCATATGTTTAAACTTAACTGTTTTGTGGTATTTTACAAGAGAAATCCCACCCCGGTTTATCACATAGGTTGGATAAACAAACTTATGTTATGTACATCTTCATGAGATGGTCATGGGTGTCTCATGAGACCTGGATATAGTCATGCCCACAATCTGCACCAGAGGTGAATTGGGCATAGGGAATTTCCTGAAGAGCATTTGAAATATTTTCATGCTTGGTTGGCTCCATGAAGACATGCATTGGGATATTTCACAGAATTCTTGCTTCCTGGCCCCATGCTTCCCTGCAGATACCCAATGAAGCCAATGAAGCCCCAGACTCCGGACTGACAAGCCCTTGCGCTGAAAGTATGCTGAGCTTCTTGAGGCACCGTGAGCGGCCAGGTCTGCATGGGCCATACAGGACCACGCGCGGAAATCTGAGTGAGGTATCCATTAAGGCCGCGGTTGAAAAATGGCAAAAAATTTCACATCTGGGTTCACGCCTCATTGGAACTGAATGGCGATACACCGCACTAAATGCATCGCAAGCTAGCTGCGGTATGCTCTCCTCTTGCTCTTGGTTGCTGCTGTTTACGTCAACCTGGACCTTACGTCATCTTTTAGGAAGAACCATTTGGCCAGTTATACTCAGTTTTGTCTTCGACACATTCAAATTTTACACTTTTGAGATAGACTAGTTTATTAATATTTTTTTGGATGGAACTTTCCGCGTTCCAGGGTAATAAATGTGTATAAATTTTAAGTGTTTAACTAAATAAAAAGAAGCAGCATGAAATGACGTGGTCACACAGCTAGCTCTTTAGACATAAGATGTAAACTTGGATCCTTCTTCACTTTCCAGCAATGATATGACATGTAACCATGCCACGTATTGTCTTTAGCCTTACGAGCCTCGTAGATGTTGATACGGGAAGAGTTCAAATTATTATCTTTCTTCGTAAATCCCATCGGGGGCTCCCGCTCACGTATGTATTTTGGCCACAGAGGACGCAGATAAATAAACCATACGATGACGTGGATTCGAGTTTCGTGCCTTTTCTGCCATTCTAGCTGCCAGTAGAGAGCATAAAAATCAGGTTTAATAAAACCACTGACCTCAATCTGCTATCTGGGTTTTACTCATTTTCTCTCTCTCTCTCTCTCTCTCTCTCTCTCTCTCTCTCTTTCTTACATGCCGAGGCTGCAGTGCCTTGCGCTGAATGTGAGAAGCTGTGACCTGAGGCCCAGACCAATACTTTGTGCTGGCTTACGTTTCACTGCTAGCAGCTCCCAGATTGATTTTCACCTGCTCTGGTCGCAGCAACTTTCCACTGCATCTGCATATTTCCCTGTTCCCCCCGTGTGGGCCACCCAATATTTTGTCTGTATCTATTTACTCTGTTTACTTAAGTTGCCACGCCCCCCAACACCCTTGAATGAGTCATATATGCACTTTTCTGTTTTATAGTTGCAGGAAAAGGCCAATTTCTAATGATAGGCCAATCTACTCCTGGCATAATGATGTTGATATTTAAATGCAATTGTTTTACACATGGATAGTATTCATGTGGTCCACTGGATGGTGGTCCATGACCTGAAGATGGGAGGGTTCCGTATTCAATACAGAACATGTGTAGGTTTCCAAAACAGATTTGCGTATGCATGTGTTGTTCCAGGTCTGAGGATGATCGTTTCATGGATGACTTGGAGCTTTTAAGTCACTCTAGCTAACGTATGTTCTCTGTTACAAGCTGAATTGGTCCTATGGAAAAATTAAACGCTAAATGGATCTGTGAAGACAGGAAGGACAAAGAAGGCCTTCAAATGTCTGATCTGTTCACATCAAAGGCAAGCTGAGCTTTCATAAGTTTGCGACGGCTATGAAAGCACATTCTACAGGTTTGAGATCAAACAAAGTGGAACAAGTAAAAAAAGTGGATTTGCCACAATTAGAAATTTCTTTGTATATGAGCTCAACTGCACAAGGTGCAATGGATTAGGAAATAATCTTAGATTGAAATAAGACAGCATCCAGACACAGTTTGAGCCAACAAAGCAATTTAGCACTTCCAGGCCATTTTAACAATAAACTTTGCATTCTGCAGCATCAGCAGGGCAAAAGGAAAGTCTCCAATATATAAATATGTTGTCAATGAGCAGAACAGCCTTCACCAGTATGTAAAACAGCAAATTCCAGTGCAGAATACAATTAGGAGAATGCTGCCTGAAAGACGATGGATGTGTTTCTTGGGGGAAATGGAAACTAGGACCAAATACAAACCATCCACATGATTCAAATAAAGCCACTGGTGGTTCCAAGATAATGTCTAATAGTTTTGGCAGAGGCAGGAGATAAATGACTGTGATGCAAACTGGGTGTCTTTGATTCACAGATTCAGGTTTGAGACGGGATGGGAGACGCTGGTAGAGCAGAACTGTAGATGTGCTTCTACCTATCCTCTGAAAATCACTCGCGAGACACAACTCATTGTAATGTGCTTAGCTGCAGAACAACCCCCAGGTTCTTGTATGAGTCAGGGAGAGCATTTTTCCTGGAGCCCCAGAGAACACTCTGCTTGTTATTGGCAGTGGATTGGGCCAAACTTAATCTGCCTCTTTGTCTCTCGGGGGAGCGACAAGGTGCACTTACCAAACTTTTTATGCAGCACCCCTTCATTTCAGAAATGTCATTGCAGGTGAATAATTGCCACATATCCTTCAATGACACATGAGGCTGACCCATGCAGAAGTACCACAGCATCTCTTTCTGAAAAATACACTTCGATGAATGATATGTTAATTTTTTTCCTTATATTAACATCAGCGTGCCAATGTGAGTAACACCATTATTTTTTTAATTTTGTAAGAATTTTTACATCTAAAGAGTTTAACAAAACAGCGGATGGATACTTTAATTTGGGATACTATCAATTCTGTTATCGAAAAATGCAGCACTAGACTATTTTGATGCAATTACACAATACATAAATATTGCTTTATTATAACGTTTTATCATTTATTCGGGGGCTGGTATATTTCACCAAGATGCGCAAGAATAGCTATTCCGTGAAGGGAAGCAGGATTTGGCTACATGTCATCTATGCCAGTTCTGGCAATGAACTTGGAATGGAAGCTTTTTCCATCACTCAGTGACTCATGGATCAAATGCACACGACGAGAAACCGGTTAGCGCCAGCAGCAAGATGGATTTGATACTGTAATTGATGGTCAACTGTATTAATCTCTTATTGCTGGGTGGTCCTGTACCTGGTTTATGTCCAACGTTGTTTCATTATGAGGCCATCCAAGGGGTGCTCCATTTATTGCTGCCATATTTTACTGACGTTAGCCTTTGCTTGCTTGCAATCTCAAACCGCATAGCTTCATAGCTTAGGGTTACACGTAGGTCTACAGCCCCCTTTATACAGCACTCCAGAGGGAGTCCCTCGATCTTTTTAATGAACATAGGCCCTGAACTGGAAATGGTGACAGGATTCATCAGGTCCATATTTTGGCAATGCGGGAACTCAGAGTGCATGCTGGCGAACACTCGGGGTCATGGACAGGTCAGCGGCTCCACTGTGCAGCAGATAGACGCAGTCGAGCCGCAGAGAGCTGGAGCAAAACAAAGCCATTCTCTCCTATATAGGCTAAATCAAGGGCATACAGCTAGCATGCTGTCAAAGGCTGAAAGAGGCTAATTATGTAAATTAAGCTAATGATTTATATACTGTTTTGTAGCTGTAACACACATACAAGAATTTATACAAAAAAGCCCTTCACGTCAAGACTACAAGGAGATATGCCTCCTTTGAACATAAATAAAGCATGGTAGTTACTGATTGCCACAGTAGATACTGAATAAAGAGTCTTATGACTCAAAATACTCATAGAAATATATGTTTAGAAATAAGGACTGAATTGAGAGAGGCTGTATCATGTGCTGACTTGTTTTGTCTACTAAAAGTATGGCTTCAGTAAAAATGATTTATTCCACATGTAGGCCCAACATATATTCTCCTACCAAACAATCATTTATTTATTTAGCAGATGCTTTTATCCAACTCTACAATTGAGAAACCAGGGTCAGTCAGTCCCTGGAGCAATTGGGGTTAAGGGCCTTTGCTCAAAAGTCCAATAAAACCACTCAAATTTAAACCAGTGACCTTCCGATCACAGGCGCGGGGTCCTAACCCAGAGTCACACACCACACATACACAATCATGCAACAGAGATCTATCTAGTTCACCCCATGAACTGACTGTGTTGAGGTGTTTTAAGGCAGATCAAACCCTGCATTTCCCCAATGATAGCTCGTGAGGGACATGCTGCTAAGTCTTACCTCCATTATGTGATGTGCATACGAGGGCGTACACATCACGCTCTTATCAAACTTAAAATTCCTCCAGGTTTGCAGAGGAGTACATGCATCTTGCATAACCATCCTGACAGCACGTCCGCATGGAAACACGAGTTTCACAAGCTTTATGAAACAAGTGTTATGAAAACTAATATTATTTTCTGTACAGCGTTAAATTGAAAAATAATAACAGGTTAAGTTCAGAGATCCACTTCAGCCACTGAATTGCAGTTGACTTTCAGGATTTATGGCTAGTTGCACACTATGGATATCTATCATTATTGCTTAATGTTCATTGTTTAATGTCTAATTTCTTATCTATTCATACTTATGTCCCCTTTACATTTATTTCTATATAACTGTATGTGATAGTTAAATCATTGGCTTGACTTAACAATAGTTCAGTGTTCATTGTTTCTCTAAATACTCAAATTTACTTTGTTTTGTTTGTTTTTGTTTTGTTTTACAATGGCTTGATGTACAATGCAAATTTCACAGCATATACTATTGAAATATATTGGCATGACAAATGTCTGGCTTAGTCAGTGTTCTCACATGGGTTTCTCAAGGAGATACTCTGTTAAGCAGACATATCATCTGGTCTATCTCAAATTAATAGTGCATAGTACTTCATACTACCAAGCTGGGACTCCTTACTTCATTTTCCATTTTTATTTTCATTATTTAGATATTATTTTCAGTTTTATTGCCCTGGCACTTGCACCGGACGATTTCCAAATGGGACACTATGTTGAGAGCTGCCTCCACAAGGTGCAGCGTGCTCGTGTCACCTAACAGATGTTGTCTTGGTATGGATTGTGATTTTGGAGGTCAGCCATCGCCTGCTTTTCACTCCATCCTGTGGCTGCCAGGGAAAACCTGATCTTCCCTCCCCATGTTTAAATAACTCCCCTGCTGGATTCAGGGGATATTCTTTTCTTTTTTTCCACTTGGATGCACTTTTTTTGTTCCATACATAAATTTGCAGCTCCTGGGGAAATGGAAGTAGCATCTGTGAAGGATCAGCGGTGCTGTCATTGTTGGCTGCTCTGGGTCCAGCGGCAAACCCTAGTGGAGACATCACACCTCCAGCCTTCCTCCACTACCACCTTTGCCATCAGTTCTGTCCCCTCACTGCCCCAACCCCCCATGATCACCTGGCCATACTGTAGGAGTCATGTGACTGGCTCAGTGAGAGTAGCATATAAAAGTATTGCTAAATTCATTTGATATTACCACTCAAGTTGTTAACAGGTTTGTTTCAAGATAAACACATCTCTGAAGAATGCTTTTAGAGGTCCTGAAGCTGTGCCAGTAACAATTCAAAGTCTTTTGAAGACTTTGGGAAAGCACTTGCGTTTAGTGGACAGTGGCTGACATTAGATGAAGAAATGATCATCCAAGTTCTAAAAGAAGCCTGGAAAACTTAGAGTATCCGTTTTGGACTGAGATGTTCACTTCAAATCTATCTTAAAAAAGCCATAGGTCCCACGATTCAAAAAGCAGACACTGAAATAAATGAACTTGAAGACAAGTCAGCTGGGTGCATGATATCCTCCCAGCATCCAAATTAAAGGTTTTCAAATGGAGTTTGCTCTTGCCAATCAAACCAGGTCTTCAACACCTTGGCTATTTTTTGTGTACTTATGACTTTTAAATTAATTGTTCTCAGATTCTCATACAGCCACATAATCAAAGGTTTCCCTTAAATATCCTAAATATAGCTGCTTTTTTTCATACTCCAGAAAGTCATAGGTAAAGAGTTGGGGATGCTCAGATGAATGAGAAGAACCAACCGCAACGTCCACAAGGCAGAGTAATAACAGACGGAGTAATTGACAGAGAAATGAGAAGCCCAGTTCTGGGTACCTGGATCCTTTTAACGTGCCATATGCTTCAGATCAGTGTTGGGTATCTTTCTTTAGCCTCGATTTTATTGGCTGCTTATTATCCATTTGTTCAGAAAATAACCCAGGGACTAATCCGCAGTGTGAGGTTTTGGTGGTACGAGAGTGACCCTAAACAGAGAGCTATTCAACTGTCGGACTCCAGCTCTGAGAAACTGAGCTTGTATTGGTTTTCTTCTGACCATGAAAAATATATCACTTTGTCCTTTCCAAACACTAATGCTGATTATAGTGGCCTGGGGTTTTATTCTCCTTTTCATGGAGAATTGCAATAGAAAACTTTTGGAACAAATTTGTACCTTAATATTCCTAAAATTTTTGCAGTGTCCATGTGACGTTTATTGTTTTACAGAGAGCCTTTTAGGCTCAAGCCCAAGGTGTTTGTGGAAGACAGGTTTAATCAAATTCTCTAAAAGGTCTGATTGACCCTATAAGGATGTAACAAATCAAATTTGAATTATTATGATATAATTTTGTTACAATTCCTTCTACTCTTTATGAAGATATAACTCCAATAATAATTGTCCTGCCCCCCTCATGAGACTCATTTGGGAAAGGAGCTGCACCTGGCATGTTCCTTTATGGGCTGCCTCGCACTGGTGTGGCTCCTTACCTTAGCATTCTCTGCTTGTCTTCCATGCAGCCCTGACCCAACCTGCCCGCCACTTTCCCGGCATTGAGAAATGGGGTAATTTTGGGACACCTGTGACTCTAGCTCCATAACCCCCATATGGACTGGGCCATGGAGGAACTTCGTTCTTCATCAGCATCATGTCTAGTCAGATGTGTCACCCTGCCATGCCGAGTTTCCTATGTGGAGAGTCCTGTCCCTGAAGGTGATACCCGGATTCCCCGGTGGTACCACAACTTTGCAGACACGTTCAACAAGTCTCAGATGTTCTTCCTACTGCCTCACAAGGAGACCGACTGCACTTCACTGCCGAAAGGGCGTCTGTTCACATTGTCTCAGCCGGAGGAGGAAGCAATGGAGATGTACGTCAAAGAGACCCTGGCGTAAGGTATAATCCATCCATTCACCTTTCCTATCTCCTTTGGTTTCTTTGTTGTTAAGATAAAGGATAGGGACCTCCAGCTGTGTATAGATCATTGGGCCCTGAATGTCATTACCCGGAAGTGGCGAGAACCACTGCCCTTCATCCGTTCAGCCCTAGAACAGCTTCAAAGTGACTGGGTAAGATGGGCTTGCAGAGCACATATAACTCGATCAGAATTTGAGCTGGAGAAGAATGAAAGACATCCTTTATCACCTAGTATGAGTACCTTGTCATGCCTTATGGGTTGGCAAACAGCCACGCTTCAGAGCTTTATGAGTGGGGTCCCAGTGTCATGGGAACGGGACATGGTGCAGGCAGGAAAAGGATGCGATGATCCACTAACGGCTCTGAGACATAACAGGGTTTATTACGGAAACTAAATACACTGGGTAAAACTACAAACAAAAGGAGCACGAGGGGTCAAAAAGGCAAAATGGGGAAATCAACAACTAACTACAAGAAATGACAAGGAAACAGGATCCAGGAACAAGGCAACACAGGGAGCAAGAACAGGCAGGGGAACATACTGTAGCACAACCTCATAATACACACATACAGCCTTCATCGTGGAGGTTAGGGGTCCCAACACCAAGTGAGGAGTGAGAGGTTGTACCCTTGTACCTACTTTTCTAGAAAGTTGACCCCTGCTGAACAAAGCAATGACATCGGGAATGGGGAACTGCTGGCCATCAAGTTGGCTGTTAAGGAATGGCAGCATTAGCTCAAAGGCATGGGACACCTATTTGAGGTGCTCACTCACCCCGCCAAACGACTCGACTCCTAGCAAGCCAGGTGGGCCGTGCTTTCTACTGTAAGTCTGTGACCTGGGACTTGCATGACGCAATTCGAGAGGCTCAGTGCAACGAACGCACTCTAGCCGACTGCCCTGCTAGCAAGATTTACCTGCCCTCCGTGCTCCGCTCAGATACCATTTGGTGGGTACACACCTCCCTCAGCTCCGGGTACCCAGGTGTATCCATTACCACACATCTTCTGGTCCATCAATACTGGTGATCCAGTTGTAGGAGGGAGGTGGAAAATTTGTGGTCTCCAGTCTGACTTTTTCCCAAAGTAAAGCAGACACACAGGAACCTGCAGGTCTCCTCCAACCACTCCTAACACCAGAATACCCTTAGTCACATCTGGCCCTGACTTTTATTACCGATCTGGCTTAGTCCCAGGGGAACTCCATCATCCTTTATGTGGTAGACCAGGTTTCTAAGTGTTGTCTGATACCTCTTCCCAATCTCCCAACAGCCATTTGAACTGACTGATATCCTGTTAGTCTGGGTCTTCCAGTACTGTAACATTCTGGAAGAAAACATAATAGAGGGCCGCAATTTGCTGCAAGGGTCTTCCAAGCTTTTTGTGCCTGACTCAAAATCTCCTTGAATATGTCTTCTAATTACCATCCGCAGTCTAAGAGTATGACGGAGAGGACCAATCAGGAAGTGACAAAGACCATCCGGCTGCTGTACATCAATTGACCTACTCACTGGGCCCACTACCTACCTTGGGTCGAGTATGCCAAGAAATCCCTTCCTGAAGCTGACACTAATCTCTCCTTGTTTTCAGTATGTTCTGGGGTACATGCCCCTGCTGTTCCCCAGGGACTCCAGCCTAGCATAGTCCCAGTGGTCGGGGAATGGTGGACACTTGGTGGCATACCCAGCAATGCTTAGTGGACTGATCCCATAGACTGAAGGTCCAAATTGACCACCGCCACTGCTCAGAATCCATTCAATACAGTGTGGCTCATCGCCCGAATGACTTGGAAGGTCCTAATTCACCTTTGCTGCTGGATGAAGGTCTGTGTCATCTGGGCACTTTTGGACTCCAGACTGCAGTATCTGGTTGACTGGGAGGGTTATGGACAGGAGGAATGGGCCTGGGTCACAGCAGCAGAGATCCTTGACCATGCGATGGTGGCTGGATTCTACCAGGATCACCCTGACAGTCGTATTATCTTCATTGGCCTCCAGGAGGCAGCCGTTGGGGGGGTTGTTGATCCATGTGGCTACTTACTAAGCATTCCCTAATTGTCCCCCACGCAGCCCTGACCTGAACTGCCCTCCGGGGTCCTGTCCCTCATCGTCTGCCCCAGATTCCTTCTTCATGTTAAACCCCCATCTACAGTAGTGTCATCTTTGTAAGACTGATTTCCCCAGCTTCCCGACTTACCTGCTCTGTGACCCTGACCAAGTCTCTGCTGTTCCATTATGTTTTTTACTGCCTTGGATACAATAAAACCTGGCTTGCTCTGCCCTTGAGTGTTTTCTGGTGTGACATATTTATATATTATTTTAGTATTAAATAATTATACCAGGAAGCATTGACTGATTCTTAGTTTTTCCTTTGGCTTCTTAACTGTATACAATGTTGATTGACTGTTTTCTGGTGAAGCAATTTCTTTTAAAATGAGTTTTTGCCCCTTACTGTACATGCATGTTTACATGTATTCATGTGCTTACATCACACAAAAGTAATATTAGCAAAACACAGCAAAGCTGAATCATTAGAACAAAAACAAGGCATTTTGCAGTTATTCATTCACCCCACAAAACATGCATTTATTCTGCAGCTATTCAGAAAGGTCTCAATCACTTAACCCACATTGCCCCTCGTCTTGGCGTTCATGAGGCTCGTTCATGCTGCGCATTTGAAGATGTCGATACAGTTCCCACATGCAGTTCAGATCACTACCCTTGCTTTTTAATCAAGCAAATTCAACATGCAGGCTTTTTACAGGAGGTCACGCACACCCAAAAGGAGGGGAAATCCTGGTGTAATTCTATCAGAATAGATAGCGCATTTTATAGCAAAATGTCAACATCAGAAAAATAAGCTCCATTACGCTTTGCTTAATATCCCTACTTGAAACAACTCAATATTTCAGATTACAATTTCTTCTCTGTATTAAAAAATACATTCGCTGTATTTCTCTGTATTCCCTGGATGTTTTTGTCAAGAGAACAGTAAGTATGAAACTAGGCAAAAAAAAAACACTATATTTCCACAACATTACCCTGCTGGCTTTGTGAGAGACAGTTATGCAACCCAGAAAGATCTCAGATGCTTCAGCTTCTGGATAGGTCATTGCTCCAGTCTCTTCACCATTTGATGGAACCTCATTCATCACTGAGGACAGCCTCATAATCTGCATTTTTGAAGCGTCAGCTGACCTAATAACTTATTATAGGAGTGTTAAAAAGAAAGACACACATGCTCCTCTGATATATAACCTGATACATTAACGACTGGATTTAGTATTTGTTAAAGGTTATTTTAAAAACTGATAAAAAAATAATGGCTGGATAAGCAACTTAATTAGGGCATATAGAATTCTGATGATAATTTCATAGACTCTTTAAAACCTCTTGGTTTGGTTAATATGCATGAGTTTAGTCCTTCTGGAATCCAGTTGGGAAAAAAAGACATCTGCCAGAAGATGATCACGAGCTCTGCAAAAATATACATGTCTGGGAGGAGTGGTGGGTGGCACACCTGTACATATTCAGATCAGGATTAGGGGGGGGCCGAGCTTTTGCGAAGTGTAGGGGCTTGTTCGCTTGTGCATGTGCCTCCATGACTCACGTCCTCATCTTTAGCTACAGTATGTTCTGGGACTTTTGCATTTTTAACAAGAAAAAAAGAAAGAAAAACAACAAAATAACTATGGTTCGACTCTTATAATTCACATAGAGTACTGCTTTAATAATCATGACGAATCCTGTGCATTTTTTGCTTAACGAAAAAGATTTGCAGTACATACCATAATGCCACCCGAAATGACCTCAGCTACTGTGAATATGAGTGTGCTTATTTATTTCAACTACATAAAATATGTATTTTTTTCTAAAGTGTTCTAATATAAAATAATTACAGAGTATAATTTCTGTGATAGGTTGACGCCCCATCCTGGGTTGTTCCCTGTTTTATGCCCATAACTTCCAGGATACTGTAGGCTCTGGACCCCCAGTGACCATGAATAGAACAAGCAGTTACAGAAAATTGATGGATGGATGGATGGACGGAGTAGACTTTTCATGGGATTTATTTTTATTTTGACCATGAATGAAATCATATACTTTTTTATGCATAATTTTTTTCTTGAAGGACACAGATACAATTCCAGGTTTATAAAATCTGATTAATGTAAATTACAGGGGGTATTATTTCCAATTCATAGGTCCTGGGAGTCCAGTTGGCTCAGATATTTACAGTGATATTTATAATCTCCAGATAGACCTTAATTTGCTGTCAACTAGTGACCTACTGTACAATCCAAGACATTCTGCTGAAAATTAGTTTTTGTCAAACACTCTTATATGTGTGTACACTGGGATCTTTGGAGGGACGTACTTAATATCAAGCCACATATTATTATGACAACTTGTGAACAAAGAAAAGCCAATTTTCCAAAAATAATTTTATTTTTCCCCATCTGAGAATGATAAGCATACTGCTAAACATCATCATTTAAAGCAAATTTCTAAAAACTTACAGGGTGCACATAGAGTCATTTATAGGCATACTAACACAGTGACACAGTAACTCTCCAGAGTGTAAAAAAATGAATAAACATGTTTTTATGTTGTAAAACATGGTTTATATTGTCCAGACCTGTGTGGTACTCAAGTAATAAAGAGGTATTTGAATGTGATAAGTTCAAACAACTTCAACATTTAAAAAGATTAGATATTAAAATAGAATCTACTGCAACAGACCAGGAAAATTACCCAATCTATATGATGAAAAACCATGATATTGTGATCAAATAAATGAAGATGTCATTATGTCATAATGTCTTACTAATTTCATACAAATAATGTGTAGAGAAGTATGAGGAAATGGGAAATGCTGTATTGACTATAAAACAGTTTTACTATTACAGAAACCATGCGTAATCAAAATGTATAAATAAAGACCTGGAAGCTGTGTAGCCTGTTAGTAAAAAATATAAAAACATACACATACACAGACATTTTTCTCACGTAAAAATACCCATCAGAATCTGGAAAAAAAAAGCGGCTGGCATTCTGATAGGAGGTGATTTGTGTGTGCGTGCGTGTGTGTGCGTGTGTGTGTGCGTGATGGGTGTGTGTGTGTGTGTGTGTGTGCGTGTGTGTGTGTGTGTGCGTGATGGGTGTGTGTGCGTGCTTGTGTGTGTGTGTGCGTGATGGGTGTGTGTGCGTGTGTGTGCGTGCGTGTGTGTGTGTGTGCGTGATGGGTGCTCAGTGTTATTGCAGTGGGGTTAACATACCGCGGCAGCCATCCAGCTGAGCAAACACAAGAGGAGTAAACTGGTCAGCCACAATCTGGGGTGGATGACTCCGGTGGAGAGGCTTAGGAGTCTGAAACTCCTGCAGGGAGAGAGAGAGAGAGAAAGGGGGGGGGGGGGGCAGCGATGACACGCTGCAACATTCTCACATGGGCACCGGAACTGTAGGAGGTGTCAGTGAGTCAGGGGGATAATAAGGCTCTGATGTTGGATGAAAAACTTAAAATGCAAAAGTAATTGTCCTTGTGAAAATCTCTGTGCTTCCAGAAAATATAAAAGTGGTGGAACATTAGGTCCTGCGTGTTCGGCTCTGGGGCCGGTTCTGCTCAGCTTGGCCACTGGTACTCTGCTCGGCTGTGGGCAAGATAAAAAGCAAATACACCTCTGCATCCTTTATCAGGCGATTCCTAAAAGCGGGGGAGTGTCGCCAAGATACTCTGTGCTTTAGCCTTAGGACTTTAATCCAGATAAGAATAATTATGTAGATCAGAGATGTCCACACATTTTTGTGTGGGTTTGTAAGCAACAACAGATTCAATGCCATGTTAGATTACTGGACCCCAGTAAATTTTAAACGTTAATTTATTGAGTAGTATTCATGTGGGTTTCAATCCAGATCCATCTGTGAGAAGTTTCATTTAAGATTAGATTAGATAAACTTTACTGATCCCAGGGGGAATTCTTGAAAAAAAAAACACAATACTGTGCAAAAGTCTTAGGCAGTCAAGAAAAATTACCTTTATGTTGGTGTGAATCTATGATATTATGGCTGTCAAAGTTTGTCGGCTTAACCATTTCAAAACCTCTCCTAAAGTCACCTCAGTATTTGAGGCACCAATCCAATACACCCACGTACTTGTTGACTCAAATCAAATCAGTTAATTAAATGACCTGATGGTGAAATGTAATGAATACATGGAATGGCAGAGGTGCCCCTGAGGAGAGGTTCGGCAACTGTAGCGGTGTTCATCTAGCCATACAAGAAGATATTAGTGACTTTTTAGTTTTTATTGGGTTAACTCTTAATTTGCATATGTTCTAATGCTAAATTGTGTTTTCTGACCTGAGCACATACACGCTTACTAACCAGATCAATAGCTTTTCTTTGACTGCCTAAGACTTCTGCACAATACTGTATACTGTATAATGTCACAAACTCCAGAATTGCACTTGTATCTTTAATCGGAGTATCGTGATGTGCAGTATCCTCACCCACCGCAACTGAAGTTTCACTCTGTCCTCTGCTTCATCCCGTCTTCCAAAGACATCCTGACCTGCTGAACTGATGCCCCCCCTCCCCCCCCAGTGCACCTTTGTGGGAAAGCTCCGTGACAGAATTTCCGCCTATCCATGGTGCACCACACCTTACTCCTAGAATGGAGCTTTGATCTTAACTGGACAAATGTCCATTGAAAATGGATGGGCACTCATTTGAGTTTACGATTTGTTGTTTAGCACAATACAATACTTTCTACACAAAAGCTTTGTGGAGCAGGGTTTGATTTTAAGCAACAATACTCACAATTATTTAAATAAAGGAAACCACTGCATTAAAGTGCCCCTTTGTGCATGACAATACGAGAGTGGCTCGCAGCCACAGAGAAAATTGCACTTGTCTAACGACACCTGCCATCCATAATCAGGCCAAATTTTCATGAAGGCAGGACCCAGAAGACTCATACAACGCTAATGCGTTGATATGTGGCCATTAGCGAGTGCTACTCGCAGCTGAAGACTGAAATGTGAAATTAAAGAAAACAAAATAAAAGATACATAGCAGCCTGCAGCTGCTGCAGAGCGTGGCAGTGAAAGCATGTTGGCCAGAAGGACCCACAATTCACTGCTCCAGATCACTTTTCCATCCTTGAATTTAAGGTAACGAGGCTAATTCTTTGTGTAGCTTATTATATTGTACAATCGCGTGCCACAATGAAAGATAATTATACAGTACCTGTTCACTTTAGCAGAAAACTTATCTTGTAAATATCTGTTTATGGATCTTTTCCCAGCAGCTTAAGCAGGAGGAATTAATGGTGGCTGGGGGATGGGGGCTGTAAATGCAGAATTACAGCTGTAAAAGACGTTATCCATTTACGTCCCCGATTGAAAAACCAGGCAGCGAAATAAAACCACGAGCAGCACCAGGAAAAGGGGGAGCTGGACAGCACGTAAACGGACTCCCCTGTCGTGCCACATGGCAGACCTGTTGAGTCACTAACAGCGCATTCAGAGTGCAAGGATCACCGTGTCGATTAGCTGTTTCGCTAAAGGGCACACGCTCGTATACCCGGGAGGGGCAGAGGCGTTGATTGGGGGCCCTTTTTTGGACTGCAGACGCGCTGCTTGACTGCTGACACACTAGGCCGCATTGTTTCTGTGGGCACCTAGCTATTGCAGGTAAGGTGGCATGCAGGGCCCAGTGCAGACAACACATCTGGGCCTCTAGCCAAAAGTCATCAGTCTTTATTTAGGAGCCTCTGCTCACAGCGATGGCATGTTAAGTGATGCGACTGACATTCGCAACAAAGTATACAACAGAGCCTCCGGGCATGGAGAATAATATTTACCCTCTCTAAGAGTGACGAGCCCGGACTGTTATTTTCTTTCGCTCTCCTGTTGCACCTTTAACCCATTCCTATGGCTTCATCTGGATGCCGCACGACCAGGCCACAATTAAATATTATGTCAGTACCTGACAAGGTTTCCCCATAAGTCTATATCTCACTATCATTTTGGGTGCTGAAATAAATTGTTTTCAGTATTGTCATGCAGATTTCGTTTTTCTTGCAACCTTCTTTTTTCATATTTATCGACTTTCAGCATTGGACTTGTAGTTTGAGATTCAGCCCCCAACATTAAATGCAATGCAGACAACATATTTTCCTACAAGATGACGTGGCTTTACTTTGGATTCATAAATCTCTGACTTGTTTTGGTTCCCACCTACGGGCTCAATATTAAACAAACACAGTTGCATTCCTTGTACACTTTAATATACCATCTATTGACTTTTAATGCATGCTTTAGCTAAATCTCAGGTTCCATGTGGTCAGACAAACCCTACGCCCAGACAAAACATATGGCCTGCCGCATACTTCTGTTTTGTTTTCACTGTGACGGACTACTGGAATAGAAAAAAAAATGGGGAAGGCTTGTATACATATAACCTTGCACTGCATATTCCATATGTTTTGCGTTTAATGGCATGAATAGAACTAGCAATTAGCGTGTCAGCTGGTTCTGTGTCGTTGACTGTGAGTCGCCCGGACGATCCTTTAACGCCCCTGTAGCACGAGGGAGTGCTGTTGAGACAGAGGTGAAACCTCCCATTGCTCTGCGTCTCTCTCTCTCTCTCTCTCTTTCTCTCTCTCTCTCTCTCTCTCTCTAGAGTTGCTTGCCATTCCAGGCACCTGGGAGAAGGGGTTGAAGGAGTTTCACACGCTGCGGCTCGCCAGTCAGACCGTGCCATGAAAGGTCCCGAAGAAGCAGCAGTGAGTCTGATGCTCTTTCTTCCGCAAACCCTGTTAATTCACACTTTCTCTCGAAGGGAACAGTTTGTAGTCGAAACAAAAGGTGTAAAGGCATATAAGTTCTAAACAGAAATAGCCTCCTACAATGTGAAGAACTGAGATGAGTTTTTTTTTTTTCTCAGAGAGGAATAATGATTCATAATTCTAGCCCGTGTAATAAACAGGACACAGTGGCGAATAGGTTCAGGAGTCACATTGACAGAATGGCCAGGATGCTTGCTGGGCTCAGCCTTATACTGAGCAGAAATGCAATGTAGGCACATTCTCAGCAGTATTAAACCTAGAGAGGGATAGGTTTTCATCAGCAAGTCTGGAAAAGTCAACACTACCTGTATGCTAGCTCATTCCCCCGGTGAGGTTGTCTAGTTTGGAAATGTGCGATTGTGAATGACAACTTCCATGTTCAAAATCTCACCAGTATTAAACTTTAAATGCACTGCTTTTATTTACATTTCTAATACAAAGGGATGATCATGTTAGTAATGAACTTGCAGCTTGCATATGTGGCAACGTCCGCACAGTCGTGTTTTCATTTCTTGTCCAGTACTTGAGCGATACACAACACTATTATTATTGCCAAAAAAATCCACTTTGTGGATCAGTGGGACTCAAGGCAAATAAGAGCCATGTGTCCGAGATATCTAAACAGATTAGTGACGTGTTCAGCCAGACACTTCAAAAGAGCCTTAAATGATACGAACGCTTTGATTTCATAGACATATACTGGCTATAAGTATTCAAGGGATACTCCGAGCACACAATAAGTTTTTGCATGCATGATTTAACCTCATTTTGGCCTCTAGGAAGGTACTGAATGCAAGATATTTTTGAAGCAGGAGAATTCCAGAGTTAAGTATTAAAAACACAGCAGGATGGAGAGAGGAAGGGTACTGCCAAGGCCTCACCTCTGAGAGCAAAGGTGCATTCCCTGACTGCGCTACGCCGAACAATGATCTAAGTGTCTCTTGCATACTTTAGCCCGACCGCAGGAGAGAAGCGAACGGCGAACTGGCTGCATGGTATTAATAGACATGCCTGCGGTTTCTGGGCCACCTGTCCTCCCTTGCGCTGTCATGCGGTGCCACTTACGAGCTGTTATATGAACCTGTCACATCTGTCCTTGCAGGCGGCTCGCTGTGCAGGTACGGCCCGCCCGGAGAGCTAGCAGAAACGCCTCAGTTTTATTTAGCTTTCTCTGTTGTCAACGTCGGCTATAATGCTAATCGCTAACGGCAGGGGCACACTGTCAAAACAGTGACTTCACGCTGGTGCCATTGCATCTAACCTGCTAAACATTAATGCATGCACGCTAGGTTGCAACAAACCAACTGCATATTAATAAAGGCTTCAGCTATTCATGTATTTTAAAATACTGTTTGCAGTAGTATAATTGCAACAAATCTTAATTGCATAACAAAGGTATAATAATAAATATTAAAGTCATGTCAATAATAGATGTATTGAGTTCACAGGGACACCTCGAGCCATTTCATGAAACATGAATTAATGAAGGTCTTTTGGCCAAACTCACTATATACCAATTGCCTACTATTATGGTATATAGTTCTTCAGCATTAAGCTGTATAACTTTTAATTATGCAACTGAAGCAGTCACATCTGTACAAAACAGCCATTGAACATTGTATTGTGGATGTTCACATTGATCTGGAATCAAAGGGAGTTTCTCTCTCCAAAGCTTCCCCATCAAGGATGGCAGAGCTGAGGCTCCCGCAGTATGACTGAGCTCTGCACTTTAAGTGAGTAATATCTCATCCTCACGGTGCAGTTTTCTATCTGTATGTTTATAGGTTATTCATTCTTTATTGTATACTGTTGTTCTTTATGCTCTGTGTGGCTGGACAAATAAACAGTGCAATGCATTTTGGCACATGCCCAGTAAAACAACTTGAGTCTTGAATTGCTGAATGGTTACACCTACCTATGCTTTCTTTAATCCCCCTCCCCGATGGGGGCCTGTTTAATTCATGCCAAGCCAACACTACACCTCATACACCTAGACCCTTTTATTAAGGTCTGTCTCCAACATCTGTACCTGCCACTCTTAGATCAGAAGGCATGACTTCAGACTCTTCACAGCTACCTTTCAATCGACAAACCCACTTGAGAAGGGACAGTTAGCAAATCAGCACATCCTGGAACCCTAAGGAATTATACCTACTGAGTCATACCCTTGCATTACTATGTAATGTAAGAGGATTTCCCTTGCCTTAACAAAACAACATTTTGCATACAATAACACCCTTCTGAATGCTTAGAGATACTGATTCACTATTCCCAAAAATTAATGTGAACTGCTCAAAAAAATTAAAGGAACACTTTGAAAACACATCAGATCTCAATGGGAAAAAAATCAGGCTGGACATGTATACTGATATGGACTGGGGGGACAAGAAGATGCCACATCACCAACCTACAGAGGGCTGAATTCAAACACACCCCGAAAATTTAAGTGAAACATTGATGCAGCAGGCTAGTTCATTTTGCCGAAATTTCATTGCAGCAACTCAAAATCGTACTCAGTGGTTTGTATGGCCCCCACGTGCTTGTATGCATGCCTGAAAACGTCGGGGCTGCTCCTAATGAGATTACAGATGCTGTCCTGGGGGATCTCTTCCCAGATCTGGACCAGGGCATCACAGAGCTCCTGGACAGTCTGAGGTGCAACCTGGTGGCGTCAGATGGACCAAAACATAATGTCCCAGAGGTGCTTTGTTGGATTTAGGTCAGGCGAGCATGTGGGCCACTCAATGGTATCCATTCCTTCATTCTCCAGGAACTGCCTGCAAAACCGGTCATGCTGAACAATGTTACAGGCAGCATGATGTTCTCCGCAGCTTCTCCAGACCCTTTCACGTCTGTCACATGTGCTCAGGGTGAACCTGCTCTCATCTGTGAAAAGCACAGGGTGCCAGTGGTGGACCTGCCAGTTCTGGTATTCTGTGGCAAATGCCCATCGAGCTCCACAATGCCGGGCAGTGAACACAGGGCCCTCTAGAGGATGTCGGGCCCTCAGGCCACCCTCATGAAGTCTGTTTCTGATTGTTTGGTCAGAGACATGCACACCAGTAACCTGCTGGAGGTCATTTTGTAGGGCTCTGGCAGTGCTCATCCTGTTCCTCCTTGCACAAAGGAGCAGATACCGGTCCTGCTGATGGGTTAAGGACCTTCTGCGGCCCTGTCCAGCTCTCTTTAAGTAATTGCCTGTCTCCTGGAATTTCCTCCATGCCCTTGAGACTGTGCTGGGAGACACAGCAAACCTTCTGGCATGTATTGATGGCATGTATTGATGCGATTGGACTGTGCTCTGCAACCTCTGTAGGGTGCAGGTATCACCTCATGCTACCAGTAGTGACACTGACTGTAGCCAAATGCAAAACTAGTGAAAAAAATTGTCAGAAAAGAGGAGGAGGGAAAAATGTCAGTGGCCTCCACCTGTTAAACCATTCCTGTTTTGGGGGTCGTCTCATTGTTGCCCCTCTAGTGCACCTGTTGTTAATTTCATTAACACCAAAGCAGCTGAAACTGATTAACAACCCCCTCTGCTACTTAACAGACCAGATCAATATCCCAGAAATTTTATTGGCTTCATGCTATACTCCTATTAAAAAGTGTTCCTTTAATTTTATTGAGCAGTGTATTTTGGGAAAGTTTAATGGTGAAGCGCAACGTGTACCTTGTTATAAGGCAAATTAAAAATGATTGACAATTAAATCATTAATTGAGAAACAGTCCTTTCCAACAACAGCACCAGATTTAGTCAGATGTTTTGGTTGCCTGAGGTTTGGTACCCACCTCCAGCGGGTGCTGTGTGTTTTGTTTTGGATGATAACTTTCGTTTAGGTTTCCAGACAGGTTCTAATTAAAGTGCATTCCAAAACCAGGAGGACTTTGGCTCCTGACCAGGCTTGCCATGCTTATTGTTGAGACTATCAAATGAAATAGCTTGTTTTCACGCACTTATCAGCTGATAACAACACCTGGCTTACAGTCACGGGACCTGATAATTTCTCGACTAAAGATCTGGGCTTGACCTTGGTGTTAGTTCAACTGGAATGTTTATACCAACAGCTCATGGGTTGGCAAATGCAGTCGATGAGAGCCAAGAATGCCACATATGCAGCAAATGCTAATCAGCGCTAATGTATTGTCAGACAAGCAGGATAAATTGTGCACCCCCTGGCCTGGTGTCCTCCACTTTGAAAAAAGCATGCAAATATGCACCTTTGTCTCTGACTTGCTCTTGTGACACATTTGCATTGTTATGTGATGTAAATAAATAATGAGAAATACACCTTCAAAGGGAACTAAGTTTCACAAAATGCCCCCTGCTGGATAAAAAGAAAAACAAAATATTATCGCATGCCAGATTTTGCATAATTGATTGCAACGTGCAGCACCTGTCGCAGCTGCAGCATGTTGATCGCTCTATCCCAGATTGCGCTGGGAGAGAAACTGCGTCAGCGTAGAACAAACTCTTACTACCTCCCTGCCCACATATGGAAGTTGCTCTCCTTTCCACCGCAGTGCCTATGTAGGTCCTGCAAAATGTGACACTGTCCATCTGAACCAGCGCCTGAGATGTTTCCATATCACTTTCCTACTCCATCGGCGTATAACCGGCTGAGGGACTCCCTGCCTCTTGTTTCACTGTAAACACACTTTTCACCAGGCATCCACACCTCGCGCTGAAATTCCCCTGCTGCAGTATAATTTAACGGCCAGGACTTCAGGCCTCCGCGAGATGGATCCCTTGCCCCGCGACCACGGTGCCGCGTTTATGTTTACAGTGCCACTGCAGCGGCCGTTGCTGGAGCGCCTTCATCTAGGCCCTGCACGGTCGCGACAAGCAGGGAAGGCGTCCAAAGGCCTCTCTGTCTTAAAGGAACGAGGAGGGAGACAGGGAGCCAAGAGGCAACAGCTGATGGATGGGAGGTTGAGGATAGGGGCTGTGGACCCCTGGACCCCCTCCCAAGCCACTGACCAGATGGTCATCCGGAATTACGCAAGACCTTCATTCCGCCCTGGGAACTTGGCCCCCAGCCTGCGAGGCTGTAGATCTGCACAGAAGGGGGGCCCAGATAGAGAGTGCTGACCTGGGTTCGAGCTGGCCCTAGGGTCTACGGGTAAGCCCTCTCGCCGTCTCAAATCATATAAACAATCGCGCGAGGAGTCCTCCCGAGTGTCGGGTGGGGGTTGGGGGGGGGGGGGGCTCGCACAGAGGCTCAACCCGACTGGCTGCCTGTCTTCATATTCCAGAACCTTCCAGAAACCCCAGGCATCTGGGGATCATCTGAGACCTACAGAAACAGGAATGTTTCGGACCGGAGGTCTTGTTTTTCATTTGTTTGACGCAGACGTCGTCCTGTCGCGTGTTTCCGGGCATTTTCGAGACAGTAGACATGCAAAGTCAGGGCAGCTAGAGCTTGTTTGGTAAACAGAGAAGGTGAGAGAAGGTGATACCTCGGAGACAGCCACTGCGAGCTGGGCCATCGGGAGTGACGCACCTTCGGTGAATTATTTGTCATGTAATTTATTACTGGGTGGATCTTGCTTGCCCATTGAGGGGAAAAAAAAAACAAATTACAAAAATACTCCCACCACGTGATTCAGGGAGTTTCACCAAGGATTTATTGCCTGTGTGTTAAATGTCTGCTGGAAGTGTGGCTTTATTCATATTTTTTATGTTTTTTACTGATGCTGGGCATTACTTTGGCACCAAGTGGTCAATAAATTTGGCCCATGCTGAGATATTTGAGCTAAAAAGAAATTTCAAACTTGAGAGGTTATGAGCCTTCCAAGAAGTCTGTAAACTACATTTTTAGAACTTATTTTTTTAAGCTACTTGTTGAAAGTATCATTGGTGCATTTTATGTTACATTAACTTCTCTTCATTTCATAGCCTTTCCAGATTTACTAAACTTCTCTTATCATCTCTTTTTATAGGGTATTTGGTGGGGGGGGGGGGGGGGAATGGTATTCAGAATATGGCATTAATTTACATGTACGGGATTAAAGGAACACTGTACTTTTGTTTTCAGTATAGCCCTTAGATTCTAGAACCCACAGCCTACACAGGAAAATCCACAGAAATCACTTTCCTGCAAAGGAAATGCTAATTCCAGTCTGGTAGTAGCACAGAATGGACTTCCATGTGCCTAAGGGAGAAAGGGCCGTGTGGCAGTCTGGTTCAACGGTAACATTAACCAGGGTGCCGGGGACAGCCAACTGATTCACATGTCACCGCTGATCTGCCAGGGATAGCATGACAGAGTAACACTACGCCCGGTATTGGTAGGCATTGTCAAACCGGAGCTTCGGCACAGTGGCGGAGGGGGGGGGGGATTGAGAGGCTTCTGACAGTCACCAGACACGGCCAGCGGATCACAGCCCAGGTTGGGGTTTCGGACTGTAAGGAAGCGATAGAAAAATAATACGATGGAGTGGTAGGATTACCGTCAGTTTTTGATTCTGTGAACTGGCAGCCCCATGAATGGACATAAATACTGTTTAAAAATGTGTCTTCTTAAAGTCTGGGGTAAAGGAGAACAGCAGTCATGCACATTCACAAATCCATCCGCCTTATAAGGAGCTGTGCAGCAGGTAGGCTGCCCTTTGAACGCAACGCCAGATATTCTTTAGCATAAGGCAGCTGTTTCTCCAATACGGGGGCTGCACAAAGACACGTATTCTTCTTCCCTGCTCCTTGGATGTCCCTCGTTCCACGAGACGATGGACTCGGCCGGTCATATTGCTATAATTAGACAGAAGAGGTGCTCGCTTGCTCTCTGGCTACCCACAGGGGGAAGGAAAGAAAAAAAAAATCAGCGTAATTGCAAGCTTTGCATGTTCAGGCTGAGACGACAGTGTTTTAGGACTTGGGTAATCCTTTTTTAAACAGCGCGGAGGAGCCACGGACAAGTGGCCTCCCTGCCCTGCAGACACTGCAGCGATGTGAGGGAGGGTGGGGGGAAGGGTAACTCCCCGGGGGCCCGATCATAGTCAGGATCTCATTCACCCGCAGTGGCACCAGACATAATTACAAAGGGAGGGTAAGTTTGGAGATGGGGGGGTGGGGGGTGGTGAGAGTGTTAACTGCAGAGGCAAAAAAAAAAATCACTTGTCTCTTGTCGAATTGTAAGTGATAACAAAGAGGATAACGAGGCAGCATTATGTCACGCAGACGGCGCTGATGCTTATCACGCCGACGCCATGCCTGAACCCGAGGTCACATGATAGACTTTTGCAGCCTTGACTATTGACTGAGGTCGTCCCTCTTGTAGAATCCAAGCCTCCATGACTGATATGTCCCCCCGGTGAACAGAGGCCAAAACCCCATCCCAATAATAACTTTGCTAATGCATTTAACAAACACCGGTGCAGAGGAGGCAAGCATATTTTTCTGGGTAGAGTTTCCTGGACATCCAGTGTGGCCATTTCTCCAGTGTTCACTGTTGACAATTGTAGCTAAGCAATAATCTGAAGTCTCAATCACGGCTTGACTGAGAACCAAATAGCCCATTAATAGCGTGTTTAAATTGCAGCCCTCACTTCAGAAAATAAATAAGGTCATTCAGTGCGATATACATAAACGCAGACTTGGCCATTACCTGTGTCGATGCGTGCCACGCGGAACTGAGGGGTTGGAAATAAATTGTATAGGCCAAGTAAATATTGACGCTACATGGAAAATGTTAACTCACATACAGTATTTTAGTCATCCTTTTGACACGGTTCATTTCGGTGTAGTCTTTCACCCATTGAGGTTGTTTCTTTATGGTCTACGGCATGACCTGCTGTTCCAGACACATTTAAACATGAGATTACCGCGTGTCTACATGTATGTAATTACTATGTCGTCTGCAGGCTTTTTTGTGGCTGCTTAGGTAAACCTGAGTACAGACTGGCCCCTGGGCCTCATTTAGGAAGTGGCTGAGAGTGATATAATGATCCCTTAATCCTTCCCTGCACCACATTGTAGGGACTGGTTTTGTAGAATGTATGAAATAGTGGCTGATGGAACAGTATAAGCATTGGCCAGGTCCAGCAGTGATGCCCAGAACAGGCTGTCAGTTCAACTGATGTGGTCTAATTGCAATTCCATTTATGACACAAGTTGCTACACCACCTACGGCATGTATCTCAAAATTATGCCTATATTTGGACTCAAATCCCTCCTTTATCCACTGGCATCTATTAAGGGTTGTGAGTATGAATTCCAAAGGATACAGAATTCATTACAAATTCTTTAATAATTATAACAAAAGAGATGTACACTGATGAGGCTAATCAGATCACAAAAAGCTACAATTTAGTTACGATTCGAATGCATTTCTACATGTAATGTATCTGAAGATACATGCCACTAAGCCTTGACTGTCTAGAATGCCAAAAATATTGTTGTGTGTGCTGTTCTCCAAAACAACGGCAAGATGGTTGGTTTTTTGATTTTTATTGCGTCCCCATTTTATTTATGAGTTACTAAGTCTTACATGCCCAGTCACATGAAAAATCCCTCTTCAGAAAGCCAAAGCCTAGAGTTATGACTCTCGACAAAGAGCAATGTAAATTCTTTCTCATGACTCATGAATGTGTAGCAAAGGTCAGGGTTTTGTGTGAGAAACAGAACGTTAGCATTTTGGAAGTGGTTCATTCCTGCTCACCCGTGGCTATGAATGCTTAGTGCCTGGTTTCAGCATTGAGTTTAGGTGTCATCTACTCTACTGCAAGTAAAGACAGGGATGCATTGTGGAACACAAGGTCAATGCCCAACTTCACAATATATAAGTAAAACCTTCTAATGTGGGGGAGGTAGCACTGAAGAGACAAAAACTCATAAACCTGAAAGATGATGGTTGATGGTTTACTTTGAGCTTGAACTCTGTTATGGATAAGATACTTCACATCAATATCTGTTTAGATAAGGCAAAGTGGCAATTTGTCTCATAATTATGGGACTAACTAAAATTAAAACTTTAATGGCAACACTTTATGGGGGCACAAGTAATGTAGTAGTACACTGTTACTTAATGTATTAATTAACCAGAAACCTAGTGTTAGTTATGTAATGATCCCATGTTCATTCATCATTAATCAATCATAACGGTTTGTGTATTTCATAGTTACAATATGCAGTTACAATATTTGTTCATGATTTGTACTTGAGTAGTAACTTCAAGTATAGTGTTATCAATAAAACTGTTAAGACTCTTAAACTAGTGTCAGTGGTAGAACTTCAGCTATTAATAATGAGATTGCCACAAATTAACGTCATTTAAATTTGAGAAAAGAAGTGAATCTATGATTGGTTTATGCTGCATAGCACAGTGAACTCATTAACCCAAGGTTATGTTGAAGAAATTTATGTTCGTGGTCAGATTAAACATTTCTTTGTTGTTGCTGAGCAAAACATGTTTACAGGTTGTGATTTGTGACTGTTGTATATTTAATAATTCCAGAAGCAGACATAAGGCTTTTTAAGCTAAGTCAGGGTGAACATGCTGTTCTATAAAATATGAAAACAGCATCTTCCGGAATACCCCAGAGAAGTCCACTACACTCACGCAGTTGGGAAACAAGTGCTTTTGGCAAACTGGGCTTGGACTCCATTTAAAGGTCTCTGAGATTTACAGAGGTATTTAGAACGAGGAGCAGAGAGATGTGAGGAAACACTGAAGGGTATTGAGAAGCCAGAGGACAGAGTCTGTGGCCGCCACCCTTTTTAACAAATGAACATGTCATAAGGAACGAAGAGGGGGAAACAGTCACCCTGTCACGTCTGGGTAGAGGGGCGGGGAAAGCCACAGGCGAGACAAAACAGCCAATCAATTATCTTGCCCTGACTGTTCATTGGGGTGGTGGGGGGATTTTTTGGGCAGATACTACATGGCAAGGCCAGTGCCGTAAGTGCTGGGTCAGTTATTCACCTCCTCTCCCTAGGCCCCGACTCCTTATGCAGATGACACCAGGAGATCGGCCCATTTAACAGATCGACTACTTTCCCTTGTTTACCACATCGTCTGCGTTTTTATATTTCATCTAGCTTGGCTCACGTGTGTTCTTTCTTGAGGACATAAACTGAAAAACACACAAATGGCACTTTGAATTATTTGCCATCAAGCTATTTTTAGATTAAATAAACTGTACACAGCCATTCTGTAACTTACAGGACAAAAACATATTCTTATTATTTTAATGAAACCAAAATGCCGAAACATATTTTTAACAGCAAAGAATTATAAGTGTTTTAATTTAGTGTAAGAAAAAAATCTGTGGGATGTTATTATATTTGTCAGATTTCTGTTGGGTGGGACAGTAAGTCACAATCACAAAATCTGTGCTCTCCACTGAGGTTCGCATCAATCGGCATCTGTGTCAGCTTGTTGTTCAGCACGTTTGCTTTGGCTTCAGCCTCCCTGAAGGAGACTACAAGGATTATTAGCACCCATATGCAAGCCTTATGTCATATTGGAATTATCACATAAATATCCATGCAAGAAATAAAAGCATGTTTGCGCAAGTCAAGTCAAGTCAAGTGGGCTTTATCCATATAAAGGTACACAGTGGCACGAAACAATGTTCCCACAGGTCCACGGTGTGACATACAGAGAGTAAGTGACAAGGGGAGGGTCTCCATACTACAAAATACAGGACAGTGTGAAATAGGGGGGTTGGACACCCGGCAAATGAGCGAAATGTGTATGTAAACAATAAAAACAGCAACATAAAAAGCGTGAAATAAATGTAGCGGAATGGAATAAATAGTAAGTTAAAGTGACCAATGCCAGTCGGTGGGGGGAGGTCAGGTCTCTGACAACCTCTTACATTGTTATTCAGACACACCTCTGTATCCTGGGGCCCCTAACTCCTCCAGGGCATTTCCCTGCCCAGTACCCATCTGCCCCAAGGTGGGAGACCGTTCACCTTATTTACCTCAGCCGGCATTTCAGCCGGGAAAATAACTACAATCACGGTGCTTTTCAAAAGCGGTGACTACAGGTCACAAGACATTACATGACACCAAGGATCACTGTAGGCAACTGGGAGGAAAGATATGGTCAATTGTTGAACAACAAAGGCATTTGACTACGCTTGGCTGTGTAATTATTCCTCTAAACTCAACTTTGTCACGAACCACCATGTAATTATACAGTCTAATTGCTTCTTAGAGGCATACTGGGAATGTAACATGACTCGCAGATCACACTTAGGCATAAGCCCAAAAAATGCATCCAGCTTAAGAAGATCTTGTGAAAAATAAACAGAATCAGAAAGGAGCCTCTTTGCGTAAAACAAAGATGAATGAGTTTAGCGAAATAAAAGTTATTCCTCATGTGGCATACACAGTACGATCCCGTTCATCTGGGGAACGGACTACCAGATGTATGGGATATCCCGCCCACCTGAACCAGATGACTGGCCAACCAGCAGAACAAACCACACCGGATGTCTGCTATACAGATCAGATTTTAACTGGTGATTTGATGGAAGACTTTTCTGCACGTGTGCCCCTGACAAGCATCCTAGCATTTCCGCTACACGGGAACTGTTTTGTTATTTGACGGTACATGACAACAGTAAATAGAGCCCATTCCCTGTTTCCTTGGTTCCCCGCATCCCACCCGCTGCTGTCTACTCAGCCATCGCTTGGCGCCCGCCTCTCAGACACAGACACAGACACATATGCGTTTTTACTATAATCAGCAAAAAAAATAAATAAATAATCTTGTTTTTCTTTTTTCACTGGGTTGGGACAACACGTCTTCTTGGGGAAACGCAGGGTCTCTGAGCTTTGCGGTCCTTCGTCACCTGTGGCGCTTGGTCGTCATGAGGCAAATCTGGCACCGCTGGTCGCAGCTGTAGGTGACATTTAGAGCCCACACTGGGGACTGGGGGCCCTGCCCACACTTTGGCTCCGTGTGGTGAAATGGCTTGCATTTAAACAGCATTGCTCCGGGGTGTGTGTGGTGATTCGGTTTCAAGTACGTCACTGGATAAGGAGAGGAGTATCATGCCAGCCTGTGCTTTTGTGCTGACTTTGGGGAGCAGGGTTTTCAGGTCACTGGAGATCAGACAACTGCTTGTAATGAGGTGTTTTATTATGGTGCTAGTATGGTGTAAAGGAGACAGAGGAGACTGTGGTACAAGCACTCAGATGGGCTATTCACCATTCCCAAAGGGATAAAGGTTCGTTCTCATTGACAATCCATGCAGTTCTTTTCCTCTACATCAGTGTTTCCCAATCCAGTCCACAGGGACCTGCAGACAGTCCACGTTTTTGCTCCCTTCCAAATCCCCACGGACTGCCTAGCATGGACCATCACTGGGTCATCAAGTGCCAGGTTGAGAAATGCTGCTCTACATGGATACCATCACACACTTTCGTGACGTATTGTCTGCATGTTTCAGGTTACAGAGTAAATAAGTGTCCTGAATTTAGCAGAATAAATAGTTCCTAGAAGTAGTTATCTTGAGCATCAGTGGACATTCTAAACTGTGATGATATCTGAGATACTAATTCAATATTCATTATAATTCATATTGATGCTTGAAAATTGTCAGAGATCATTATTTGATATCTTCCTGAAATACATAAATGTGTTTCTAAGCATCACAAAAATACAAATGTACCACAAATAAGGATATCACTTGATACTCCTTTTACTCTGTCAGTGTAACACAATAGTAAGATATACTGTAGGTCTCATGGAGGTAACCATGCCTTCCATCTATCATCTATCAATTTATCCATCCATTGATTCATACATCGATCCATTTATTTTCAAACCACTCATCTTGGTCAGGGTCATGGGGCCATGCCATACAGGTATTGCTGTTTTTTGTTGTTATATAATCATACCCTTTACAGTACGTATGTCATTTCTGAGGTTGTGGAGCTCATCAGAAACTCAATTAGATCCAAGGAATCAATGCGGCCTAATTACTAATCAACACTTTTCTCAGGTTTCCTAAAACCACTTGTAAGATCCTGAAAAGGTTTTTTGGCCCTAATTGAGCCCACAGCTTCAACATGACAACAATCAAGACTTGAGGAAAGCTTTCCGGCTTCAGGATCTGCGCAGCAACTCGCCTTCACTGAAGGAAGCATGAATTCTGCTCTATTAAAGAAAATGAAAATGTCTGTCAGAGACCATCGGGCCATTTGTCCATGCAGAGATGCTGCAGCAACAGCTGGACCTGGCAGTAAGATATTAACAAGCCTACATGAGAATAGCCAGAGAACAAGAATTTCACAATTGAAATGAACAGTTCCCACCACTAAACCTATAAACGTCACTGAGTTGAGGCAGCTTGGCATTGAGAAGTGGGCGAAGATTCCTCTACAGAACAGTTCCCAAGAATCACCATTTGACTTCTACTGCATGCTGGGACAATCTGGTAAATCTAACCCTTTTCATGTCTACATATAGTTCCTGAGGAGAAATAAGAGGAACAGAATTAGCCATTTGAGTAGAAGACAATACTGAAGAAAAGCATTAAGTAAACTCTCCCTATAACTTAATGAATGCGTGTCCAGTGCTGGGTTAAACCCCAAAAGGGTTAGCAATCACATCCTTGTCAGTGGTGCCCATCCCTGACAGGTTCTTCTTGCTGACAAATGACACTGTCTCCAGCTGGACTTAATGAGAGCCGCATGCAGCCCGCATTTACATGGGGGAGTCTTGTTTGACCCTCTTCAAGAAGGATGACTACATCTCCCCAAGGACTTTGGTATGCAACAGGAGATGGGGCAATGCATCATGTTTTGGTTTAGGTGACTGAGATACTCAAGTTGGCTTTCCGTTCTGATTATTAAGCCATATTTATTATTGAGAACAAGGCAGATCTTATTTATTGTTGCTGGCCTTTAATTTTTGGAAAGCATTGAGCTGCATTTTTAGAGATGACCAGTGTGCAGATACTTCCTGATCGTAAACGTCAAACACCGTTCTGAACTGAACCTGGCAGAAACTACATGTTGTACTTTCATGGTTTTGTGTAATTTACCATCTTATGAATCACAAAGTAAACAAATTATATATATATATATATGTGTGTGTGTGTGTGTGTGTGTGTGTGTATAATGTCTAATCGGGCTGACAACAGGATGATCCAAAGCGGTGGTTTAAAAATTTGCCTTAGTGAATGAATTTTTATTTTTTTTTTTTTTTTGGATTTATAACCCCGAACCCTCTTGTGTGTGTTTGAAAGGGACCCTTGTGTTTGATGTGTAACACTGAGGCATATATGCAGTGGACGCATGTGACAGGAAAGGAATCATTAAATAAGGCTGACAGCAATATGAATGGAGCCGTCCTGATGCAGGTGCCTCTGGGGTGGAGCACTAGGGATCATCCTTTGATGCTTTCTAGGGTTGCATTACAGAAAGTCATGGATCTTCATGGGCAGGATGGAGCCGCTTGCACGGGTGCGGTGAGTGACTCATTACGCCGCTCGCTTCACATGCATGGGCTACTTTCAACACTCTTAATTACTGAGTGCTTAAAGAGGGCTTGGATCAACCGGATCAAAAACACTCCGTTAACTTGTGCCGGGAAACTGACTATTTGCACACGGACTATTTGCACAGTACAGATTTTAAAGAGTCATTTTGTTAAAACGTATCATTTTATTCAATTAATTTTTATTTTCAAAAATTAAAACATAAGTATATAATATGCATGTCATCACTTCATGTTGAGTACAATTGAAAATAACTAATCCACTCAATCATTTCAATGTCATTACTGCAAAATAGCTTGAGTAAAATTACATTTTGTAATTGAAATGGTGTTTGTTACAGAGAGAACTGCCTGATAGTTTGCATGGTTGCTCGTTACTGTAATGGATGTATGAATGAATATATTTGCATGAAGAAACTTGGCTCCCAAACTAAATAAATTTAATGGCCACAGAGTTGTAGAAATAACCTGGCCATAGTATTTGGCAAATTATCCAAACAAATATGATTCCTGAGCTGACCATTTTCAGGGCATGACATTAAGTGCCTTTTCAAATAGCTCCCAGTCTTGGAAGACTACATTGTGGGCAGTTTAGCAGGTATGCACTGAACAGAAGCAAAACTTTAATCTCCGAGCTGCAGTGAAGCGTTAACTCCTGAGCTTAAATGGAGTGGATAGCTAAATCTCACCCCCCCCACCAAAAGCGCTCGGAGCTGTGGTAAATGTGCTGCATGCATTGGCACGGCTGGCCCATGCATTGAGTGGGCCTAATCTCTGCTAGCCCGCAGGATGCTAACACCAGTGATGTCAGGGAGTCACCGAGCCAGGGCCTGGGGGGAGTGTGACGAGACCCGGGAGTGTGACGAAACCCGAGAGGCTGTTCTGCAAACCCAGACGGGGAGCGCTTCTTCCTGGCTGAAAGCGATGGAAAGTGACAGGCGCGATTTTTCAGGGTTCGCCTTTGTGTTCGCGAGGTTGCCCCCGCCGCCGGCGTTTGGCCCCAAGGTCGCCGTGGCAGAGGGGCCTGCATCAGGGGTCGTGTTTCCTGTGGCCCTGCTTGGGGGGGGTGGGGTGCTCCTGTGTGGCATCTTTGCCGGAGTTGTTGGAAACAGTGACGCAAGCAGGCCGCAAAAGGGATCCCATTTAAATTTACACGTGTTGGAACAATGGGCCGCTTCTCCTGCGCTGACCAGCTCTGGCGTGTTCCACAATGTGGGGCGGGGCACACCTCCACAATCGGGAGAGGCCGGAGCACGTCCCTCAACCTTCTGGAAAGATCTCTCATTATACTCTACCTAAGACATCAGTTGTGAGATGTTCGCTCTTCTCCCTCACCCATCTAATCCTGGATCGTCTGTATCTCAAATAGATCATGTGTTCTGCATTAATCGGGGAGTGGGGGGGGGCGGGGGTCGCTGTTCTAGAACGCTCCCTGGAGTACCAGGAGGAGCTGCTGGCTAAGAGCCAGCCCCCCTAAATGTCCCCTCCCCTCTCCCCACACTTTTCTGGGCTATTTCGGTCCCAGGCGTGACCGGGAATCACAGCAGCAAGCGACTGACAGCCTGTTTTTCTTTATCTGCTCTCCGTCACCCGTGTATGTTTAAATAGCATTGCAGACGAGTGGCTGCCTGTGACGTGGTTTAGCTATTGTCATTTACACACCATTTACATCCCTCTTGCACTTCGCCCGCATATGGAAAAAAGGAGAGTTTGATCGATTGCCAGTGACACTTTGTTGCATCGTATCCATCCCTCTGTAACACGGAGGGCAATAACATCAATAATCTATCATGGGAAGCCATAGTTTACCTTCACTGAGGGTGTATATGCTCTTCTCCCTTTCTTTCTGGAGGTGGTGGTAGTGATGCTGGGATTGTTTTTCTCTGACCCAAGAGGTGGCCATTAATCAAACATGGCAGCCTGAACGCAGGTCCTTCCTCGCCGCGGTAAGCCGTATCTAGATTTCTAAGAGAAGCCCCATTATATTTATTATGGAGGCAAAATAATGGCTGACATGTGATCTGTCCTCTACTATACTCTGGCAGCGAGTCAAGGAAACGGTACGTCCGTCCGTTACGCTCGTCTCCCAGCATCGCCGCTTGCTTTTGAACTTTGTGAGTTTGAGTTTTCCTTGGCAATAGAAGCGATGCCTATTAAAGCATTTTCATTAAAAAAAAAGCTTGACCTTCATTGAGAAGATCTTATCTCTCTGAAAGGTAAATGACATTTCTAAAGCGCCTCCGTTCCTCTTTCTCTCTCTCTCTCTCTCTCTTTTTGTTAGAGGCTTTTACAGTGCTTTGCAGTGTTTGACATTTTCACAGCGGTTTAAACGCTCCACGTGTCAGACGGGGACCGAGCGCGAGTCTGTGTGGGTCTCACGGAGGGATATGCCACTCTGCCCATGAACAAGAAAGGTTTATTCTTCACAAGGCACCGTGAAGCCCATGCGGACGCGAAAGAAATGCCAGAAATGACAGCCACTTGCAGCTGATACTCAATGAGAGCGCGAAAAACAAGTCCTTTTTTTTTAATACGCCGGGCATGTGATCGCCAACAACAGAAATGAAACCATCTGAGTCATCCTTGGAGTTGGCATATACTGCAAATCCAGTTCTGAGTTGGCATACTGCAAATCCAGTTCTGAGTTGGCATACTGCAAATCCAGTTCTGAGTTGGCATACTGTAAATCCAGTTCTGAGTTGGCATACTGCAAATCCAGTTCTGAGTTGGCATACTGCAAATCCAGCTCGCTTCGAAACTTTCGATCCCGTATTTAAACATTCATCCTTTTGCTGTCATTAAGAGAATAACAAGGTCCTGTGTGATACACAAATGAAGTAACACTTCATAATAATACTTTACTGAAGGGATCACAAGTAATATAGCATTATGCTCTTAATTAATTATGAACCAACGTAATTAACTAATTAACCACAACTTAAATCTTTTTTACAACCAGATTAGTGATTATGCAGCAAGTCATTGAGCTCACAGTTAACTTAAAATTTAGTTAACCGTTACTTTATGGTGTAAACATAATTCCATTAATGAACGTACTTATCTAGCTAACTTAATGGTTAAAAGGAGATAAATGTATCTCCAGATAAATACATTTAACAGAACTAATAGATAAGTAGTGGTAAGTTCCCATATCTCATTTTTACTTGTGCTAACCTACTTAATAGTTCATTAGAATAATAATTAGCAGTATCTAGTAGCTAGATAATGATTATATACATGATATAGTAACTGATAACTAAATCTGAAGTTAAGAATGAGCTCAATGACTTGCTGCTAAGTACATCATCACTAGTTTTGTTGTAACTAAGACTTAGTTTATGGTTAAGTAGTACATTAAGTTGGCTCATGATTAATTAAGAGCATAACAGTGCATTTTTTGTGAGCACTAAAGTAAATGTGACCAACCTGGTATTTTTATTTAAGATACAGTCAGGTATAGATGATAGATAGATAGATGATTAGATAGATGATAGATAGATAGACAGACAGACAGACTTTATTTATCCAGAAGGAAATTTAGGTGTCCTGTAGCTTATACACAGTATACATACACATAGGCGCACAGATCTATGACATTCATGCACACATACATACTGCAACAGTACAAAGGAAAATAACAGGAGGGCAGTGTACTATACAGGCCTAAAGTCCATCACACTCCTCCCCTATATGACTCTATAAGTGTAATCAAATGCCAGAGACCCAGTCATGATGATATCAAAACCAACAACAACAATACTAATGCCAACAGCCATCCTATTTTCACTTCCTTTTTATCAACGTCGTGCCCTTAATGCCAGGCAGTAGGTGCTTTGGTAATACCTGCGCACTGCCATGCGACAGGTGCCTGCCACTAGTCAGGTGCGTCTGTCCGCCATACTGCCGATATCCCCCCCCCCTTCCCATCCCTCACCTCTGCCGGCCTTGTCAGTGTGCTGCACTATACACCGCAGTGCATGAGCTTAGGGGAGACTGTATATCATTCTGCCTCTTTGTCACGAGGCCGGAGCTTTTAGCTACGGTGAACTGGGCCACATCGGTCTAATGGAGTGGTTTCTTCCTCCCAGGGGAGCTGAGTCGAACTCCAGCTGCAGCTAAATCCCGTGCATGTGCGTACAAGACGCCCTTGAAAGTTGCAGTGCAGGTTCCTTAAAAGGTGCTAAAGCTTAGACCTCAAACATTTAACCCCAGAAAACTACACAAGAATGGTGATTGCTTTGAGAACACACTTGTTTTGCTTTTTTTTCAGTCACTTGTTATGATTTCTATCCTCAGTCCTTTTTGCATCTTGCCATACAATGGTACTGCGTATACGTGTATAAGCCTGCTATGGCCCACCAATGAGACTTTTTATGTTTTGGTTTACTTGTTACCTGTGCAATCTGGATATACAGTGCGCAATTGCAGTAAATGTACGCTTAAAATCGTAGCATAGAGCAGCTTCAGAATGACATACTGTACTGGAAACCAAGTTATCTCTGCCAGTTACATGGAGATGGTAAGTTTGGCAGATCGCAAAAAATGGATTACATAATTGCGTGCGGATTAGATAACATGGCCTACCACCGTTCTTCTTTGCATTAGATGGTATGACATCTTGTTTTCTGTTTCTTAAGTTTATGTGCCTGATGGGAATAGATATTTCTGATTGATACTTCAAGTTAAAGACACAAAAAATGCAACCCAATCTCTACCACTGAGGCCAACAATCTTCATGACATGTTTTATTCAACGTCACACATTAAAAAGCCTTGGAGTGATTCAGAAATTACCTCTGACCTCTGAACAAACTATGGATGTGCTAGGAGGACTTAGATTTCACCTCAGATCCATTCTGTAGTTGGTTTTAGGGACATTTTTGACATTCCTGTACTTTATATATATGATAAATGGGTTGCATTTATGTAGCACATTTTTGTTACTCTTTTGAGCACTCAAAGCGCTTTACAGTTATGCCTCACATTCACCCATTCATACACGCATTCACACACTGGTGGCAGACGCTACCAACTCACCGGGAGCAATTTGGGGTATATATATATACATATATATACACACACACACACACACACACACACACACACACACACACACACACACACACACTGCTGTCAATAGCAAAAATGAAAATTATCCAGTTTATAGAGTTGGATTTATTATCTTCAATGCATTATCTAATAAATAGTTACAATCATTTCCATCTATATAGCTCATTCTTAGGTGGGAGTTGTGTGGCAGTTATGAGCTAAACTTACATAAAATGTGTTTTTTTTTACATTATGAATAATGTTCTTCCCTACAAGCCTTAATTTTCCCAGCCCTGTGTAGCTTTCCATGTTAAGAGTACATTCATATGTATTCAATCACTGAAAAAATCCCGAAGTATGTGAGTTATGTATATGTAAACGAGCTATGCATTTGCATTCGGCCTGAGATTTCATGGGTTGGACGGCATTCATACTTGCACCAGTGATGAATGCATAAATCTACCGCACTGGGCACATAGCTATAGTAATAAATCCCATCCCGCCGAACCCTGAGTTATTCTCGAGCAGAGGGTGATAACATCTATCCTTTAGCCGCTGAAATGCTTCAGCTGTGAAAAGCGAAATGCGATAGACGACGCGATGCAATCGATCTCTGCGATATTTGAAGGGTGGGAAGCCTGTTGGGTAAAGGGGGAGGGAATTTTCTCCTTTAATGGGGTATGACATTAAAATGCACAGCGGTAATAATATTTTACCATTTGACTGCCAAACAGTATATTCCGAGGGACGAAAATCTAGTGAAATTTCATCGAAGCAAATTATGCTAA